>NC_083583.1:26051598-26651598 GCF_027579695.1 Neoarius graeffei
GGAAAAAAGAAAGAAAAACACTCGACGGCCACTTTATCTCAGGCCAGCGGCGGATATTTCACTTCTTTTTGCTGAGAACTTTCTCACAGCCGACATGATGCGAAGCTGGAAAAGAAGGAACTGGGCATGGTAACGGTGCCGCGCTGCTTCTGCTCATCGCTTTTTTTTCCTCTTTTCGACTCAGCAACGAAACAAGTTTGAGGGGGAAAAAAAGTTTGGTTTCCGGTTCAAGTCCCACGAAAGCTTCTAGTCCGAACCACAGCTGTATGAAACCGCATACTAAATAGTACGTCAAACCCTACGCCACTCAGGACTGAGCAGTGTTTTGACAGACTATCGAGGACAGCCGTGTACAGTTTTACATAGCACTAGCTAACTCGCTAGCCTGCACGAGCCGAGGAGGACAGTGATGATGAGTGATTCGGAGATGAACCGTTACCTGATGTGACTCTTTTTCGCGAATCGATTCTGTGAATTGAATTCTTAAATTAAAACGTTAGCCTTTTATTCACGTCAGAATCGACTCGCTTAATAAAAGAATCTTTGGAAAATGACCTGTTTTTACTTTACTTGTGCCAGTAACTCAAGTAAATCCTGTAGTCTGAGCACTGGAAGTCAAAAGCTGTGTCATTCAAGGCTACTGAATAGTTTAAACATGGCCTTGTTTGGGCTATTGAGCTATCACACAACTGTCAACTCCTAAATGGTTACAGAATGCATTAGAACTAGTCTTCCATCCATCCATCCATCCATCCATCTATTATCTCTAGCCGCTTTATCCTGTTCTACAGGGTCGCAGGCAAGCTGGAGCCTATCCCAGCTGACTACAGGTGAGAGGCGGGGTACACCCTGGACAAGTCGCCAGGTCATCACAGGGCTGACACATATTAGACACAGACAACCATTCACACTCACATTCACACCTACGGTCAATTTAGAGTCACCAGTTAACCTAACCTGCATGTCTTTGGACTGTGAGGGAAACCGGAGCACCTGGAGGAAACCCACGCAGACATGGGGAGAACATGCAAACTCCACACAGAAAGGCCCTCGCTGGCCAGGAACCCAGGACCTTCTTGCTGTGAGGCAACAGTGCTAACCACTACACCACCGTGCCACCCTAAATCAAATCTAATGATTAAGTAATTAGCCTAATATATTGAGTTGAGTCAAAGAATGTTTGAGCTAGGAGTTCCAGAAATTTTGTTTTGCATGGGTGTACATGTATTGTATAATCAATCAGGCTGAACAGCCTGAATAATATTATGTTGATCATCATGATGTTATGATGAATGTAAGAAGTATATCCATCCATCCATTACCGCTTATCCTGTGCAGGGTCCCAGGCAAGCTGGAGCCTATCCCAGCTGACTCTGGCTGAGAGGCGGGGTACACCCTGGACAAGTCGCCAGGTCATACACACAAAGACAAACAACCATTCACACTCACATTCACACCTACAGTCAATTTAGAGCCACCAATTAGCCTAACCTGCATGTCTTTGGACTGTGGGGGAAACCGGAGCACCCAGAGGAAACCCACACAGACACGGGGAGAACATGCAAACTCCACACAGAAAGGCCCTCGCCTGCCGCTGGACTCGAATACAGGACCTTCTTGCTGTGAGGCGATAGTGCTAACCACTACACCATTGTGCCACCATGAATCAAGCAGAAGTTAGTAAATAGAACAGACTAGAGAGAGGATGTACATGCAAACAGATAATTGTGTCAGCCTGGGAAAACCCTTCACAGGGCCAAATTTTGACATTTTCTTCTTTACATATTTCTGAATCAACATATCCAGAAGTAAAGTTATAGAATTTTAAACATTGCTTACCTCCAAAAATGAAAAGGTTGAAAAACCTGATTTTTAGTTCTCTTATAGGCCTGATGCCAGAATCAGCCTTCACGATATTTTTGTCTTTCACAATGGTCACCATATCACATTAGGTAATCATAGTGCCATAAATTCTTGCCATGTCTTGGTCAGAAGACTGGCAACACTACAAGTTTGACCACAACCAATCATTGCTCACGTCCTTGCATGTTATCAGGTTGGAAGGTCAAGAAGTTGTCAGTCATGGTTATCAAGGAACACACAGTAGGAGCTGTCAAACTTGGTGAGAAAATACACAAAAAAAAGCCCCAAAAAATGGACATGCTAGAGTTTTCGATGTGGTATTGTGAGTTGCCCCAGATGCCACATCACTGTTCTTTGTTTGTCATGCTACAAGGCCCATTCATCCTTCCTGACACTCATATTCAGGTCAGATGGTGCAAATCTGTTAGCCAGTTGAGCTGAATTTGTGTAGTCTGATACTGACATTTGCAACATCCTGCAGAATTTTCCCAACCATCTCTGATATTAGACAAAGTCAGACAGTCAACACTAATAATGAATAATGTAGCACTTCATTTTTGTAAATGCCATTTTATTTGATGAAATACTGAAATCCATCCATCATCTGTAGCTGCTTATCCTGTTCTACAGGGTTGCAGGCAAGCTGGAGCCTATCCCAGGCGGGGTACACCCTGGACAAGCTACCAGGTTATCGCAGGACTGCCACATAGAGACAAACAACCACTCACACTCACATTCACACCTACGGTCAATTTAGAGCCACCAATTAGCCTAACCTGCAGGTCTTTAGACTATGGAGGAAACCAGAGCACCCGGAGGAAACCCACGCAGACACGGGGAGACCATGCAAACTTCACGCAGAAAGGCCCTTGCCAGACTCTGGGCTCAAACCCAGGACCTTCTTGCTGTGAGACAGCAGTGCTAACCACTACACCACCGTGCCGCCTGAAATACTGAAATACAGTGGGGCAAAAAAGTATTTAATCAGCCACCAATTGTGCAAGTTCTCCCACTTAAAAAGATGAGAGAGGCCTGTAATTTTCATCATAAGTACACTTCAACTATGAGAGACCGAATGGGGGGAAAGAATCCAGGAAATCACATTGTAGGATTTTTAATGAATTAATTGGTAAATGCCTCGGTAAAATAAGTATTTAGTCACCTACAAACAAGCAAGATTTCTGGCTCTCACAGACCTGTAACTTCTTTAACCCTCATCCTACCATGCTATTTTACACCTTAATCTTACCATGTGGGGTCCGTTTGGACCCCAATACTTTTCTTTAAAATTAAAGCTTATAAAGACAAAATCACCAGATAAGTTTTGTTCAGAACATCTTATATTAATAACAGCAATACACTAAAGGGCCCAAGGCATAAAGAACACACTTAACCTTCATCCTACCAGCCAATTTTACATACACAAACTACCAGGCGGGGTCCGTATGGACCCCAGGAGGGAATACCTTGAAATCAATGCAGTAAGAACCAATTCAATGCAGCAAACAGACATAACTTTATTGAAGAACAAAATCCACTATGGCTGAATATCAATGATGTATTATAAATGCAATAACATTGCAATAATATTGCAATAACTAGCATACATGTAGCAAATTATAGCGCCACAAAAAAAATTGCATTATAGACATGATTTTTGCAGCTCATGCAGCTGTAAAACATTCTGGATTACAACTTAGGTCTTTTCTTACAGAATTTAAAACAAAAAAGTAATTGTAAAATAATTTAGGGCTTTTGTTTTGCAGCCTGTGCTTATTGCAGCAGTGGGGTCCACACAGACCCCAAGAAGGAATGCCTTGGTAGTTTCATTATGGAACATAAAAGAAATAAAAGAAGTTAACTTTCAGTGTGCTATTCAATTATAAAATGAAAGACAGATAAACTTTACTCTGGGGTCCGGTTGGACCCCAGTAACAAATTAATTATACCTTCACAATGCAAAAAGCTGATCTTCCGGTGCTTTAGTGTTTTAATTAAGACATAAATTCTGACAAATTCATAAAACGGTGAGGCAGTATGTCACATATTTTTAAAATGGCAAACAAACATATAGGTGCGGGGTCCAGATGGACCCCACTTGGTAGGATGAAGGTTAAGAGGCTCCTCTGTCCTCCACTCGTTACCTGTATTAATGGCACCTGTTTTAACTCGTTATCAGTATAAAAGACACCTGTCCACAACCTCAAACAGTCACACTCCAAACTCCACTATGGCCAAGACCAAAGAGCTGTCAAAGGACACCAGAAGCAAAATTATAGACCTGCACCAGGCTGGGAAGACTGAATCTGCAATAGGTAAGCAGCTTGGTGTGAAGAAATCAACTGTGGGAGCAATTATTAGAAAATGGAAGACATACAAGACCACTGATAATCTCCCTCGATCTGGGGCTCCACGCAAGATCTCACCCCGTGGGGTCAAAATGATCACAAGAATGGTGAGCAAAAATCCCAGAACCACACGGGGGGACCTAGTGAATGACCTGCAGAGAGCTGGGACCAAAGTAACAAAGGCTACCATCAGTAACACACTACGCCGCCAGGGACTCAAATCCTGCAGTGCCAGACGTGTCCCCCTGCTTAAGCCAGTACATGTCCAGGCCCATCTGAAGTTTGCTAGAGAGCATTTGGATGATCCAGAAGAGGATTGGGAGAATGTCATATGGTCAGATGAAACCAAAATAGAACTTTTTGGTAAAAACTCAACTTGTCGTGTTTGGAGGAGAAAGAATGCTGAGTTGCATCCAAAGAACACCATACCTACTGTGAAGCATGGTGGTGGAAACATCATGCTTTGGGGCTGTTTTTCTGCAAAGGGACCAGGACAACTGATCCGTGTAAAGGAAAGAATGAATGGGGCCATGTATCGTGAGATTTTGAGTGAAAACCTCCTTCCATCAGCAGGGGCATTGAAGATGAAACATGGCTGGGTCTTTCAGCATGGCAATGATCCCAAACACACCACCCGGGCAACGAAGGAGTGGCTTCGTAAGAAGCATTTCAAGGTCCTGGAGTGGCCTAGCCAGTCTCCAGATCTCAACCCCATAGAAAATCTTTGGAGGAAGTTGAAAGTCCATGTTGGCCAGCGACAGCCCCCAAATATCACTGCTCTAGAGGAGATCTGCATGGAGGAATGGGCCAAAATACCAGCAACAGTGTGTGAAAACCTTGTGAAGACTTACAGAAAACGTTTGACCGCTGTCATTGCCAACAAAGGGTATAACAAAGTATTGAGATGAACTTTTGTTATTGACCAAATATTTATTTTCCACCATAATTTGCAAATAA
Organism: Neoarius graeffei; assembly: GCF_027579695.1. Lineage (NCBI taxonomy): Eukaryota > Metazoa > Chordata > Actinopteri > Siluriformes > Ariidae > Neoarius > Neoarius graeffei. Next base: position 26,056,767 of record NC_083583.1, read on the forward strand.
AGTCTTTAAAAATCAGACAATGTGATTTTCTGGATTTTTTTTCTCATTTTGTCTCTAATAGTTGAGGTGTACCTATGATGAAAATTACAGGCCTCTCTCATCTTTTTAAGTGGGAGAACTTGCACAATTGGTGACTGACTAAATACTTTTTTGCCCCACTGTATATAAAATTAATATATATATATATATATATATCATGTACAGTGGTGCTTGAAAGTTTGTGAACCCTTTAGAATTTTCTATATTTCTGCATAAATATGACCAAAAACATCATCAGATTTTCACACAAGTCCTAAAAGTAGATAAAGAGAACCCAGTTAAACAAATGAGACAAAAATATTATACTTGATCATTTATTTATTGAGGAAAATGATCCAATATTACATATCTGTGAGTGGCAAAAGTATGTGAACCCCTAGGATTAGCAGTTAATTTGAAGGTGAAATTAGAGTCAGGTGTTTTCAGTCAATGGGATGACTGTGATCAGGTGTGAGTGGGCACCCTGTTTTATTTAAAGAACAGGGATCTATCAAAGTCTGATCTTCAGAACACATGTTTGTGGAAGTGTATCATGGCACGAACAAAGGAGATTTCTGAGGACCTCAGAAAAAGCATTGTTGATGCTCATCAGGCTGGATAAGGTTACAAAACCATCTCTAAAGAGTTTGGACTCCACCAATCCACAGTCAGACAGATTGTGTACAAATGGAGGAAATTCAAGATCATTGTTACCCTCCCCAGAAGTGGTCGACCAACAAAGATCACTCCAAGAGCAAGGCGTGTAATAGTCAGCGAGGTCACAAAGGACCCCAGGGTAACTTCTAAGCAACTGAAGACCTCTCTCACATTGGCTAATGTTAATGTTCATGAGTCCACCATCAGGAGAACACTGAACAACAATGGTGTGCATGGCAGGGTTGCAAGGAGAAAGTCACTGCTCTCCAAAAAGAACATTGCTGCTCATCTGCAGTTTGCTAAAGATCACGACAAGCCAGAAAGACTATTGGAAAAATGTTTTGTGGACGGATGAGACCAAAATAGAACTTTTTGGTTTAAATGAGAAGCGTTATGTTTGGAGAGAGGAAAACACTGCATTCCAGCATTAGAACCTTATCTCATCTGTGAAACATAGTGGTGGTAGTATCATGGTTTGGGCCTGTTTTGCTGCATCTGGGCCAGGACGGTTTGCCATCATTGATGGAACAATGAATTCTGAATTTTACCAGCAAATTCTAAAGGAAAATGTCAGGATATCTGTCCATGAACTGAATCTCAAGAGAAGGTGGGTCATGCAGCAAGACAACGACCCTAAGCACACAAGTCGTTCTAACAAAGAATGGTTAAAGAAGAATAAAGTTAATGTTTTGGAATGGCCAAGTCAATGTCCTGACCTTAATCCAATCGAAATGTTGTGGAAGGACCTGAAGCGAGCAGTTCATGTGAGGAAACCCACCAACATCCCAGAGTTGAAGCTGTTCTGTACGGAGGAATGGGCTAAAATTCCTCCAAGCCGGTGTGCAGGACTGATCAACAGTTACCGCAAACGTTTAGTTACAGTTATTGCTGCACAAGGGGGTCACACCAGATACTGAAAGCAAAGGTTCACATACTTTTGCCACTCACAAGTATGTAATATTGGATCATTTTCCTGGATAAATAAATGACCAAGTATAATATTTTTGTCTCATTTGTTTAACTGGGTTCTCTTTATTTACTTTTAGGACTTGTGTGAAAATCTGATGATGTTTTAGGTCATATTTATGCAGAAATATAGAAAATTCTAAAGGGTTCACAAACTTTCAAGCACCACTGTATAAGTAGTATTTGTCATCTAATTAGTTGTACTAATTGTTTTTTGAGGATGTTGAACTTTATATATCCCTACTCTACACTTTATAGTATATGCATTTTTGGTCAAGTGCAATTAAACATAAACCAATTCTTCAGTTTTACTTTTGATATTTAAGCAGTACTCTACTATTAATAGGGGAGCGATGGATCAATTGTAACACGCTTGTTTCTCTAGACGTATGCATGCAACTAGGCCTGTGAGATATGGTGATACATAACATAAGGCAACAGAAAAATGTCTATTCATAGATATTTTCCTATATCGTCTATTTAAGGTCAGAGCTTGTGGCTACTAGCAGTGTGTTGTAACAAAAACAAAGATAAGCATGGAGGACTGTGACACAGAATGAAACTTCCCACAGCGCTCTGACACAGAACAGGCTTCAGCCCAACTAAAAGATGGGGAAGCTGTAGCTAAAAACTGGTGAAAATATACAGTGCTTGCTGAAGATATGGGTAAATTTTCACATGACAACAGATGCAACCATATGCATGATGTTATGATGAATGTAAGAAGTACATCCATCCATCCGTTATCCATAACCACTTATCCTGTGCAGGGTCACGGGGCAAGCTGGACCCTATCCCAACTGACTATGGGCGAGAGGTGGGGTACACCATGGACAATTCGCCAGATCATCGCAGGGCTGACACACAGAGACAAACAACCACTCACACTCACATTCACACCTACGGTCAATTTAGAGCCACCAATTAGCCTAACCTGCATGTCTTTGGACTGTGGGGGAAACCGGAGCACCCGGAGGAAACCCACGCAGACATGGGGAGAACATGCAAATTCCACACAGAAAGGTCCCCGTCGACCGCTGGGCTCAAACCCTGGACCTTCTTGCTGTGAGGTGACAGTGCTAACCACGACACCACCGTGCCACCCTAACTCAAACCAAATGATTAAGTAATTAGCCTAATATATTGAGTTGAGTCAAAGAATGTTTGAGCTACTGTAGGAGTTCCAGAAATTTTGTTTTGCATGGGTGTACATGTATTATATAATCAATCAGGCTGAACAGCCTTAATCATATTTTACAAAAGCAAGAGGACTTGCTTTTGTCCTAATATTGGAAGATCAGGAGTGTATCAATGTATATTACGGGTTGACTCTCATTCCTCCCATATTCTGAAATTAACCCATTCAGTCTGAATCTGAGATTCGGACACATTCAGTCTGAATCTCTTGATTCTTCTTAAAATCTTATCTCATCTCATTATTTCTAGCCGCTTTATCCCGTTCTACAGGGTCGCAGGCAAGCTGGAACCTATCCCAGCTGACTACGGGCGAAAGGCGGGGTACACCCTGGACAAGTCGCCAGGTCATCGCAGGGCTGACACATAGGACACAGACAACCATTCACACTCACATTCACACCTACGGTCAATTTAGAGTCACCAGTTAACCTAACCTGCATGTCTTTGGACTGTGGGGGAAACCGGAGCACCCGGAGGAAACCCACGCGGACACGGGGAGAACATGCAAACTCCGGACAGAAAGGCCCTCGCCGGCCACGGGGCTCGAACCTGGACCTTCTTGCTGTGAGGCGACAGTGGTAACCACTACACCACCGTGCCACCAATAATAATAATAATAATAATAATAATAATCTTTACAAGTACCTGTACAAAAATACAAAGAATTTAAATAGAAGAAGAAACCTTTGTCACATGCACACTTCAAGCACAGTGAAATTCATCCTCTGCATTTAACCCATCTGAAGCAGTGAACACACGCACACGCGCACTTAGAGCAGTGGGCAGCCACACCAGAGCACCCGGGGAGCAGTCAGGGGTCAGGTACCTTGCTCAAGGGCACCTCAGCCCAAGGCCACCCCACATCAACCTAACTGCACGTCTTTGGATTGTCGGGGAAACCGGAGCACCCGGAGGAAACCCACGCAGACACGGGGAGAACATGCAAACTCCACACAGAAAGGCCCTCGCCGGCCGCTGGGTTCAAACGCGGAACCTTCTTGCTGTGAGGCGACCATGCTAACCACTACACCACCGTCCCTCAAAGGCACAATATTGGATACAAACTCAGTGAAGATACTTCTACCCTGAAAGATAATGATTGCTGGTGTTGCTCCATCACACATTTTGGTTCGTGTTTTGAGTCAACGTTAAACCCTGAGAAACCCAAAGACAAGTGTTGCAGAGACCACGGCTTCCTCTTAGCAAGTTCTCACTACTTTATTTCATCAACGCACGCATGTTAGAGAGCAAATGCACCTGAGTCTGATCTGAATTAAAAATCCTCTTGCTTTATTACATTATTAGATGTTATGTAGGCATAACATTTATGGAAGTATTGAGTTTGTATTGGCCACATGAACATATAGATGACCCATACTGTACATATTGGAAAATGTGGGGTTCCTCTTAAAAAGGTGTTACTTCTCACATTTTCAGGGCGTCATTCCAAAAGAAGATTTGAATTTGATTTTAGGAGATTTTAGCAACAACTTGCAAATTTTTGCGAAGCAGCAATGAAGTTCTCACAATGCTACATGAAGCCTCTGTGTGTGGACTGTGTAGTGTATATATAAATAACTTTGTGGGTACCTTAGCAGAACAGTGTGAAACCACACTTGCTGGGGTTAAAGCACAGTAATAGAGGCCAGACAGAACCCATCTGAAAGTACTGCGGCAGTTTATATTTCATACATTTTCTGGGTTCTGGGTTCATTTCCATGCTAATATTATCAACAGCATTGATGAATGAATTTGGTTTTACTTGTGTGAACAACATACATTTTGTCATTGTCATGCCCCTCGGTGCCACAACATTGCTGTAATATGTGATAACCAAGGCAGACACCCAGCAACCAACAGAAATATAAGAGAGAGCGAGAGAGAGACTCTTTCTGAGGGTCAGGAGAATGAAAGAGTGTCTGGCAGAAGCGCCACCCAATGGTAATTTAAAGGAATAAATGATTTATTTATAGTGCACGTACACACAGAAAAGTCCAAAATTTACATTTAAAGTAAATACAAATATAATATTTATAATACAATAATACAATAATAATGTAATATACGCAAGATTGTCTGACAACATTTATTATACGCAACGTTTCACTTCAATTTGTTTGTTTTTAATGTAAGGACTGAAACATGACAGCACATGCTTTTATAGGAAAATAATCAACAACTGGCAGAGTAGAGTTATTGTTCACCGCCGTATTCTGTTTTTCTTATGCCACAACACTTATTTTTTGCATCCATTAAAAGATCAACATGGTGTACTTTTTATCCAGTTATAGTTATGTTTCGGTGGTGTAGTGGTTAGCGCTGTCGCCTCACAGCAAGAAGGTCCTGGGTTCGAGCCCAGCGGCTGACGAGGGCCTTTCTGTGTGGAGTTTGCATGTTCTCCCCGTGTCTGTGTGGGTTTCCTTTGGGTGCTCCGGTTTCCCCAACAGTCCAAAGACATGCAGGTTAGGCTAATTGGTGGCTTTAAATTGACTGTGAGTGTGAATGATTGTTTGTCTCTGTGTCAGCCCTGCGATGACCTGGCGACTTGTCCAGGGTGTACCAGGGTTGCAGGCAAGCTGGAGCCTATCCCAGCTGACTATGGGCGAAAGGCGGGGTACACCCTGGACAAGTCTGACACAGAGACAAACAACCATTCACACTCACATTCACACCTATGGTCAATTTAGAGCCACCAATTAACCTAACCTGCATGTCTTTGGACTGTGGGGGAAACCGGAGCACCTGGAGGAAACCCACACGGACACGGGGAGAACATGCAAACTCCACACAGAAAGGCCCCCGTTGGCCACTGGGCTCAAACCCAGAACCTCCTTGCTGTGAGGCGACAATGCTAACCACTACACCACCGTGCCGCCCTTATTGACTTTATGGTAGATTCATTTATCACTAAGCCTTTTCCCTTAAAATCACATAAATCTGAATTATTTCATGAATCAGGTTGTTTGTTATCACACCTCTGGCAAGCCAAAAAAAAGCAATAAGATCATCTCCACTTTGTGTTATATATTTTCTATCAGCAGGAGTCTGGTTATCTTAAAACTGCAGGCTGCTTCTGAACACATTGCACATAGGTTGTTGTTGTATCTACAGTTCTACTGAATCCTGGACAGTTTTTAATCTCAATTTCAGCCTAGAGTCTCTGCAGTGGTTTTACTTCGAGTGACAGCAATAATAACCTTCGTGAGAGAACACATTTGATAGGCAAACATTCAAAATATATGTAAGGTGTCTATGTTATCAGAAAGTCAGGAAACTTAAAAACATCCCCTGTTGCTTTTGCATTATTATAATTACAATTTCTCTCAATCAATGGAGCACAATTTCTGAAACATAGTTCAAATTCTCAAAACAAGTAATACATTTCTCAGAACTCCATTGCATGATACAAAACAGTAACACCATTTTAGTTCCTTTCACACAAAAATCAGATATGACAAGGATTTTGTCAAAACTACAAATACATGTTTTTATATTTAAACGCAAAATTCAGTCATTTGAGTCTCAGTAAGCAAAACACAAGAAATGATTCTCAACAGAAAGAGATCACGCCCAAAATTTGTCACCTATCTACCACATGTGCAAATGATCACAGCTAATTTGTTCATTAATCAATCAGACCCACACTGTATATAAGAAGAGAGTAGATGGATAAAAGTTTTATGTATTTTTTAAATTTTCTTTACGTAACATCAATGTAGGGTTGCTACTGCTGCTGCTGCTGCCGCCGATGATGATTATGATGGTCATGATGATGATGATAATGATGATGATGATGCATCCGCATTTGTTTTTTTTTTCTCAGTTTCATGTCAGTGAATAATCATATTGAAAACAGTGAATACATTTTTTGTCATTGAGGAATTCTGTCTTTCTGTGTAAAATTTATTTTCTGTGTGTAAGACTTATTTGAAATTAAACAAGGATCAGGAATATAGCTCTAAATGAGATTATAGTTGTGGTCAGAAGTTTACATACAGTGACATGAATGTCATCTTGGATATGAATGTCATGGCAATATTTGGGCTTTCAGTAATTTCTTTGAACTCTTCTTTTTCTGTGGCAGAATTTACAGCATACATCTTTAATTTTCTTTGGGTTTTCTGAAATCAACACAGGGTCAAAAGTATACACACAGGGTCACAAATTTACATACGCTCACTTAGATTATTAATTCAGAGGTGCTGAAACTTCCAAAATGCCTCTTATCTTGCCATGACCGAGGTCTCTTAACTTCCTGTTAGTGACCATGATTGACTACAGCTGGTAGCTTCTCTATGCCCTCATAAAAAGGATTTGTTTACAGCACTCATTGGATTGACCAAAACACAGTAAAATGGGAAAGTCCAAGGAGCTCAGTGCAAATCTGAGAAAGAGGATCGCAGATATACACAACTCCGGAATGTCTCTTGGAGCCATTTCTAAACAACTGCAAATTCCAAGATCAAGTCAAACAATTGTATCCAAATTATTGTGAGGTGCAGTCACTTTGCCAAGCCACTTTGCTTCAAGAAAACCCAAACTGTCACCCTCAGCTGAAAGGAAATTGGTTTGGGAGGTCAGGAACAACCTGGGAACCATCATGGCACAGTCCTGCCATGAACTGGAAGCTGATGGATCACTGTCTACAGTTCAGATCACCATGGACTAAGAGGCTGCTATCCAAGAAATAACCCCCTGCTCCAAAATTGACACCTTCAAGCTTAACTAAAGTTTGAAGCTGACCACACGGATAAAGAAAAAAGCCTTTGGGAGGATAGCTGTATGGTCAGATGAGACAAAGATTGAGTTGTTTGGCCACAATGACCATGATGTACAGAGGGACACTGTACCAGCTGGTGGTGGTGGTAGGATTATCATGCTCTGGGGCTGTTTTGCTGCCAGTGGAACTGGTTCATTGCACAAAGTGGATGGAATAATGAAGAAGGAGGACTACCTCAGAATTCTTCAGCATAAACCATCAGAAACTTGAACACGACTTGGGAGTTACAACAGGACAATGAACCCAAACATGCATCAGAACTGGTTGTGGAGGATAAAGCAGGCTAACATTAAGCTTAAAACAAGTCCTGACTTCAACCCTATTGAAAATATATGGACCGTGCTTATACGTAAGTCGAGTCTATGCCAAGAAAAAAAATTAATTAAATTGAACTCTACCAATTCTACCATGAAGAGTCATGAAATATTCAACCAGAATTCTGCCAGAAGCTTGTTCATGGTAAACAAAAATATTTGGTAGAGGTGAATCTTGCGAACAGACATTTTACCCAAATATTAGGTGTGCTGTATGTATATTTTTGATCCTGTATGTATAATTTCGACCAAAAGAAAACCCAAAGAAAAGTAAAACTTGTGCACCAAATTCTAGTGGGTTTTTTTTATTAAAAATGTATGCTGTACATTCTGCCACAGAAAAAGAACAGTTCAAAGAAATTACTGAAAGCCCAAATATTGCCATGACATTCATATCCAAGATGACATTCATGTCACTGTATGTAAACTTCTGACCACAACTGTATGTATCACCAGATAAATTCAAAGTACTGCATCATATCACATCAAGCCTCAAATGGATCATAGAACAAATGAAACTTTGAGCTAAACACTTCATTTGGATGGCTGTACAGTATATCCAATTTTGATCACCAATACTGAAGGAATTATAAATAAAGCCTCCTATCTTGATGAAATGGCAGTCCCTTTTCATGCAATTATTTGCTTTTGCAAATGCATTTTTATGTTTTGAGCATCCCAGAGCATTCTGCAAAATTTATTAAATGTTTTGAAGATCTCAGAGCAATTTCCTGATCAATATATATTGTTTTACAAACTGAAATGATGTTATGTGGTTTGTGTTTACTGTTTTAAGAATGTGAACTATGTTTCAGGAATTGTGCTCTAACAGTTGAGAAAAACTGTAATAAAGTGAGGGAGAAATTATTACGCCTGAGCTAAAATGGGTCTGTATCGGCCACGTTAACAGGAACTTGTTTTTGTTTCTAAGATTCCTGTTCTTGGCTGGCAGGAGTGGAACCCAATGGGGTCTTCTGCTGTTGCATGCTGAGATACTTTTCTGCTCAGCACGGTTGTAAAGAGTTGCTATGAGTTGCTATATCCTTCCTGGCAGCTCAAACCAATCTGGCCATTTTCCTCTGACCTTTCTTCTCAATAAGGTTTTTCCACCCACAGAACTGTTACTCACTCAACTCAGTGTTTTTTGTTTTTCACACCATTCTGTGCAAACTCTAGAGACTGTTGTGTGTGAAAACCCCAGGAGATCAGCAGTTTCTGAAATACTCAGACCAGTCCATCTGGCACCAACACCCATGATACAGTGAAAGTCACATAGATCACAATTTTTCCCATTCTGATGTTTGAAGTGAACATTAACTGAAACTCTTGATTTGTATCTGCATGATTTTATGCATTGTGATGCTGTCAAGAGATTGGCTGATTAGAAAACTGCATAAAACAGCAGGTGGATGGGTGTTCCTAATAAAGTGCCCAGTGAGTGTATATTCTCATTTTATATTGTACTGGTTTGTTATACACAATAGTCATATATTAATATGCACTTAATATTATTTATATTATTATTTCTGATACTGACTGTGAGAATGTGTGTGTGCAGCTGGTGTTCCTGGGATCCAATGTGACCCTGGCCATGATAAAGCTGTTACTTATTAATATAGATGAACAATGAATGAATAAATGAAGGAAGGAAGGACAATATAAATGAACTCATTTTTCCATACCAGTTGATAATCAACAGACATGACCCAGCACTGTAAACCTGCAATGCAGTGCATCTATAAAAACTATGTTTTTCCAAGAAGATTAGTGTTACGAGGTGCTAAAGAAGTGCAAACTGAAATGCTCTCTGATTGTTAATGTGTAAACAAAAGAGAGAATAATAAAGAGAAATAGAGATAGAGTTTGGTGAAGAAGGACAAGCCACAAAAAAAAAAAACTGAGCATGTGAAAATATCTGAGATAAGAGTGAATTTATGGTATGTTTATAAATCAAATTTATGTTTATAAATCAAATATAAGATTATTAATCATGTTTTTTTATGCTACTACTTGTTTCAAATAATACATTTTCTTATGCTATTGACAGATTTTTTCCCCTTCATTTTAGAAATTACAGTATGTAATACTTAAAATTTAAAGCTGCTCAAAAATAGTATAATATGTCTAGAAATAGATTTAAATAGTAATCATATTTTGGTTCATTGTAATCTGAAATTAGGAAATACTGGATAAATATGACTCCCTTCAAGATATTTCACTTACTAAGATGTCATTCTTTGCAGTAAGGGATCTAGAAAATTAATGAGCTCAAGAAAGTGAAAGAGGGATAGAAAAGGTTAGAGGGGGTAGAGAAAGTGAGAGGAAAATAGTGAGAAAGAGTGAGATAGAGATTATACAAGAGATATACAGAAAGAGTATGTCATGAAAGAGAGAGAGAGAGAACAAGGAAGGCACAGAGAAAGACAATAGATTGGGATAGAGAAAGTGAGAGAAGGATAGGAACAGAGTATAAGATGATGGGGAGAAAAGGCAAAGAGAGAGAGAGAGAGAGAGAGAGAGAGAGAGAGAGAGAGAGAGAGAGAACTTTAATTGGACTAGTCTCTGTGTGTGTATCTATTTTGCTCCTGTTCCTATGGCGACTGTTTTGGGCTGATTAACGCTCCTCCACACTCAAAAGCTCCTCTGTTTCATAAACCTTGGAATCAGGGTGAACCAAAGCTATAAACAAGTTTAGAAGTTTCGAATGCATGAAAAGATGTCCCTCCAGCACATGAGAGTTCATACTGGTCTTGTATCAAATTGTGTTTTAGTGGTATATACTAACAATATCAATTTTAAATCCGGAGAGAATACATTGTTGTTATTATTTTATTATTAATAATAATAATAATAATAATAATAATAATAATAATAATAGGGGCGGCACGGTGGTGTAGTGGTTAGCGCTGTCGCCTCACAGCAAGAAGGTCCTGGGTTCGAGCCCCGGGGCCGGCGAGGGCCTTTCTGTGTGGAGTTTGCATGTTCTCCCTGTGTCCGCATGGGTTTCCTCCGGGTGCTCCGGTTTCCCCCACAGTCCAAAGACATGCAGGTTAGGTTAACTGGCGACTCTAAATTGACCGTAGGTGTGAATGTGAGTGTGAATGGTTGTCTGTGTCTATGTGTCAGCCCTGTGATGACCTGGCGACTTGTCCAGGGTGTACCCCGCCTTTCGCCCGTAGTCAGCTGGGATAGGCTCCAGCTTGCCTGCGACCCTGTAGAAGGATAAAGCGGCTAGAGATAATGAGATGAGATGAGATAATAATAATAGGGGCGGCACAGTGGTGTAGTGGTTAGCGCTGTCGCCTCACAGCAAGAAGGTCCGGGTTCGAGCCCCGTGGCCGGCGAGGGCCTTTCTGTGTGGAGTTTGCATGTTCTCCCCGTGTCCGCATGGGTTTCCTCCGGGTGCTCCGGTTTCCCCCACAGTCCAAAGACATGCAGGTTAGGTTAACTGGTGACTCTAAATTGACCGTAGGTGTGAATGTGAGTGTGAATGGTTGTCTGTGTCTATGTGTCAGCCCTGTGATGACCTGGCGACTTGTCCAGGGTGTACCCCGCCTTTCGCCCGTAGTCAGCTGGGATAGGCTCCAGCTTGCCTGTGACCCTGTAGAACAGGATAAAGCGGCTAGAGATAATGAGATGAGAATAATAATAATAACTAGACCGGACAATTCCCCGGGGGAAATTGTGAGAGGATGCAGTGCGCGAAGCAATTCGCTCACGCATGTTCGCTGGCCGTGAACGCGTGACCCGCAATGATGTTTCAATGCAATGATCGTGTGTGTGCTCGAGACAGCAGCCATCATGAAGAAGACCTATTCAAGAGTATGACCAAAGTGACTACAGGCGGAAATTAGCATGTACTGCTATAACCTGGGACAGACATCTGTCCTTAACACAAGGATAATGTTTAATTTGTGCACTGTCCCTTTTAAAAATAAAATAAACTCTAAACTCTAAGAAGAGTGTTTGTAGTTTGTATGTACGAACAGAAGTGTTCCTAATAAAGTGGGCGGCTAAGGTGAGGCTGACACACAAGGGCTGGAGTTTTCTACTGTTTTTTTATGAAGGACCAGGCCTCGAACAATGACAAATAACTCGACAACGGAAGCAGCTATTCACAAAATTCTTTCACAGTGAGCGCTAGAAGGGTCTCCTGAATAAAATGATGTATTTTTTTGTTTGTATTGTTAAAAATGAGGACGCTACAGGGAGTTAAAAACGAGTGACTTTTCAGCAACGTTTATACTGGGAGTCAATGAGGCCGCTCACCTGTGCTCTCCTCACTTTGAGGCTTGTCATTCAAAAACCGTAAATCCTATCGTTTAGGTAGACACATTGTGTGAATCAGGACAAGTTTTCCTACTACTTTTGAGAAAATCATGTCTGTAGAGTGAAATTTGTGGCTGAAAACAGAGTTTAAGCGAGAAAGTTTGACCTTTTTTTTTAACCTCTCTCCACTCTGAGCATAACGAGGTCCACTGGTGTGTAACGCAATAGACACCCATAAAAAGCCGGATTTTCTCCCGGAACCAACATGGCGTTTGAGCCGGGACTGATCCGAAAGTGTAGAACCTAGCAGAAAAGTTGAAGGTCAGATCCACAGAGGAGAAGTTTTCCTACGTTTTAGAGTTTGAATCACGTCTCTAGGTGAAAGCATGCCAGAGCAGCGGATGTTTGAAAAACGTTGAAAAAGTGCTTTTTTTTCAATTAATTCCATCGAAATGAATGGGGTTTTTTTGGACGATTTTTTCGCGACTACGTCGCGAAAAAATCGTATTCTATAGAGAAAAGTAATAGCATAGCGAGTCCGATCGAGCCGCACGTTTTGATACATTGTTTGTCTGTGTGCGACGTACGGTTATTGTGTTACTCGAAATCAAAATTTGTGTAGGAAGAGTAACAAATATAACACTAGACCGGACAATTCCCCGGGGGAAATTGTGAGAGGATGCAGTGCGCGAAGCAATTCGGTCACGCATGTTTGCTGGCCGTGAATGTGTGACCCGCAATGATGTTTCAATGCAATGATTGTGTGTGTGCTCGAGACAGCAGCCGTCATGAAGAAGAGCTATTCAAGAGCATGAACAAAGTGACTACAGGCGGAAATTAGCATGTACTGCTATAACCTGGGACAGACATCTGTCCTTACCACAAGGATAATGTTTAATTTGTGCACTGTCCCTTTTAAAAATAAAATAAACTCTAAACTCTAAGAAGAGTGTTTGTAGTTTGTATGTACGAACAGAAGTGTTCCTAATAAAGTGGGCGGCTAAGGTGAGGCTAAGACACACAAGGGCTGGAGTTTTCTACTGTTTTTTTATGAAGGACCAGGCCTCGAACAATGACAAATAACTCGACAACGGAAGCAGCTATTCACAAAATTCTTTCACACTGAGTGCTAGAAGGGTCTCCTGAATAGACTGATGTAATTTTTTTGTCTGTCTTGTTAAAAATGAGGACGCTACAGGGAGTTAAAAACGAGTGACTTTTCAGCAACGTTTATAATGGGAGTCAATGAGGCCGCTCACCTGTGCTCTCCTCACTTTGAGGCTTGTCATTCAAAAACCGTAAATAATATCGTTTAGGTAGACACATTGTGTGAATCAGGACAAGTTTTCCTACTACTTTTGAGAAAATCATGTCTGTAGAGTGAAATTTGTGGCTGAAAACAGAGTTTAAGCGAGAAAGTTTGACCTTTTTTTTGAACCTCTCTCCACTCTGACCTTAACGAGGTCCACTGGTGTGTAACGCAATAGACACCCATTCAAAAGCCGGATTTTCTCCCAGAAACCACATGGCGTTTGACCCGGGACTGATCCGAAAGTGTAGAACCTAGCAGAAAAGTTGAATGCCAGATCCACAGAGGAGAAGTTTTCCTACGTTTTAGAGTTTGAATCACGTCTCTAGGTGAAAGCATGCCAGAGCAGCGGATGTTTGAAAAACGTTGAAAAAGTGCTTTTTTTCAAATTAATTCCATAGAAATGAATGGGGTTTTTTTGGACGATTTTTTCGCGACTACGTCGCGAAAAAATCGTATTCTGTAGAGAAAAGTAATAGCATAGCGAGTCCGATCGAGCCGCACGTTTTGATATATTGTTTGTCTGTGTGCGACGTACGGTTATTGAGTTACTCGAAATCGAAATTTGTGTAGGAAGAGTAACAAATATAACACTAGACTGGACAATTCCCCGGGGGAAATTGTGAGAGGATGCAGTGCGCGAAGCAATTCGGTCACGCATGTTCGCTGGCCGTGAACGTGTGACCCGCAATGACGTTTCAATGCAATGATTGTGTGTGTGCTCGAGACAGCAGCCATCATGAAGAAGAGCTATTCAAGAGCATGAACAAAGTGACTACAGGCGGAAATTAGCATGTACTGCTATAACCTGGGACAGACATCTGTCCTTACCACAAGGATAATGTTTAATTTGTGCACTGTCCCTTTTAAAAATAAAATAAACTCTAAACACTAAGAAGAGTGTTTGTAGTATGTATGTACGAACAGAAGTGTTCCTAATAAAGTGGGCGGCTAAGGTGAGGCTAAGACACACAAGGGCTGGAGTTTTCTACTGTTTTTTTATGAAGGACCAGGCCTCGAACAATAACAAATAACTCGACAACGGAAGCAGCTATTCACAAAATTCTTTCACAGTGAGCGCTAGAAGGGTCTCCTGAATAAAATGTTGTATTTTTTTGTTTGTACTCTTAAAAATAACGACAATAGAGCGATTTAAAAACGAGTGACTTTTCTCTCATGTTTACAATGGGTTTCAATGAAGCCTGTCAGCTGCCCTGTCCTCAGTTTGACGCTTGTCATTCAAAAACCGTAAATCCTATTGTTTAGGTAGACACATTGTGTGAATCAGGACAAGTTTTCCTACAAGGATAATGTTTAATTTGTGCACTGTCCCTTTTAAAAATAAAATAAACTCTAAACTCTAAGAAGAGTGTTTGTAGTTTGTATGTACGAACAGAAGTGTTCCTAATAAAGTGGGCGGCTAAGGTGAGGCTGACACACAAGGGCTGGAGTTTTCTACTGTTTTTTTATGAAGGACCAGGCCTCGAACAATGACAAATAACTCGACAACGGAAGCAGCTATTCACAAAATTCTTTCACAGTGAGCGCTAGAAGGGTCTCCTGAATAAAATGATGTATTTTTTTGTTTGTATTTTTAAAAATGACGACGCTACAGGGAGTTAAAAACGAGTGACTTTTCAGCAACGTTTATACTGGGAGTCAATGAGGCCGCTCACCTGTGCTCTCCTCACATTGAGGCTTGTCATTCAAAAACCGTAAATCCTATCGTGTAGGTAGACACATTGTGTGAATCAGGACAAGTTTTCCTACTACTTTTGAGAAAATCATGTCTGTAGAGTGAAATTTGTGGCTGAAAACACGGTTTAAGCGAGAAAGTTTGAGCTTTTTTTTGAAGCCGCCTACACTCTAAGCTTAAAGACCCTCACTGGTGTGTAACGCAATAGACACCCATTCAAAAGCTGGATTTTCTCCCAGAAACCACATGGCGTTTGAACCGGGACTGATCCGAAAGTGTAAAACCTAGCAGAAAAGTTGAATGCCAGATCCACAGAGGAGAAGTTTTCCTACGTTTTAGAGTTTGAATCATGTCTCTAGGTGAAAGCATGCCAGAGCAACGGATGTTTGAAAAACGTTGAAAAAGTGCTTTTTTTCAATTAATTCCATAGAAATGAATGGGGTTTTTTGGGGCGATTTTTTCACGACTACGTCGCGAAAAAATCGTATTCTATAGAGAAAAGTAATGTACTGTTTGTTTGCATGTACTGCTATAACCTGGGACAGACATCTGTCCTTAACACAAGGATAATGTTTAATTTGTGCACTGTCCCTTTTAAAAATAAAATAAACTCTAAACTCTAAGAAGAGTGTTTGTAGTTTGTATGTACGAACAGAAGTGTTCCTAATAAAGTGGGCGGCTAAGGTGAGGCTGACACACAAGGGCTGGAGTTTTCTACTGTTTTTTTATGAAGGACCAGGCCTCGAACAATGACAAATTACTCGACAACGGAAGCAGCTATTCACAAAATTCTTTCACAGTGAGCGCTAGAAGGGTCTCCTGAATAAAATGATGTATTTTTTTGTTTGTATTGTTAAAAATGAGGACGCTACAGGGAGTTAAAAACGAGTGACTTTTCAGCAACGTTTATACTGGGAGTCAATGAGGCTGCTCACCTGTGCTCTCCTCACTTTGAGGCTTGTCATTCAAAAACCGTAAATCCTATCGTTTAGGTAGACACATTGTGTGAATCAGGACAAGTTTTCCTACTACTTTTGAGAAAATAATGTCTGTAGAGTGAAATTTGTGGCTGAAAACGGAGTTTAAGCGAGAAAGTTTGACCTTTTTTTTGAAGCCGCCTACACTCTAAGTTTAACGACCCTCACTGGTGTGTAACGCAATAGACACCCATTCAAAAGCCGGATTTTCTCCCAGAAACCACATGGCGTTTGAACCGGGCCTGATCCGAAAGTGTAAAACCTAGCAGAAAAGTTGAACGCCAGATCCACAGAGGAGAAGTTTTCCTACGTTTTAGAGTTTGAATCATGTCTCTAGGTGAAAGCATGCCAGAGCAGTGGATGTTTGAAAAACATTGAAAAAGTGCTTTTTTTTCAATTAATTCCATAGAAATGAATGGGGTTTTTTGGGGCGATTTTTTCGCGACTACGTCGCGAAAAAATCGTATTCTATAGAGAAAAGTAATAGCATAGCGAGTCCGATCGAGCCGCACGTTTTGATATATTGTTTGTCTGTGTGCGACGTACGGTTATTGAGTTATTCGAAATCAAAATTTGCGTAGGAATAATAAGAAGAAGAAGAAATACGTAGAAGAACAATAGTTGCAGTGCTTTGCACTGCAACCTATGGGCTCCCCTAGGGGAGCCCATAGGTTGCTGTGCTGCAGCACTGCATCCTAACTAGACCGGACAATTCCCCGGGGGAAATTGTGAGAGGATGCAGTGCGCGAAGCAATTCGCTCACGCATGTTCGCTGGCCGTGAATGTGTGACCCGCAATGATGTTTCAATGCAATGATCGTGTGTGTGCTCGAGACAGCAGCCATCATGAAGAAGACCTATTCAAGAGTATGACCAAAGTGACTACAGGCGGAAATTAGCATGTACTGCTATAACCTGGGACAGACATCTGTCCTTAACACAAGGATAATGTTTAATTTGTGCACTGTCCCTTTTAAAAATAAAATAAACTCTAAACTCTAAGAAGAGTGTTTGTAGTTTGTATGTACGAACAGAAGTGTTCCTAATAAAGTGGGCGGCTAAGGTGAGGCTGACACACAAGGGCTGGAGTTTTCTACTGTTTTTTTTTTATGAAGGACCAGGCCTCGAACAATGACAAATAACTCGACAACGGAAGCAGCTATTCACAAAATTCTTTCACAGTGAGCGCTAGAAGGGTCTCCTGAATAAAATGATGTATTTTTTTGTTTGTATTGTTAAAAATAAGGACGCTACAGGGAGTTAAAAACGAGTGACTTTTCAGCAACGTTTATACTGGGAGTCAATGAGGCCGCTCACCTGTGCTCTCCTCACTTTGAGGCTTGTCATTCAAAAACCGTAAATCCTATCGTTTAGGTAGACACATTGTGTGAATCAGGACAAGTTTTCCTACTACTTTTGAGAAAATCATGTCTGTAGAGTGAAATTTGTGGCTGAAAACACGGTTTAAAAATAAAATAAACTCTAAACTCTAAGAAGAGTGTTTGTAGTTTGTATGTACGAACAGAAGTGTTCCTAATAATGTGGGCGGCTAAGGTGAGGCTGACACACAAGGGCTGGAGTTTTCTACTGTTTTTTTTATGAAGGACCAGGCCTCGAACAATGACAAATAACTCGACAACGGAAGCAGCTATTCACAAAATTCTTTCACAGTGAGCGCTAGAAGGGTCTCCTGAATAAAATGATGTATTTTTTTGTTTGTATTGTTAAAAATGAGGACGCTACAGGGAGTTAAAAACGAGTGACTTTTCAGCAACGTTTATACTGGGAGTCAATGAGGCCGCTCACCTGTGCTCTCCTCACTTTGAGGCTTGTCATTCGAAAACCGTAAATCCTATCGTTTAGGTAGACACATTGTGTGAATCAGGACAAGTTTTCCTACTACTTTTGAGAAAATCATGTCTGTAGAGTGAAATTTGTGGCTGAAAACACGGTTTAAGCGAGAAAGTTTGAGCTTTTTTTTGAAGCCGCCTACACTCTAAGATTAATGACCCTCACTGGTGTGTAACGCAATAGACACCCATTCAAAAGCCGGATTTTCTCCCAGAAACCACATGGCGTTTGAACCGGGCCTGATCCGAAAGTGTAAAACCTAGCAGAAAAGTTGAAGGCCAGATCCACAGAGGAGAAGTTTTCCTACGTTTTAGAGTTTGAATCACGTCTCTAGGTGAAAGCATGCCAGAGCAGCGGATGTTTGAAAAACGTTGAAAAAGTGCTTTTTTTTTCAATTAATTCCATAGAAATGAATGGGGTTTTTTTGGACGATTTTTTCGCGACTACGTCGCGAAAAAATCGTATTCTATAGAGAAAAGTAATAGCATAGCGAGTCCGATCGAGCCGCACGTTTTGATACATTGTTTGTCTGTGTGCGACGTACGGTTATTGTGTTACTCGAAATCAAAATTTGTGTAGGAAGAGTAACAAATATAACACTAGACCGGACAATTCCCCGGGGGAAATTGTGAGAGGATGCAGTGCGCGAAGCAATTCGCTCACGCATGTTTGCTGGCCGTGAACGTGTGACCCGCAATGATGTTTCAATGCAATGATCGTGTGTGTGCTCGAGACAGCAGCCATCATGAAGAAGACCTATTCAAGAGTATGACCAAAGTGACTACAGGCGGAAATTAGCATGTACTGCTATAACCTGGGACAGACATCTGTCCTTAACACAAGGATAATGTTTAATTTGTGCACTGTCACTTTTAAAAATAAAATAAACTCTAAACTCTAAGAAGAGTGTTTGTAGTTTGTATGTACGAACAGAAGTGTTCCTAATAAAGTGGGCGGCTAAGGTGAGGCTGACACACAAGGGCTGGAGTTTTCTACTGTTTTTTTTATGAAGGACCAGGCCTCGAACAATGACAAATAACTCGACAACGGAAGCAGCTATTCACAAAATTCTTTCACAGTGAGCGCTAGAAAGGTCTCCTGAATAAAATGATGTAATTTTTTGTTTGTACTCTTAAAAATAACGACACTAGAGCGATTTAAATACGAGTGACTTTTCACTCACGTTTATAATGTGAGTCAATGAGCTAAGAAACACAAGGTCTTGAATATTGTGCTGTGTTTTACTACGGACCAGACCTCGAACAATGACAAATAACTCGACAACGGAAGCAGCTATTCACAAAATTCTTTCACACTGAGCGCTAGAAGGGTCTCCTGAATAAAATGATGTATTTTTTTGTTTGTACTCTTTAAAATAACGACACTAGAGCGATTTAAAAACGAGTGACTTTTCACTCATGTTTATAATGTGTGTCAATGACCTAAGACACACAAGGTCTTGAATATTGTGCTGTGTTTTACTACGGACCAGACCTCGAACAATGACAAATAACTCGACAACGGAAGCAGCTATTCACAAAATTCTTTCACACTGAGCGCTAGAAGGGTCTCCTGAATAAAATGATGTATTTTTTTGTTTGTACTCTTAAAAATAACGACACTAGAGCGATTTAAAAACGAGTGACTTTTCACTCACGTTTATAATGTGAGTCAATGAGCTAAGAAACACAAGGTCTTGAATATTGTGCTGTGTTTTACTACAGACCAGACCTCGAACAATGACAAATAACTCGACAACGGAAGCAGCTATTCACAAAATTCTTTCACAGTGAGCGCTAGAAGGGTCTCCTGAATAAAATTATGTATTTTTTTGTTTGTACTCTTAAAAATAACGACACTAGAGCGATTTAAAAACGAGTGACTTTTCTATCCCGTTTATAATGCATGTCAATGAGCTAAAACACACAAGGTCTTGAATTTTGGGCTGTGTTTTACTACAGACCAGACCTCGAACAATGACAAATAACTCGACAACGGAAGCAGCTATTCACAAAATTCTTTCACAGTGAGCGCTAGAAGGGTCTCCTGAATAAAATGATGTATTTTTTTGTTTGTTTTGTTAAAAATGAGGACGCTACAGGGAGTTAAAAACGAGTGACTTTTCAGCAACGTTTATACTGGGAGTCAATGAGGCCGCTCACCTGTGCTCTCCTCACTTTGAGGCTTGTCATTCAAAAACCGTAAATCCTATCGTTTAGGTAGACACATTGTGTGAATCAGGACAAGTTTTCCTACTACTTTTGAGAAAATCATGTCTGTAGAGTGAAATTTGTGGCTGAAAACAGAGTTTAAGCGAGAAAGTTTGACCTTTTTTTTCAAACTGTCTACACTCTAAGATAATGACCTTCACTGGTGTGTAACGCAATAGACACCCATTCAAAAGCCGGATTTTCTCCCAGAAACCACATGGCGGTTGAGCCGGGACTGATCCGAAAGTGTAGAACCTAGCAGAAAAGTTTAATGCCAGATCCACAGAGGAGAAGTTTTCCTACGTTTTAGAGTTTGAATCACGTCTCTAGGTGAAAGCATGCCAGAGCAGCGGATGTTTGAAAAACGTTGAAAAAGTGCTTTTTTTTCAATTAATTCCATAGAAATGAATGGGGTTTTTTTGGGCGATTTTTTCGCGACTACGTCGCGAAAAAATCGCAATCTATAGAGAAAAGTAATAGCATAGCGAGTCCGATCGAGCCGCACGTTTTGATATATTGTTTGTCTGTGTGCGACGTACGGTTATTGAGTTATTCGAAATCAAAATTTGCGTAGGAATAATAAAAATAATAAAAATAATAATAATAAAAAGAAACACGTAGAAGAACAATAGTTGCAGTGCTTTGCACTGCAACCTATGGGCTCCCCTAGGGGAGCCCATAGGTTGCTGTGCTGCAGCACTGCATCCTAACTAGACCGGACAATTCCCCGGGGGAAATTGTGAGAGGATGCAGTGCGCGAAGCAATTCGGTCATGCATGTTTGCCGGCCGTGAATGTGTGACCAGCAATGATGTTTCAATGCAATGATTGTGTGTGTGCTCGAGACAGCAGCCATCATGAAGAAGACCTATTCAAGAGTATGACCAAAGTGACTACAGGCAGAAATTAGCATGTACTGCTATAACCTGGGACAGACATCTGTCCTTAACACAAGGATAATGTTTAATTTGTGCACTGTCCCTTTTAAAAATAAAATAAACTCTAAACTCTAAGAAGAGTGTTTGTAGTTTGTATGTACGAACAGAAGTGTTCCTAATAAAGTGGGCGGCTAAGGTGAGGCTGACACACAAGGGCTGGAGTTTTCTACTGTTTTTTTTATGAAGGACCAGGCCTCGAACAATGACAAATAACTCGACAACGGAAGCAGCTATTCACAAAATTCTTTCACAGTGAGCGCTAGAAGTGTCTCCTGAATAAAATGATGTATTTTTTTGTTTGTACTCTTAAAAATAACGACACTAGAGCGATTTAAAAACGAGTGACTTTTCTCTCATGTTTACAATGGGTTTCAAGGAAGCCTGTCAGCCTTTTCAGCAACGTTTATACTGGGAGTCAATGAGGCCGCTCACCTGTGCTCTCCTCACTTTGAGGCTTGTCATTCGAAAACCGTAAATCCTATCGTTTAGGTAGACACATTGTGTGAATCAGGACAAGTTTTCCTACTACTTTTGAGAAAATCATGTCTGTAGAGTGAAATTTGTGGCTGAAAACACGGTTTAAAAATAAAATAAACTCTAAACTCTAAGAAGAGTGTTTGTAGTTTGTATGTATGAACAGAAGTGTTCCTAATAAAGTGGGCGGCTAAGGTGAGGCTGACACGCAAGGGCTGGAGTTTTCTACTGTTTTTTTTATGAAGGACCAGGCCTCGAACAATGACAAATAACTCGACAACGGAAGCAGCTATTCACAAAATTCTTTCACAGTGAGCGCTAGAAGGGTCTCCTGAATAAAATGATGTATTTTTTTGTTTGTATTGTTAAAAATGAGGACGCTACAGGGAGTTAAAAACGAGTGACTTTTCAGCAACGTTTATACTGGGAGTCAATGAGGCCGCTCACCTGTGCTCTCCTCACTTTGAGGCTTGTCATTCAAAAACCGTAAATCCTATCGTTTAGGTAGACACATTGTGTGAATCAGGACAAGTTTTCCTACTACTTTTGAGAAAATCATGTCTGTAGAGTGAAATTTGTGGCTGAAAACAGAGTTTAAGCGAGAAAGTTTGACCTTTTTTTTGAACCTCTCTCCACTCTGACCTTAACGAGGTCCACTGGTGTGTAACGCAATAGACACCCATTCAAAAGCCAGATTTTCTCCGTTTGACCCGGGACTGATCCGAAAGTGTAGAACCTAGCAGAAAAGTTGAATGCCAGATCCACAGAGGAGAAGTTTTCCTACGTTTTAGAGTTTGAATCACGTCTCTAGGTGAAAGCATGCCAGAGCAGCGGATGTTTGAAAAACGTTGAAAAAGTGCTTTTTTTTCAATTAATTCCATAGAAATGAATGGGGTTTTTTTGGACGATTTTTTCGCGACTACGTCGCGAAAAAATCTTATTCTATAGAAAAAAGTAATAGCATAGCGAGTCCGATCGAGCCGCACGTTTTGATACATTGTTTGTCTGTGTGCGACGTACGGTTATTGTGTTACTCGAAATCAAAATTTGTGTAGGAAGAGTAACAAATATAACACTAGACCGGACAATTCCCCGGGGGAAATTGTGAGAGGATGCAGTGCGCGAAGCAATTCGGTCACGCACGTTCGCTGGCCGTGAACGTGTGACCCGCAATGATGTTTCAATGCAATGATTATGTGTGTGCTTGAGACAGCAGCCGTCATGAAGAAGAGCTATTCAACAGTACAACCAAAGTGACTACAGGCAGAAATTAGCATGTACTGCTATAACCTGGGACAGACATCTGTCCTTACCACAAGGATAATGTTTAATTTGTGCACTGTCCCTTTTAAAAATAAAATAAACTCTAAGAAGAGTGTTTGTAGTTTGTATGTACGAACAGAAGTGTTCCTAATAAAGTGGGCGGCTAAGGTGAGGCCTGTCGGCTGCCCTCCTCTCAGTTTCTCAGATCAGCGGATGTTTGAAAAAGTGCTTTTTTTTCCAATTAATTCCATAGAAATGAATGGGTTTTTTTTTGGGACAAGTGTGACTACTACATTTGAGAAAATTATGTCTGTAGTGTGAAATTTGTGGCTGAAAACAGTTTAAGTTTGAAATTTTGAGCATGATGTGTGTGTTCTTGAGACAGCTTTTCCCTCTGCCCCGTCACTGGCCCCAATTGGCATGGTGATGGGCCTGAACAGGAGAGTTAAGAAACACACACAAGATTGTCAGGTGTCTGCTGTAAATTGCTATGGACCAGGCCTCGAACAATGACAAATAACTCGACAACGGAAGCAGCTATTCACAAAATTCTTTCACAGTGAGCGCTAGAAGGGTCTCCTGAATAAAATGATGTATTTTTTTGTTTGTATTGTTAAAAATGAGGACGCTACAGGGAGTTAAAAACGAGTGACTTTTCAGCAACGTTTATACTGGGAGTCAATGAGGCCGCTCACCTGTGCTCTCCTCACTTTGAGGCTTGTCATTCAAAAACCGTAAATCCTATCGTTTAGGTAGACACATTGTGTGAATCAGGACAAGTTTTCCTACTACTTTTGAGAAAATCATGTCTGTAGAGTGAAATTTGTGGCTGAAAACACGGTTTAAAAATAAAATAAACTCTAAACTCTAAGAAGAGTGTTTGTAGTTTGTATGTACGAACAGAAGTGTTCCTAATAAAGTGGGCGGCTAAGGTGAGGCTGACACACAAGGGCTGGAGTTTTCTACTGTTTTTTTTATGAAGGACCAGGCCTCGAACAATGACAAATAACTCGACAACGGAAGCAGCTATTCACAAAATTCTTTCACAGTGAGCGCTAGAAGGGTCTCCTGAATAAAATGATGTATTTTTTTGTTTGTATTGTTAAAAATGAGGACGCTACAGGGAGTTAAAAACGAGTGACTTTTCAGCAACGTTTATACTGGGAGTCAATGAGGCCGCTCACCTGTGCTCTCCTCACTTTGAGGCTTGTCATTCAAAAACCGTAAATCCTATCGTTTAGGTAGACACATTGTGTGAATCAGGACAAGTTTTCCTACTACTTTTGAGAAAATAATGTCTGTAGAGTGAAATTTGTGGCTGAAAACGGAGTTTAAGCGAGAAAGTTTGACCTTTTTTTTGAAGCCGCCTACACTCTAAGTTTAACGACCCTCACTGGTGTGTAACGCAATAGACACCCATTCAAAAGCCGGATTTTCTCCCAGAAACCACATGGCGTTTGAACCGGGCCTGATCCGAAAGTGTAAAACCTAGCAGAAAAGTTGAATGCCAGATCCACAGAGGAGAAGTTTTCCTACGTTTTGGAGTTTGAATCATGTCTCTAGGTGAAAGCATGCCAGAGCAGTGGATGTTTGAAAAACATTGAAAAAGTGCTTTTTTTTCAATTAATTCCATAGAAATGAATGGGGTTTTTTGGGGCGATTTTTTCGCGACTACGTCGCGAAAAAATCGTATTCTATAGAGAAAAGTAATAGCATAGCGAGTCCGATCGAGCCGCACGTTTTGATATATTGTTTGTCTGTGTGCGACGTACGGTTATTGAGTTATTCGAAATCAAAATTTGCGTAGGAATAATAAATATAAGAATAAGAAGAAGAAGAAGAAACACGTAGAAGAACAATAGTTGCAGTGCTTTGCACTGCAACCTATGGGCTCCCCTAGGGGAGCCCATAGGTTGCTGTGCTGCAGCACTGCATCCTAACTAGACCGGACAATTCCCCGGGGGAAATTGTGAGAGGATGCAGTGCGCGAAGCAATTCGGTCACGCATGTTTGCCGGCCGTGAATGTGTGACCAGCAATGATGTTTCAATGCAATGATCATGTGTGTGCTTGAGACAGCAGCCGTCATGAAGGAGACCTATTCAAGAGCATGAACAAAGTAACTACAGGCGGAAATTAGCATGTACTGCTATAACCTGGGACAGACATCTGTCCTTACCACAAGGATAATGTTTAATTTGTGCGCTGTACCTTTTAAAAATAAAATAAACTCTAAACTCTAAGAAGAGTGTTTGTTTTTTGTATGTACGAACAGAAGTGTTCCTAATAAAGTGGGCGGCTAAGGTGAGGCTAAGACACACAAGGGCTGGAGTTTTCTACTGTTTTTTTTATGAAGGACCAGGCCTTGAACAATGACAAATAACTCGACAACGGAAGCAGCTATTCACAAAATTCTTTCACACTGAGCGCTATAAGGGTCTCCTGAATAAAATGATGTATTTGTTTCTCTGTAGTATTAAAAATGACGACACTAGAGCAAGTTAAATATGAGTGACTTTTCTGTCCCGTTTACAATGGGTGTCAATGAAGCCTCTCGTCTGACCTCTTCTCAGTTTGAGGCTTGTGATTCAAAAACCGTAAATCCTATCGTTTAGGTAGACACATTGTGTGAATCAGGACAAGTTTTCCTACTACTTTTGAGAAAATCATGTCTGTAGAGTGAAATTTGTGGATGAAAACACAGTTTAAGCGAGAAAGTTTGAGCTTTTTTTTGAAGCCACCTACACTCTGAGCTTAACGAGGTGCACTGGTGTGTAACGCAATAGACACCCATTCAAAAGCCGGATTTTCTCCCGGAACCCACATGACGTTTGAGCTGGGACTGATCCGAAAGTGTAGAACCTAGCAGAATAGTTGAATGCCAGATCCACAGAGGAGAAGTTTTCCTAAGTTTTAGAGTTTGAATCACGTCTCTAGGTGAAATCATGCCAGAGCAGCGAATGTTTGAAAAACGTTGAAAAAGTGCTTTTTTTCCAATTAATTCCATAGAAATGAATGGGGTTTTTTTGGACGATTTTTTCGCGACTACGTCGCGAAAAAATCGTATTCTGCAGATAAAAGTAATAGCATAGTGAGTCCGATCGAGCCGCACATTTTGATACATTGTTTGTCTGTGTGCGACATACGGTTATTGTGTTACTCGAAATCAAAATTTGTGTAGGAAGAGTAACAAATATAACACTAGACCGGACAATTCCCCGGGGGAAATTGTGAGAGGATGCAGTGCGCGAAGCAATTCGCTCACGCATGTTTGCTGGCCGTGAACGTGTGACCCGCAATGATGTTTCAATGCAATGATCGTGTGTGTGCTCGAGACAGCAGCCATCATGAAGAAGACCTATTCAAGAGTATGACCAAAGTGACTACAGGCGGAAATTAGCATGTACTGCTATAACCTGGGACAGACATCTGTCCTTAACACAAGGATAATGTTTAATTTGTGCACTGTCACTTTTAAAAATAAAATAAACTCTAAACTCTAAGAAGAGTGTTTGTAGTTTGTATGTACGAACAGAAGTGTTCCTAATAAAGTGGGCGGCTAAGGTGAGGCTGACACACAAGGGCTGGAGTTTTCTACTGTTTTTTTTATGAAGGACCAGGCCTCGAACAATGACAAATAACTCGACAACGGAAGCAGCTATTCACAAAATTCTTTCACAGTGAGCGCTAGAAAGGTCTCCTGAATAAAATGATGTAATTTTTTGTTTGTACTCTTAAAAATAACGACACTAGAGCGATTTAAATACGAGTGACTTTTCACTCACGTTTATAATGTGAGTCAATGAGCTAAGAAACACAAGGTCTTGAATATTGTGCTGTGTTTTACTACGGACCAGACCTCGAACAATGACAAATAACTCGACAACGGAAGCAGCTATTCACAAAATTCTTTCACACTGAGCGCTAGAAGGGTCTCCTGAATAAAATGATGTATTTTTTTGTTTGTACTCTTTAAAATAACGACACTAGAGCGATTTAAAAACGAGTGACTTTTCACTCATGTTTATAATGTGTGTCAATGACCTAAGACACACAAGGTCTTGAATATTGTGCTGTGTTTTACTACGGACCAGACCTCGAACAATGACAAATAACTCGACAACGGAAGCAGCTATTCACAAAATTCTTTCACACTGAGCGCTAGAAGGGTCTCCTGAATAAAATGATGTATTTTTTTGTTTGTACTCTTAAAAATAACGACACTAGAGCGATTTAAAAACGAGTGACTTTTCACTCACGTTTATAATGTGAGTCAATGAGCTAAGAAACACAAGGTCTTGAATATTGTGCTGTGTTTTACTACAGACCAGACCTCGAACAATGACAAATAACTCGACAACGGAAGCAGCTATTCACAAAATTCTTTCACAGTGAGCGCTAGAAGGGTCTCCTGAATAAAATTATGTATTTTTTTGTTTGTACTCTTAAAAATAACGACACTAGAGCGATTTAAAAACGAGTGACTTTTCTATCCCGTTTATAATGCATGTCAATGAGCTAAAACACACAAGGTCTTGAATTTTGGGCTGTGTTTTACTACAGACCAGACCTCGAACAATGACAAATAACTCGACAACGGAAGCAGCTATTCACAAAATTCTTTCACAGTGAGCGCTAGAAGGGTCTCCTGAATAAAATGATGTATTTTTTTGTTTGTATTGTTAAAAATGAGGACGCTACAGGGAGTTAAAAACGAGTGACTTTTCAGCAACGTTTATACTGGGAGTCAATGAGGCCGCTCACCTGTGCTCTCCTCACTTTGAGGCTTGTCATTCGAAAACCGTAAATCCTATCGTTTAGGTAGACACATTGTGTGAATCAGGACAAGTTTTCCTACTACTTTTGAGAAAATCATGTCTGTAGAGTGAAATTTGTGGCTGAAAACACGGTTTAAGCAAGAAAGTTTGAGCTTTTTTTTGAAGCCGCCTACACTCTAAGTTTAACGACCCTCACTGGTGTGTAACGCAATAGACACCCATTCAAAAGCCGGATTTTCTCCCAGAAACCACATGGCGTTTGAACCGGGCCTGATCCGAAAGTGTAAAACCTAGCAGAAAAGTTGAATGCCAGATCCACAGAGGAGATGTTTTCCTACGTTTTAGAGTTTGAATCATGTCTCTAGGTGAAAGCATGCCAGAGCAGTGGATGTTTGAAAAACATTGAAAAAGTGCTTTTTTTTCAATTAATTCCATAGAAATGAATGGGGTTTTTTTGGACGATTTTTTCGCGACTATGTCGCGAAAAAATCGTATTCTGTAGAGAAAAGCAATAGCATAGCGAGTCCGATCGAGCCGCACGTTTTGGTATATTGGTTGTCTGTGTGCGACATACGGTTATTGAGTTAATCGAAATCGAAATTTGCGTAGGAAGAGTAACAAATATAACACTAGACCGGACAATTCCCCGGGGGAAATTGTGAGAGGATGCAGTGCGCGAAGCAATTCGGTCACGCATGTTCGCTGGCCGTGAATGTGTGACCCGCAATGATGTTTCAATGCAATGATTGTGTGTGTGCTCGAGACAGCAGCCATCATGAAGAAGAGCTATTCAAGAGCATGAACAAAGTGACTACAGGCGGAAATTAGCATGTACTGCTATAACCTGGGACAGACATCTGTCCTTACCACAAGGATAATGTTTAATTTGTGCACTGTCCCTTTTAAAAATAAAATAAACTCTAAACTCTAAGAAGAGTGTTTGTAGTTTGTATGTACGAACAGAAGTGTTCCTAATAAAGTGGGCGGCTAAGGTGAGGCTAAGACACACAAGGGCTGGAGTTTTCTACTGTTTTTTTATGAAGGACCAGGCCTCAAACAATGACAAATAACTCGACAACGGAAGCAGCTATTCACAAAATTCTTTCACAGTGAGCGCTTGAAGGGTCTCCTGAATAAAATGATGTATTTTTTTGTTTGTAGTTTTAAAAATAACGACACTAGAGCGATTTAAAAACGAGTGACTTTTCTA
The DNA here is from genome assembly GCF_027579695.1 of Neoarius graeffei. Classification (NCBI taxonomy): domain Eukaryota; kingdom Metazoa; phylum Chordata; class Actinopteri; order Siluriformes; family Ariidae; genus Neoarius; species Neoarius graeffei. The sequence continues at coordinate 26,085,671 of NC_083583.1, forward strand.
TCCCGTTTATAATGCATGTCAATGAGCTAAAACACACAAGGTCTTGAATTTTGGGCTGTGTTTTACCACAGACCAGACCTCAAACAATGACAAATAACTCGACAACGGAAGCAGCTATTCACAAAATTCTTTCACAGTGAGCGCTAGAAGGGTCTCCTGAATAAAAGTATGTATTTTTTTGTTTGTACTCTTAAAAATAACGACACTAGAGCGATTTAAAAACGAGTGACTTTTCTCTCACGTTTACAATGGGTTTCAATGAAGCCTGTCGGCTGCCCTGTCCTCAGTTTGACGCTTGTCATTCAAAAACCATAAATCCTATCGTTTAGGTAGACACATTCTGTGAATCAGGACAAGTTTTCCTACTACTTTTGAGAAAATCATGTCTGTAGAGTGAAATTTGTGGCTGAAAACAGAGTTTAAGCGAGAAAGTTTGACCTTTTGTTTTAACCTCTCTCCACTCTGAGTATAACGAGGTCCACTGGTGTGTAACGCAATAGACACCCATTCAAAAGCCGGATTTTCTCCCAGAACTCACATCGTGTTTGAGCCGGGCCTGATCCGAAAGTGTAGAACCTTGCAGAAAAGTTGAATGCCAGATCCACAGAGGAGAAGTTTTCCTACGTTTTAGAGTGTGAATCACGTCTCTAGGTTAAAGCATGCTGGAGCAGCGGATGTTTGAAAAACGTTGAAAAAGTGCTTTTTTTCAAATTAATTCCATAGAAATGAATGGGGTTTTTTTGGACGATTTTTTCGCGACTACGTCGCGAAAAAATCGTAAACTGTAGAGAAAAGTAATAGCATAGCGAGTCCGATAGAGCCGCACGTTTTGATACATTGTTTGTCTGTGTGCGACGTACGGTTATTGTGTTACTCGAAATCAAAATTTGTGGAGGAAGAGTAACAAATATAACACTAGACCGGACAATTCCCCGGGGGAAATTGTGAGAGGATGCAGTGCGCGAAGCAATTCGGTCACGCATGTTCGCTGGCCGTGAACGTGTGACCTGCAATGACGTTTCAATGCAATGATTGTGTGTGTGCTTGAGACAGCAGCCGTCATGAAGAAGAGCTATTCAACAGTATGAACAAAGTGACTACAGGCGGAAATTAGCATGTACTGCTTTAACCTGGGACAGACATCTGTCCTTACCACAAGGATAATGTTTAATTTGTGCACTGTCCCTTTTAAAAATAAAATAAACTCTAAGAAGAGTGTTTGTAGTTTGTATGTACGAACAGAAGTGTTCCTAATAAAGTGGGCGGCTAAGGTGAGGCCTGTCGGCTGATCTCTTCTCAGTTTCTCAGAGCAGCGGATGTTTGAAAAAGTGCTTTTTTTTTCCAATTAATTCCATAGAAATGAATGGGGGTTTTTTGGGACAAGTGTGACTACTACTTTTGAGAAAATTATGTCTGTAGTGTGAAATTTGTGGCTGAAAACAGTTTAAGTTTGAAATTTTGAGCATGATGTGTGTGTGCTTGAGAGAGCTTTTCCCTCTGCCCCGTCACTGGCCCCAATCGGCATGGTGACGGGCCTGAACAGGAGAGTTAAGAGACACACACAAGATTATGTCAGGTTTCTGCTGTGTTTTGTTAAGAAGTAGGCCTCGAACAATCACAAATAACTCGACAACGAAAGCTTCTATTCACAAAATTCTTTCACAGTGAGCGCTAGAAGGGTCTCCTGAATAAAATGATGTATTTTTTTGTTTGTACTCTTAAAAATAACGACAATAGAGCGATTTAAAAACGAGTGACTTTTCTCTCATGTTTACAATGGGTTTCAATAAAGCCTGTCAGCTGCCCTGTCCTCAGTTTGACGCTTGTCATTGAAAAACCGTAAATCCTATCGTTTAGGTAGACACATTGAGTGAATCAGGACAAGTTTTCCTACAAGGATAATGTTTAATTTGTGCACTGTCCCTTTTAAAAATAAAATAAACTCTAAACTCTAAGAAGAGTGTTTGTAGTTTGTATGTACGAACAGAAGTGTTCCTAATAAAGTGGGCGGCTAAGGTGAGGCTGACACACAAGGGCTGGAGTTTTCTACTGTTTTTTTTATGAAGGACCAGGCCTCGAACAATGACAAATAACTCGACAACGGAAGCAGCTATTCACAAAATTCTTTCACAGTGAGCGCTAGAAGGGTCTCCTGAATAAAATGATGTATTTTTTTGTTTGTATTGTTAAAAATGAGGACGCTACAGGGAGTTAAAAACGAGTGACTTTTCAGCAACGTTTACAATGGGAGTCAATGAGGCCGCTCACCTGTGCTCTCCTCACTTTGAGGCTTGTCATTCAAAAACCGTAAATCCTACCGTTTAGGTAGACACATTGTGTGAATCAGGACAAGTTTTCCTACTACTTTTGAGAAAATCATGTCTGTAGAGTGAAATTTGTGGCTGAAAACGGAGTTTAAGCGAGAAAGTTTGACCTTTTTTTTGAAGCCGCCTACACTCTAAGTTTAACGACCCTCACTGGTGTGTAACGCAATAGACACCCATTCAAAAGCCAGATTTTCTCCCAGAAACCACATGGCGTTTGAACCGGGCCTGATCCGAAAGTGTAAAACCTAGCAGAAAAGTTGAATGCCAGATCCACAGAGGAGAAGTTTTCCTACGTTTTAGACTTTGAATCATGTCTCTAGGTGAAAGCATGCCAGAGCAGTGGATGTTTGAAAAACATTGAAAAAGTGCTTTTTTTTCAATTAATTCCATAGAAATGAATGGGGTTTTTTGGGGCGATTTTTTCGCGACTACGTCGCGAAAAAATCGTATTCTATAGAGAAAAGTAATAGCATAGCGAGTCCGATCGAGCCGCACGTTTTGATATATTGTTTGTCTGTGTGCGACGTACGGTTATTGAGTTATTCGAAATCAAAATTTGCGTAGGAATAATAAGAAGAAGAAGAAATACGTAGAAGAACAATAGTTGCAGTGCTTTGCACTGCAACCTATGGGCTCCCCTAGGGGAGCCCATAGGTTGCTGTGCTGCAGCACTGCATCCTAACTAGACCGGACAATTCCCCGGGGGAAATTGTGAGAGGATGCAGTGCGCGAAGCAATTCGCTCACGCACGTTTGCTGGCCGTGAATGTGTGACCCGCAATGATGTTTCAATGCAATGATTGTGTGTGTGCTCTAGACAGCAGCCATCATGAAGAAGAGCTATTCAAGAGCATGAACAAAGTGACTACAGGCGGAAATTAGCATGTACTGCTATAACCTGGGACAGACATCTGTCCTTACCACATGGATAATGTTTAATTTGTGCACTGTCCCTTTTAAAAATAAAATAAAACTCTAAACACTAAGAAGAGTGTTTGTAGTATGTATGTACGAACAGAAGTGTTCCTAATAAAGTGGGCGGCTAAGGTGAGGCTAAGACACACAAGGGCTGGAGTTTTCTACTGTTTTTTTATGAAGGACCAGGCCTCGAACAATAACAAATAACTCGACAACGGAAGCAGCTATTCACAAAATTCTTTCACAGTGAGCGCTAGAAGGGTCTCCTGAATAAAATGATGTATTTTTTTGTTTGTACTCTTAAAAATAACGACAATAGAGCGATTTAAATACGAGTGACTTTTCTCTCATGTTTACAATGGGTTTCAATGAAGCCTGTCAGCTGCCCTGTCCTCAGTTTGACGCTTGTCATTCAAAAACCGTAAATCCTATCGTTTAGGTAGACACATTGTGTGAATCAGGACAAGTTTTCCTACAAGGATAATGTTTAATTTGTGCACTGTCCCTTTTAAAAATAAAATAAACTCTAAACTCTAAGAAGAGTGTTTGTAGTTTGTATGTACGAACAGAAGTGTTCCTAATAAAGTGGGCGGCTAAGGTGAGGCTGACACACAAGGGCTGGAGTTTTCTACTGTTTTTTTTATGAAGGACCAGGCCTCGAACAATGACAAATAACTCGACAACGGAAGCAGCTATTCACAAAATTCTTTCACAGTGAGCGCTAGAAGGGTCTCCTGAATAAAATGATGTATTTTTTTGTTTGTATTTTTAAAAATGACGACGCTACAGGGAGTTAAAAACGAGTGACTTTTCAGCAACGTTTATACTGGGAGTCAATGAGGCCGCTCACCTGTGCTCTCCTCACTTTGAGGCTTCTCATTCAAAAACCGTGAATCCTATCGTTTAGGTAGACACATTGTGTGAATCAGGACAAGTTTTCCTACTACTTTTGAGAAAATCATGTCTGTAGAGTGAAATTTGTGGATGAAAACACAGTTTAAGTGAGAAATTTTGAGCTTTTTTTTGAAGCCGCCTACACTCTGAGTTAACGAGGCGCACTGGTGTGTAACGCAATAGACACCCATTCAAAAGCAGGATTTTCTATCAGAACCCACATGGCGTTTGACCCGGGACTGATCCGAAAGTGTAGAACCTAGCAGAAAAGTTGAATGCCAGATCCACAGAGGAGAAGTTTTCCTACGTTTTAGAGTTTGAATCACGTCTCTAGGTGAAAGCATGCCAGAGCAGTGGACGTTTGAAAAACGTTGAAAAAGTGCTTTTTTTTCAATTAATTCCATAGAAATGAATGGGGCTTTTTTGGACGATTTTTTCGCGACTACGTCGCGAAAAAATCGTAATCTATAGAGAAAAGTAATAGCATAGCGAGTCCGATCGAGCCGCACGTTTTGATATATTGTTTGTCTGTGTGCGACGTACGGTTATTGAGTTAATCGAAATCAAAATTTGCGTAGGAATAATAAAAATAATAATAAATATAAGAATAAGAAGAAGAAGAAGAAACACGTAGAAGAACAATAGTTGCAGTGCTTTGCACTGCAACCTATGGGCTCCCCTAGGGGAGCCCATAGGTTGCTGTGCTGCAGCACTGCATCCTAATAAAAAGAAACACGTAGAAGAACAATAGTTGCAGTGCTTTGCACTGCAACCTATGGGCTCCCCTAGGGGAGCCCATAGGTTGCTGTGCTGCAGCACTGCATCCTAACTAGACCGGACAATTCCCCGGGGGAAATTGTGAGAGGATGCAGTGCACGAAGCAATTCGCTCACGCATGTTCGCTGGCCGTGAATGTGTGACCCGCAATGATGTTTCAATGCAATGATTGTGTGTGTGCTCGAGACAGCAGCCGTCATGAAGAAGAGCTATTCAAGAGCATGAACAAAGTGACTACAGGCGGAAATTAGCATGTACTGCTATAACCTGGGACAGACATCTGTCCTTACCACAAGGATAATGTTTAATTTGTGCACTGTCCCTTTTAAAAATAAAATAAACTCTAAACTCTAAGAAGAGTGTTTGTAGTTTGTATGTACGAACAGAAGTGTTCCTAATAAAGTGGGCGGCTAAGGTGAGGCTAAGACACATAAGGGCTGGAGTTTTCTACTGTTTTTTTATGAAGGACCAGGCCTCGAACAATGACAAATAACTCGACAACGGAAGCAGCTATTCACAAAATTCTTTCACACTGAGCGCTAGAAGGGTCTCCTGAATAGACTGATGTAATTTTTTTGTCTGTCTTGTTAAAAATGAGGACGCTACAGGGAGTTAAAAACGAGTGACTTTTCAGCAACGTTTATAATGGGAGTCCATGAGGCCGCTCACCTGTGCTCTCCTCACTTTGAGGCTTGTCATTCAAAAACCGTAAATAATATCGTTTAGGTAGACACATTGTGTGAATCAGGACAAGTTTTCCTACTACTTTTGAGAAAATCATGTCTGTAGAGTGAAATTTGTGGCTGAAAACAGAGTTTAAGCGAGAAAGTTTGACCTTTTTTTTGAACCTCTCTCCACTCTGACCTTAACGAGGTCCACTGGTGTGTAACGCAATAGACACCCATTCAAAAGCCGGATTTTCTCCCAGAAACCACATGGCGTTTGACCCGGGACTGATCCGAAAGTGTAGAACCTAGCAGAAAAGTTGAATGCCAGATCCACAGAGGAGAAGTTTTCCTACGTTTTAGAGTTTGAATCACGTCTCTAGGTGAAAGCATGCCAGAGCAGCGGACGTTTGAAAAACGTTGAAAAAGTGCATTTTTTTCAATTAATTCCATAGAAATGAATGGGGTTTTCTTGGACGATTTTTTCGCGACTACGTCGCGAAAAAATCGCAATCTATAGAGAAAAGTAATAGCATAGCGAGTCCGATCGAGCCGCACGTTTTGATACATTGTTTGTCTGTGTGCGACGTACGGTTATTGTGTTACTCGAAATCAAAATTTGTGTAGGAAGAGTAACAAATATAACACTAGACTGGACAATTCCCCGGGGGAAATTGTGAGAGGATGCAGTGCGCGAAGCAATTCGGTCACGCACGTTCGCTGGCCGTGAATGTGTGACCCGCAATGATGTTTCAATGCAATGATTGTGTGTGTGCTCTAGACAGCAGCCATCATGAAGAAGAGCTATTCAAGAGCATGAACAAAGTGACTACAGGCGGAAATTAGCATGTACTGCTATAACCTGGGACAGACATCTGTCCTTACCACAAGGATAATGTTTAATTTGTGCACTGTCCCTTTTAAAAATAAAATAAACTCTAAACACTAAGAAGAGTGTTTGTAGTATGTATGTACGAACAGAAGTGTTCCTAATAAAGTGGGCGGCTAAGGTGAGGCTAAGACACACAAGGGCTGGAGTTTTCTACTGTTTTTTTATGAAGGACCAGGCCTCGAACAATAACAAATAACTCGACAACGGAAGCAGCTATTCACAAAATTCTTTCACAGTGAGCGCTAGAAGGGTCTCCTGAATAAAATGATGTATTTTTTTGTTTGTACTCTTAAAAATAACGACAATAGAGCGATTTAAAAACGAGTGACTTTTCTCTCACGTTTACAATGGGTTTCAATGAAGCCTGTCAGCTGCCCTGTCCTCAGTTTGACGCTTGTCATTCAAAAACCGTAAATCCTATCGTTTAGGTAGACACATTGTGTGAATCAGGACAAGTTTTCCTACAAGGATAATGTTTAATTTGTGCACTGTCCCTTTTAAAAATAAAATAAACTCTAAACTCTAAGAAGAGTGTTTGTAGTTTGTATGTACGAACAGAAGTGTTCCTAATAAAGTGGGCGGCTAAGGTGAGGCTGACACACAAGGGCTGGAGTTTTCTACTGTTTTTTTTATGAAGGACCAGGCCTCGAACAATGACAAATAACTCGACAACGGAAGCAGCTATTCACAAAATTCTTTCACACTGAGCGCTAGAAGGGTCTCCTGAATAGACTGATGTAATTTTTTTGTCTGTATTGTTAAAAATGAGGACGCTACAGGGAGTTAAAAACGAGTGACTTTTCAGCAACGTTTATAATGGGAGTCAATGAGGCCGCTCACCTGTGCTCTCCTCACTTTGAGGCTTGTCATTCAAAAACCGTAAATCCTATTGTTTAGGTAGACACATTGTGTGAATCAGGACAAGTTTTCCTCCTACTTTTGAGAAAATCATGTCTGTAGAGTGAAATTTGTGCCTGAAAACAGAGTGTAAGCGAGAAAGTTTGACCTTTTTTTTGAACCTCTCTCCACTCTGAGCTAAACAAGGTCCACTGGTGTGTAACGCAATAGACACCCATTCAAATGCCGGATTTTCTCCCAGAAACCACATGGCGTTTGACCCGGGACTGATCCGAAAGTGTAGAACCTAGCAGAAAAGTTGAAGGCCAGATCCACAGAGGAGAAGTTTTCCTACGTTTTAGAGTTTGAATCACGTCTCTAGGTGAAAGCATGCCAGAGCAGCGGATGTTTGAAAAACGTTGAAAAAGTGCTTTTTTTTCAATTAATTCCATAGAAATGAATGGGGTTTTTTTGGACGATTTTTTCGCGACTACGTCGCGAAAAAATCGTATTCTATAGAGAAAAGTAATAGCATAGCGAGTCCGATCGAGCTGCACGTTTTGATACATTGTTTGTCTGTGTGCGACGTACGGTTATTGTGTTACTCGAAATCAAAATTTGTGTAGGAAGAGTAACAAATATAACACTAGACCGGACAATTCCCCGGGGGAAATTGTGAGAGGATGCAGTGCGCGAAGCAATTCGCTCACGCATGTTCGCTGGCCGTGAACGCGTGACCCGCAATGATGTTTCAATGCAATGATCGTGTGTGTGCTCGAGACAGCAGCCATCATGAAGAAGACCTATTCAAGAGTATGACCAAAGTGACTACAGGCGGAAATTAGCATGTACTGCTATAACCTGGGACAGACATCTGTCCTTAACACAAGGATAATGTTTAATTTGTGCACTGTCCCTTTTAAAAATAAAATAAACTCTAAACTCTAAGAAGAGTGTTTGTAGTTTGTATGTACGAACAGAAGTGTTCCTAATAAAGTGGGCGGCTAAGGTGAGGCTGACACACAAGGGCTGGAGTTTTCTACTGTTTTTTTCATGAAGGACCAGGCCTCGAACAATGACAAATAACTCGACAACGGAAGCAGCTATTCACAAAATTCTTTCACCGTGAGCGCTAGAAGGGTCTCCTGAATAAAATGATGTATTTTTTTGTTTGTATTGTTAAAAATGAGGACGCTACAGGGAGTTAAAAACGAGTGACTTTTCAGCAACGTTTATACTGGGAGTCAATGAGGCCGCTCACCTGTGCTCTCCTCACTTTGAGGCTTGTCATTCAAAAACCGTAAATCCTATCGTTTAGGTAGACACATTGTGTGAATCAGGACAAGTTTTCCTACTACTTTTGAGAAAATCATGTCTGTAGAGTGAAATTTGTGGCGGAAAACACGGTTTAAGCGAGAAAGTTTGAGCTTTTTTTTGAAGCCGCCTACACTCTAAGCGTAACGACCCTCACTGGTGTGTAACGCAATAGACACCCATTCAAAAGCCGGATTTTCTCCCAGAAACCACATGGCGTTTGAACCGGGACTGATCCGAAAGTGTAAAACCTAGCAGAAAAGTTGAATGCCAGATCCACAGAGGAGAAGTTTTCCTACGTTTTAGAGTTTGAATCATGTCTCTAGGTGAAAGCATGCCAGAGCAACGGATGTTTGAAAAACGTTGAAAAAGTGCTTTTTTTTCAATTAATTCCATAGAAATGAATGGGGTTTTTTGGGGCGATTTTTTCACGACTACGTCGCGAAAAAATCGTATTCTATAGAGAAAAGTAATGTACTGTTTGTTTGCATGTACTGCTATAACCTGGGACAGACATCTGTCCTTAACACAAGGATAATGTTTAATTTGTGCACTGTCCCTTTTAAAAATAAAATAAACTCTAAACTCTAAGAAGAGTGTTTGTAGTTTGTATGTACGAACAGAAGTGTTCCTAATAAAGTGGGCGGCTAAGGTGAGGCTGACACATCAAGGGCTGGAGTTTTCTACTGTTTTTTTATGAAGGACCAGGCCTCGAACAATGACAAATAACTCGACAACGGAAGCAGCTATTCACAAAATTCTTTCACAGTGAGCGCTAGAAGGGTCTCCTGAATAAAATGATGTATTTTTTTGTTTGTATTGTTAAAAATGAGGACGCTACAGGGAGTTAAAAACGAGTGACTTTTCAGCAACATTTATACTGGGAGTCAATGAGGCCGCTCACCTGTGCTCTCCTCACTTTGAGGCTTGTCATTCAAAAACCGTAAATCCTACCGTTTAGGTAGACACATTGTGTGAATCAGGACAAGTTTTCCTACTACTTTTGAGAAAATCATGTCTGTAGAGTGAAATTTGTGGCTGAAAACGGAGTTTAAGCGAGAAAGTTTGACCTTTTTTTTGAAGCCGCCTACACTCTAAGTTTAACGACCCTCACTGGTGTGTAACGCAATAGACACCCATTCAAAAGCCGGATTTTCTCCCAGAAACCACATGGCGTTTGAACCGGGCCTGATCCGAAAGTGTAAAACCTAGCAGAAAAGTTGAATGCCAGATCCACAGAGGAGAAGTTTTCCTACGTTTTAGAGTTTGAATCATGTCTCTAGGTGAAAGCATGCCAGAGCAGTGGATGTTTGAAAAACATTGAAAAAGTGCTTTTTTTTCAATTAATTCCATAGAAATGAATGGGGTTTTTTGGGGCGATTTTTTCGCGACTACGTCGCGAAAAAATCGTATTCTACAGAGAAAAGTAATAGCATAGCGAGTCCGATCGAGCCGCACGTTTTGATATATTGTTTGTCTGTGTGCGACGTACGGTTATTGAGTTATTCGAAATCAAAATTTGCGTAGGAATAATAAGAAGAAGAAGAAGAAGAAGAAATACGTAGAAGAACAATAGTTGCAGTGCTTTGCACTGCAACCTATGGGCTCCCCTAGGGGAGCCCATAGGTTGCTGTGCTGCAGCACTGCATCCTAACTAGACCGGACAATTCCCCGGGGGAAATTGTGAGAGGATGCAGTGCGCGAAGCAATTCGCTCACGCATGTTCGCTGGCCGTGAACGTGTGACCCGCAATGATGTTTCAATGCAATGATCGTGTGTGTGCTCGAGACAGCAGCCGTCATGAAGAAGACCTATTCAAGAGTATGACCAAAGTGACTACAGGCGGAAATTAGCATGTACTGCTATAACCTGGGACAGACATCTGTCCTTACCACAAGGATAATGTTTAATTTGTGCACTGTCCCTTTTAAAAATAAAATAAACTCTAAACTCTAAGAAGAGTGTTTGTAGTTTGTATGTACGAACAGAAGTGTTCCTAATAAAGTGGGCGGCTAAGGTGAGGCTGACACACAAGGGCTGGAGTTTTCTACTGTTTTTTTTATGAAGGACCAGGCCTCGAACAATGACAAATAACTCGACAACGGAAGCAGCTATTCACAAAATTCTTTCACAGTGAGCGCTAGAAGGGTCTCCTGAATAAAATGATGTATTTTTTTGTTTGTATTGTTAAAAATGAGGACGCTACAGGGAGTTAAAAACGAGTGACTTTTCAGCAACGTTTATACTGGGAGTCAATGAGGCCGCTCACCTGTGCTCTCCTCACTTTGAGGCTTGTCATTCAAAAACCGTAAATCCTATCGTTTAGGTAGACACATTGTGTGAATCAGGACAAGTTTTCCTACTACTTTTGAGAAAATCATGTCTGTAGAGTGAAATTTGTGGCTGAAAACACGGTTTTAGCGAGAAAGTTTGAGCTTTTTTTTGAAGCCGCCTACACTCTAAGCTTAAAGACCCTCACTGGTGTGTAACGCAATAGACACCCATTCAAAAGCCGGATTTTCTCCCAGAAACCACATGGCGTTTGAACCGGGCCTGATCCGAAAGTGTAAAACCTAGCAGAAAAGTTGAATGCCAGATCCACAGAGGAGAAGTTTTCCTACGTTTTAGAGTTTGAATCATGTCTCTAGGTGAAAGCATGCCAGAGCAACGGATGTTTGAAAAACGTTGAAAAAGTGCTTTTTTTTCAATTAATTCCATAGAAATGAATGGGGTTTTTTGGGGCGATTTTTTCACGACTACATCGCGAAAAAATCGTATTCTATAGAGAAAAGTAATGTACTGTTTGTTTGCATGTACTGCTATAACCTGGGACAGACATCTGTCCTTAACACAAGGATAATGTTTAATTTGTGCACTGTCCCTTTTAAAAATAAAATAAACTCTAAACTCTAAGAAGAGTGTTTGTAGTTTGTATGTACGAACAGAAGTGTTCCTAATAAAGTGGGCGGCTAAGGTGAGGCTGACACACAAGGGCTGGAGTTTTCTACTGTTTTTTTATGAAGGACCAGGCCTCGAACAATGACAAATAACTCGACAACGGAAGCAGCTATTCACAAAATTCTTTCACAGTGAGCGCTAGAAGGGTCTCCTGAATAAAATGATGTATTTTTTTGTTTGTATTGTTAAAAATGAGGACGCTACAGGGAGTTAAAAACGAGTGACTTTTCAGCAACGTTTATACTGGGAGTCAATGAGGCCGCTCACCTGTGCTCTCCTCACTTTGAGGCTTGTCATTCAAAAACCGTAAATCCTATCGTTTAGGTAGACACATTGTGTGAATCAGGACAAGTTTTCCTACTACTTTTGAGAAAATCATGTCTGTAGAGTGAAATTTGTGGCTGAAAACAGAGTTTAAGCGAGAAAGTTTGACCTTTTTTTTTAACCTCTCTCCACTCTGAGCATAACGAGGTCCACTGGTGTGTAACGCAATAGACACCCATAAAAAGCCGGATTTTCTCCCGGAACCAACATGGCGTTTGAGCCGGGACTGATCCGAAAGTGTAGAACCTAGCAGAAAAGTTGAAGGTCAGATCCACAGAGGAGAAGTTTTCCTACGTTTTAGAGTTTGAATCACGTCTCTAGGTGAAAGCATGCCAGAGCAGCGGATGTTTGAAAAACGTTGAAAAAGTGCTTTTTTTTCAATTAATTCCATCGAAATGAATGGGGTTTTTTTGGACGATTTTTTCGCGACTACGTCGCGAAAAAATCGTATTCTATAGAGAAAAGTAATAGCATAGCGAGTCCGATCGAGCCGCACGTTTTGATACATTGTTTGTCTGTGTGCGACGTACGGTTATTGTGTTACTCGAAATCAAAATTTGTGTAGGAAGAGTAACAAATATAACACTAGACCGGACAATTCCCCGGGGGAAATTGTGAGAGGATGCAGTGCGCGAAGCAATTCGCTCACGCACGTTTGCTGGCCGTGAATGTGTGACCCGCAATGATGTTTCAATGCAATGATTGTGTGTGTGCTCTAGACAGCAGCCATCATGAAGAAGAGCTATTCAAGAGCATGAACAAAGTGACTACAGGCGGAAATTAGCATGTACTGCTATAACCTGGGACAGACATCTGTCCTTACCACATGGATAATGTTTAATTTGTGCACTGTCCCTTTTAAAAATAAAATAAAACTCTAAACACTAAGAAGAGTGTTTGTAGTATGTATGTACGAACAGAAGTGTTCCTAATAAAGTGGGCGGCTAAGGTGAGGCTAAGACACACAAGGGCTGGAGTTTTCTACTGTTTTTTTATGAAGGACCAGGCCTCGAACAATAACAAATAACTCGACAACGGAAGCAGCTATTCACAAAATTCTTTCACAGTGAGCGCTAGAAGGGTCTCCTGAATAAAATGATGTATTTTTTTGTTTGTACTCTTAAAAATAACGACAATAGAGCGATTTAAATACGAGTGACTTTTCTCTCATGTTTACAATGGGTTTCAATGAAGCCTGTCAGCTGCCCTGTCCTCAGTTTGACGCTTGTCATTCAAAAACCGTAAATCCTATCGTTTAGGTAGACACATTGTGTGAATCAGGACAAGTTTTCCTACAAGGATAATGTTTAATTTGTGCACTGTCCCTTTTAAAAATAAAATAAACTCTAAACTCTAAGAAGAGTGTTTGTAGTTTGTATGTACGAACAGAAGTGTTCCTAATAAAGTGGGCGGCTAAGGTGAGGCTGACACACAAGGGCTGGAGTTTTCTACTGTTTTTTTTATGAAGGACCAGGCCTCGAACAATGACAAATAACTCGACAACGGAAGCAGCTATTCACAAAATTCTTTCACAGTGAGCGCTAGAAGGGTCTCCTGAATAAAATGATGTATTTTTTTGTTTGTATTTTTAAAAATGACGACGCTACAGGGAGTTAAAAACGAGTGACTTTTCAGCAACGTTTATACTGGGAGTCAATGAGGCCGCTCACCTGTGCTCTCCTCACTTTGAGGCTTCTCATTCAAAAACCGTGAATCCTATCGTTTAGGTAGACACATTGTGTGAATCAGGACAAGTTTTCCTACTACTTTTGAGAAAATCATGTCTGTAGAGTGAAATTTGTGGATGAAAACACAGTTTAAGTGAGAAATTTTGAGCTTTTTTTTGAAGCCGCCTACACTCTGAGTTAACGAGGCGCACTGGTGTGTAACGCAATAGACACCCATTCAAAAGCAGGATTTTCTATCAGAACCCACATGGCGTTTGACCCGGGACTGATCCGAAAGTGTAGAACCTAGCAGAAAAGTTGAATGCCAGATCCACAGAGGAGAAGTTTTCCTACGTTTTAGAGTTTGAATCACGTCTCTAGGTGAAAGCATGCCAGAGCAGTGGACGTTTGAAAAACGTTGAAAAAGTGCTTTTTTTTCAATTAATTCCATAGAAATGAATGGGGCTTTTTTGGACGATTTTTTCGCGACTACGTCGCGAAAAAATCGTAATCTATAGAGAAAAGTAATAGCATAGCGAGTCCGATCGAGCCGCACGTTTTGATATATTGTTTGTCTGTGTGCGACGTACGGTTATTGAGTTAATCGAAATCAAAATTTGCGTAGGAATAATAAAAATAATAATAAATATAAGAATAAGAAGAAGAAGAAGAAACACGTAGAAGAACAATAGTTGCAGTGCTTTGCACTGCAACCTATGGGCTCCCCTAGGGGAGCCCATAGGTTGCTGTGCTGCAGCACTGCATCCTAACTAGACCGGACAATTCCCCGGGGGAAATTGTGAGAGGATGCAGTGCGCGAAGCAATTCGCTCACGCACGTTCGCTGGCCGTGAACGTGTGACCCGCAATGATGTTTCAATGCAATGATCGTGTGTGTGCTCGAGACAGCAGCCATCATGAAGAAGACCTATTCAAGAGTATGACCAAAGTGACTACAGGCGGAAATTAGCATGTACTGCTATAACCTGGGACAGACATCTGTCCTTAACACAAGGATAATGTTTAATTTGTGCACTGTCCCTTTTAAAAATAAAATAAACTCTAAACTCTAAGAAGAGTGTTTGTAGTTTGTATGTACGAACAGAAGTGTTCCTAATAAAGTGGGCGGCTAAGGTGAGGCTGACACACAAGGGCTGGAGTTTTCTACTGTTTTTTTTATGAAGGACCAGGCCTCGAACAATGACAAATAACTCGACAACGGAAGCAGCTATTCACAAAATTCTTTCACAGTGAGCGCTAGAAGGGTCTCCTGAATAAAATGATGTATTTTTTTGTTTGTATTGTTAAAAATGAGGACGCTACAGGGAGTTAAAAACGAGTGACTTTTCAGCAACATTTATACTGGGAGTCAATGAGGCCGCTCACCTGTGCTCTCCTCACTTTGAGGCTTGTCATTCAAAAACCGTAAATCCTATCGTTTAGGTAGACACATTGTGTGAATCAGGACAAGTTTTCCTACTACTTTTGAGAAAATCATGTCTGTAGAGTGAAATTTGTGGCTGAAAACACGGTTTAAGCGAGAAAGTTTGAGCTTTTTTTTGAAACTGTCTGCACTCTAAGCTTAACGACCCTCACTGGTGTGTAACGCAATAGACACCCATTCAAAAGCCGGATTTTCTCCCAGAAACCACATGGCGTTTGAACCGGGCCTGATCCGAAAGTGTAGAACCTAGCAGAAAAGTTGAATGCCAGATCCACAGAGGAGAAGTTTTCCTACGTTTTAGAGTTTGAATCACGTCTCTAGGTGAAAGCATGCCAGAGCAGCGGACGTTTGAAAAACGTTGAAAAAGTGCTTTTTTTTCAATTAATTCCATAGAAATGAATGGGGTTTTTTGGGGGGATTTTTTCACGACTACGTCGCGAAAAAATCGTATTCTGCAGAGAAAAGTAAAAGCATAGCGAGTCCGATCGAGCCGCACGTTTTGATACATTGTTTGTCTGTGTGCGACGTACGGTTATTGTGTTACTCGAAATCAAAATTTGTGTAGGAAGAGTAACAAATATAACACTAGACCGGACAATTCCCCGGGGGAAATTGTGAGAGGATGCAGTGCGCGAAGCAATTCGCTCACGCATGTTCGCTGGCCGTGAATGTGTGACCCGCAATGTTGTTTCAATGCAATGATCGTGTGTGTGCTCGAGACAGCAGCCATCATGAAGAAGACCTATTCAAGACTATGACCAAAGTGACTACAGGCGGAAATTAGCATGTACTGCTATAACCTGGGACAGACATCTGTCCTTAACACAAGGATAATGTTTAATTTGTGCACTGTCCCTTTTAAAAATAAAATAAACTCTAAACTCTAAGAAGAGTGTTTGTAGTTTGTATGTACGAACAGAAGTGTTCCTAATAAAGTGGGCGGCTAAGGTGAGGCTGACACACAAGGGCTGGAGTTTTCTACTGTTTTTTTTATGAAGGACCAGGCCTCGAACAATGACAAATAACTCGACAACGGAAGCAGCTATTCACAAAATTCTTTCACAGTGAGCGCTAGAAGGGTCTCCTGAATAAAATGATGTATTTTTTTGTTTGTATTGTTAAAAATGAGGACGCTACAGGGAGTTAAAAACGAGTGACTTTTCAGCAACGTTTATACTGGGAGTCAATGAGGCCGCTCACCTGTGCTCTCCTCACTTTGAGGCTTGTCATTCAAAAACCGTAAATCCTATCGTTTAGGTAGACACATTGTGTGAATCAGGACAAGTTTTCCTACTACTTTTGAGAAAATCATGTCTGTAGAGTGAAATTTGTGGCAGAAAACACGGTTTAAGCGAGAAAGTTTGAGCTTTTTTTTGAAGCCGCCTACACTCTAATCTTAACGACCCTCACTGGTGTGTAACGCAATAGACACCCATTCAAAAGCCGGATTTTCTCCCAGAAACCACATGGCGTTTGAACCGGGCCTGATCCGAAAGTGTAAAACCTAGCAGAAAAGTTGAATGCCAGATCCACAGAGGAGAAGTTTTCCTACGTTTTAGAGTTTGAATCATGTCTCTAGGTGAAAGCATGCCAGAGCAGCGGATGTTTGAAAAACGTTGAAAAAGTGCTTTTTTTTCAATTAATTCCATAGAAATGAATGGGGTTTTTTGGGGCGATTTTTTCGCGACTACGTCGCGAAAAAATCGTATTCTATAGAGAAAAGTAATAGCATAGCGAGTCCGATCGAGCCGCACGTTTTGATATATTGTTTGTCTGTGTGCGACGTACGGTTGTGTGACCTGCTATGAAGCTACAATGCCATGATTTGTGTGCTTGAGACAGCCGGCCCCTCCCCTCTGTGCTCGCTTACTGAAGCCAGTAAGCATGGTAACAGGCCTGAGCAGGTTATGAAACACACACAAGATTTTATCAGGTGTCTGCTGTAAATTGCTATGGACCAGGCCTCGAACAATGACAAATAACTCGACAACGGAAGCAGCTATTCACAAAATTCTTTCACAGTGAGCGCTAGAAGGGTCTCCTGAATAAAATGATGTATTTTTTTGTTTGTATTGTTAAAAATGAGGACGCTACAGGGAGTTAAAAACGAGTGACTTTTCAGCAACGTTTATACTGGGAGTCAATGAGGCCGCTCACCTGTGCTCTCCTCACTTTGAGGCTTGTCATTCAAAAACCGTAAATCCTATCGTTTAGGTAGACACATTGTGTGAATCAGGACAAGTTTTCCTACTACTTTTGAGAAAATCATGTCTGTAGAGTGAAATTTGTGGCTGAAAACACGGTTTAATTGAGAAAGTTTGAGCTTTTATTTCAAACTGTCTGCACTCTAAGCTTAATGACCCTCACTGGTGTGTAACGCAATAGACACCCATTCAAAAGCCGGATTTTCTCCCAGAAACCACATGGCGTTTGAACCGGGCCTGATCCGAAAGTGTAAAACCTAGCAGAAAAGTTGAATGCCAGATCCACAGAGGAGAAGTTTTCCTACGTTTTAGAGTTTGAATCATGTCTTTAGGTGAAAGCATGCCAGAGCAGCGGATGTTTGAAAAACGTTGAAAAAGTGCTTTTTTTTCAATTAATTCCATAGAAATGAATGGGGTGTTTTTGGACGATTTTTTCGCGACTACGTCGCGAAAAAATCGTAATCTGCAGAGAAAAGTAATAGCATAGCGAGTCCGATCGAGCCGCACGTTTTGATGTATTGTTTGTCCGTGTGCGACGTACGGTTATTGTGTTACTCGAAATCAAAATTTGTGTAGGAAGAGTAACAAATATAACACTAGACCGGACAATTCCCCGGGGGAAATTGTGAGAGGATGCAGTGCGCGAAGCAATTCGGTCATGCATGTTTGCCGGCCGTGAATGTGTGACCAGCAATGATGTTTCAATGCAATGATCGTGTGTGTGCTTGAGACAGGAGCCGTCATGAAGGAGACCTATTCAAGAGCATGAACAAAGTAACTACAGGCGGAAATTAGCATGTACTGCTATAACCTGGGACAGACATCTGTCCTTACCACAAGGATAATGTTTAATTTGTGCACTGTCCCTTTTAAAAATAAAATAAACTCTAAACACTAAGAAGAGTGTTTGTAGTTTGTATGTACGAACAGAAGTGTTCCTAATAAAGTGGGCGGCTAAGGTGAGGCCTGTCGGCTGCCCTCTTCTCAGTTTCTCAGAGCAGCGGATGTTTGAAAAAGTGCTTTTTTTTCCAATTAATTCCATAGAAATTAATGGGTTTTTTTTGGGACAAGTGTGACTACTACTTCTGAGAAAATTATGTCTGTAGTGTGAAATTTGTGGCTGAAAACAGTTTAAGTTTGAAATTTTGAGCATGTAAGTGTAGAACCTAGCAGAAAAGTTGAATGCCAGATCCACAGAGGAGAAGTTTTCCTACGTTTTAGAGTTTGAATCACGTCTCTAGGTGAAAGCATGCCAGAGCAGCAGACGTTTGAAAAACGTTGAAAAAGTGCTTTTTTTCAATAAATTCCATAGAAATGAATGGGGTTTTTTTGTGACGATTTTTTTTTTTATAACCTGGGACAGACATCTGATCTTAACACAAGGATAATGTTTAATTTGTGCACTGTCCCTTTTAAAAATAAAATAAACTCTAAACTCTAAGAAGAGTGTTTGTAGTTTGTATGTACGAACAGAAGTGTTCCTAATAAAGTGGGCGGCTAAGGTGAGGCTGCCACACAAGGGCTGGAGCTTTCTACTGTTTTTTTATGAAGGACCAGGCCTCGAACAATGACAAATAACTCGACAACGGAAGCAGCTATTCACAAAATTCTTTCACAGTGAGCGCTAGAAGGGTCTCCTGAATAAAATGATGTATTTTTTTGTTTGTATTGTTAAAAATGAGGACGCTACAGGGAGTTAAAAACGAGTGACTTTTCAGCAACGTTTATACTGGGAGTCAATGAGGCCGCTCACCTGTGCTCTCCTCACTTTGAGGCTTGTCATTCAAAAACCGTAAATCCTATCGTTTAGGTAGACACATTGTGTGAATCAGGACAAGTTTTCCTACTACTTTTGAGAAAATCATGTCTGTAGAGTGAAATTTGTGGCTGAAAACACGGTTTAAAAATAAAATAAACTCTAAACTCTAAGAAGAGTGTTTGTAGTTTGTATGTACGAACAGAAGTGTTCCTAATAAAGTGGGCGGCTAAGGTGAGGCTGACACACAAGGGCTGGAGTTTTCTACTGTTTTTTTTATGAAGGACCAGGCCTCGAACAATGACAAATAACTCGACAACGGAAGCAGCTATTCACAAAATTCTTTCACAGTGAGCGCTAGAAGGGTCTCCTGAATAAAATGATGTATTTTTTTGTTTGTATTGTTAAAAATGAGGACGCTACAGGGAGTTAAAAACGAGTGACTTTTCAGCAACGTTTACAATGGGAGTCAATGAGGCCGCTCACCTGTGCTCTCCTCACTTTGAGGCTTGTCATTCAAAAACCGTAAATCCTATCGTTTAGGTAGACACATTGTGTGAATCAGGACAAGTTTTCCTAGTACTTTTGAGAAAATCATGTCTGTAGAGTGAAATTTGTGGCTGAAAACGGAGTTTAAGCGAGAAAGTTTGACCTTTTTTTTGAAGCCGCCTACACTCTAATCTTAATGACCCTCACTGGTGTGTAACGCAATAGACACCCATTCAAAAGCCGGATTTTCTCCCAGAAACCACATGGCGTTTGAACCGGGCCTGATCCGAAAGTGTAAAACCTAGCAGAAAAGTTGAATGCCAGATCCACAGAGGAGAAGTTTTCCTACGTTTTAGAGTTTGAATCATGTCTCTAGGTGAAAGCATGCCAGAGCAGTGGATGTTTGAAAAACATTGAAAAAGTGCTTTTTTTTCAATTAATTCCATAGAAATGAATGGGGTTTTTTGGGGCGATTTTTTCGCGACTACGTCGCGAAAAAATCGTATTCTATAGAGAAAAGTAATAGCATAGCGAGTCCGATCGAGCCGCACGTTTTGATATATTGTTTGTCTGTGTGCGACGTACGGTTATTGAGTTATTCGAAATCAAAATTTGCGTAGGAATAATAAGAAGAAGAAGAAATACGTAGAAGAACAATAGTTGCAGTGCTTTGCACTGCAACCTATGGGCTCCCCTAGGGGAGCCCATAGGTTGCTGTGCTGCAGCACTGCATCCTAACTAGACTGGACAATTCCCCGGGGGAAATTGTGAGAGGATGCAGTGCGCGAAGCAATTCGGTCACGCACGTTCGCTGGCCGTGAATGTGTGACCCGCAATGATGTTTCAATGCAATGATTGTGTGTGTGCTCTAGACAGCAGCCATCATGAAGAAGAGCTATTCAAGAGCATGAACAAAGTGACTACAGGCGGAAATTAGCATGTACTGCTATAACCTGGGACAGACATCTGTCCTTACCACAAGGATAATGTTTAATTTGTGCACTGTCCCTTTTAAAAATAAAATAAACTCTAAACACTAAGAAGAGTGTTTGTAGTATGTATGTACGAACAGAAGTGTTCCTAATAAAGTGGGCGGCTAAGGTGAGGCTAAGACACACAAGGGCTGGAGTTTTCTACTGTTTTTTTATGAAGGACCAGGCCTCGAACAATAACAAATAACTCGACAACGGAAGCAGCTATTCACAAAATTCTTTCACAGTGAGCGCTAGAAGGGTCTCCTGAATAAAATGATGTATTTTTTTGTTTGTACTCTTAAAAATAACGACAATAGAGCGATTTAAAAACGAGTGACTTTTCTCTCACGTTTACAATGGGTTTCAATGAAGCCTGTCAGCTGCCCTGTCCTCAGTTTGACGCTTGTCATTCAAAAACCGTAAATCCTATCGTTTAGGTAGACACATTGTGTGAATCAGGACAAGTTTTCCTACAAGGATAATGTTTAATTTGTGCACTGTCCCTTTTAAAAATAAAATAAACTCTAAACTCTAAGAAGAGTGTTTGTAGTTTGTATGTACGAACAGAAGTGTTCCTAATAAAGTGGGCGGCTAAGGTGAGGCTGACACACAAGGGCTGGAGTTTTCTACTGTTTTTTTTATGAAGGACCAGGCCTCGAACAATGACAAATAACTCGACAACGGAAGCAGCTATTCACAAAATTCTTTCACACTGAGCGCTAGAAGGGTCTCCTGAATAGACTGATGTAATTTTTTTGTCTGTATTGTTAAAAATGAGGACGCTACAGGGAGTTAAAAACGAGTGACTTTTCAGCAACGTTTATAATGGGAGTCAATGAGGCCGCTCACCTGTGCTCTCCTCACTTTGAGGCTTGTCATTCAAAAACCGTAAATCCTATTGTTTAGGTAGACACATTGTGTGAATCAGGACAAGTTTTCCTCCTACTTTTGAGAAAATCATGTCTGTAGAGTGAAATTTGTGCCTGAAAACAGAGTGTAAGCGAGAAAGTTTGACCTTTTTTTTGAACCTCTCTCCACTCTGAGCTAAACAAGGTCCACTGGTGTGTAACGCAATAGACACCCATTCAAATGCCGGATTTTCTCCCAGAAACCACATGGCGTTTGACCCGGGACTGATCCGAAAGTGTAGAACCTAGCAGAAAAGTTGAAGGCCAGATCCACAGAGGAGAAGTTTTCCTACGTTTTAGAGTTTGAATCACGTCTCTAGGTGAAAGCATGCCAGAGCAGCGGATGTTTGAAAAACGTTGAAAAAGTGCTTTTTTTTCAATTAATTCCATAGAAATGAATGGGGTTTTTTTGGACGATTTTTTCGCGACTACGTCGCGAAAAAATCGTATTCTATAGAGAAAAGTAATAGCATAGCGAGTCCGATCGAGCTGCACGTTTTGATACATTGTTTGTCTGTGTGCGACGTACGGTTATTGTGTTACTCGAAATCAAAATTTGTGTAGGAAGAGTAACAAATATAACACTAGACCGGACAATTCCCCGGGGGAAATTGTGAGAGGATGCAGTGCGTGAAGCAATTCGCTCACGCATGTTCGCTGGCCGTGAATGTGTGACCCGCAATGATGTTTCAATGCAATGATCGTGTGTGTGCTCGAGACAGCAGCCATCATGAAGAAGACCTATTCAAGAGCATGACCAAAGTGACTACAGGCGGAAATTAGCATGTACTGCTATAACCTGGGACAGACATCTGTCCTTAACACAAGGATAATGTTTAATTTGTGCACTGTCCCTTTTAAAAATAAAATAAACTCTAAACTCTAAGAAGAGTGTTTGAAGTTTGTATGTACGAACAGAAGTGTTCCTAATAAAGTGGGCGGCTAAGGTGAGGCTGACACACAAGGGCTGGAGTTTTCTACTGTTTTTTTTATGAAGGACCAGGCCTCGAACAATGACAAATAACTCGACAACGGAAGCAGCTATTCACAAAATTCTTTCACAGTGAGCGCTAGAAGGGTCTCCTGAATAAAATGATGTATTTTTTTGTTTGTATTGTTAAAAATGAGGACGCTACAGGGAGTTAAAAACGAGTGACTTTTCAGCAACGTTTATACTGGGACTCAATGAGGCCGCTCACCTGTGCTCTCCTCACTTTGAGGCTTGTCATTCAAAAACCGTAAATCCTATCGTTTAGGTAGACACATTGTGTGATTCAGGACAAGTTTTCCTACTACTTTTGAGAAAATCATGTCTGTAGAGTGAAATTTGTGGCTGAAAACACGGTTTAAAAATAAAATAAACTCTAAACTCTAAGAAGAGTGTTTGAAGTTTGTATGTACGAACAGAAGTGTTCCTAATAAAGTGGGCGGCTAAGGTGAGGCTGACACACAAGGGCTGGAGTTTTCTACTGTTTTTTTTATGAAGGACCAGGCCTCGAACAATGACAAATAACTCGACAACGGAAGCAGCTATTCACAAAATTCTTTCACAGTGAGCGCTAGAAGGGTCTCCTGAATAAAATGATGTATTTTTTTGTTTGTATTTTTAAAAATGAGGACGCTACAGGGAGTTAAAAACGAGTGACTTTTCAGCAACGTTTATACTGGGAGTCAATGAGGCTGCTCACCTGTGCTCTCCTCACTTTGAGGCTTGTCATTCAAAAACCGTAAATCCTATCGTTTAGGTAGACACATTGTGTGAATCAGGACAAGTTTTCCTACTACTTTTGAGAAAATCATGTCTGTAGAGTGAAATTTGTGGCTGAAAACGGAGTTTAAGCGAGAAAGTTTGACCTTTTTTTTGAAGCCGCCTACACTCTAAGTTTAACGACCCTCACTGGTGTGTAACGCAATAGACACCCATTCAAAAGCCGGATTTTCTCCCAGAAACCACATGGCGTTTGAACCGGGCCTGATCCGAAAGTGTAAAACCTAGCAGAAAAGTTGAATGCCAGATCCACAGAGGAGAAGTTTTCCTACGTTTTAGAGTTTGAATCATGTCTCTAGGTGAAAGCATGCCAGAGCAACGGATGTTTGAAAAACGTTGAAAAAGTGCTTTTTTTTCAATTAATTCCATAGAAATGAATGGGGTTTTTTGGGGCGATTTTTTCACGACTACGTCGCGAAAAAATCGTATTCTATAGAGAAAAGTAATGTACTGTTTGTTTGCATGTACTGCTATAACCTGGGACAGACATCTGTCCTTAACACAAGGATAATGTTTAATTTGTGCACTGTCCCTTTTAAAAATAAAATAAACTCTAAACTCTAAGAAGAGTGTTTGTAGTTTGTATGTACGAACAGAAGTGTTCCTAATAAAGTGGGCGGCTAAGGTGAGGCTGACACATCAAGGGCTGGAGTTTTCTACTGTTTTTTTATGAAGGACCAGGCCTCGAACAATGACAAATAACTCGACAACGGAAGCAGCTATTCACAAAATTCTTTCACAGTGAGCGCTAGAAGGGTCTCCTGAATAAAATGATGTATTTTTTGGTTTGTATTGTTAAAAATGAGGACGCTACAGGGAGTTAAAAACGAGTGACTTTTCAGCAACATTTATACTGGGAGTCAATGAGGCTGCTCACCTGTGCTCTCCTCACTTTGAGGCTTGTCATTCAAAAACCGTAAATCCTACCGTTTAGGTAGACACATTGTGTGAATCAGGACAAGTTTTCCTACTACTTTTGAGAAAATAATGTCTGTAGAGTGAAATTTGTGGCTGAAAACGGAGTTTAAGCGAGAAAGTTTGACCTTTTTTTTGAAGCCGCCTACACTCTAAGTTTAACGACCCTCACTGGTGTGTAACGCAATAGACACCCATTCAAAAGCCGGATTTTCTCCCAGAAACCACATGGCGTTTGAACCGGGCCTGATCCGAAAGTGTAAAACCTAGCAGAAAAGTTGAATGCCAGATCCACAGAGGAGAAGTTTTCCTACGTTTTAGAGTTTGAATCATGTCTCTAGGTGAAAGCATGCCAGAGCAGTGGATGTTTGAAAAACATTGAAAAAGTGCTTTTTTTTCAATTAATTCCATAGAAATGAATGGGGTTTTTTGGGGCGATTTTTTCGCGACTACGTCGCGAAAAAATCGTATTCTATAGAGAAAAGTAATAGCATAGCGAGTCCGATCGAGCCGCACGTTTTGATATATTGTTTGTCTGTGTGCGACGTACGGTTATTGAGTTATTCGAAATCAAAATTTGCGTAGGAATAATAAGAAGAAGAAGAAATACGTAGAAGAACAATAGTTGCAGTGCTTTGCACTGCAACCTATGGGCTCCCCTAGGGGAGCCCATAGGTTGCTGTGCTGCAGCACTGCATCCTAACTAGACCGGACAATTCCCCGGGGGAAATTGTGAGAGGATGCAGTGCGCGAAGCAATTCGCTCACGCATGTTCGCTGGCCGTGAATGTGTGACCCGCAATGATGTTTCAATGCAATGATCGTGTGTGTGCTCGAGACAGCAGCCATCATGAAGAAGACCTATTCAAGAGTATGACCAAAGTGACTACAGGCGGAAATTAGCATGTACTGCTATAACCTGGGACAGACATCTGTCCTTAACACAAGGATAATGTTTAATTTGTGCACTGTCACTTTTAAAAATAAAATAAACTCTAAACTCTAAGAAGAGTGTTTGTAGTTTGTATGTACGAACAGAAGTGTTCCTAATAAAGTGGGCGGCTAAGGTGAGGCTGACACACAAGGGCTGGAGTTTTCTACTGTTTTTTTTATGAAGGACCAGGCCTCGAACAATGACAAATAACTCGACAACGGAAGCAGCTATTCACAAAATTCTTTCACAGTGAGCGCTAGAAGGGTCTCCTGAATAAAATGATGTATTTTTTTGTTTGTACTCTTAAAAATAACGACACTAGAGCGATTTAAATACGAGTGACTTTTCACTCACGTTTATAATGTGAGTCAATGAGCTAAGAAACACAAGGTCTTGAATATTGTGCTGTGTTTTACTACGGACCAGACCTCGAACAATGACAAATAACTCGACAACGGAAGCAGCTATTCACAAAATTCTTTCACACTGAGCGCTAGAAGGGTCTCCTGAATAAAATGATGTATTTTTTTGTTTGTACTCTTTAAAATAACGACACTAGAGCGATTTAAAAACGAGTGACTTTTCACTCATGTTTATAATGTGTGTCAATGACCTAAGACACACAAGGTCTTGAATATTGTGCTGTGTTTTACTACGGACCAGACCTCGAACAATGACAAATAACTCGACAACGGAAGCAGCTATTCACAAAATTCTTTCACACTGAGCGCTAGAAGGGTCTCCTGAATAAAATGATGTATTTTTTTGTTTGTACTCTTAAAAATAACGACACTAGAGCGATTTAAAAACGAGTGACTTTTCACTCACGTTTATAATGTGAGTCAATGAGCTAAGAAACACAAGGTCTTGAATATTGTGCTGTGTTTTACTACGGACCAGACCTCGAACAATGACAAATAACTCGACAACGGAAGCAGCTATTCACAAAATTCTTTCACAGTGAGCGCTAGAACGGTCTCCTGAATAAAATTATGTATTTTTTTGTTTGTACTCTTAAAAATAACGACACTAGAGCGATTTAAAAACGAGTGACTTTTCTATCCCGTTTATAATGCATGTCAATGAGCTAAAACACACAAGGTCTTGAATTTTGGGCTGTGTTTTACTACAGACCAGACCTCGAACAATGACAAATAACTCGACAACGGAAGCAGCTATTCACAAAATTCTTTCACAGTGAGCGCTAGAAGGGTCTCCTGAATAAAATGATGTATTTTTTTGTTTGTATTGTTAAAAATGAGGACGCTACAGGGAGTTAAAAACGAGTGACTTTTCAGCAACGTTTATACTGGGAGTCAATGAGGCCGCTCACCTGTGCTCTCCTCACTTTGAGGCTTGTCATTCAAAAACCGTAAATCCTACCGTTTAGGTAGACACATTGTGTGAATCAGGACAAGTTTTCCTACTACTTTTGAGAAAATCATGTCTGTAGAGTGAAATTTGTGGATGAAAACACAGTTTAAGTGAGAAATTTTGAGCTTTTTTTTGAAGCCGCCTACACTCTGAGTTAACGAGGCGCACTGGTGTGTAACGCAATAGACACCCATTCAAAAGCCGGATTTTCTCCCAGAAACCACATGGCGTTTGAACCGGGCCTGATCCGAAAGTGTAAAACCTAGCAGAAAAGTTGAATGCCAGATCCACAGAGGAGAAGTTTTCCTACGTTTTAGAGTTTGAATCATGTCTCTAGGTGAAAGCATGCCAGAGCAGCGGATGTTTGAAAAACGTTGAAAAAGTGCTTTTTTTTCAATTAATTCCATAGAAATGAATGGGGTTTTTTGGGGCGATTTTTTCGCGACTACGTCGCGAAAAAATCGTAAACTGTAGAGAAAAGTAATAGCATAGCGAGTCCGATCGAGCCGCACGTTTTGATGTATTGTTTGTCTGTGTGCGACGTACGGTTATTGAGGTATTCGAAATCAAAATTTGCGTAGGAATAATAAGTTTAATAATAATAATAAGAAGAAGAAGAAACACGTAGAAGAACAATAGTTGCAGTGCTTTGCACTGCAACCTATGGGCTCCCCTAGGGGAGCCCATAGGTTGCTGTGCTGCAGCACTGCATCCTAATAAGAAGAAGAAATACGTAGAAGAACAATAGTTGCAGTGCTTTGCACTGCAACCTATGGGCTCCCCTAGGGGAGCCCATAGGTTGCTGTGCTGCAGCACTGCATCCTAACTAGACCGGACAATTCCCCGGGGGAAATTGTGAGAGGATGCAGTGCGCGAAGCAATTCGCTCACGCATGTTCGCTGGCCGTGAACGCGTGACCCGCAATGATGTTTCAATGCAATGATCGTGTGTGTGCTCGAGACAGCAGCCATCATGAAGAAGACCTATTCAAGAGTATGACCAAAGTGACTACAGGCGGAAATTAGCATGTACTGCTATAACCTGGGACAGACATCTGTCCTTAACACAAGGATAATGTTTAATTTGTGCACTGTCCCTTTTAAAAATAAAATAAACTCTAAACTCTAAGAAGAGTGTTTGTAGTTTGTATGTACGAACAGAAGTGTTCCTAATAAAGTGGGTGGCTAAGGTGAGGCTGACACACAAGGGCTGGAGTTTTCTACTGTTTTTTTTATGAAGGACCAGGCCTCGAACAATCACAAATAACTCGACAACGGAAGCAGCTATTCACAAAATTCTTTCACAGTGAGCGCTAGAAGGGTCTCCTGAATAAAATGATGTATTGTTTGTATTGTTAAAAATGAGGACGCTACAGGGAGTTAAAAACGAGTGACTTTTCAGCAACGTTTATACTGGGAGTCAATGAGGCCGCTCACCTGTGCTCTCCTGACTTTGAGGCTTGTCATTCAAAAACCGTAAATCCTATCGTTTAGGTAGACACATTGTGTGAATCAGGACAAGTTTTCCTACTACTTTTGAGAAAATCATGTCTGTAGAGTGAAATTTGTGGCTGAAAACAGAGTTTAAGCGAGAAAGTTTGACCTTTTTTTTGAACCTCTCTCCACTCTGACCTTAACGAGGTCCACTGGTGTGTAACGCAATAGACACCCATTCAAAAGCCAGATTTTCTCCCAGAAACCACATGGCGTTTGACCCGGGACTGATCCGAAAGTGTAGAACCTAGCAGAAAAGTTGAATGCCAGATCCACAGAGGAGAAGTTTTCCTACGTTTTAGAGTTTGAATCACGTCTCTAGGTGAAAGCATGCCAGAGCAGCGGATGTTTGAAAAACGTTGAAAAAGTGCTTCTTTTTCAATTAATTCCATAGAAATGAATGGGGTTTTTTTTGGACGATTTTTTCGCGACTACGTCGCGAAAAAATCGTATTCTATAGAGAAAAGTAATAGCATAGCGAGTCCGATCGAGCCGCACGTTTTGATACATTGTTTGTCTGTGTGCGACGTACGGTTATTGTGTTACTCGAAATCAAAATTTGTGTAGGAAGAGTAACAAATATAACACTAGACCGGACAATTCCCCGGGGGGAAATTGTGAGAGGATGCAGTGCGCGAAGCAATTCGGTC
Source organism: Neoarius graeffei (assembly GCF_027579695.1). NCBI lineage: Eukaryota > Metazoa > Chordata > Actinopteri > Siluriformes > Ariidae > Neoarius > Neoarius graeffei. The sequence continues at coordinate 26,114,150 of NC_083583.1, forward strand.
ACGCATGTTTGCTGGCCGTGAATGTGTGACCCGCAATGACGTTTCAATGCAATGATTATGTGTGTGCTTGAGACAGCAGCCGTCATGAAGAAGAGCTATTCAACAGTATGACCAAAGTGACTACAGGCGGAAATTAGCATGTACTGCTATAACCTGGGACAGACATCTGTCCTTACCACAAGGATAATGTTTAATTTGTGCACTGTCCCTTTTAAAAATAAAATAAACTCTAAACTCTAAGAAGAGTGTTTGTAGTTTGTATGTACGAACAGAAGTGTTCCTAATAAAGTGGGCGGCTAAGGTGAGGCCTGTCGGCTGCCCTCCTCTCAGTTTCTCAGAGCAGCGGATGTTTGAAAAAGTCCTTTTTTTTCCCAATTAATTCCATTGAAATGAATGGGTTTTTTTGGGGACAAGTGTGACTACTACTTTTGAGAAAATTATGTCTGTAGTGTGAAATTTGTGGCTGAAAACAGTTTAAGTTTGAAATTTTGAGCATGTAAGTGTAGAACCTAGCAGAAAAGTTGAATGACAGATCCACAGAGGAGAAGTTTTCCTACGTTTTAGAGTTTGAATCACGTCTCTAGGTGAAAGCATGCCAGAGCAGCAGACGTTTGAAAAACGTTGAAAAAGTGCTTTTTTTCAATTAATTCCATAGAAATGAATGGGGTTTTTTTGTGACGATTTTTTTTTTATAACCTGGGACAGACATCTGATCTTAACACAAGGATAATGTTTAATTTGTGCACTGTCCCTTTTAAAAATAAAATAAACTCTAAACTCTAAGAAGAGTGTTTGTAGTTTGTATGTACGAACAGAAGTGTTCCTAATAAAGTGGGCGGCTAAGGTGAGGCTGCCACACAAGGGCTGGAGTTTTCTACTGTTTTTTTATGAAGGACCAGGCCTCGAACAATGACAAATAACTCGACAACGGAAGCAGCTATTCACAAAATTCTTTCACAGTGAGCGCTAGAAGGGTCTCCTGAATAAAATGATGTATTTTTTTGTTTGTATTGTTAAAAATGAGGACGCTACAGGGAGTTAAAAACGAGTGACTTTTCAGCAACGTTTATACTGGGAGTCAATGAGGCCGCTCACCTGTGCTCTCCTCGCTTTGAGGCTTGTCATTCAAAAACCGTAAATCCTATCGTTTAGGTAGACACATTGTGTGAATCAGGACAAGTTTTCCTACTACTTTTGAGAAAATCATGTCTGTAGAGTGAAATTTGTGGCTGAAAACAGAGTTTAAGCGAGAAAGTTTGACCTTTTTTTTGAAGCCGCCTACACTCTAAGATAATGACCTTCACTGGTGTGTAACGCAATAGACACCCATTCAAAAGCCGGATTTTCTCCCAGAAACCACATGGCGTTTGAACCGGGCCTGATCCGAAAGTGTAAAACCTAGCAGAAAAGTTGAATGCCAGATCCACAGAGGAGAAGTTTTCCTACGTTTTAGAGTTTGAATCATGTCTCTAGGTGAAAGCATGCCAGAGCAGTGGATGTTTGAAAAACATTGAAAAAGTGCTTTTTTTTCAATTAATTCCATAGAAATGAATGGGGTTTTTTGGGGCGATTTTTTCGCGACTACGTCGCGAAAAAATCGTATTCTATAGAGAAAAGTAATAGCATAGCGAGTCCGATCGAGCCGCACGTTTTGATGTATTGTTTGTCTGTGTGCGACGTACGGTTATTGAGTTATTCGAAATCAAAATTTGCGTAGGAATAATAATAATAAGAAGAAACACGTAGAAGAACAATAGTTGCAGTGCTTTGCACTGCAACCTATGGGCTCCCCTAGGGGAGCCCATAGGTTGCTGTGCTGCAGCACTGCATCCTAATAAGAAGAAGAAATACGTAGAAGAACAATAGTTGCAGTGCTTTGCACTGCAACCTATGGGCTCCCCTAGGGGAGCCCATAGGTTGCTGTGCTGCAGCACTGCATCCTAATAAAAATAATAACTAGACCGGACAATTCCCCGGGGGAAATTGTGAGAGGATGCAGTGCGCGAAGCAATTCGGTCACGCATGTTCGCTGGCCGTGAATGTGTGACCCGCAATGATGTTTCAATGCAATGATCGTGTGTGTGCTCGAGACAGCAGCCATCATGAAGAAGACCTATTCAAGAGTATGACCAAAGTGACTACAGGCGGAAATTAGCATGTACTGCTATAACCTGGGACAGACATCTGTCCTTAACACAAGGATAATGTTTAATTTGTGCACTGTCCCTTTTAAAAATAAAATAAACTCTAAACTCTAAGAAGAGTGTTTGTAGTTTGTATGTACGAACAGAAGTGTTCCTAATAAAGTGGGCGGCTAAGGTGAGGCTGACACACAAGGGCTGGAGTTTTCTACTGTTTTTTTTATGAAGGACCAGGCCTCGAACAATGACAAATAACTCGACAACGGAAGCAGCTATTCACAAAATTCTTTCACAGTGAGCGCTAGAAGGGTCTCCTGAATAAAATGATGTATTTTTTGTTTGTATTGTTAAAAATGAGGACGCTACAGGGAGTTAAAAACGAGTGACTTTTCAGCAACGTTTATACTGGGAGTCAATGAGGCCGCTCACCTGTGCTCTCCTCACTTTGAGGCTTGTCATTCAAAAACCGTAAATCCTATCGTTTAGCTAGACACATTGTGTGAATCAGGACAAGTTTTCCTACTACTTTTGAGAAAATCATGTCTGTAGAGTGAAATTTGTGGCTGAAAACACGGTTTAAGCGAGAAAGTTTGAGCTTTTTTTTGAAGCCGCCTACACTCTAAGCTTAACGACCCTCACTGGTGTGTAACGCAATAGACACCCATTCAAAAGCCGGATTTTCTCCCAGAAACCACATGGCGTTTGAACCGGGCCTGATCCGAAAGTGTAAAACCTAGCAGAAAAGTTGAATGCCAGATCCACAGAGGAGAAGTTTTCCTACGTTTTAGAGTTTGAATCATGTCTCTAGGTGAAAGCATGCCAGAGCAGTGGATGTTTGAAAAACATTGAAAAAGTGCTTTTTTTTCAATTAATTCCATAGAAATGAATGGGGTTTTTTTGGACGATTTTTTCGCGACTACGTCGCGAAAAAATCGTATTCTATAGAGAAAAGTAATAGCATAGCGAGTCCGATCGAGCCGCACGTTTTGATATATTGTTTGTCTGTGTGCGACGTACGGTTATTGAGTTAATCGAAATCGAAATTTGCGTAGGAAGAGTAACAAATATAACACTAGACCGGACAATTCCCCGGGGGAAATTGTGAGAGGATGCAGTGCGCGAAGCAATTCGCTCACGCATGTTTGCTGGCCGTGAACGTGTGACCCGCAATGATGTTTCAATGCAATGATTGTGTGTGTGCTTGAGACAGCAGCCATCATGAAGAAGAGCTATTCAACAGTATGAACAAAGTGACTACACGCGGAAATTAGCATGTACTGCTTTAACCTGGGACAGACATCTGTCCTTACCACAAGGATAATGTTTAATTTGTGCACTGTCCCTTTTAAAAATAAAATAAACTCTAAGAAGAGTGTTTGTAGTTTGTATGTACGAACAGACGTGTTCCTAATAAAGTGGGCGGCTAAGGTGAGGCCTGTCGGCTGCCCTCCTCTCAGTTTCTCAGAGCAGCGGATGTTTGAAAAAGTGCTTTTTTTTTTCCAATTAATTCCATAGAAATGAATGGGTTTTTTTGGGACAAGTGTGACTACTACTTTTGAGAAAATTATGTCTGTAGTGTGAATTTTGTGGCTGAAAACAGTTTAAGTTTGATATTTTGAGCATGATGTGTGTGTTCTTGAGACAGCTTTTCCCTCTGCCCCGTCACTGGCCCCAATTGGCATGGTGATGGGCCTGAACAGGAGAGTTAAGAAACACACACAAGATTATGTCAGGTGTCTGCTGTAAATTGCTATGGACCAGGCCTCGAACAATGACAAATAACTCGACAACGGAAGCAGCTATTCACAAAATTCTTTCACAGTGAGCGCTAGAAGGGTCTCCTGAATAAAATGATGTATTTTTTTGTTTGTATTGTTAAAAATGAGGACGCTACAGGGAGTTAAAAACGAGTGACTTTTCAGCAACGTTTATACTGGGAGTCAATGAGGCCGCTCACCTGTGCTCTCCTCACTTTGAGGCTTGTCATTCAAAAACCGTAAATCCTATCGTTTAGGTAGACACATTGTGTGAATCAGGACAAGTTTTCCTACTACTTTTGAGAAAATCATGTCTGTAGAGTGAAATTTGTGGCTGAAAACAGAGTTTAAGCGAGAAAGTTTGACCTTTTTTTTGAACCTCTCTCCACTCTGAGCTAAACGAGGTCCACTGGTGTGTAACGCAATAGACACCCATTCAAAAGCCGGATTTTCTCCCAGAAACCACATGGCGTTTGACCCGGGACTGATCCGAAAGTGTAGAACCTAGCAGAAAAGTTGAATGCCAGATCCACAGAGGAGAAGTTTTCCTACGTTTTAGAGTTTGAATCACGTCTCTAGGTGAAAGCATGCCAGAGCAGCGGACGTTTGAAAAACGTTGAAAAAGTGCTTTTTTTTCAATTAAATCCATAGAAATGAATGGGGTTTTTTTGGACGATTTTTTCGCGACTACGGCGCGAAAAAATCGTATTCTATAGAGAAAAGTAATGTACTGTTTGTTTGCATGTACTGCTATAACCTGGGACAGACATCTGTCCTTAACACAAGGATAATGTTTAATTTGTGCACTGTCCCTTTTAAAAATAAAATAAACTCTAAACTCTAAGAAGAGTGTTTGTAGTTTGTATGTACGAACAGAAGTGTTCCTAATAAAGTGGGCGGCTAAGGTGAGGCTGACACATCAAGGGCTGGAGTTTTCTACTGTTTTTTTATGAAGGACCAGGCCTCGAACAATGACAAATAACTCGACAACGGAAGCAGCTATTCACAAAATTCTTTCACAGTGAGCGCTAGAAGGGTCTCCTGAATAAAATGATGTATTTTTTGGTTTGTATTGTTAAAAATGAGGACGCTACAGGGAGTTAAAAACGAGTGACTTTTCAGCAACATTTATACTGGGAGTCAATGAGGCTGCTCACCTGTGCTCTCCTCACTTTGAGGCTTGTCATTCAAAAACCGTAAATCCTACCGTTTAGGTAGACACATTGTGTGAATCAGGACAAGTTTTCCTACTACTTTTGAGAAAATAATGTCTGTAGAGTGAAATTTGTGGCTGAAAACGGAGTTTAAGCGAGAAAGTTTGACCTTTTTTTTGAAGCCGCCTACACTCTAAGTTTAACGACCCTCACTGGTGTGTAACGCAATAGACACCCATTCAAAAGCCGGATTTTCTCCCAGAAACCACATGGCGTTTGAACCCGGGCCTGATCCGAAAGTGTAAAACCTAGCAGAAAAGTTGAATGCCAGATCCACAGAGGAGAAGTTTTCCTACGTTTTAGAGTTTGAATCATGTCTCTAGGTGAAAGCATGCCAGAGCAGTGGATGTTTGAAAAACATTGAAAAAGTGCTTTTTTTTCAATTAATTCCATAGAAATGAATGGGGTTTTTTGGGGCGATTTTTTCGCGACTACGTCGCGAAAAAATCGTATTCTATAGAGAAAAGTAATAGCATAGCGAGTCCGATCGAGCCGCACGTTTTGATATATTGTTTGTCTGTGTGCGACGTACGGTTATTGAGTTATTCGAAATCAAAATTTGCGTAGGAATAATAAGAAGAAGAAGAAATACGTAGAAGAACAATAGTTGCAGTGCTTTGCACTGCAACCTATGGGCTCCCCTAGGGGAGCCCATAGGTTGCTGTGCTGCAGCACTGCATCCTAACTAGACCGGACAATTCCCCGGGGGGAAATTGTGAGAGGATGCAGTGCGCGAAGCAATTCGGTCACGCATGTTTGCTGGCCGTGAATGTGTGACCCGCAATGACGTTTCAATGCAATGATTATGTGTGTGCTTGAGACAGCAGCCGTCATGAAGAAGAGCTATTCAACAGTATGACCAAAGTGACTACAGGCGGAAATTAGCATGTACTGCTATAACCTGGGACAGACATCTGTCCTTACCACAAGGATAATGTTTAATTTGTGCACTGTCCCTTTTAAAAATAAAATAAACTCTAAACTCTAAGAAGAGTGTTTGTAGTTTGTATGTACGAACAGAAGTGTTCCTAATAAAGTGGGCGGCTAAGGTGAGGCCTGTCGGCTGCCCTCCTCTCAGTTTCTCAGAGCAGCGGATGTTTGAAAAAGTCCTTTTTTTTTCCAATTAATTCCATTGAAATGAATGGGTTTTTTTGGGGACAAGTGTGACTACTACTTTTGAGAAAATTATGTCTGTAGTGTGAAATTTGTGGCTGAAAACAGTTTAAGTTTGAAATTTTGAGCATGTAAGTGTAGAACCTAGCAGAAAAGTTGAATGACAGATCCACAGAGGAGAAGTTTTCCTACGTTTTAGAGTTTGAATCACGTCTCTAGGTGAAAGCATGCCAGAGCAGCAGACGTTTGAAAAACGTTGAAAAAGTGCTTTTTTTCAATTAATTCCATAGAAATGAATGGGGTTTTTTTGTGACGATTTTTTTTTATAACCTGGGACAGACATCTGATCTTAACACAAGGATAATGTTTAATTTGTGCACTGTCCCTTTTAAAAATAAAATAAACTCTAAACTCTAAGAAGAGTGTTTGTAGTTTGTATGTACGAACAGAAGTGTTCCTAATAAAGTGGGCGGCTAAGGTGAGGCTGCCACACAAGGGCTGGAGTTTTCTACTGTTTTTTTATGAAGGACCAGGCCTCGAACAATGACAAATAACTCGACAACGGAAGCAGCTATTCACAAAATTCTTTCACAGTGAGCGCTAGAAGGGTCTCCTGAATAAAATGATGTATTTTTTTGTTTGTATTGTTAAAAATGAGGACGCTACAGGGAGTTAAAAACGAGTGACTTTTCAGCAACGTTTATACTGGGAGTCAATGAGGCCGCTCACCTGTGCTCTCCTCGCTTTGAGGCTTGTCATTCAAAAACCGTAAATCCTATCGTTTAGGTAGACACATTGTGTGAATCAGGACAAGTTTTCCTACTACTTTTGAGAAAATCATGTCTGTAGAGTGAAATTTGTGGCTGAAAACTGAGTTTAAGCGAGAAAGTTTGACCTTTTTTTTGAAGCCGCCTACACCTAAGATAATGACCTTCACTGGGTGTGTAACGCAATAGACACCCATTCAAAAGCCGGATTTTCTCCCAGAAACCACATGGCGTTTGAACCGGGCCTGATCCGAAAGTGTAAAACCTAGCAGAAAAGTTGAATGCCAGATCCACAGAGGAGAAGTTTTCCTACGTTTTAGAGTTTGAATCATGTCTCTAGGTGAAAGCATGCCAGAGCAGTGGATGTTTGAAAAACATTGAAAATGTGCTTTTTTTTCAATTAATTCCATAGAAATGAATGGGTTTTTTTGGGGCGATTTTTTCGCGACTACGTCGCGAAAAAATCGTATTCTATAGAGAAAAGTAATAGCATAGCGAGTCCGATCGAGCCGCACGTTTTGATGTATTGTTTGTCTGTGTGCGACGTACGGTTATTGAGTTATTCGAAATCAAAATTTGCGTAGGAATAATAACTAGACCGGACAATTCCCCGGGGGAAATTGTGAGAGGATGCAGTGCGCGAAGCAATTCGCTCACGCATGTTCGCTGGCCGTGAACGTGTGACCCGCAATGATGTTTCAATGCAATGATCGTGTGTGTGCTCGAGACAGCAGCCGTCATGAAGAAGACCTATTCAAGAGTATGACCAAAGTGACTACAGGCGGAAATTAGCATGTACTGCTATAACCTGGGACAGACATCTGTCCTTAACACAAGGATAATGTTTAATTTGTGCACTGTCCCTTTTAAAATAAAATAAACTCTAAACTCTAAGAAGAGTGTTTGTAGTTTGTATGTACGAACAGAAGTGTTCCTAATAAAGTGGGCGGCTAAGGTGAGGCTGACACACAAGGGCTGGAGTTTTCTACTGTTTTTTTTTATGAAGGACCAGGCCTCGAACAATGACAAATAACTCGACAACGGAAGCAGCTATTCACAAAATTCTTTCACAGTGAGCGCTAGAAGGGTCTCCTGAATAAAATGATGTATTTTTTTTGTTTGTATTGTTAAAATGAGGACGCTACAGGGAGTTAAAAACGAGTGACTTTTCAGCAACGTTTATACTGGGAGTCAATGAGGCCGCTCACCTGTGCTCTCCTCACTTTGAGGCTTGTCATTCAAAACCGTAAATCCTATCGTTTAGGTAGACACATTGTGTGAATCAGGACAAGTTTTCCTACTACTTTGAGAAAATCATGTCTGTAGAGTGAAATTGTGGCTGAAAACACGGTTTAAAAATAAAATAAACTCCTAAACTCTAAGAAGAGTGTTGTAGTTTGTATGTACGAACAGAAGTGTTCCTAATAAAGTGCGGCGGTAAGGGTGAGGCTGACACACAAGGGCTGGAGTTTTCTACTGTTTTTTTATGAAGGACCAGGCCTCGAACAATGACAAATAACTCGACAACGGAAGCAGCTATTCACAAAATTCTTTCACAGGTGAGCGCTAGAAGGGTCTCCTGAATAAATGATGTATTTTTTTGTTTGTATTGTTAAAAATGAGGACGCTACAGGGAGTAAAAAACGAGTGACTTTTCAGCAACGTTTATACTGGGAGTCAATGAGGCCGCTCACCTGTGCTCTCCTCACTTGAGGCTTGTCATTCAAAAACCGTAAATCCTATCGTTTAGGTAGACACATTGTGTGAATCAGGACCAAGTTTTCCTACTACTTTTGAGAAAATAATGTCTGTAGAGTGAAATTTGTGGCTGAAAACGGAGTTTAAGCGAGAAAGTTTGACCTTTTTTTTGAAGCCGCCTACACTCTAAGCTAAACACGACCTCACTGGTGTGTAACGCAATAGACACCCATTCAAAAGCCGGATTTTCTCCCAGAAACCACATGGCGTTTGAACCGGGCCTGATCCGAAAGTGTAAAACCTAGCAGAAAAGTTGAATGCCAGATCCACAGAGGAGAAGTTTTCCTACGTTTAGAGTTTGAATCATGTCTCTCTAGGTGAAAGCATGCCAGAGCAGTGGATGTTTGAAAAACATTGAAAAAGTGCTTTTTTTTCAATTAATTCCATAGAAATGAATGGGGTTTTTTGGGGCGATTTTTTCGCGACTACGTCGCGAAAAAATCGTATTCTACAGAGAAAAGTAATGACTAGCGAGTCCGATCGAGCCGCACGTTTTGATATATTGTTTGTCTGTGTGCGACGTACGGTTATTGAGTTATTCGAAATCAAAATTTGCGTAGGAATAATAAATATAAGAATAAGAAGAAGAAGAAGAAACACGTAGAAGAACAATAGTTGCAGTGCTTTGCACTGCAACCTATGGGCTCCCTAGGGGAGCCCATAGGTTGCTGTGCTGCAGCACTGCATCCTAATAATAAGAAGAAACACGTAGAAGAACAATAGTTGCAGTGCTTTGCACTGCAACCTATGGGCTCCCCTAGGGGAGCCCATAGGTTGCTGTGCTGCAGCACTGCATCCTAACTAGACCGGAACAATTCCCCGGGGGAAATTGTGAGAGGATGCAGTGCGCGAAGCAATTCGGTCACGCATGTTTGCTGGCCGTGAATGTGTGACCCGCAATGATGTTTCAATGCAATGATTATGTGTGTGCTTGAGACAGCAGCCGTCATGAAATTTTTGTGCACTGTCCCTTTTAAAAATAAAATAAACTCTAAACACTAAGAAGAGTGTTTGTAGTTTGTATGTACGAACAGAAGTGTTCCTAATAAAGTGGGCGGCTAAGGTGAGGCTAAGACACACAAGGGCTGGAGTTTTCTACTGTTTTTTTTATGAAGGACCAGGCCTCGAACAATAACAAATAACTCGACAACGGAAGCAGCTATTCACAAAATTCTTTCACAGTGAGCGCTAGAAGGGTCTCCTGAATAAAATGATGTATTTTTTTGTTTGTACTCTTTAAAATAACGACACTAGAGCGATTTAAAAACGAGTGACTTTTCTATCACGTTTATAATGGATGTCAATGAAGCCTGTCAGCTGCACTGTCCTCAGTTTGACGCTTGTCATTCAAAAACCGTAAATCCTACCGTTTAGGTAGACACATTGTGTGAATCAGGACAAGTTTTCCTACTACTTTTGAGAAAATCATGTCTGTAGAGTGAAATTTGTGGATGAAAACACAGTTTAAGTGAGAAATTTTGAGCTTTTTTTTGAAGCCGCCTACACTCTGAGTTAACGAGGCGCACTGGTGTGTAACGCAATAGACACCCATTCAAAAGCCGGATTTTCTATCAGAACCCACATGGCGTTTGAGCCGGGACTGATCCGAAAGTGTAGAACCTAGCAGAAAAGTTGAAGGCCAGATCCACAGAGGAGAAGTTTTCCTACGTTTTAGAGTTTGAATCACGTCTCTAGGTGAAAGCATGCCAGAGCAGTGGACGTTTGAAAAACGTTGAAAAAGTGCTTTTTTTTCAATTAATTCCATAGAAATGAATGGGGTTTTTTTGGACGATTTTTTCGCGACTACGTCGCGAAAAAATCGTATTCTATAGAGAAAAGTAATAGCATAGCGAGTCTGATCGAGCCGCACGTTTTGATACATTGTTTGTCTGTGTGCGACGTACGGTTATTGTGTTACTCGAAATCAAAATTTGTGTAGGAAGAGTAACAAATATAACACTAGACCGGACAATTCCCCGGGGGAAATTGTGAGAGGATGCAGTGCGCGAAGCAATTCGGTCATGCATGTTTGCCGGCCGTGAATGTGTGACCAGCAATGATGTTTCAATGCAATGATCGTGTGTGTGCTTGAGACAGCAGCCGTCATGAAGGAGACCTATTCAAGAGCATGAACAAAGTGACTACAGGCGGAAATTAGCATGTACTGCTATAACCTGGGACAGACATCTGTCCTTACCACAAGGATAATGTTTAATTTGTGCACTGTCCCTTTTAAAAATAAAATAAACTCTAAACACTAAGAAGAGTGTTTGTAGTTTGTATGTACGAACAGAAGTGTTCCTAATAAAGTGGGCGGCTAAGGTGAGGCCTGTCGGCTGCCCTCTTCTCAGTTTCTCAGAGCAGCGGATGTTTGAAAAAGTGCTTTTTTTTCCAATTAATTCCATAGAAATTAATGGGGTTTTTTTGGGACAAGTGTGACTACTACTTCTGAGAAAATTATGTCTGTAGTGTGAAATTTGTGGCTGAAAACAGTTTAAGTTTGAAATTTTGAGCATATAAGTGTAGAACCTAGCAGAAAAGTTGAATGACAGATCCACAGAGGAGAAGTTTTCCTACGTTTTAGAGTTTGAATCACGTCTCTAGGTGAAAGCATGCCAGAGCAGCAGACGTTTGAAAAACGTTGAAAAAGTGCTTTTTTTCAATTAATTCCATAGAAATGAATGGGGTTTTTTTGTGACGATTTTTTTTTTTATAACCTGGGACAGACATCTGATCTTAACACAAGGATAATGTTTAATTTGTGCACTGTCCCTTTTAAAAATAAAATAAACTCTAAACTCTAAGAAGAGTGTTTGTAGTTTGTATGTACGAACAGAAGTGTTCCTAATAAAGTGGGCGGCTAAGGTGAGGCTGCCACACAAGGGCTGGAGTTTTCTACTGTTTTTTTATGAAGGACCAGGCCTCGAACAATGACAAATAACTCGACAACGGAAGCAGCTATTCACAAAATTCTTTCACAGTGAGCGCTAGAAGGGTCTCCTGAATAAAATGATGTATTTTTTTGTTTGTATTGTTAAAAATGAGGACGCTACAGGGAGTTAAAAACGAGTGACTTTTCAGCAACGTTTATACTGGGAGTCAATGAGGCCGCTCACCTGTGCTCTCCTCACTTTGAGGCTTGTCATTCAAAAACCGTAAATCCTATCGTTTAGGTAGACACATTGTGTGAATCAGGACAAGTTTTCCTACTACTTTTGAGAAAATCATGTCTGTAGAGTGAAATTTGTGGCTGAAAACGGAGTTTAAGCGAGAAAGTTTGACCTTTTTTTTGAAGCCGCCTACACTCTAAGTTTAACGACCCTCACTGGTGTGTAACGCAATAGACACCCATTCAAAAGCCGGATTTTCTCCCAGAAACCACATGGCGTTTGAACCGGGCCTGATCCGAAAGTGTAAAACCTAGCAGAAAAGTTGAATGCCAGATCCACAGAGGAGAAGTTTTCCTACGTTTTAGAGTTTGAATCATGTCTCTAGGTGAAAGCATGCCAGAGCAGTGGATGTTTGAAAAACATTGAAAAAGTGCTTTTTTTTCAATTAATTCCATAGAAATGAATGGGGTTTTTTGGGGCGATTTTTTCGCGACTACGTCGCGAAAAAATCGTATTCTACAGAGAAAAGTAATAGCATAGCGAGTCCGATCGAGCCGCACGTTTTGATATATTGTTTGTCTGTGTGCGACGTACGGTTATTGAGTTATTCGAAATCAAAATTTGCGTAGGAATAATAAGAAGAAGAAGAAGAAGAAGAAATACGTAGAAGAACAATAGTTGCAGTGCTTTGCACTGCAACCTATGGGCTCCCCTAGGGGAGCCCATAGGTTGCTGTGCTGCAGCACTGCATCCTAACTAGACCGGACAATTCCCCGGGGGAAATTGTGAGAGGATGCAGTGCGCGAAGCAATTCGGTCACGCATGTTTGCTGGCCGTGAATGTGTGACCCGCAATGATGTTTCAATGCAATGATTATGTGTGTGCTTGAGACAGCAGCCGTCATGAAATTTGTGCACTGTCCCTTTTAAAAATAAAATAAACTCTAAACACTAAGAAGAGTGTTTGTAGTTTGTATGTACGAACAGAAGTGTTCCTAATAAAGTGGGCGGCTAAGGTGAGGCTAAGACACACAAGGGCTGGAGTTTTCTACTGTTTTTTTTATGAAGGACCAGGCCTCGAACAATAACAAATAACTCGACAACGGAAGCAGCTATTCACAAAATTCTTTCACAGTGAGCGCTAGAAGGGTCTCCTGAATAAAATGATGTATTTTTTTGTTTGTACTCTTTAAAATAACGACACTAGAGCGATTTAAAAACGAGTGACTTTTCTATCACGTTTATAATGGATGTCAATGAAGCCTGTCAGCTGCACTGTCCTCAGTTTGACGCTTGTCATTCAAAAACCGTAAATCCTACCGTTTAGGTAGACACATTGTGTGAATCAGGACAAGTTTTCCTACTACTTTTGAGAAAATCATGTCTGTAGAGTGAAATTTGTGGATGAAAACACAGTTTAAGTGAGAAATTTTGAGCTTTTTTTTGAAGCCGCCTACACTCTGAGTTAACGAGGCGCACTGGTGTGTAACGCAATAGACACCCATTCAAAAGCCGGATTTTCTATCAGAACCCACATGGCGTTTGAGCCGGGACTGATCCGAAAGTGTAGAACCTAGCAGAAAAGTTGAAGGCCAGATCCACAGAGGAGAAGTTTTCCTACGTTTTAGAGTTTGAATCACGTCTCTAGGTGAAAGCATGCCAGAGCAGTGGACGTTTGAAAAACGTTGAAAAAGTGCTTTTTTTTCAATTAATTCCATAGAAATGAATGGGGTTTTTTTGGACGATTTTTTCGCGACTACGTCGCGAAAAAATCGTATTCTATAGAGAAAAGTAATAGCATAGCGAGTCTGATCGAGCCGCACGTTTTGATACATTGTTTGTCTGTGTGCGACGTACGGTTATTGTGTTACTCGAAATCAAAATTTGTGTAGGAAGAGTAACAAATATAACACTAGACCGGACAATTCCCCGGGGGAAATTGTGAGAGGATGCAGTGCGCGAAGCAATTCGGTCACGCATGTTCGCTGGCCGTGAATGTGTGACCCGCAATGATGTTTCAATGCAATGATCGTGTGTGTGCTCGAGACAGCAGCCATCATGAAGAAGACCTATTCAAGAGTATGACCAAAGTGACTACAGGCGGAAATTAGCATGTACTGCTATAACCTGGGACAGACATCTGTCCTTAACACAAGGATAATGTTTAATTTGTGCACTGTCCCTTTTAAAAATAAAATAAACTCTAAACTCTAAGAAGAGTGTTTGTAGTTTGTATGTACGAACAGAAGTGTTCCTAATAAAGTGGGCGGCTAAGGTGAGGCTGACACACAAGGGCTGGAGTTTTCTACTGTTTTTTTTATGAAGGACCAGGCCTCGAACAATGACAAATAACTCGACAACGGAAGCAGCTATTCACAAAATTCTTTCACAGTGAGCGCTAGAAGGGTCTCCTGAATAAAATGATGTATTTTTTGTTTGTATTGTTAAAAATGAGGACGCTACAGGGAGTTAAAAACGAGTGACTTTTCAGCAACGTTTATACTGGGAGTCAATGAGGCCGCTCACCTGTGCTCTCCTCACTTTGAGGCTTGTCATTCAAAAACCGTAAATCCTATCGTTTAGCTAGACACATTGTGTGAATCAGGACAAGTTTTCCTACTACTTTTGAGAAAATCATGTCTGTAGAGTGAAATTTGTGGCTGAAAACACGGTTTAAGCGAGAAAGTTTGAGCTTTTTTTTGAAGCCGCCTACACTCTAAGCTTAACGACCCTCACTGGTGTGTAACGCAATAGACACCCATTCAAAAGCCGGATTTTCTCCCAGAAACCACATGGCGTTTGAACCGGGCCTGATCCGAAAGTGTAAAACCTAGCAGAAAAGTTGAATGCCAGATCCACAGAGGAGAAGTTTTCCTACGTTTTAGAGTTTGAATCATGTCTCTAGGTGAAAGCATGCCAGAGCAGTGGATGTTTGAAAAACATTGAAAAAGTGCTTTTTTTTCAATTAATTCCATAGAAATGAATGGGGTTTTTTTGGACGATTTTTTCGCGACTACGTCGCGAAAAAATCGTATTCTATAGAGAAAAGTAATAGCATAGCGAGTCCGATCGAGCCGCACGTTTTGATATATTGTTTGTCTGTGTGCGACGTACGGTTATTGAGTTAATCGAAATCGAAATTTGCGTAGGAAGAGTAACAAATATAACACTAGACCGGACAATTCCCCGGGGGAAATTGTGAGAGGATGCAGTGCGCGAAGCAATTCGGTCATGCATGTTTGCCGGCCGTGAATGTGTGACCAGCAATGATGTTTCAATGCAATGATCGTGTGTGTGCTTGAGACAGCAGCCGTCATGAAGGAGACCTATTCAAGAGCATGAACAAAGTGACTACAGGCGGAAATTAGCATGTACTGCTATAACCTGGGACAGACATCTGTCCTTACCACAAGGATAATGTTTAATTTGTGCACTGTCCCTTTTAAAAATAAAATAAACTCTAAACACTAAGAAGAGTGTTTGTAGTTTGTATGTACGAACAGAAGTGTTCCTAATAAAGTGGGCGGCTAAGGTGAGGCCTGTCGGCTGCCCTCTTCTCAGTTTCTCAGAGCAGCGGATGTTTGAAAAAGTGCTTTTTTTTCCAATTAATTCCATAGAAATTAATGGGTTTTTTTTGGGACAAGTGTGACTACTACTTCTGAGAAAATTATGTCTGTAGTGTGAAATTTGTGGCTGAAAACAGTTTAAGTTTGAAATTTTGAGCATGTAAGTGTAGAACCTAGCAGAAAAGTTGAATGACAGATCCACAGAGGAGAAGTTTTCCTACGTTTTAGAGTTTGAATCACGTCTCTAGGTGAAAGCATGCCAGAGCAGCAGACGTTTGAAAAACGTTGAAAAAGTGCTTTTTTTCAATTAATTCCATAGAAATGAATGGGGTTTTTTTGTGACGATTTTTTTTTTTATAACCTGGGACAGACATCTGATCTTAACACAAGGATAATGTTTAATTTGTGCACTGTCCCTTTTAAAAATAAAATAAACTCTAAACTCTAAGAAGAGTGTTTGTAGTTTGTATGTACGAACAGAAGTGTTCCTAATAAAGTGGGCGGCTAAGGTGAGGCTGCCACACAAGGGCTGGAGTTTTCTACTGTTTTTTTATGAAGGACCAGGCCTCGAACAATGACAAATAACTCGACAACGGAAGCAGCTATTCACAAAATTCTTTCACAGTGAGCGCTAGAAGGGTCTCCTGAATAAAATGATGTATTTTTTTGTTTGTATTGTTAAAAATGAGGACGCTACAGGGAGTTAAAAACGAGTGACTTTTCAGCAACGTTTATACTGGGAGTCAATGAGGCCGCTCACCTGTGCTCTCCTCACTTTGAGGCTTGTCATTCAAAAACCGTAAATCCTATCGTTTAGGTAGACACATTGTGTGAATCAGGACAAGTTTTCCTACTACTTTTGAGAAAATCATGTCTGTAGAGTGAAATTTGTGGCTGAAAACGGAGTTTAAGCGAGAAAGTTTGACCTTTTTTTTGAAGCCGCCTACACTCTAAGTTTAACGACCCTCACTGGTGTGTAACGCAATAGACACCCATTCAAAAGCCGGATTTTCTCCCAGAAACCACATGGCGTTTGAACCGGGCCTGATCCGAAAGTGTAAAACCTAGCAGAAAAGTTGAATGCCAGATCCACAGAGGAGAAGTTTTCCTACGTTTTAGAGTTTGAATCATGTCTCTAGGTGAAAGCATGCCAGAGCAGTGGATGTTTGAAAAACATTGAAAAAGTGCTTTTTTTTCAATTAATTCCATAGAAATGAATGGGGTTTTTTGGGGCGATTTTTTCGCGACTACGTCGCGAAAAAATCGTATTCTACAGAGAAAAGTAATAGCATAGCGAGTCCGATCGAGCCGCACGTTTTGATATATTGTTTGTCTGTGTGCGACGTACGGTTATTGAGTTATTCGAAATCAAAATTTGCGTAGGAATAATAATAATAAGAAGAAGAAGAAGAAATACGTAGAAGAACAATAGTTGCAGTGCTTTGCACTGCAACCTATGGGCTCCCCTAGGGGAGCCCATAGGTTGCTGTGCTGCAGCACTGCATCCTAACTAGACCGGACAATTCCCCGGGGGGAAATTGTGAGAGGATGCAGTGCGCGAAGCAATTCGGTCACGCATGTTTGCTGGCCGTGAATGTGTGACCCGCAATGACGTTTCAATGCAATGATTATGTGTGTGCTTGAGACAGCAGCCGTCATGAAGAAGAGCTATTCAACAGTATGACCAAAGTGACTACAGGCGGAAATTAGCATGTACTGCTATAACCTGGGACAGACATCTGTCCTTACCACAAGGATAATGTTTAATTTGTGCACTGTCCCTTTTAAAAATAAAATAAACTCTAAACTCTAAGAAGAGTGTTTGTAGTTTGTATGTACGAACAGAAGTGTTCCTAATAAAGTGGGCGGCTAAGGTGAGGCCTGTCGGCTGCCCTCCTCTCAGTTTCTCAGAGCAGCGGATGTTTGAAAAAGTCCTTTTTTTTTCCAATTAATTCCATTGAAATGAATGGGTTTTTTTGGGGACAAGTGTGACTACTACTTTTGAGAAAATTATGTCTGTAGTGTGAAATTTGTGGCTGAAAACAGTTTAAGTTTGAAATTTTGAGCATGTAAGTGTAGAACCTAGCAGAAAAGTTGAATGACAGATCCACAGAGGAGAAGTTTTCCTACGTTTTAGAGTTTGAATCACGTCTCTAGGTGAAAGCATGCCAGAGCAGCAGACGTTTGAAAAACGTTGAAAAAGTGCTTTTTTTCAATTAATTCCATAGAAATGAATGGGGTTTTTTTGTGACGATTTTTTTTTTATAACCTGGGACAGACATCTGATCTTAACACAAGGATAATGTTTAATTTGTGCACTGTCCCTTTTAAAAATAAAATAAACTCTAAACTCTAAGAAGAGTGTTTGTAGTTTGTATGTACGAACAGAAGTGTTCCTAATAAAGTGGGCGGCTAAGGTGAGGCTGCCACACAAGGGCTGGAGTTTTCTACTGTTTTTTTATGAAGGACCAGGCCTCGAACAATGACAAATAACTCGACAACGGAAGCAGCTATTCACAAAATTCTTTCACAGTGAGCGCTAGAAGGGTCTCCTGAATAAAATGATGTATTTTTTTGTTTGTATTGTTAAAAATGAGGACGCTACAGGGAGTTAAAAACGAGTGACTTTTCAGCAACGTTTATACTGGGAGTCAATGAGGCCGCTCACCTGTGCTCTCCTCGCTTTGAGGCTTGTCATTCAAAAACCGTAAATCCTATCGTTTAGGTAGACACATTGTGTGAATCAGGACAAGTTTTCCTACTACTTTTGAGAAAATCATGTCTGTAGAGTGAAATTTGTGGCTGAAAACAGAGTTTAAGCGAGAAAGTTTGACCTTTTTTTTGAAGCCGCCTACACTCTAAGATAATGACCTTCACTGGTGTGTAACGCAATAGACACCCATTCAAAAGCCGGATTTTCTCCCAGAAACCACATGGCGTTTGAACCGGGCCTGATCCGAAAGTGTAAAACCTAGCAGAAAAGTTGAATGCCAGATCCACAGAGGAGAAGTTTTCCTACGTTTTAGAGTTTGAATCATGTCTCTAGGTGAAAGCATGCCAGAGCAGTGGATGTTTGAAAAACATTGAAAAAGTGCTTTTTTTTCAATTAATTCCATAGAAATGAATGGGGTTTTTTGGGGCGATTTTTTCGCGACTACGTCGCGAAAAAATCGTATTCTATAGAGAAAAGTAATAGCATAGCGAGTCCGATCGAGCCGCACGTTTTGATGTATTGTTTGTCTGTGTGCGACGTACGGTTATTGAGTTATTCGAAATCAAAATTTGCGTAGGAATAATAATAATAAGAAGAAACACGTAGAAGAACAATAGTTGCAGTGCTTTGCACTGCAACCTATGGGCTCCCCTAGGGGAGCCCATAGGTTGCTGTGCTGCAGCACTGCATCCTAACTAGACCGGACAATTCCCCGGGGGAAATTGTGAGAGGATGCAGTGCGCGAAGCAATTCGGTCACGCATGTTTGCTGGCCGTGAATGTGTGACCCGCAATGATGTTTCAATGCAATGATTATGTGTGTGCTTGAGACAGCAGCCGTCATGAAATTTGTGCACTGTCCCTTTTAAAAATAAAATAAACTCTAAACACTAAGAAGAGTGTTTGTAGTTTGTATGTACGAACAGAAGTGTTCCTAATAAAGTGGGCGGCTAAGGTGAGGCTAAGACACACAAGGGCTGGAGTTTTCTACTGTTTTTTTTATGAAGGACCAGGCCTCGAACAATAACAAATAACTCGACAACGGAAGCAGCTATTCACAAAATTCTTTCACAGTGAGCGCTAGAAGGGTCTCCTGAATAAAATGATGTATTTTTTTGTTTGTACTCTTTAAAATAACGACACTAGAGCGATTTAAAAACGAGTGACTTTTCTATCACGTTTATAATGGATGTCAATGAAGCCTGTCAGCTGCACTGTCCTCAGTTTGACGCTTGTCATTCAAAAACCGTAAATCCTACCGTTTAGGTAGACACATTGTGTGAATCAGGACAAGTTTTCCTACTACTTTTGAGAAAATCATGTCTGTAGAGTGAAATTTGTGGATGAAAACACAGTTTAAGTGAGAAATTTTGAGCTTTTTTTTGAAGCCGCCTACACTCTGAGTTAACGAGGCGCACTGGTGTGTAACGCAATAGACACCCATTCAAAAGCCGGATTTTCTATCAGAACCCACATGGCGTTTGAGCCGGGACTGATCCGAAAGTGTAGAACCTAGCAGAAAAGTTGAAGGCCAGATCCACAGAGGAGAAGTTTTCCTACGTTTTAGAGTTTGAATCACGTCTCTAGGTGAAAGCATGCCAGAGCAGTGGACGTTTGAAAAACGTTGAAAAAGTGCTTTTTTTTCAATTAATTCCATAGAAATGAATGGGGTTTTTTTGGACGATTTTTTCGCGACTACGTCGCGAAAAAATCGTATTCTATAGAGAAAAGTAATAGCATAGCGAGTCTGATCGAGCCGCACGTTTTGATACATTGTTTGTCTGTGTGCGACGTACGGTTATTGTGTTACTCGAAATCAAAATTTGTGTAGGAAGAGTAACAAATATAACACTAGACCGGACAATTCCCCGGGGGAAATTGTGAGAGGATGCAGTGCGCGAAGCAATTCGGTCACGCATGTTTGCCGGCCGTGAATGTGTGACCAGCAATGATGTTTCAATGCAATGATCGTGTGTGTGCTTGAGACAGCAGCCGTCATGAAATTTGTGCACTGTCCCTTTTAAAAATAAAATAAACTCTAAACACTAAGAAGAGTGTTTGTAGTTTGTATGTACGAACAGAAGTGTTCCTAATAAAGTGGGCGGCTAAGGTGAGGCTAAGACACACAAGGGCTGGAGTTTTCTACTGTTTTTTTTATGAAGGACCAGGCCTCGAACAATAACAAATAACTCGACAACGGAAGCAGCTATTCACAAAATTCTTTCACAGTGAGCGCTAGAAGGGTCTCCTGAATAAAATGATGTATTTTTTTGTTTGTACTCTTTAAAATAACGACACTAGAGCGATTTAAAAACGAGTGACTTTTCTATCACGTTTATAATGGATGTCAATGAAGCCTGTCAGCTGCACTGTCCTCAGTTTGACGCTTGTCATTCAAAAACCGTAAATCCTACCGTTTAGGTAGACACATTGTGTGAATCAGGACAAGTTTTCCTACTACTTTTGAGAAAATCATGTCTGTAGAGTGAAATTTGTGGATGAAAACACAGTTTAAGTGAGAAATTTTGAGCTTTTTTTTGAAGCCGCCTACACTCTGAGTTAACGAGGCGCACTGGTGTGTAACGCAGTAGACACCCATTCAAAAGCCGGATTTTCTATCAGAACCCACATGGCGTTTGAGCCGGGACTGATCCGAAAGTGTAGAACCTAGCAGAAAAGTTGAAGGCCAGATCCACAGAGGAGAAGTTTTCCTACGTTTTAGAGTTTGAATCACGTCTCTAGGTGAAAGCATGCCAGAGCAGTGGACGTTTGAAAAACGTTGAAAAAGTGCTTTTTTTTCAATTAATTCCATAGAAATGAATGGGGTTTTTTTGGACGATTTTTTCGCGACTACGTCGCGAAAAAATCGTATTCTATAGAGAAAAGTAATAGCATAGCGAGTCTGATCGAGCCGCACGTTTTGATACATTGTTTGTCTGTGTGCGACGTACGGTTATTGTGTTACTCGAAATCAAAATTTGTGTAGGAAGAGTAACAAATATAACACTAGACCGGACAATTCCCCGGGGGGAAATTGTGAGAGGATGCAGTGCGCGAAGCAATTCGGTCACGCATGTTTGCTGGCCGTGAATGTGTGACCCGCAATGACGTTTCAATGCAATGATTATGTGTGTGCTTGAGACAGCAGCCGTCATGAAGAAGAGCTATTCAACAGTATGACCAAAGTGACTACAGGCGGAAATTAGCATGTACTGCTATAACCTGGGACAGACATCTGTCCTTACCACAAGGATAATGTTTAATTTGTGCACTGTCCCTTTTAAAAATAAAATAAACTCTAAACTCTAAGAAGAGTGTTTGTAGTTTGTATGTACGAACAGAAGTGTTCCTAATAAAGTGGGCGGCTAAGGTGAGGCCTGTCGGCTGCCCTCCTCTCAGTTTCTCAGAGCAGCGGATGTTTGAAAAAGTCCTTTTTTTTTCCAATTAATTCCATTGAAATGAATGGGTTTTTTTGGGGACAAGTGTGACTACTACTTTTGAGAAAATTATGTCTGTAGTGTGAAATTTGTGGCTGAAAACAGTTTAAGTTTGAAATTTTGAGCATGTAAGTGTAGAACCTAGCAGAAAAGTTGAATGACAGATCCACAGAGGAGAAGTTTTCCTACGTTTTAGAGTTTGAATCACGTCTCTAGGTGAAAGCATGCCAGAGCAGCAGACGTTTGAAAAACGTTGAAAAAGTGCTTTTTTTCAATTAATTCCATAGAAATGAATGGGGTTTTTTTGTGACGATTTTTTTTTTATAACCTGGGACAGACATCTGATCTTAACACAAGGATAATGTTTAATTTGTGCACTGTCCCTTTTAAAAATAAAATAAACTCTAAACTCTAAGAAGAGTGTTTGTAGTTTGTATGTACGAACAGAAGTGTTCCTAATAAAGTGGGCGGCTAAGGTGAGGCTGCCACACAAGGGCTGGAGTTTTCTACTGTTTTTTTATGAAGGACCAGGCCTCGAACAATGACAAATAACTCGACAACGGAAGCAGCTATTCACAAAATTCTTTCACAGTGAGCGCTAGAAGGGTCTCCTGAATAAAATGATGTATTTTTTTGTTTGTATTGTTAAAAATGAGGACGCTACAGGGAGTTAAAAACGAGTGACTTTTCAGCAACGTTTATACTGGGAGTCAATGAGGCCGCTCACCTGTGCTCTCCTCGCTTTGAGGCTTGTCATTCAAAAACCGTAAATCCTATCGTTTAGGTAGACACATTGTGTGAATCAGGACAAGTTTTCCTACTACTTTTGAGAAAATCATGTCTGTAGAGTGAAATTTGTGGCTGAAAACAGAGTTTAAGCGAGAAAGTTTGACCTTTTTTTTGAAGCCGCCTACACTCTAAGATAATGACCTTCACTGGTGTGTAACGCAATAGACACCCATTCAAAAGCCGGATTTTCTCCCAGAAACCACATGGCGTTTGAACCGGGCCTGATCCGAAAGTGTAAAACCTAGCAGAAAAGTTGAATGCCAGATCCACAGAGGAGAAGTTTTCCTACGTTTTAGAGTTTGAATCATGTCTCTAGGTGAAAGCATGCCAGAGCAGCGGATGTTTGAAAAACGTTGAAAAAGTGCTTTTTTTTCAATTAATTCCATAGAAATGAATGGGGTTTTTTGGGGCGATTTTTTCGCGACTACGTCGCGAAAAAATCGTAAACTGTAGAGAAAAGTAATAGCATAGCGAGTCCGATCGAGCCGCACGTTTTGATGTATTGTTTGTCTGTGTGCGACGTACGGTTATTGAGGTATTCGAAATCAAAATTTGCGTAGGAATAATAAGTTTAACTAGACCGGACAATTCCCCGGGGGAAATTGTGAGAGGATGCAGTGCGCGAAGCAATTCGGTCATGCATGTTTGCCGGCCGTGAATGTGTGACCAGCAATGATGTTTCAATGCAATGATCGTGTGTGTGCTTGAGACAGCAGCCGTCATGAAGGAGACCTATTCAAGAGCATGAACAAAGTGACTACAGGCGGAAATTAGCATGTACTGCTATAACCTGGGACAGACATCTGTCCTTACCACAAGGATAAAGTTTAATTTGTGCACTGTCCCTTTTAAAAATAAAATAAACTCTAAACACTAAGAAGAGTGTTTGTAGTTTGTATGTACGAACAGAAGTGTTCCTAATAAAGTGGGCGGCTAAGGTGAGGCCTGTCGGCTGCCCTCTTCTCAGTTTCTCAGAGCAGCGGATGTTTGAAAAAGTGCTTTTTTTTCCAATTAATTCCATAGAAATTAATGGGTTTTTTTTGGGACAAGTGTGACTACTACTTCTGAGAAAATTATGTCTGTAGTGTGAAATTTGTGGCTGAAAACAGTTTAAGTTTGAAATTTTGAGCATGTAAGTGTAGAACCTAGCAGAAAAGTTGAATGACAGATCCACAGAGGAGAAGTTTTCCTACGTTTTAGAGTTTGAATCACGTCTCTAGGTGAAAGCATGCCAGAGCAGCAGACGTTTGAAAAACGTTGAAAAAGTGCTTTTTTTCAATTAATTCCATAGAAATGAATGGGGTTTTTTTGTGACGATTTTTTTTTTTATAACCTGGGACAGACATCTGATCTTAACACAAGGATAATGTTTAATTTGTGCACTGTCCCTTTTAAAAATAAAATAAACTCTAAACTCTAAGAAGAGTGTTTGTAGTTTGTATGTACGAACAGAAGTGTTCCTAATAAAGTGGGCGGCTAAGGTGAGGCTGCCACACAAGGGCTGGAGTTTTCTACTGTTTTTTTATGAAGGACCAGGCCTCGAACAATGACAAATAACTCGACAACGGAAGCAGCTATTCACAAAATTCTTTCACAGTGAGCGCTAGAAGGGTCTCCTGAATAAAATGATGTATTTTTTTGTTTGTATTGTTAAAAATGAGGACGCTACAGGGAGTTAAAAACGAGTGACTTTTCAGCAACGTTTATACTGGGAGTCAATGAGGCCGCTCACCTGTGCTCTCCTCACTTTGAGGCTTGTCATTCAAAAACCGTAAATCCTATCGTTTAGGTAGACACATTGTGTGAATCAGGACAAGTTTTCCTACTACTTTTGAGAAAATCATGTCTGTAGAGTGAAATTTGTGGCTGAAAACGGAGTTTAAGCGAGAAAGTTTGACCTTTTTTTTGAAGCCGCCTACACTCTAAGTTTAACGACCCTCACTGGTGTGTAACGCAATAGACACCCATTCAAAAGCCGGATTTTCTCCCAGAAACCACATGGCGTTTGAACCGGGCCTGATCCGAAAGTGTAAAACCTAGCAGAAAAGTTGAATGCCAGATCCACAGAGGAGAAGTTTTCCTACGTTTTAGAGTTTGAATCATGTCTCTAGGTGAAAGCATGCCAGAGCAGTGGATGTTTGAAAAACATTGAAAAAGTGCTTTTTTTTCAATTAATTCCATAGAAATGAATGGGGTTTTTTGGGGCGATTTTTTCGCGACTACGTCGCGAAAAAATCGTATTCTACAGAGAAAAGTAATAGCATAGCGAGTCCGATCGAGCCGCACGTTTTGATATATTGTTTGTCTGTGTGCGACGTACGGTTATTGAGTTATTCGAAATCAAAATTTGCGTAGGAATAATAAGAAGAAGAAGAAGAAGAAGAAATACGTAGAAGAACAATAGTTGCAGTGCTTTGCACTGCAACCTATGGGCTCCCCTAGGGGAGCCCATAGGTTGCTGTGCTGCAGCACTGCATCCTAATAATAATAATAAGAAGAAGAAGAAACACGTAGAAGAACAATAGTTGCAGTGCTTTGCACTGCAACCTATGGGCTCCCCTAGGGGAGCCCATAGGTTGCTGTGCTGCAGCACTGCATCCTAACTAGACCGGACAATTCCCCGGGGGAAATTGTGAGAGGATGCAGTGCGCGAAGCAATTCGCTCACGCATGTTCGCTGGCCGTGAATGTGTGACCCGCAATGATGTTTCAATGCAATGATCGTGTGTGTGCTCGAGACAGCAGCCGTCATGAAGAAGACCTATTCAAGAGTATGACCAAAGTGACTACAGGCGGAAATTAGCATGTACTGCTATAACCTGGGACAGACATCTGTCCTTAACACAAGGATAATGTTTAATTTGTGCACTGTCCCTTTTAAAAATAAAATAAACTCTAAACTCTAAGAAGAGTGTTTGTAGTTTGTATGTACGAACAGAAGTGTTCCTAATAAAGTGGGCGGCTAAGGTGAGGCTGACACACAAGGGCTGGAGTTTTCTACTGTTTTTTTATGAAGGACCAGGCCTCGAACAATGACAAATAACTCGACAACGGAAGCAGCTATTCACAAAATTCTTTCACAGTGAGCGCTAGAAGGGTCTCCTGAATAAAATGATGTATTTTTTTGTTTGTATTGTTAAAAATGAGGACGCTACAGGGAGTTAAAAACGAGTGACTTTTCAGCAACGTTTATACTGGGAGTCAATGAGGCCGCTCACCTGTGCTCTCCTCGCTTTGAGGCTTGTCATTCAAAAACCGTAAATCCTACCGTTTAGGTAGACACATTGTGTGAATCAGGACAAGTTTTCCTACTACTTTTGAGAAAATCATGTCTGTAGAGTGAAATTTGTGGCTGAAAACAGAGTTTAAGCGAGAAAGTTTGACCTTTTTTTTCAAACTGTCTACACTCTAAGATAATGACCTTCACTGCTGTGTAACGCAATAGACACCCATTCAAAAGCCGGATTTTCTCCCAGAAACCACATGGCGGTTGAGCCGGGACTGATCCGAAAGTGTAGAACCTAGCAGAAAAGTTTAATGCCAGATCCACAGAGGAGAAGTTTTCCTACGTTTTAGAGGTTGAATCACGTCTCTAGGTGAAAGCATGCCAGAGCAGCGGATGTTTGAAAAACGTTGAAAAAGTGCTTTTTTTTCAATTAATTCCATAGAAATGAATGGGGTTTTTTTGGGACAAGTGTGACTACTACTTTTGAGAAAATTATGTCTGTAGTGTGAAATTTGTGGCTGAAAACAGTTTAAGTTTGAAATTTTGAGCATGATGTGTGTGTGCTTGAGACAGCTTTTCCCTCTGCCCCGTCACTGGCCCCAATTGGCATGGTGATGGGCCTGAACAGGAGAGTTAAGAAACACACACAAGATTATGTCAGGTGTCTGCTGTAAATTGCTATGGACCAGGCCTCGAACAATGACAAATAACTCGACAACGGAAGCAGCTATTCACAAAATTCTTTCACAGTGAGCGCTAGAAGGGTCTCCTGAATAAAATGATGTATTTTTTTGTTTGTATTGTTAAAAATGAGGACGCTACAGGGAGTTAAAAACGAGTGACTTTTCAGCAACGTTTATACTGGGAGTCAATGAGGCCGCTCACCTGTGCTCTCCTCACTTTGAGGCTTGTCATTCAAAAACCGTAAATCCTATCGTTTAGGTAGACACATTGTGTGAATCAGGACAAGTTTTCCTACTACTTTTGAGAAAATCATGTCTGTAGAGTGAAATTTGTGGCTGAAAACACGGTTTAAAAATAAAATAAACTCTAAACTCTAAGAAGAGTGTTTGTAGTTTGTATGTACGAACAGAAGTGTTCCTAATAAAGTGGGCGGCTAAGGTGAGGCTGACACACAAGGGCTGGAGTTTTCTACTGTTTTTTTTATGAAGGACCAGGCCTCGAACAATGACAAATAACTCGACAACGGAAGCAGCTATTCACAAAATTCTTTCACAGTGAGCGCTAGAAGGGTCTCCTGAATAAAATGATGTATTTTTTTGTTTGTATTGTTAAAAATGAGGACGCTACAGGGAGTTAAAAACGAGTGACTTTTCAGCAACGTTTATACTGGGAGTCAATGAGGCCGCTCACCTGTGCTCTCCTCACTTTGAGGCTTGTCATTCAAAAACCGTAAATCCTATCGTTTAGGTAGACACATTGTGTGAATCAGGACAAGTTTTCCTACTACTTTTGAGAAAATCATGTCTGTAGAGTGAAATTTGTGGCTGAAAACACGGTTTAAGCGAGAAAGTTTGAGCTTTTTTTTGAAGCCGCCTACACTCTAAGATTAACGACCCTCACTGGTGTGTAACGCAATAGACACCCATTCAAAAGCCGGATTTTCTCCCAGAAACCACATGGCGTTTGAACCGGGCCTGATCCGAAAGTGTAAAACCTAGCAGAAAAGTTGAATGCCAGATCCACAGAGGAGAAGTTTTCCTACGTTTTAGAGTTTGAATCATGTCTCTAGGTGAAAGCATGCCAGAGCAGTGGATGTTTGAAAAACATTGAAAAAGTGCTTTTTTTTCAATTAATTCCATAGAAATAAAAGGGGTTTTTTGGGGCGATTTTTTCGCGACTACGTCGCGAAAAAATCGTATTCTATAGAGAAAAGTAATAGCATAGCGAGTCCGATCGAGCCGCACGTTTTGATATATTGTTTGTCTGTGTGCGACGTACGGTTGTGTGACCTGCTATGAAGCTACAATGCCATGATTTGTGTGCTTGAGACAGCCGGCCCCTCCCCTCTGTGCTCGCTTACTGAAGCCAGTAAGCATGGTAACAGGCCTGAGCAGGTTATGAAACACACACAAGATTTTATCAGGTGTCTGCTGTAAATTGCTATGGACCAGGCCTCGAACAATGACAAATAACTCGACAACGGATGCAGCTATTCACAAAATTCTTTCACAGTGAGCGCTAGAAGGGTCTCCTGAATAAAATGATGTATTTTTTTGTTTGTATTGTTAAAAATGAGGACGCTACAGGGAGTTAAAAACGAGTGACTTTTCAGCAACGTTTATACTGGGAGTCAATGAGGCCGCTCACCTGTGCTCTCCTCGCTTTGAGGCTTGTCATTCAAAAACCGTAAATCCTACCGTTTAGGTAGACACATTGTGTGAATCAGGACAAGTTTTCCTACTACTTTTGAGAAAATCATGTCTGTAGAGTGAAATTTGTGGCTGAAAACAGAGTTTAAGCGAGAAAGTTTGACCTTTTTTTTCAAACTGTCTACACTCTAAGATAATGACCTTCACTGGTGTGTAACGCAATAGACACCCATTCAAAAGCCGGATTTTCTCCCAGAAACCACATGGCGGTTGAGCCGGGACTGATCCGAAAGTGTAGAACCTAGCAGAAAAGTTTAATGCCAGATCCACAGAGGAGAAGTTTTCCTACGTTTTAGAGGTTGAATCACGTCTCTAGGTGAAAGCATGCCAGAGCAGCGGATGTTTGAAAAACGTTGAAAAAGTGCTTTTTTTTCAATTAATTCCATAGAAATGAATGGGGGTTTTTTTGGGACAAGTGTGACTACTACTTTTGAGAAAATTATGTCTGTAGTGTGAAATTTGTGGCTGAAAACAGTTTAAGTTTGAAATTTTGAGCATGATGTGTGTGTGTTTGAGACAGCTTTTCCCTCTGCCCCGTCACTGGCCCCAATTGGCATGGTGATGGGCCTGAACAGGAGAGTTAAGAAACACACACAAGATTATGTCAGGTGTCTGCTGTAAATTGCTATGGACCAGGCCTCGAACAATGACAAATAACTCGACAACGGAAGCAGCTATTCACAAAATTCTTTCACAGTGAGCGCTAGAAGGGTCTCCTGAATAAAATGATGTATTTTTTTGTTTGTATTGTTAAAAATGAGGACGCTACAGGGAGTTAAAAACGAGTGACTTTTCAGCAACATTTATACTGGGAGTCAATGAGGCCGCTCACCTGTGCTCTCCTCACTTTGAGGCTTGTCATTCAAAAACCGTAAATCCTATCGTTTAGGTAGACACATTGTGTGAATCAGGACAAGTTTTCCTACTACTTTTGAGAAAATCATGTCTGTAGAGTGAAATTTGTGGCTGAAAACAGAGTTTAAGCGAGAAAGTTTGACCTTTTTTTTCAAACTGTCTACACTCTAAGATAATGACCTTCACTGGTGTGTAACGCAATAGACACCCATTCAAAAGCCGGATTTTCTCCCAGAAACCACATGGCGTTTGAACCGGGCCTGATCCGAAAGTGTAAAACCTAGCAGAAAAGTTGAATGCCAGATCCACAGAGGAGAAGTTTTCCTACGTTTTAGAGTTTGAATCATGTCTCTAGGTGAAAGCATGCCAGAGCAGTGGATGTTTGAAAAACATTGAAAAAGTGCTTTTTTTTCAATTAATTCCATAGAAATGAATGGGGTTTTTTGGGGCGATTTTTTCGCGACTACGTCGCGAAAAAATCGTATTCTATAGAGAAAAGTAATAGCATAGCGAGTCCGATCGAGCCGCACGTTTTGATATATTGTTTGTCTGTGTGCGACGTACGGTTATTGAGTTATTCGAAATCAAAATTTGCGTAGGAATAATAAATATAAGAATAAGAAGAAGAAGAAGAAACACGTAGAAGAACAATAGTTGCAGTGCTTTGCACTGCAACCTATGGGCTCCCCTAGGGGAGCCCATAGGTTGCTGTGCTGCAGCACTGCATCCTAACTAGACCGGACAATTCCCCGGGGGAAATTGTGAGAGGATGCAGTGCGCGAAGCAATTCGCTCACGCATGTTCGCTGGCCGTGAATGTGTGACCCGCAATGATGTTTCAATGCAATGATTGTGTGTGTGCTCGAGACAGCAGCCATCATGAAGAAGACCTATTCAAGAGTATGACCAAAGTGACTACAGGCGGAAATTAGCATGTACTGCTATAACCTGAGACAGACATCTGTCCTTAACACAAGCATAATGTTTAATTTGTGCACTGTCCCTTTTAAAAATAAAATAAACTCTAAACTCTAAGAAGAGTGTTTGTAGTTTGTATGTACGAACAGAAGTGTTCCTAATAAAGTGGGCGGCTAAGGTGTGGCTGACACACAAGGGCTGGAGTTTTCTACTGTTTTTTTTATGAAGGACCAGGCCTCGAACAATGACAAATAACTCGACAACGGAAGCAGCTATTCACAAAATTCTTTCACAGTGAGCGCTAGAAGGGTCTCCTGAATAAAATGATGTATTTTTTTGTTTGTATTGTTAAAAATGAGGACGCTACAGGGAGTTAAAAACGAGTGACTTTTCAGCAACGTTTATACTGGGAGTCAATGAGGCCGCTCACCTGTGCTCTCCTCACTTTGAGGCTTGTCATTCAAAAACCGTAAATCCTATCGTTTAGGTAGACACATTGTGTGAATCAGGACAAGTTTTCCTACTACTTTTGAGAAAAACATGTCTGTAGAGTGAAATTTGTGGCTAAAAACAGAGTTTAAGCGAGAAAGTTTGACCTTTTTTTTGAAGCCGCCTACACTCTAAGCTTAACGACCCTCACTGGTGTGTAACGCAATAGACACCCATTCAAAAGCCGGATTTTCTCCCAGAAACCACATGGTGTTTGAACCGGGCCTGATCCGAAAGTGTAAAACCTAGCAGAAAAGTTGAATGCCAGATCCACAGAGGAGAAGTTTTCCTACGTTTTAGAGTTTGAATCATGTCTCTAGGTGAAAGCATGCCAGAGCAGTGGATGTTTGAAAAACATTGAAAACGTGCTTTTTTTCAATTAATTCCATAGAAATGAATGGGGTTTTTTTGGACGATTTTTTCGCGACTACGTCGCGAAAAAATCGTATTCTATAGAGAAAAGTAATAGCATAGCGAGTCCGATCGAGCCGCACGTTTTGATACATTGTTTGTCTGTGTGCGACGTACGGTTATTGTGTTACTCGAAATCAAAATTTGTGTAGGAAGAGTAACAAATATAACACTAGACCGGACAATTCCCCGGGGGAAATTGTGAGAGGATGCAGTGCGCGAAGCAATTCGGTCACGCATGTTCGCTGGCCGTGAATGTGTGACCCGCAATGATGTTTCAATGCAATGATCATGTGTGTGCTTGAGACAGCAGCCGTCATGAAGAAGAGCTTTTCAAGAGTATGAACAAAGTGACTACAGGCGGAAATTAGCATGTACTGCTATAACCTGGGACAGACATCTGTCCTTACCACAAGGATAATGTTTAATTTGTGCACTGTCCCTTTTAAAAATAAAATAAACTCTGAACTCTAAGAAGTGTGTTTGTAGTTTGTATGTACGAACAGAAGTGTTCCTAATAAAGTGGGCGGCTAAGGTGAGGCTGACACACAAGGGCTGGAGTTTTCTACTGTTTTTTTTATGAAGGACCAGGCCTCGAACAATGACAAATAACTCGACAACGGAAGCAGCTATTCACAAAATTCTTTCACACTGAGCGCTAGAAGGGTCTCCTGAATAGACTGATGTAATTTTTTTGTCTGTATTGTTAAAAATGAGGACGCTACAGGGAGTTAAAAACGAGTGACTTTTCAGCAACGTTTATACTGGGAGTCAATGAGGCCGCTCACCTGTGCTCTCCTCACTTTGAGGCTTGTCATTCAAAAACCGTAAATCCTACCGTTTAGGTAGACACATTGTGTGAATCAGGAGAAGTTTTCCTACTACTTTTGAGAAAACCATGTCTGTAGAGTGAAATTTGTGGATGAAAACACAGTTTAAGTGAGAAATTTTGAGCTTTTTTTTGAAGCCGCCTACACTCTGAGTTAACGAGGCGCACTGGTGTGTAACGCAATAGACACCCATTCAAAAGCCGGATTTTCTCCCAGAAACCACATGGCGTTTGAACCGGGCCTGATCCGAAAGTGTAAAACCTAGCAGAAAAGTTGAATGCCAGATCCACAGAGGAGAAGTTTTCCTACGTTTTAGAGTTTGAATCACGTCTCTAGGTGAAAGCATGCCAGAGCAGCGCACGTTTGAAAAACGTTGATAAAGTGCTTTTTTTTCAATTAATTCCATAGAAATGAATGGGGTTTTTTTGGACGATTTTTTCGCGACTACGTCGCGAAAAAATCGTATTCTATAGAGAAAAGTAATAGCATAGCGAGTCCGATCGAGCCGCACGTTTTGATACATTGTTTGTCTGTGTGCGACGTACGGTTATTGTGTTACTCGAAATCAAAATTTGTGTAGGAAGAGTAACAAATATAACACTAGACCGGACAATTCCCCGGGGGGAAATTGTGAGAGGATGCAGTGCGCGAAGCAATTTGGTCACGCATGTTTGCTGGCCGTGAATGTGTGACCCGCAATGACGTTTCAATGCAATGATTATGTGTGTGCTTGAGACAGCAGCCGTCATGAAGAAGAGCTATTCAACAGTATGACCAAAGTGACTACAGGCGGAAATTAGCATGTACTGCTATAACCTGGGACAGACATCTGTCCTTAACACAAGGATAATGTTTAATTTGTGCACTGTCCCTTTTAAAAATAAAATAAACTCTAAGAAGAGTGTTTGTAGTTTGTATGTACGAACAGAAGTGTTCCTAATAAAGTGGGCGGCTAAGGTGAGGCTGACACACAAGGGCTGGAGTTTTCTACTGTTTTTTTATGAAGGACCAGGCCTCGAACAATGACAAATAACTCGACAACGGAAGCAGCTATTCACAAAATTCTTTCACAGTGAGCGCTAGAAGGGTCTCCTGAATAAAATGATGTATTTTTTCGTTTGTACTCTTAAAAATAACGACACCAGAGCGATTTAAATACGAGTGACTTTTCTCTCAGGTTTATAATGGATGTCAATGAAGCCTGTCAGCTTCCCTGTCCTCAGTTTGACGCTTGTCATTCAAAAACCGTAAATCCTATCGTTTAGGTAGACACATTGTGTGAATCAGGACAAGTTTTCCTACTACTTTTGAGAAAATCATGTCTGTAGAGTGAAATTTGTGGATGAAAACACAGTTTAAGTGAGAAATTTTGAGCTTTTTTTTGAAGCCGCCTACACTCTGAGTTAACGAGGCGCACTGGTGTGTAACGCAATAGACACCCATTCAAAAGCCGGATTTTCTATCAGAACCCACATGGCGTTTGACCCGGGACTGATCCGAAAGTGTAGAACCTAGCAGAAAAGTTGAATGCCAGATCCACAGAGGAGAAGTTTTCCTACGTTTTAGAGTTTGAATCACGTCTCTAGGTGAAAGCATGCCAGAGCAGCGGACGTTTGAAAAACGTTGAAAAAGTGCTTTTTTTCAATTAATTCCATAGAAATGAATGGGGGTTTTTTCGACGATTTTTTCGCGACTACGTCGCGAAAAAATCGTTTTCTATAGAGAAAAGTAATAGCATAGCGAGTCCGATCGAGCCGCACGTTTTGATATATTGTTTGTCTGTGTGCAACGTACGGTTATTGAGTTAATCGAAATCGAAATTTGTGTAGGAAGAGTAACAAATATAACACTAGACCGGACAATTCCCCGGGGGAAATTGTGAGAGGATGCAGTGCGCGAAGCAATTCGCTCACGCATGTTCGCTGGCCGTGAACGTGTGACCCGCAATGATGTTTCAATGCAATGATCGTGTGTGTGCTCGAGACAGCAGCCATCATGAAGAAGACCTATTCAAGAGTATGACCAAAGTGACTACAGGCGGAAATTAGCATGTACTGCTATAACCTGGGACAGACATCTGTCCCTAACACAAGGATAATGTTTAATTTGTGCACTGTCCCTTTTAAAAATAAAATAAACTCTAAACTCTAAGAAGAGTGTTTGTAGTTTGTATGTACGAACAGAAGTGTTCCTAATAAAGTGGGCGGCTAAGGTGAGGCTGACACACAAGGGCTGGAGTCTTCTACTGTTTTTTTTATGAAGGACCAGGCCTCGAACAATGACAAATAACTCGACAACGGAAGCAGCTATTCACAAAATTCTTTCACAGTGAGCGCTAGAAGGGTCTCCTGAATAAAATGATGTATTTTTTTGTTTGTATTGTTAAAAATGAGGACGCTGCAGGGAGTTAAAAACGAGTGACTTTTCAGCAACGTTTATACTGGGAGTCAATGAGGCCGCTCACCTGTGCTCTCCTCGCTTTGAGGCTTGTCATTCAAAAACCGTAAATCCTATCGTTTAGGTAGACACATTGTGTGAATCAGGACAAGTTTTCCTACTACTTTTGAGAAAATCATGTCTGTAGAGTGAAATTTGTGGCTGAAAACGGAGTTTAAGCGAGAAAGTTTGACCTTTTTTTTGAAGCCGCCTACACTCTAATCTTAACGACCCTCACTGGTGTGTAACGCAATAGACACCCATTCAAAAGCCGGATTTTCTCCCAGAAACCACATGGCGTTTGAACCGGGCCTGATCCGAAAGTGTAAAACCTAGCAGAAAAGTTGAATGCCAGATCCACAGAGGAGAAGTTTTCCTACGTTTTAGAGTTTGAATCATGTCTCTAGGTGAAAGCATGCCAGAGCAGTGGATGTTTGAAAAACGTTGAAAAAGTGCTTTTTTTTCAATTAATTCCATAGAAATGAATGGGTTTTTTTTGGGACAAGTGTGACTACTACTTTTGAGAAAATTATGTCTGTAGTGTGAAATTTGTGGCTGAAAACAGTTTAAGTTTGAAATTTTGAGCATGATGTGTGTGTTCTTGAGACAGCTTTTCCCTCTGCCCCGTCACTGGCCCCAATTGGCATGGTGATGGGCCTGAACAGGAGAGTTAAGAAACACACACAAGATTATGTCAGGTGTCTGCTGTAAATTGCTATGGACCAGGCCTCGAACAATGACAAATAACTCGACAACGGAAGCAGCTATGCACAAAATTCTTTCACAGTGAGCGCTAGAAGGGTCTCCTGAATAAAATGATGTATTTTTTTGTTTGTATTGTTAAAAATGAGGACGCTACAGGGAGTTAAAAACGAGTGACTTTTCAGCAACGTTTATACTGGGAGTCAATGAGGCCGCTCACCTGTGCTCTCCTCACTTTGAGGCTTGTCATTCAAAAACCGTAAATCCTACCGTTTAGGTAGACACATTGTGTGAATCAGGACAAGTTTTCCTACTACTTTTGAGAAAATCATGTCTGTAGAGTGAAATTTGTGGCTGAAAACACGGTTTGAAAATAAAATAAACTCTAAACTCTAAGAAGAGTGTTTGTAGTTTGTATGTACGAACAGAAGTGTTCCTAATAAAGTGGGCGGCTAAGGTGAGGCTGACACACAAGGGCTGGAGTTTTCTACTGTTTTTTTTATGAAGGACCAGGCCTCGAACAATGACAAATAACTCGACAACGGAAGCAGCTATTCACAAAATTCTTTCACAGTGAGCGCTAGAAGGGTCTCCTGAATAAAATGATGTATTTTTTTGTATGTATTGTTAAAAATGAGGACGCTACAGGGAGTTAAAAACGAGTGACTTTTCAGCAACGTTTATACTGGGAGTCAATGAGGCCGCTCACCTGTGCTCTCCTCACTTTGAGGCTTGTCATTCAAAAACCGTAAATCCTACCGTTTAGGTAGACACATTGTGTGAATCAGGACAAGTTTTCCTACTACTTTTGAGAAAATCATGTCTGTAGAGTGAAATTTGTGGATGAAAACACGGTTTAAGCGAGAAAGTTTGAGCTTTTTTTTGAAGCCGCCTACACTCTAAGTTAACGACCCTCACTGGTGTGTAACGCAATAGACACCCATTCAAAAGCCGGATTTTCTCCCAGAAACCACATGGCGTTTGAACCGGGCCTGATCCGAAAGTGTAAAACCTAGCAGAAAAGTTGAATGCCAGATCCACAGAGGAGAAGTTTTCCTACGTTTTAGAGTTTGAATCATGTCTCTAGGTGAAAGCATGCCAGAGCAGCGGATGTTTGAAAAACGTTGAAAAAGTGCTTTTTTTTCAATTAATTCCATAGAAATGAATGGGGTTTTTTGGGGCGATTTTTTCGCGACTACGTCGCGAAAAAATCGTAAACTGTAGAGAAAAGTAATAGCATAGCGAGTCCGATCGAGCCGCACGTTTTGATGTATTGTTTGTCTGTGTGCGACGTACGGTTATTGAGTTATTCGAAATCAAAATTTGCGTAGGAATAATAAATATAAGAATAAGAAGAAGAAGAAGAAACACGTAGAAGAACAATAGTTGCAGTGCTTTGCACTGCAACCTATGGGCTCCCCTAGGGGAGCCCATAGGTTGCTGTGCTGCAGCACTGCATCCTAACTAGACTGGACAATTCCCCGGGGGAAATTGTGAGAGGATGCAGTGCGCGAAGCAATTCGGTCACGCATGTTCGCTGGCCGTGAACGTGTGACCCGCAATGACGTTTCAATGCAATGATTGTGTGTGTGCTCGAGACAGCAGCCATCATGAAGAAGAGCTATTCAAGAGCATGAACAAAGTGACTACAGGCGGAAATTAGCATGTACTGCTATAACCTGGGACAGACATCTGTCCTTACCACAAGGATAATGTTTAATTTGTGCACTGTCCCTTTTAAAAATAAAATAAACTCTAAACACTAAGAAGAGTGTTTGTAGTATGTATGTACGAACAGAAGTGTTCCTAATAAAGTGGGCGGCTAAGGTGAGGCTAAGACACACAAGGGCTGGAGTTTTCTACTGTTTTTTTATGAAGGACCAGGCCTCGAACAATAACAAATAACTCGACAATGGAAGCAGCTATTCACAAAATTCTTTCACAGTGAGCGCTAGAAGGGTCTCCTGAATAAAATGTTGTATTTTTTTGTTTGTACTCTTAAAAATAACGACAATAGAGCGATTTAAAAACGAGTGACTTTTCTCTCATGTTTACAATGGGTTTCAATGAAGCCTGTCAGCTGCCCTGTCCTCAGTTTGACGCTTGTCATTCAAAAACCGTAAATCCTATTGTTTAGGTAGACACATTGTGTGAATCAGGACAAGTTTTCCTACAAGGATAATGTTTAATTTGTGCACTGTCCCTTTTAAAAATAAAATAAACTCTAAACTCTAAGAAGAGTGTTTGTAGTTTGTATGTACGAACAGAAGTGTTCCTAATAAAGTGGGCGGCTAAGGTGAGGCTGACACACAAGGGCTGGAGTTTTCTACTGTTTTTTTATGAAGGACCAGGCCTCGAACAATGACAAATAACTCGACAACGGAAGCAGCTATTCACAAAATTCTTTCACAGTGAGCGCTAGAAGGGTCTCCTGAATAAAATGATGTATTTTTTTGTTTGTATTTTTAAAAATGACGACGCTACAGGGAGTTAAAAACGAGTGACTTTTCAGCAACGTTTATACTGGGAGTCAATGAGGCCGCTCACCTGTGCTCTCCTCACATTGAGGCTTGTCATTCAAAAACCGTAAATCCTATCGTGTAGGTAGACACATTGTGTGAATCAGGACAAGTTTTCCTACTACTTTTGAGAAAATCATGTCTGTAGAGTGAAATTTGTGGCTGAAAACACGGTTTAAGCGAGAAAGTTTGAGCTTTTTTTTGAAGCCGCCTACACTCTAAGCTTAAAGACCCTCACTGGTGTGTAACGCAATAGACACCCATTCAAAAGCTGGATTTTCTCCCAGAAACCACATGGCGTTTGAACCGGGACTGATCCGAAAGTGTAAAACCTAGCAGAAAAGTTGAATGCCAGATCCACAGAGGAGAAGTTTTCCTACGTTTTAGAGTTTGAATCATGTCTCTAGGTGAAAGCATGCCAGAGCAACGGATGTTTGAAAAACGTTGAAAAAGTGCTTTTTTTCAATTAATTCCATAGAAATGAATGGGGTTTTTTGGGGCGATTTTTTCACGACTACGTCGCGAAAAAATCGTATTCTATAGAGAAAAGTAATGTACTGTTTGTTTGCATGTACTGCTATAACCTGGGACAGACATCTGTCCTTAACACAAGGATAATGTTTAATTTGTGCACTGTCCCTTTTAAAAATAAAATAAACTCTAAACTCTAAGAAGAGTGTTTGTAGTTTGTATGTACGAACAGAAGTGTTCCTAATAAAGTGGGCGGCTAAGGTGAGGCTGACACACAAGGGCTGGAGTTTTCTACTGTTTTTTTATGAAGGACCAGGCCTCGAACAATGACAAATTACTCGACAACGGAAGCAGCTATTCACAAAATTCTTTCACAGTGAGCGCTAGAAGGGTCTCCTGAATAAAATGATGTATTTTTTTGTTTGTATTGTTAAAAATGAGGACGCTACAGGGAGTTAAAAACGAGTGACTTTTCAGCAACGTTTATACTGGGAGTCAATGAGGCTGCTCACCTGTGCTCTCCTCACTTTGAGGCTTGTCATTCAAAAACCGTAAGTCCTATCGTTTAGGTAGACACATTGTGTGAATCAGGACAAGTTTTCCTACTACTTTTGAGAAAATAATGTCTGTAGAGTGAAATTTGTGGCTGAAAACGGAGTTTAAGCGAGAAAGTTTGACCTTTTTTTTGAAGCCGCCTACACTGTAAGTTTAACGACCCTCACTGGTGTGTAACGCAATAGACACCCATTCAAAAGCCGGATTTTCTCCCAGAAACCACATGGCGTTTGAACCGGGCCTGATCCGAAAGTGTAAAACCTAGCAGAAAAGTTGAACGCCAGATCCACAGAGGAGAAGTTTTCCTACGTTTTAGAGTTTGAATCATGTCTCTAGGTGAAAGCATGCCAGAGCAGTGGATGTTTGAAAAACATTGAAAAAGTGCTTTTTTTTCAATTAATTCCATAGAAATGAATGGGGTTTTTTGGGGCGATTTTTTCGCGACTACGTCGCGAAAAAATCGTATTCTATAGAGAAAAGTAATAGCATAGCGAGTCCGATCGAGCCGCACGTTTTGATATATTGTTTGTCTGTGTGCGACGTACGGTTATTGAGTTATTCGAAATCAAAATTTGCGTAGGAATAATAAGAAGAAGAAGAAATACGTAGAAGAACAATAGTTGCAGTGCTTTGCACTGCAACCTATGGGCTCCCCTAGGGGAGCCCATAGGTTGCTGTGCTGCAGCACTGCATCCTAACTAGACCGGACAATTCCCCGGGGGAAATTGTGAGAGGATGCAGTGCGCGAAGCAATTCGCTCACGCATGTTCGCTGGCCGTGAATGTGTGACCCGCAATGATGTTTCAATGCAATGATCGTGTGTGTGCTCGAGACAGCAGCCATCATGAAGAAGACCTATTCAAGAGTATGACCAAAGTGACTACAGGCGGAAATTAGCATGTACTGCTATAACCTGGGACAGACATCTGTCCTTAACACAAGGATAATGTTTAATTTGTGCACTGTCCCTTTTAAAAATAAAATAAACTCTACACTCTAAGAAGAGTGTTTGTAGTATGTATGTACGAACAGAAGTGTTCCTAATAAAGTGGGCGGCTAAGTTGAGGCTGACACACAAGGGCTGGAGTTTTCTACTGTTTTTTTTATGAAGGACCAGGCCTCGAACAATGACAAATAACTCGACAACGGAAGCAGCTATTCACAAAATTCTTTCACAGTGAGCGCTAGAAGGGTCTCCTGAATAAAATGATGTATTTTTTTGTTTGTATTGTTAAAAATGAGGACGCTACAGGGAGTTAAAAACGAGTGACTTTTCAGCAACGTTTATACTGGGAGTCAATGAGGCCGCTCACCTGTGCTCTCCTCACTTTGAGGCTTCTCATTCAAAAATTGTAAATCCTATCATTTAGATAGACACACTGTGTGAATCAGGACAAGTTTTCCTACTACTTTTGAGAAAATCATGTCTGTAGAGTGAAATTTGTGGATGAAAACACAGTTTAAGCGAGAAAGTTTGAGCTTTTTTTCCAAGCTGTCTAGACTCTAAGCTTAACGACCTTCACTGGTGTGTAACGCAATAGACACCCATTCAAAAGCCGGATTTTCTCCCGGAACCCACATGGCGTTTGAGCCGGGACTGATCCAAAAGGGTAGAACCTAGCAGAAAAGTTGAATGCCAGATCCACAGAGGAGAAGTTTTCCTACGTTTTAGAGTTTGAATCACGTCTCTAGGTTAAAGCATGCCAGAGCAGCGGATGTTTGAAAAACGTTGAAAAAGTGCTTTTTTTCAATTAATTCCATAGAAATGAATGGGGTTTTTTGGGGCAATTTTGTCGCGACTACGTCGCGAAAAAAACGTTTTCTATAGAGAAAAGTAATAGCATAGCGAGTCCGATCGAGCCGCACGTTTTGATATATTGTTTGTCTGTGTGCGACGTACGGTTATTGAGTTAATCGAAATCGAAATTTGTGTAGGAAGAGTAACAAATTTAACACTAGACCGGACAATTCCCCGGGGGAAATTGTGAGAGGATGCAGTGCGCGAAGCAATTCGCTCACGCATGTTCGCTGGCCGTGAACGCGTGACCCGCAATGATGTTTCAATGCAATGATCGTGTGTGTGCTCGAGACAGCAGCCATCATGAAGAAGACCTATTCAAGAGTATGACCAAAGTGACTACAGGCGGAAATTAGCATGTACTGCTATAACCTGGGACAGACATCTGTCCTTAACACAAGGATAATGTTTAATTTGTGCACTGTCCCTTTTAAAAATAAAATAAACTCTAAACTCTAAGAAGAGTGTTTGTAGTTTGTATGTACGAACAGAAGTGTTCCTAATAAAGTGGGCGGCTAAGGTGAGGCTGACACACAAGGGCTGGAGTTTTCTACTGTTTTTTTATGAAGGACCAGGCCTCGAACAATGACAAATAACTCGACAACGGAAGCAGCTATTCACAAAATTCTTTCACAGTGAGCGCTAGAAGGGTCTCCTGAATAAAATGATGTATTTTTTTGTTTGTATTGTTAAAAATGAGGACGCTACAGGGAGTTAAAAACGAGTGACTTTTCAGCAACGTTTATACTGGGAGTCAATGAGGCCGCTCACCTGTGCTCTCCTCACTTTGAGGCTTGTCATTCAAAAACCGTAAATCCTATCGTTTAGGTAGACACATTGTGTGAATCAGGACAAGTTTTCCTACTACTTTTGAGAAAATCATGTCTGTAGAGTGAAATTTGTGGCTGAAAACAGAGTTTAAGCGAGAAAGTTTGACCTTTTTTTTTAACCTCTCTCCACTCTGAGCATAACGAGGTCCACTGGTGTGTAACGCAATAGACACCCATAAAAAGCCGGATTTTCTCCCGGAACCAACATGGCGTTTGAGCCGGGACTGATCCGAAAGTGTAGAACCTAGCAGAAAAGTTGAAGGTCAGATCCACAGAGGAGAAGTTTTCCTACGTTTTAGAGTTTGAATCACGTCTCTAGGTGAAAGCATGCCAGAGCAGTGGATGTTTGAAAAACATTGAAAAAGTGCTTTTTTTTCAATTAATTCCATCGAAATGAATGGGGTTTTTTTGGACGATTTTTTCGCGACTACGTCGCGAAAAAATCGTATTCTATAGAGAAAAGTAATAGCATAGCGAGTCCGATCGAGCCGCACGTTTTGATACATTGTTTGTCTGTGTGCGACGTACGGTTATTGTGTTACTCGAAATCAAAATTTGTGTAGGAAGAGTAACAAATATAACACTAGACCGGACAATTCCCCGGGGGAAATTGTGAGAGGATGCAGTGCGCGAAGCAATTCGGTCACGCATGTTTGCCGGCCGTGAATGTGTGACCAGCAATGATGTTTCAATGCAATGATCATGTGTGTGCTTGAGACAGCAGCCGTCATGAAGGAGACCTATTCAAGAGCATGAACAAAGTAACTACAGGCGGAAATTAGCATGTACTGCTATAACCTGGGACAGACATCTGTCCTTACCACAAGGATAATGTTTAATTTGTGCGCTGTACCTTTTAAAAATAAAATAAACTCTAAACTCTAAGAAGAGTGTTTGTTTTTTGTATGTACGAACAGAAGTGTTCCTAATAAAGTGGGCGGCTAAGGTGAGGCTAAGACACACAAGGGCTGGAGTTTTCTACTGTTTTTTTTATGAAGGACCAGGCCTTGAACAATGACAAATAACTCGACAACGGAAGCAGCTATTCACAAAATTCTTTCACACTGAGCGCTATAAGGGTCTCCTGAATAAAATGATGTATTTGTTTCTCTGTAGTATTAAAAATGACGACACTAGAGCAAGTTAAATATGAGTGACTTTTCTGTCCCGTTTACAATGGGTGTCAATGAAGCCTCTCGTCTGACCTCTTCTCAGTTTGAGGCTTGTGATTCAAAAACCGTAAATCCTATCGTTTAGGTAGACACATTGTGTGAATCAGGACAAGTTTTCCTACTACTTTTGAGAAAATCATGTCTGTAGAGTGAAATTTGTGGATGAAAACACAGTTTAAGCGAGAAAGTTTGAGCTTTTTTTTGAAGCCACCTACACTCTGAGCTTAACGAGGTGCACTGGTGTGTAACGCAATAGACACCCATTCAAAAGCCGGATTTTCTCCCGGAACCCACATGACGTTTGAGCTGGGACTGATCCGAAAGTGTAGAACCTAGCAGAATAGTTGAATGCCAGATCCACAGAGGAGAAGTTTTCCTAAGTTTTAGAGTTTGAATCACGTCTCTAGGTGAAATCATGCCAGAGCAGCGAATGTTTGAAAAACGTTGAAAAAGTGCTTTTTTTCCAATTAATTCCATAGAAATGAATGGGGTTTTTTTGGACGATTTTTTCGCGACTACGTCGCGAAAAAATCGTATTCTGCAGATAAAAGTAATAGCATAGTGAGTCCGATCGAGCCGCACATTTTGATACATTGTTTGTCTGTGTGCGACATACGGTTATTGTGTTACTCGAAATCAAAATTTGTGTAGGAAGAGTAACAAATATAACACTAGACCGGACAATTCCCCGGGGGAAATTGTGAGAGGATGCAGTGCGCGAAGCAATTCGCTCACGCATGTTTGCTGGCCGTGAACGTGTGACCCGCAATGATGTTTCAATGCAATGATCGTGTGTGTGCTCGAGACAGCAGCCATCATGAAGAAGACCTATTCAAGAGTATGACCAAAGTGACTACAGGCGGAAATTAGCATGTACTGCTATAACCTGGGACAGACATCTGTCCTTAACACAAGGATAATGTTTAATTTGTGCACTGTCACTTTTAAAAATAAAATAAACTCTAAACTCTAAGAAGAGTGTTTGTAGTTTGTATGTACGAACAGAAGTGTTCCTAATAAAGTGGGCGGCTAAGGTGAGGCTGACACACAAGGGCTGGAGTTTTCTACTGTTTTTTTTATGAAGGACCAGGCCTCGAACAATGACAAATAACTCGACAACGGAAGCAGCTATTCACAAAATTCTTTCACAGTGAGCGCTAGAAAGGTCTCCTGAATAAAATGATGTAATTTTTTGTTTGTACTCTTAAAAATAACGACACTAGAGCGATTTAAATACGAGTGACTTTTCACTCACGTTTATAATGTGAGTCAATGAGCTAAGAAACACAAGGTCTTGAATATTGTGCTGTGTTTTACTACGGACCAGACCTCGAACAATGACAAATAACTCGACAACGGAAGCAGCTATTCACAAAATTCTTTCACACTGAGCGCTAGAAGGGTCTCCTGAATAAAATGATGTATTTTTTTGTTTGTACTCTTTAAAATAACGACACTAGAGCGATTTAAAAACGAGTGACTTTTCACTCATGTTTATAATGTGTGTCAATGACCTAAGACACACAAGGTCTTGAATATTGTGCTGTGTTTTACTACGGACCAGACCTCGAACAATGACAAATAACTCGACAACGGAAGCAGCTATTCACAAAATTCTTTCACACTGAGCGCTAGAAGGGTCTCCTGAATAAAATG
Source organism: Neoarius graeffei (assembly GCF_027579695.1). NCBI lineage: Eukaryota > Metazoa > Chordata > Actinopteri > Siluriformes > Ariidae > Neoarius > Neoarius graeffei. The sequence goes on from NC_083583.1 coordinate 26,157,772, forward strand.
ATGTATTTTTTTGTTTGTACTCTTAAAAATAACGACACTAGAGCGATTTAAAAACGAGTGACTTTTCACTCACGTTTATAATGTGAGTCAATGAGCTAAGAAACACAAGGTCTTGAATATTGTGCTGTGTTTTACTACAGACCAGACCTCGAACAATGACAAATAACTCGACAACGGAAGCAGCTATTCACAAAATTCTTTCACAGTGAGCGCTAGAAGGGTCTCCTGAATAAAATTATGTATTTTTTTGTTTGTACTCTTAAAAATAACGACACTAGAGCGATTTAAAAACGAGTGACTTTTCTATCCCGTTTATAATGCATGTCAATGAGCTAAAACACACAAGGTCTTGAATTTTGGGCTGTGTTTTACTACAGACCAGACCTCGAACAATGACAAATAACTCGACAACGGAAGCAGCTATTCACAAAATTCTTTCACAGTGAGCGCTAGAAGGGTCTCCTGAATAAAATGATGTATTTTTTTGTTTGTATTGTTAAAAATGAGGACGCTACAGGGAGTTAAAAACGAGTGACTTTTCAGCAACGTTTATACTGGGAGTCAATGAGGCCGCTCACCTGTGCTCTCCTCACTTTGAGGCTTGTCATTCGAAAACCGTAAATCCTATCGTTTAGGTAGACACATTGTGTGAATCAGGACAAGTTTTCCTACTACTTTTGAGAAAATCATGTCTGTAGAGTGAAATTTGTGGCTGAAAACACGGTTTAAGCAAGAAAGTTTGAGCTTTTTTTTGAAGCCGCCTACACTCTAAGTTTAACGACCCTCACTGGTGTGTAACGCAATAGACACCCATTCAAAAGCCGGATTTTCTCCCAGAAACCACATGGCGTTTGAACCGGGCCTGATCCGAAAGTGTAAAACCTAGCAGAAAAGTTGAATGCCAGATCCACAGAGGAGATGTTTTCCTACGTTTTAGAGTTTGAATCATGTCTCTAGGTGAAAGCATGCCAGAGCAGTGGATGTTTGAAAAACATTGAAAAAGTGCTTTTTTTTCAATTAATTCCATAGAAATGAATGGGGTTTTTTTGGACGATTTTTTCGCGACTATGTCGCGAAAAAATCGTATTCTGTAGAGAAAAGCAATAGCATAGCGAGTCCGATCGAGCCGCACGTTTTGGTATATTGGTTGTCTGTGTGCGACATACGGTTATTGAGTTAATCGAAATCGAAATTTGCGTAGGAAGAGTAACAAATATAACACTAGACCGGACAATTCCCCGGGGGAAATTGTGAGAGGATGCAGTGCGCGAAGCAATTCGCTCACGCACGTTTGCTGGCCGTGAATGTGTGACCCGCAATGATGTTTCAATGCAATGATTGTGTGTGTGCTCTAGACAGCAGCCATCATGAAGAAGAGCTATTCAAGAGCATGAACAAAGTGACTACAGGCGGAAATTAGCATGTACTGCTATAACCTGGGACAGACATCTGTCCTTACCACATGGATAATGTTTAATTTGTGCACTGTCCCTTTTAAAAATAAAATAAAACTCTAAACACTAAGAAGAGTGTTTGTAGTATGTATGTACGAACAGAAGTGTTCCTAATAAAGTGGGCGGCTAAGGTGAGGCTAAGACACACAAGGGCTGGAGTTTTCTACTGTTTTTTTATGAAGGACCAGGCCTCGAACAATAACAAATAACTCGACAACGGAAGCAGCTATTCACAAAATTCTTTCACAGTGAGCGCTAGAAGGGTCTCCTGAATAAAATGATGTATTTTTTTGTTTGTACTCTTAAAAATAACGACAATAGAGCGATTTAAATACGAGTGACTTTTCTCTCATGTTTACAATGGGTTTCAATGAAGCCTGTCAGCTGCCCTGTCCTCAGTTTGACGCTTGTCATTCAAAAACCGTAAATCCTATCGTTTAGGTAGACACATTGTGTGAATCAGGACAAGTTTTCCTACAAGGATAATGTTTAATTTGTGCACTGTCCCTTTTAAAAATAAAATAAACTCTAAACTCTAAGAAGAGTGTTTGTAGTTTGTATGTACGAACAGAAGTGTTCCTAATAAAGTGGGCGGCTAAGGTGAGGCTGACACACAAGGGCTGGAGTTTTCTACTGTTTTTTTTATGAAGGACCAGGCCTCGAACAATGACAAATAACTCGACAACGGAAGCAGCTATTCACAAAATTCTTTCACAGTGAGCGCTAGAAGGGTCTCCTGAATAAAATGATGTATTTTTTTGTTTGTATTTTTAAAAATGACGACGCTACAGGGAGTTAAAAACGAGTGACTTTTCAGCAACGTTTATACTGGGAGTCAATGAGGCCGCTCACCTGTGCTCTCCTCACTTTGAGGCTTCTCATTCAAAAACCGTGAATCCTATCGTTTAGGTAGACACATTGTGTGAATCAGGACAAGTTTTCCTACTACTTTTGAGAAAATCATGTCTGTAGAGTGAAATTTGTGGATGAAAACACAGTTTAAGTGAGAAATTTTGAGCTTTTTTTTGAAGCCGCCTACACTCTGAGTTAACGAGGCGCACTGGTGTGTAACGCAATAGACACCCATTCAAAAGCAGGATTTTCTATCAGAACCCACATGGCGTTTGACCCGGGACTGATCCGAAAGTGTAGAACCTAGCAGAAAAGTTGAATGCCAGATCCACAGAGGAGAAGTTTTCCTACGTTTTAGAGTTTGAATCACGTCTCTAGGTGAAAGCATGCCAGAGCAGTGGACGTTTGAAAAACGTTGAAAAAGTGCTTTTTTTTCAATTAATTCCATAGAAATGAATGGGGCTTTTTTGGACGATTTTTTCGCGACTACGTCGCGAAAAAATCGTAATCTATAGAGAAAAGTAATAGCATAGCGAGTCCGATCGAGCCGCACGTTTTGATATATTGTTTGTCTGTGTGCGACGTACGGTTATTGAGTTAATCGAAATCAAAATTTGCGTAGGAATAATAAAAATAATAATAAATATAAGAATAAGAAGAAGAAGAAGAAACACGTAGAAGAACAATAGTTGCAGTGCTTTGCACTGCAACCTATGGGCTCCCCTAGGGGAGCCCATAGGTTGCTGTGCTGCAGCACTGCATCCTAACTAGACCGGACAATTCCCCGGGGGAAATTGTGAGAGGATGCAGTGCGCGAAGCAATTCGCTCACGCATGTTCGCTGGCCGTGAACGCGTGACCCGCAATGATGTTTCAATGCAATGATCGTGTGTGTGCTCGAGACAGCAGCCATCATGAAGAAGACCTATTCAAGAGTATGACCAAAGTGACTACAGGCGGAAATTAGCATGTACTGCTATAACCTGGGACAGACATATGTCCTTAACACAAGGATAATGTTTAATTTGTGCACTGTCCCTTTTAAAAATAAAATAAACTCTAAACTCTAAGAAGAGTGTTTGTAGTTTGTATGTACGAACAGAAGTGTTCCTAATAAAGTGGGCGGCTAAGGTGAGGCTGACACACAAGGGCTGGAGTTTTCTACTGTTTTTTTATGAAGGACCAGGCCTCGAACAATGACAAATAACTCGACAACGGAAGCAGCTATTCACAAAATTCTTTCACAGTGAGCGCTAGAAGGGTCTCCTGAATAAAATGATGTATTTTTTTGTTTGTATTGTTAAAAATGAGGACGCTACAGGGAGTTAAAAACGAGTGACTTTTCAGCAACGTTTATACTGGGAGTCAATGAGGCCGCTCACCTGTGCTCTCCTCACTTTGAGGCTTCTCATTCAAAAACCGTGAATCCTATCGTTTAGGTAGACACATTGTGTGAATCAGGACAAGTTTTCCTACTACTTTTGAGAAAATCATGTCTGTAGAGTGAAATTTGTGGATGAAAACACAGTTTAAGTGAGAAATTTTGAGCTTTTTTTTGAAGCCGCCTACACTCTGAGTTAACGAGGCGCACTGGTGTGTAACGCAATAGACACCCATTCAAAAGCAGGATTTTCTATCAGAACCCACATGGCGTTTGACCCGGGACTGATCCGAAAGTGTAGAACCTAGCAGAAAAGTTGAATGCCAGATCCACAGAGGAGAAGTTTTCCTACGTTTTAGAGTTTGAATCACGTCTCTAGGTGAAAGCATGCCAGAGCAGTGGACGTTTGAAAAACGTTGAAAAAGTGCTTTTTTTTCAATTAATTCCATAGAAATGAATGGGGCTTTTTTGGACGATTTTTTCGCGACTACGTCGCGAAAAAATCGTAATCTATAGAGAAAAGTAATAGCATAGCGAGTCCGATCGAGCCGCACGTTTTGATATATTGTTTGTCTGTGTGCGACGTACGGTTATTGAGTTAATCGAAATCAAAATTTGCGTAGGAATAATAAAAATAATAATAATAAATATAAGAATAAGAAGAAGAAGAAGAAACACGTAGAAGAACAATAGTTGCAGTGCTTTGCACTGCAACCTATGGGCTCCCCTAGGGGAGCCCATAGGTTGCTGTGCTGCAGCACTGCATCCTAATAATAAATATAAGAATAAGAAGAAGAAGAAGAAACACGTAGAAGAACAATAGTTGCAGTGCTTTGCACTGCAACCTATGGGCTCCCCTAGGGGAGCCCATAGGTTGCTGTGCTGCAGCACTGCATCCTAACTAGACCGGACAATTCCCCGGGGGAAATTGTGAGAGGATGCAGTGCGCGAAGCAATTCGCTCACGCACGTTCGCTGGCCGTGAACGTGTGACCCGCAATGATGTTTCAATGCAATGATCGTGGACATTGTTTGACCCGGGACTGATCCGAAAGTGTAGAACCTAGCAGAAAAGTTGAATGCCAGATCCACAGAGGAGAAGTTTTCCTACGTTTTAGAGTTTGAATCACGTCTCTAGGTGAAAGCATGCCAGAGCAGTGGACGTTTGAAAAACGTTGAAAAAGTGCTTTTTTTTCAATTAATTCCATAGAAATGAATGGGGCTTTTTTGGACAAGGACAAGTTTTCCTACTACTTTTGAGAAAATCATGTCTGTAGAGTGAAATTTGTGGCTGAAAACACGGTTTAAGCGAGAAAGTTTGAGCTTTTTTTTGAAGCCGCCTACACTCTAAGATTAACGACCATCACTGGTGTGTAACGCAATAGACACCCATTCAAAAGCCGGATTTTCTCCCAGAACTCACATCGTGTTTGAGCCGGGCCTGATCCGAAAGTGTAGAACCTTGCAGAAAAGTTGAATGCCAGATCCACAGAGGAGAAGTTTTCCTACGTTTTAGAGTTTGAATCACGTCTCTAGGTTAAAGCATGCCAGAGCAGCGGACGTTTGAAAAACGTTGAAAAAGTGCTTTTTTTCCAATTAATTCCATAGAAATGAATGGGTTTTTTTTGGGACAAGTGTGACTACTACTTTTGAGAAAATTATGTCTGTAGTGTGAAATTTGTGGCTGAAAACAGTTTAAGTTTGAAATTTTGAGCATGATGTGTGTGTTCTTGAGACAGCTTTTACCTCTGCCCCGTCACTGGCCCCAATTGGCATGGTGATGGGCCTGAACAGGAGAGTTAAGAAACACACACAAGATTATGTCAGGTGTCTGCTGTAAATTGCTATGGACCAGGCCTCGAACAATGACAAATAACTCGACAACGGAAGCAGCTATTCACAAAATTCTTTCACAGTGAGCGCTAGAAGGGTCTCCTGAATAAAATGATGTATTTTTTTGTTTGTACTCTTAAAAATAACGACACTAGAGCGATTTAAAAACGAGTGACTTTTCTATCCCGTTTATAATGCATGTCAATGAGCTAAAACACACAAGGTCTTGAATTTTGGGCTGTGTTTTACTACAGACCAGACCTCGAACAATGACAAATAACTCGACAACGGAAGCAGCTATTCACAAAATTCTTTCACAGTGAGCGCTAGAAGGGTCTCCTGAATAAAATGATGTATTTTTTTGTTTGTATTGTTAAAAATGAGGACGCTACAGGGAGTTAAAAACGAGTGACTTTTCAGCAACGTTTATACTGGGAGTCAATGAGGCCGCTCACCTGTGCTCTCCTCACTTTGAGGCTTGTCATTCGAAAACCGTAAATCCTATCGTTTAGGTAGACACATTGTGTGAATCAGGACAAGTTTTCCTACTACTTTTGAGAAAATCATGTCTGTAGAGTGAAATTTGTGGCTGAAAACACGGTTTAAGCGAGAAAGTTTGAGCTTTTTTTTGAAGCCGCCTACACTCTAAGTTTAACGACCCTCACTGGTAGAAATGAATGGGGTTTTTTGGGGCGATTTTTTCGCGACTACGTCGCGAAAAAATCGTATTCTATAGAGAAAAGTAATAGCATAGCGAGTCCGATCGAGCCGCACGTTTTGATATATTGTTTGTCTGTGTGCGACGTACGGTTATTGAGTTATTCGAAATCAAAATTTGCGTAGGAGGAAGAAGAAGAAGAAGAAGAAGAAGAAATACGTAGAAGAACAATAGTTGCAGTGCTTTGCACTGCAACCTATGGGCTCCCCTAGGGGAGCCCATAGGTTGCTGTGCTGCAGCACTGCATCCTAACTAGACCGGACAATTCCCCGGGGGAAATTGTGAGAGGATGCAGTGCGCGAAGCAATTCGCTCACGCATGTTCGCTGGCCGTGAACGCGTGACCCGCAATGATGTTTCAATGCAATGATCGTGTGTGTGCTCGAGACAGCAGCCATCATGAAGAAGACCTATTCAAGAGTATGACCAAAGTGACTACAGGCGGAAATTAGCATGTACTGCTATAACCTGGGACAGACATCTGTCCTTAACACAAGGATAATGTTTAATTTGTGCACTGTCCCTTTTAAAAATAAAATAAACTCTAAACTCTAAGAAGAGTGTTTGTAGTTTGTATGTACGAACAGAAGTGTTCCTAATAAAGTGGGCGGCTAAGGTGAGGCTGACACACAAGGGCTGGAGTTTTCTACTGTTTTTTTTATGAAGGACCAGGCCTCGAACAATGACAAATAACTCGACAACGGAAGCAGCTATTCACAAAATTCTTTCACAGTGAGCGCTAGAAGGGTCTCCTGAATAAAATGATGTATTTTTTTGTTTGTATTGTTAAAAATGAGGACGCTACAGGGAGTTAAAAACGAGTGACTTTTCAGCAATGTTTATACTGGGAGTCAATGAGGCCGCTCACCTGTGCTCTCCTCACTTTGAGGCTTGTCATTCGAAAACCGTAAATCCTATCGTTTAGGTAGACACATTGTGTGAATCAGGACAAGTTTTCCTACTACTTTTGAGAAAATCATGTCTGTAGAGTGAAATTTGTGGCTGAAAACACGGTTTAAGCGAGAAAGTTTGAGCTTTTTTTTGAAGCCGCCTACACTCTAAGATTAACGACCATCACTGGTGTGTAACGCAATAGACACCCATTCAAAAGCCGGATTTTCTCCCAGAACTCACATCGTGTTTGAGCCGGGCCTGATCCGAAAGTGTAGAACCTTGCAGAAAAGTTGAATGCCAGATCCACAGAGGAGAAGTTTTCCTACGTTTTAGAGTTTGAATCACGTCTCTAGGTTAAAGCATGCCAGAGCAGCGGACGTTTGAAAAACGTTGAAAAAGTGCTTTTTTTTCAATTAATTCCATCGAAATGAATGGGGTTTTTTTGGACGATTTTTTCGCGACTACGTCGCGAAAAAATCGTATTCTATAGAGAAAAGTAATAGCATAGCGAGTCCGATCGAGCCGCACGTTTTGATACATTGTTTGTCTGTGTGCGACGTACGGTTATTGTGTTACTCGAAATCAAAATTTGTGTAGGAAGAGTAACAAATATAACACTAGACCGGACAATTCCCCGGGGGAAATTGTGAGAGGATGCAGTGCGCGAAGCAATTCGCTCACGCATGTTCGCTGGCCGTGAACGCGTGACCCGCAATGATGTTTCAATGCAATGATCGTGTGTGTGCTCGAGACAGCAGCCATCATGAAGAAGACCTATTCAAGAGTATGACCAAAGTGACTACAGGCGGAAATTAGCATGTACTGCTATAACCTGGGACAGACATCTGTCCTTAACACAAGGATAATGTTTAATTTGTGCACTGTCCCTTTTAAAAATAAAATAAACTCTAAACTCTAAGAAGAGTGTTTGTAGTTTGTATGTACGAACAGAAGTGTTCCTAATAAAGTGGGTGGCTAAGGTGAGGCTGACACACAAGGGCTGGAGTTTTCTACTGTTTTTTTTATGAAGGACCAGGCCTCGAACAATCACAAATAACTCGACAACGGAAGCAGCTATTCACAAAATTCTTTCACAGTGAGCGCTAGAAGGGTCTCCTGAATAAAATGATGTATTGTTTGTATTGTTAAAAATGAGGACGCTACAGGGAGTTAAAAACGAGTGACTTTTCAGCAACGTTTATACTGGGAGTCAATGAGGCCGCTCACCTGTGCTCTCCTGACTTTGAGGCTTGTCATTCAAAAACCGTAAATCCTATCGTTTAGGTAGACACATTGTGTGAATCAGGACAAGTTTTCCTACTACTTTTGAGAAAATCATGTCTGTAGAGTGAAATTTGTGGCTGAAAACAGAGTTTAAGCGAGAAAGTTTGACCTTTTTTTTGAACCTCTCTCCACTCTGACCTTAACGAGGTCCACTGGTGTGTAACGCAATAGACACCCATTCAAAAGCCAGATTTTCTCCCAGAAACCACATGGCGTTTGACCCGGGACTGATCCGAAAGTGTAGAACCTAGCAGAAAAGTTGAATGCCAGATCCACAGAGGAGAAGTTTTCCTACGTTTTAGAGTTTGAATCACGTCTCTAGGTGAAAGCATGCCAGAGCAGCGGATGTTTGAAAAACGTTGAAAAAGTGCTTCTTTTTCAATTAATTCCATAGAAATGAATGGGGTTTTTTTTGGACGATTTTTTCGCGACTACGTCGCGAAAAAATCGTATTCTATAGAGAAAAGTAATAGCATAGCGAGTCCGATCGAGCCGCACGTTTTGATACATTGTTTGTCTGTGTGCGACGTACGGTTATTGTGTTACTCGAAATCAAAATTTGTGTAGGAAGAGTAACAAATATAACACTAGACCGGACAATTCCCCGGGGGAAATTGTGAGAGGATGCAGTGCGCGAAGCAATTCGCTCACGCATGTTCGCTGGCCGTGAATGTGTGACCCGCAATGATGTTTCAATGCAATGATCGTGTGTGTGCTCGAGACAGCAGCCATCATGAAGAAGACCTATTCAAGAGAATGACCAAAGTGACTACAGGCGGAAATTAGCATGTACTGCTATAACCTGGGACAGACATCTGTCCTTACCACAAGGATAATGTTTAATTTGTGCACTGTCCCTTTTAAAAATAAAATAAACTCTAAACTCTAAGAAGAGTGTTTGTAGTTTGTATGTACGAACAGAAGTGTTCCTAATAAAGTGGGCGGCTAAGGTGAGGCTGACACACAAGGGCTGGAGTTTTCTACTGTTTTTTTTATGAAGGACCAGGCCTCGAACAATGACAAATAACTCGACAACGGAAGCAGCTATTCACAAAATTCTTTCACAGTGAGCGCTAGAAGGGTCTCCTGAATAAAATGATGTATTTTTTTGTTTGTATTATTAAAAATGAGGACGCTACAGGGAGTTAAAAACGAGTGACTTTTCAGCAACGTTTATACTGGGAGTCAATGAGGCCGCTCACCTGTGCTCTGCTCACTTTGAGGCTTGTCATTCAAAAACCGTAAATCCTATCGTTTAGGTAGACACATTGTGTGAATCAGGACAAGTTTTCCTACTACTTTTGAGAAAATCATGTCTGTAGAGTGAAATTTGTGGCTGAAAACACGGTTTAAAAATAAAATAAACTCTAAACTCTAAGAAGAGTGTTTGTAGTTTGTATGTACGAACAGAAGTGTTCCTAATAAAGTGGGCGGCTAAGGTGAGGCTGACACACAAGGGCTGGAGATTTCTACTGTTTTTTTTATGAAGGACCAGGCCTCGAACAATGACAAATAACTCGACAACGGAAGCAGCTATTCACAAAATTCTTTCACAGTGAGCGCTAGAAGGGTCTCCTGAATAAAATGATGTATTTTTTTGTTTGTATTGTTAAAAATGAGGACGCTACAGGGAGTTAAAAACGAGTGACTTTTCTATCCCGTTTATAATGCATGTCAATGAGCTAACACACACAAGGTCTTGAATTTTGTGCTGTTTTTTACTACGGACCAGACCTCAAACAATGACAAATAACTCGACAACGAAAGCAGCTATTCACAAAATTCTTTCACAGTGAGCGCTAGAAGGGTCTCCTGAATAAAATGATGTTTTTTTTTTTTTGTATTGTTAAAAATGAGGACGCTACAGGGAGTTAAAAACGAGTGACTTTTCAGCAACGTTTATACTGGGAGTCAATGAGGCCGCTCACCTGTGCTCTCCTCACTTTGAGGCTTGTCATTCAAAAACCGTAAATCCTACCGTTTAGGTAGACACATTGTGTGAATCAGGACAAGTTTTCCTACTACTTTTGAGAAAATCATGTCTGTAGAGTGAAATTTGTGGATGAAAACACAGTTTATGTGAGAAATTTTGAGCTTTTTTTTGAAGCCCCCTACACTCTGAGTTAACGAGGCGCACTGGTGTGTAACGCAATAGACACCCATTCAAAAGCCGGATTTTCTCCCAGAAACCACATGGCGTTTGAACCGGGCCTGATCCGAAAGTGTAAAACCTAGCAGAAAAGTTGAATGCCAGATCCACAGAGGAGAAGTTTTCCTACGTTTTAGAGTTTGAATCATGTCTCTAGGTGAAAGCATGCCAGAGCAGCGGATGTTTGAAAAACGTTGAAAAAGTGCTTTTGTTTCAATTAATTCCATAGAAATGAATGGGGTTTTTTGGGGCGATTTTTTCGCGACTACGTCGCGAAAAAATCGTAAACTGTAGAGAAAAGTAATAGCATAGCGAGTCCGATCGAGCCGCACGTTTTGATGTATTGTTTGTCTGTGTGCGACGTACGGTTATTGAGTTATTCGAAATCAAAATTTGCGTAGGAATAATAAATATAAGAATAAGAAGAAGAAGAAGAAACACGTAGAAGAACAATAGTTGCAGTGCTTTGCACTGCAACCTATGGGCTCCCCTAGGGGAGCCCATAGGTTGCTGTGCTGCAGCACTGCATCCTAACTAGACCGGACAATTCCCCGGGGGGAAATTGTGAGAGGATGCAGTGCGCGAAGCAATTCGGTCACGCATGTTTGCTGGCCGTGAATGTGTGACCCGCAATGACGTTTCAATGCAATGATTATGTGTGTGCTTGAGACAGCAGCCGTCATGAAGAAGAGCTATTCAACAGTATGACCAAAGTGACTACAGGCGGAAATTAGCATGTACTGCTATAACCTGGGACAGACATCTGTCCTTACCACAAGGATAATGTTTAATTTGTGCACTGTCCCTTTTAAAAATAAAATAAACTCTAAACTCTAAGAAGAGTGTTTGTAGTTTGTATGTACGAACAGAAGTGTTCCTAATAAAGTGGGCGGCTAAGGTGAGGCCTGTCGGCTGCCCTCCTCTCAGTTTCTCAGAGCAGCGGATGTTTGAAAAAGTCCTTTTTTTTTCCAATTAATTCCATTGAAATGAATGGGTTTTTTTGGGGACAAGTGTGACTACTACTTTTGAGAAAATTATGTCTGTAGTGTGAAATTTGTGGCTGAAAACAGTTTAAGTTTGAAATTTTGAGCATGTAAGTGTAGAACCTAGCAGAAAAGTTGAATGACAGATCCACAGAGGAGAAGTTTTCCTACGTTTTAGAGTTTGAATCACGTCTCTAGGTGAAAGCATGCCAGAGCAGCAGACGTTTGAAAAACGTTGAAAAAGTGCTTTTTTTCAATTAATTCCATAGAAATGAATGGGGTTTTTTTGTGACGATTTTTTTTTTATAACCTGGGACAGACATCTGATCTTAACACAAGGATAATGTTTAATTTGTGCACTGTCCCTTTTAAAAATAAAATAAACTCTAAACTCTAAGAAGAGTGTTTGTAGTTTGTATGTACGAACAGAAGTGTTCCTAATAAAGTGGGCGGCTAAGGTGAGGCTGCCACACAAGGGCTGGAGTTTTCTACTGTTTTTTTATGAAGGACCAGGCCTCGAACAATGACAAATAACTCGACAACGGAAGCAGCTATTCACAAAATTCTTTCACAGTGAGCGCTAGAAGGGTCTCCTGAATAAAATGATGTATTTTTTTGTTTGTATTGTTAAAAATGAGGACGCTACAGGGAGTTAAAAACGAGTGACTTTTCAGCAACGTTTATACTGGGAGTCAATGAGGCCGCTCACCTGTGCTCTCCTCGCTTTGAGGCTTGTCATTCAAAAACCGTAAATCCTATCGTTTAGGTAGACACATTGTGTGAATCAGGACAAGTTTTCCTACTACTTTTGAGAAAATCATGTCTGTAGAGTGAAATTTGTGGCTGAAAACAGAGTTTAAGCGAGAAAGTTTGACCTTTTTTTTGAAGCCGCCTACACTCTAAGATAATGACCTTCACTGGTGTGTAACGCAATAGACACCCATTCAAAAGCCGGATTTTCTCCCAGAAACCACATGGCGTTTGAACCGGGCCTGATCCGAAAGTGTAAAACCTAGCAGAAAAGTTGAATGCCAGATCCACAGAGGAGAAGTTTTCCTACGTTTTAGAGTTTGAATCATGTCTCTAGGTGAAAGCATGCCAGAGCAGTGGATGTTTGAAAAACATTGAAAAAGTGCTTTTTTTTCAATTAATTCCATAGAAATGAATGGGGTTTTTTGGGGCGATTTTTTCGCGACTACGTCGCGAAAAAATCGTATTCTATAGAGAAAAGTAATAGCATAGCGAGTCCGATCGAGCCGCACGTTTTGATGTATTGTTTGTCTGTGTGCGACGTACGGTTATTGAGTTATTCGAAATCAAAATTTGCGTAGGAATAATAATAATAAGAAGAAACACGTAGAAGAACAATAGTTGCAGTGCTTTGCACTGCAACCTATGGGCTCCCCTAGGGGAGCCCATAGGTTGCTGTGCTGCAGCACTGCATCCTAACTAGACTGGACAATTCCCCGGGGGAAATTGTGAGAGGATGCAGTGCGCGAAGCAATTCGGTCACGCACGTTCGCTGGCCGTGAATGTGTGACCCGCAATGATGTTTCAATGCAATGATTGTGTGTGTGCTCTAGACAGCAGCCATCATGAAGAAGAGCTATTCAAGAGCATGAACAAAGTGACTACAGGCGGAAATTAGCATGTACTGCTATAACCTGGGACAGACATCTGTCCTTACCACAAGGATAATGTTTAATTTGTGCACTGTCCCTTTTAAAAATAAAATAAACTCTAAACACTAAGAAGAGTGTTTGTAGTATGTATGTACGAACAGAAGTGTTCCTAATAAAGTGGGCGGCTAAGGTGAGGCTAAGACACACAAGGGCTGGAGTTTTCTACTGTTTTTTTATGAAGGACCAGGCCTCGAACAATAACAAATAACTCGACAACGGAAGCAGCTATTCACAAAATTCTTTCACAGTGAGCGCTAGAAGGGTCTCCTGAATAAAATGATGTATTTTTTTGTTTGTACTCTTAAAAATAACGACAATAGAGCGATTTAAAAACGAGTGACTTTTCTCTCACGTTTACAATGGGTTTCAATGAAGCCTGTCAGCTGCCCTGTCCTCAGTTTGACGCTTGTCATTCAAAAACCGTAAATCCTATCGTTTAGGTAGACACATTGTGTGAATCAGGACAAGTTTTCCTACAAGGATAATGTTTAATTTGTGCACTGTCCCTTTTAAAAATAAAATAAACTCTAAACTCTAAGAAGAGTGTTTGTAGTTTGTATGTACGAACAGAAGTGTTCCTAATAAAGTGGGCGGCTAAGGTGAGGCTGACACACAAGGGCTGGAGTTTTCTACTGTTTTTTTTATGAAGGACCAGGCCTCGAACAATGACAAATAACTCGACAACGGAAGCAGCTATTCACAAAATTCTTTCACACTGAGCGCTAGAAGGGTCTCCTGAATAGACTGATGTAATTTTTTTGTCTGTATTGTTAAAAATGAGGACGCTACAGGGAGTTAAAAACGAGTGACTTTTCAGCAACGTTTATAATGGGAGTCAATGAGGCCGCTCACCTGTGCTCTCCTCACTTTGAGGCTTGTCATTCAAAAACCGTAAATCCTATTGTTTAGGTAGACACATTGTGTGAATCAGGACAAGTTTTCCTCCTACTTTTGAGAAAATCATGTCTGTAGAGTGAAATTTGTGCCTGAAAACAGAGTGTAAGCGAGAAAGTTTGACCTTTTTTTTGAACCTCTCTCCACTCTGAGCTAAACAAGGTCCACTGGTGTGTAACGCAATAGACACCCATTCAAATGCCGGATTTTCTCCCAGAAACCACATGGCGTTTGACCCGGGACTGATCCGAAAGTGTAGAACCTAGCAGAAAAGTTGAAGGCCAGATCCACAGAGGAGAAGTTTTCCTACGTTTTAGAGTTTGAATCACGTCTCTAGGTGAAAGCATGCCAGAGCAGCGGATGTTTGAAAAACGTTGAAAAAGTGCTTTTTTTTCAATTAATTCCATAGAAATGAATGGGGTTTTTTTGGACGATTTTTTCGCGACTACGTCGCGAAAAAATCGTATTCTATAGAGAAAAGTAATAGCATAGCGAGTCCGATCGAGCTGCACGTTTTGATACATTGTTTGTCTGTGTGCGACGTACGGTTATTGTGTTACTCGAAATCAAAATTTGTGTAGGAAGAGTAACAAATATAACACTAGACCGGACAATTCCCCGGGGGAAATTGTGAGAGGATGCAGTGCGCGAAGCAATTCGCTCACGCATGTTCGCTGGCCGTGAACGCGTGACCCGCAATGATGTTTCAATGCAATGATCGTGTGTGTGCTCGAGACAGCAGCCATCATGAAGAAGACCTATTCAAGAGTATGACCAAAGTGACTACAGGCGGAAATTAGCATGTACTGCTATAACCTGGGACAGACATATGTCCTTAACACAAGGATAATGTTTAATTTGTGCACTGTCCCTTTTAAAAATAAAATAAACTCTAAACTCTAAGAAGAGTGTTTGTAGTTTGTATGTACGAACAGAAGTGTTCCTAATAAAGTGGGCGGCTAAGGTGAGGCTGACACACAAGGGCTGGAGTTTTCTACTGTTTTTTTATGAAGGACCAGGCCTCGAACAATGACAAATAACTCGACAACGGAAGCAGCTATTCACAAAATTCTTTCACAGTGAGCGCTAGAAGGGTCTCCTGAATAAAATGATGTATTTTTTTGTTTGTATTGTTAAAAATGAGGACGCTACAGGGAGTTAAAAACGAGTGACTTTTCAGCAACGTTTATACTGGGAGTCAATGAGGCCGCTCACCTGTGCTCTCCTCACTTTGAGGCTTGTCATTCAAAAACCGTAAATCCTATCGTTTAGGTAGACACATTGTGTGAATCAGGACAAGTTTTCCTACTACTTTTGAGAAAATCATGTCTGTAGAGTGAAATTTGTGGCTGAAAACAGAGTTTAAGCGAGAAAGTTTGACCTTTTTTTTGAAGCCGCCTACACTCTAAGTTTAACGACCCTCACTGGTGTGTAACGCAATAGACACCCATTCAAAAGCCGGATTTTCTCCCAGAAACCACATGGCGTTTGAACCGGGCCTGATCCGAAAGTGTAAAACCTAGCAGAAAAGTTGAATGCCAGATCCACAGAGGAGAAGTTTTCCTACGTTTTAGAGTTTGAATCATGTCTCTAGGTGAAAGCATGCCAGAGCAGCGGATGTTTGAAAAACATTGAAAAAGTGCTTTTTTTCAATTAATTCCATAGAAATGAATGGGGTTTTTTGGGGCGATTTTTTCGCGACTACGTCGCGAAAAAATCGTATTCTATAGAGAAAAGTAATAGCATAGCGAGTCCGATCGAGCCGCACGTTTTGATATATTGTTTGTCTGTGTGCGACGTACGGTTGTGTGACCTGCTATGAAGCTACAATGCCATGATTTGTGTGCTTGAGACAGCCGGCCCCTCCCCTCTGTGCTCGCTTACTGAAGCCAGTAAACATGGTGACAGGCCTGAGCAGGTTATGAAACACACACAAGATTTTATCAGGTGTCTGCTGTAAATTGCTATGGACCAGGCCTCGAACAATGACAAATAACTCGACAACGGAAGCAGCTATTCACAAAATTCTTTCACAGTGAGCGCTAGAAGGGTCTCCTGAATAAAATGATGTATTTTTTTGTTTGTATTGTTAAAAATGAGGACGCTACAGGGAGTTAAAAACGAGTGACTTTTCAGCAACGTTTATACTGGGAGTCAATGAGGCCGCTCACCTGTGCTCTCCTCGCTTTGAGGCTTGTCATTCAAAAACCGTAAATCCTACCGTTTAGGTAGACACATTGTGTGAATCAGGACAAGTTTTCCTACTACTTTTGAGAAAATCATGTCTGTAGAGTGAAATTTGTGGATGAAAACACAGTTTAAGTGAGAAATTTTGAGCTTTTTTTTGAAGCCACCTACACTCTGAGTTAATGAGGCGCACTGGTGTGTAACGCAATAGACACCCATTCAAAAGCCGGATTTTCTCCCAGAAACCACATGGCGTTTGAACCGGGCCTGATCCGAAAGTGTTAAACCTAGCAGAAAAGTTGAATGCCAGATCCACAGAGGAGAAGTTTTCCTACGTTTTAGAGTTTGAATCATGTCTCTAGGTGAAAGCATGCCAGAGCAGTGGATGTTTGAAAAACATTGAAAAAGTGCTTTTTTTTCAATTAATTCCATAGAAATGAATGGGGTTTTTTGGGGCGATTTTTTCGCGACTACGTCGCGACAAAATCGTATTCTATAGAGAAAAGTAATAGCATAGCGAGTCCGATCGAGCCGCACGTTTTGATATATTGTTTGTCTGTGTGCGACGTACGGTTATTGAGTTAATCGAAATCAAAATTTGCGTAGGAATAATAAATATAAGAACTAGACCGGACAATTCCCCGGGGGAAATTGTGAGAGGATGCAGTGCGCGAAGCAATTCGCTCACGCATGTTCGCTGGCCGTGAATGTGTGACCAGCAATGATGTTTCAATGCAATGATTGTGTGTGTGCTCGAGACAGCAGCCGTCATGAAGGAGACCTATTCAAGAGCATGAACAAAGTGACTACAGGCGGAAATTAGCATGTACTGCTATAACCTGGGACAGACATCTGTCCTTACCACAAGGATAATGTTTAATTTGTGCACTGTCCCTTTTAAAAATAAAATAAACTCTAAACTCTAAGAAGAGTGTTTGTAGTTTGTATGTACGAACAGAAGTGTTCCTAATAAAGTCGGCGGCTAAGGTGAGGCTGACACACAAGGGCTGGAGTTTTCTACTGTTTTTTTTATGATGGACCAGGCCTCGAACAATGACAAATAACTCGACAACGGAAGCAGCTATTCACAAAATTCTTTCACAGTGAGCGCTAGAAGGGTCTCCTGAATAAAATGATGTATTTTTTTGTTTGTATTGTTAAAAATGAGGACGCTACAGGGAGTTAAAAACGAGTGACTTTTCAGCAACGTTTATACTGGGAGTCAATGAGGCCGCTCACCTGTGCTCTCCTCACTTTGAGGCTTGTCATTCAAAAACCGTAAATCCTATCGTTTAGGTAGACATATTGTGTGAATCAGGACAAGTTTTCCTACTACTTTTGAGAAAATCATGTCTGTAGAGTGAAATTTGTGGCTGAAAACACGGTTTAAAAATAAAATAAACTCTAAACTCTAAGAAGAGTGTTTGTAGTTTGTATGTACGAACAGAAGTGTTCCTAATAAAGTGGGCGGCTAAGGTGAGGCTGACACACAAGGGCTGGAGTTTTCTACTGTTTTTTTTATGAAGGACCAGGCCTCGAACAATGACAAATAACTCGACAACGGAAGCAGCTATTCACAAAATTCTTTCACAGTGAGCGCTAGAAGGGTCTCCTGAATAAAATGATGTATTTTTTTGTTTGTATTGTTAAAAATGAGGACGCTACAGGGAGTTAAAAACGAGTGACTTTTCAGCAACGTTTATACTGGGAGTCAATGAGGCCGCTCACCTGTGCTCTCCTCACTTTGAGGCTTGTCATTCAAAAACCGTAAATCCTATCGTTTAGGTAGACACATTGTGTGAATCAGGACAAGTTTTCCTACTACTTTTGAGAAAATCATGTCTGTAGAGTTAAATTTGTGGCTGAAAACAGAGTTTAAGCGAGAAAGTTTGACCTTTTTTTTGAACCTCTCTCCACTCTGACCTTAACGAGGTCCACTGGTGTGTAACGCAATAGACACCCATTCAAAAGCCGGATTTTCTCCCAGAAACCACATGGCGTTTGACCCGGGACTGATCCGAAAGTGTAGAACCTAGCAGAAAAGTTGAATGCCAGATCCACAGAGGAGAAGTTTTCCTACGTTTTAGAGTTTGAATCACGTCTCTAGGTGAAAGCATGCCAGAGCAGCGGACGTTTGAAAAACGTTGAAAAAGTGCTTTTTTTTCAATTAATTCCATAGAAATGAATGGGGTTTTTTTGGACGATTTTTTCGCGACTACGTCGCGAAAAAATCGTATTCTATAGAGAAAAGTAATAGCATAGCGAGTCCGATCAAGCCGCACGTTTTGATACATTGTTTGTCTGTGTGCGACGTACGGTTATTGTGTTACTCGAAATCAAAATTTGTGTAGGAAGAGTAACAAATATAACACTAGACCGGACAATTCCCCGGGGGAAATTGTGAGAGGATGCAGTGCGCGAAGCAATTCGCTCACGCATGTTCGCTGGCCGTGAATGTGTGACCCGCAATGATGTTTCAATGCAATGATCGTGTGTGTGCTCGAGACAGCAGCCATCATGAAGAAGACCTATTCAAGAGTATGACCAAAGTGACTACAGGCGGAAATTAGCATGTACTGCTATAACCTGGGACAGACATCTGTCCTTAACACAAGGATAATGTTTAATTTGTGCACTGTCCCTTTTAAAAATAAAATAAACTCTAAACTCTAAGAAGAGTGTTTGTAGTTTGTATGTACGAACAGAAGTGTTCCTAATAAAGTGGGCGGCTAAGGTGAGGCTGACACACAAGGGCTGGAGTTTTCTACTGTTTTTTTTATGAAGGACCAGGCCTCGAACAATGACAAATAACTCGACAACGGAAGCAGCTATTCACAAAATTCTTTCACAGTGAGCGCTAGAAGGGTCTCCTGAATAAAATGATGTATTTTTTTGTTTGTATTGTTAAAAATGAGGACGCTACAGGGAGTTAAAAACGAGTGACTTTTCAGCAACGTTTATACTGGGAGTCAATGAGGCCGCTCACCTGTGCTCTCCTCACTTTGAGGCTTGTCATTCAAAAACCGTAAATCCTATCGTTTAGGTAGACACATTGTGTGAATCAGGACAAGTTTTCCTACTACTTTTGAGAAAATCATGTCTGTAGAGTGAAATTTGTGGCTGAAAACACGGTTTAAAAATAAAATAAACTCTAAACTCTAAGAAGAGTGTTTGTAGTTTGTATGTACGAACAGAAGTGTTCCTAATAAAGTGGGCGGCTAAGGTGAGGCTGACACACAAGGGCTGGAGTTTTCTACTGTTTTTTTTATGAAGGACCAGGCCTCGAACAATGACAAATAACTCGACAACGGAAGCAGCTATTCACAAAATTCTTTCACAGTGAGCGCTAGAAGGGTCTCCTGAATAAAATGATGTATTTTTTTGTTTGTATTGTTAAAAATGAGGACGCTACAGGGAGTTAAAAACGAGTGACTTTTCAGCAACGTTTATACTGGGAGTCAATGAGGCCGCTCACCTGTGCTCTCCTCACTTTGAGGCTTGTCATTCAAAAACCGTAAATCCTATCGGTTAGGTAGACACATTGTGTGAATCAGGACAAGTTTTCCTACTACTTTTGAGAAAATCATGTCTGTAGAGTGAAATTTGTGGCTGAAAACACGGTTTAAAAATAAAATAAACTCTAAACTCTAAGAAGAGTGTTTGTAGTTTGTATGTACGAACAGAAGTGTTCCTAATAAAGTGGGCGGCTAAGGTGAGGCTGACACACAAGGGCTGGAGTTTTCTACTGTTTTTTTTATGAAGGACCAGGCCTCGAACAATGACAAATAACTCGACAACGGAAGCAGCTATTCACAAAATTCTTTCACAGTGAGCGCTAGAAGGGTCTCCTGAATAAAATGATGTATTTTTTTGTTTGTATTGTTAAAAATGAGGACGCTACAGGGAGTTAAAAACGAGTGACTTTTCAGCAACGTTTATACTGGGAGTCAATGAGACCGCTCACCTGTGCTCTCCTCACTTTGAGGCTTGTCATTCAAAAACCGTAAATCCTATCGTTTAGGTAGACACATTGTGTGAATCAGGACAAGTTTTCCTACTACTTTTGAGAAAATCATGTCTGTAGAGTGAAATTTGTGGCTGAAAACACGGTTTAAGCGAGAAAGTTTGAGCTTTTTTTTGAAGCCGCCTACACTCTAAGCTTAAAGAACCTCACTGGTGTGTAACGCAATAGACACCCATTCAAAAGCCGGATTTTCTCCCAGAAACCACATGGCGTTTGAACCGGGACTGATCCGAAAGTGTAAAACCTAGCAGAAAAGTTGAATGCCAGATCCACAGAGGAGAAGTTTTCCTACGTTTTAGAGTTTGAATCATGTCTCTAGGTGAAAGCATGCCAGAGCAACGGATGTTTGAAAAACGTTGAAAAAGTGCTTTTTTTTCAATTAATTCCATAGAAATGAATGGGGTTTTTTGGGGCGATTTTTTCACGACTACGTCGCGAAAAAATCGTATTCTATAGAGAAAAGTAATGTACTGTTTGTTTGCATGTACTGCTATAACCTGGGACAGACATCTGTCCTTAACACAAGGATAATGTTTAATTTGTGCACTGTCCCTTTTAAAAATAAAATAAACTCTAAACTCTAAGAAGAGTGTTTGCAGTTTGTATGTACGAACAGAAGTGTTCCTAATAAAGTGGGCGGCTAAGGTGAGGCTGACACACAAGGGCTGGAGTTTTCTACTGTTTTTTTATGAAGGACCAGGCCTCGAACAATGACAAATAACTCGACAACGGAAGCAGCTATTCACAAAATTCTTTCACAGTGAGCGCTAGAAGGGTCTCCTGAATAAAATGATGTATTTTTTTGTTTGTATTGTTAAAAATGAGGACGCTACAGGGAGTTAAAAACGAGTGACTTTTCAGCAACGTTTATACTGGGAGTCAATGAGGCCGCTCACCTGTGCTCTCCTCACTTTGAGGCTTGTCATTCAAAAACCGTAAATCCTATCGTTTAGGTAGACACATTGTGTGAAGCAGGACAAGTTTTCCTACTACTTTTGAGAAAATCATGTCTGTAGAGTGAAATTTGTGGATGAAAACAGAGTTTAAGCGAGAAAGTTTGACCTTTTTTTTTAACCACTCTCCACTCTAAGATTAACGACCCTCACTGGTGTGTAACGCAATAGACACCCATTCAAAAGCCGGATTTTCTCCCAGAAACCACATGGCGTTTGAACCGGGCCTGATCCGAAAGTGTAAAACCTAGCAGAAAAGTTGAATGCCAGATCCACAGAGGAGAAGTTTTCCTACGTTTTAGAGTTTGAATCATGTCTCTAGGTGAAAGCATGCCAGAGCAGCGGATGTTTGAAAAACGTTGAAAAAGTGCTTTTTTTTCAATTAATTCCATCGAAATGAATGGGGTTTTTTGAGACGATTTTTTCGCGACTACGTCGCGAAAAAATCGTATTCTGTAGAGCAAAGTAATAGCATAGCGAGTCCAATCAAGCCGCACGTTTTGATATATTGTTTGTCTGTGTGCGACGTACGGTTGTGTGACCTGCTATGAAGCTACAATGCCATGATTTATGTGTGTGGTTGAGACAGCCGGCCCCTCCCCTCTGTGCTCGCTTACTGAAGCCAGTCGGCATGGTAAAGGGCCTGAGCAGGTTAAAACACACACACAAGAGTTTGTCAGGTGTCTGATGAATTTTGCTAAGGGACAGGCCTCGAACAATGACAAATAACTCGACAACGGAAGCAGCTATTCACAAAATTCTTTCACAGTGAGCGCTAGAAGGGTCTCCTGAATAAAATGATGTATTTTTTTTGTTTGTATTGTTAAAAATGAGGACGCTACAGGGAGTTAAAAACGAGTGACTTTTCAGCAACGTTTATACTGGGAGTCAATGAGGCCGCTCACCTGTGCTCTCCTCACTTTGAGGCTTGTCATTCAAAAACCGTAAATCCTACCGTTTAGGTAGACACATTGTGTGAATCAGGACAAGTTTTCCTACTACTTTTGAGAAAATCATGTCTGTAGAGTGAAATTTGTGGATGAAAACACAGTTTAAGTGAGAAATTTTGAGCTTTTTTTTGAAGCCGCCTACACTCTGAGTTAACGAGGCGCACTGGTGTGTAACGCAATAGACACCCATTCAAAAGCCGGATTTTCTATCAGAACCCACATGGCGTTTGACCCGGGACTGATCCGAAAGTGTAGAACCTAGCAGAAAAGTTGAATGCCAGATCCACAGAGGAGAAGTTTTCCTACGTTTTAGAGTTTGAATCAGGTCTCTAGGTGAAAGCATGCCAGAGCAGTGGACGTTTGAAAAACGTTGAAAAAGTGCTTTTTTTTCAATTAATTCCATAGAAATGAATGGGGTTTTTTTGGACGATTTTTTCGCGACTACGTCGCGAAAAAATCGTAATCTATAGAGAAAAGTAATAGCATAGCGAGTCCGATCGATCCGCACGTTTTGATATATTGTTTGTCTGTGTGCGACGTACGGTTATTGAGTTATTCGAAATCAAAATTTGCGTAGGAATAAGAAGAAGAAGAAGAAGAAGAAGAAGAAATACGTAGAAGAACAATAGTTGCAGTGCTTTGCACTGCAACCTATGGGCTCCCCTAGGGGAGCCCATAGGTTGCTGTGCTGCAGCACTGCATCCTAACTAGACCGGACAATTCCCCGGGGGAAATTGTGAGAGGATGCAGTGCGCGAAGCAATTCGCTCACGCACGTTCGCTGGCCGTGAACGTGTGACCCGCAATGATGTTTCAATGCAATGATCGTGTGTGTGCTCGAGACAGCAGCCATCATGAAGAAGACCTATTCAAGAGTATGACCAAAGTGACTACAGGCGGAAATTAGCATGTACTGCTATAACCTGGGACAGACATCTGTCCTTAACACAAGGATAATGTTTAATTTGTGCACTGTCCCTTTTAAAAATAAAATAAACTCTAAACTCTAAGAAGAGTGTTTGTAGTTTGTATGTACGAACAGAAGTGTTCCTAATAAAGTGGGCGGCTAAGGTGAGGCTGACACACAAGGGCTGGAGTTTTCTACTGTTTTTTTTATGAAGGACCAGGCCTCGAACAATGACAAATAACTCGACAACGGAAGCAGCTATTCACAAAATTCTTTCACAGTGAGCGCTAGAAGGGTCTCCTGAATAAAATGATGTATTTTTTTGTTTGTATTGTTAAAAATGAGGACGCTACAGGGAGTTAAAAACGAGTGACTTTTCAGCAACGTTTATACTGGGAGTCAATGAGGCCGCTCACCTGTGCTCTCCTCACTTTGAGGCTTGTCATTCAAAAACCGTAAATCCTATCGTTTAGGTAGACACATTGTGTGAATCAGGACAAGTTTTCCTACTACTTTTGAGAAAATCATGTCTGTAGAGTGAAATTTGTGGCTGAAAACACGGTTTAAGCGAGAAAGTTTGAGCTTTTTTTTGAAGCCGCCTACACTCTAAGCTTAACGACCCTCACTGGTGTGTAACGCAATAGACACCCATTCAAAAGCCGGATTTTCTCCCAGAAACCACATGGCGTTTGAACCGGGCCTGATCCGAAAGTGTAAAACCTAGCAGAAAAGTTGAATGCCAGATCCACAGAGGAGAAGTTTTCCTACGTTTTAGAGTTTGAATCATGTCTCTAGGTGAAAGCATGCCAGAGCAGTGGATGTTTGAAAAACGTTGAAAAAGTGCTTTTTTTTCAATTAATTCCATAGAAATGAATGGGGTTTTTTGGGGCGATTTTTTCGCGACTATGTCGCGAAAAAATCGTATTCTATAGAGAAAAGTAATAGCATAGCGAGTCCGATCGAGCCGCACGTTTTGATGTATTGTTTGTCTGTGTGCGACGTACGGTTATTGAGTTAATCGAAATCGAAATTTGTGTAGGAAGAGTAACAAATATAACACTAGACCGGACAATTCCCCGGGGGAAATTGTGAGAGGATGCAGTGCGCGAAGCAATTCGGTCACGCATGTTCGCTGGCCGTGAAGGTGTGACCCGCAATGATGTTTCAATGCAATGATTGTGTGTGTGCTCGAGACAGCAGCCATCATGAAGAAGACCTTTTCAAGAGTATGACCAAAGTGACTACAGGCTGAAATTAGCATGTACTGCTATAACCTGGGACAGACATCTGTCCTTAACACAAGGATAATGTTTAATTTGTGCACTGTCCCTTTTAAAAATAAAATAAACTCTAAACTCTAAGAAGAGTGTTTGTAGTTTGTATGTACGAACAGAAGTGTTCCTAATAAAGTGGGCGGCTAAGGTGAGGCTGACACACAAGGGCTGGAGTTTTCTACTGTTTTTTTTATGAAGGACCAGGCCTCGAACAATGACAAATAACTCGACAACGGAAGCAGCTATTCACAAAATTCTTTCACAGTGAGCGCTAGAAGGGTCTCCTGAATAAAATGATGTATTTTTTTGTTTGTAGTCTTAAAAATAACGACACTAGAGCGATTTAAAAACGAGTGACTTTTCTATCCCGTTTATAATGCATGTCAATGAGCTAACACACACAAGGTCTTGAATTTTGTGCTGTGTTTTACTACGGACCAGACCGCAAACAATGACAAATAACTCGACAACGGAAGCAGCTATTCACAAAATTCTTTCACAGTGAGCGCTAGAAGGGTCTCCTGAATAAAATTATGTATTTTTTTGTTTGTACTCTTAAAAATAACGACACTAGAGCGATTTAAAAACGAGTGACTTTTCTCTCACGTTTACAATGGGTTTCAATGAAGCCTGTCAGCTGCCCTGTCCTCAGTTTGACGCTTGTCATTCAAAAACCGTAAATCCTATCGTTTAGGTAGACACATTGTGTGAATCAGGACAAGTTTTCCTACAAGGATAATGTTTAATTTGTGCACTGTCCCTTTTAAAAATAAAATAAACTCTAAACTCTAAGAAGAGTGTTTGTAGTTTGTATGTACGAACAGAAGTGTTCCTAATAAAGTGGGCAGCTAAGGTGAGGCTGACACACAAGGGCTGGAGTTTTCTACTGTTTTTTTTATGAAGGACCAGGCCTCGAACAATGACAAATAACTCGACAACGGAAGGAGCTATTCACAAAATTCTTTCACAGTGAGCGCTAGAAGGGTCTCCTGAATAAAATGATGTATTTTTTTGTTTGTATTGTTAAAAATGAGGACGCTACAGGGAGTTAAAAACGAGTGACTTTTCAGCAACGTTTATACTGGGAGTCAATGAGGCCGCTCACCTGTGCTCTCCTCACTTTGAGGCTTGTCATTCAAAAACCGTAAATCCTATCGTTTAGGTAGACACATTGTGTGAATCAGGACAAGTTTTCCTACTACTTTTGAGAAAATCATGTCTGTAGAGTGAAATTTGTGGCTGAAAACACGGTTTAATTGAGAAAGTTTGAGCTTTTATTTCAAACTGTCTGCACTCTAAGCTTAATGACCCTCACTGGTGTGTAACGCAATAGACACCCATTCAAAAGCCGGATTTTCTCCCAGAAACCACATGGCGTTTGAACCGGGCCTGATCCGAAAGTGTAAAACCTAGCAGAAAAGTTGAATGCCAGATCCACAGAGGAGAAGTTTTCCTACGTTTTAGAGTTTGAATCATGTCTTTAGGTGAAAGCATGCCAGAGCAGCGGATGTTTGAAAAACGTTGAAAAAGTGCTTTTTTTCAAATTAATTCCTTAGAAATGAATGGGGTTTTTTTGGACGATTTTTTCGCGACTACGTCGCGAAAAAATCGTATTCTATAGAGAAAAGTAATAGCATAGCGAGTCCGATCGAGCCGCACGTTTTGATACATTGTTTGTCTGTGTGCGACGTACGGTTATTGTGTTACTCGAAATCAAAATTTGTGTAGGAAGAGTAACAAATATAACACTAGACCGGACAATTCCCCGGGGGGAAATTGTGAGAGGATGCAGTGCGCGAAGCAATTCGGTCACGCATGTTTGCTGGCCGTGAATGTGTGACCCGCAATGACGTTTCAATGCAATGATTATGTGTGTGCTTGAGACAGCAGCCGTCATGAAGAAGAGCTATTCAACAGTATGACCAAAGTGACTACAGGCGGAAATTAGCATGTACTGCTATAACCTGGGACAGACATCTGTCCTTACCACAAGGATAATGTTTAATTTGTGCACTGTCCCTTTTAAAAATAAAATAAACTCTAAACTCTAAGAAGAGTGTTTGTAGTTTGTATGTACGAACAGAAGTGTTCCTAATAAAGTGGGCGGCTAAGGTGAGGCCTGTCGGCTGCCCTCCTCTCAGTTTCTCAGAGCAGCGGATGTTTGAAAAAGTCCTTTTTTTTTCCAATTAATTCCATTGAAATGAATGGGTTTTTTTGGGGACAAGTGTGACTACTACTTTTGAGAAAATTATGTCTGTAGTGTGAAATTTGTGGCTGAAAACAGTTTAAGTTTGAAATTTTGAGCATGTAAGTGTAGAACCTAGCAGAAAAGTTGAATGACAGATCCACAGAGGAGAAGTTTTCCTACGTTTTAGAGTTTGAATCACGTCTCTAGGTGAAAGCATGCCAGAGCAGCAGACGTTTGAAAAACGTTGAAAAAGTGCTTTTTTTCAATTAATTCCATAGAAATGAATGGGGTTTTTTTGTGACGATTTTTTTTTTATAACCTGGGACAGACATCTGATCTTAACACAAGGATAATGTTTAATTTGTGCACTGTCCCTTTTAAAAATAAAATAAACTCTAAACTCTAAGAAGAGTGTTTGTAGTTTGTATGTACGAACAGAAGTGTTCCTAATAAAGTGGGCGGCTAAGGTGAGGCTGCCACACAAGGGCTGGAGTTTTCTACTGTTTTTTTATGAAGGACCAGGCCTCGAACAATGACAAATAACTCGACAACGGAAGCAGCTATTCACAAAATTCTTTCACAGTGAGCGCTAGAAGGGTCTCCTGAATAAAATGATGTATTTTTTTGTTTGTATTGTTAAAAATGAGGACGCTACAGGGAGTTAAAAACGAGTGACTTTTCAGCAACGTTTATACTGGGAGTCAATGAGGCCGCTCACCTGTGCTCTCCTCGCTTTGAGGCTTGTCATTCAAAAACCGTAAATCCTATCGTTTAGGTAGACACATTGTGTGAATCAGGACAAGTTTTCCTACTACTTTTGAGAAAATCATGTCTGTAGAGTGAAATTTGTGGCTGAAAACAGAGTTTAAGCGAGAAAGTTTGACCTTTTTTTTGAAGCCGCCTACACTCTAAGATAATGACCTTCACTGGTGTGTAACGCAATAGACACCCATTCAAAAGCCGGATTTTCTCCCAGAAACCACATGGCGTTTGAACCGGGCCTGATCCGAAAGTGTAAAACCTAGCAGAAAAGTTGAATGCCAGATCCACAGAGGAGAAGTTTTCCTACGTTTTAGAGTTTGAATCATGTCTCTAGGTGAAAGCATGCCAGAGCAGTGGATGTTTGAAAAACATTGAAAAAGTGCTTTTTTTTCAATTAATTCCATAGAAATGAATGGGGTTTTTTGGGGCGATTTTTTCGCGACTACGTCGCGAAAAAATCGCAATCTATAGAGAAAAGTAATAGCATAGCGAGTCCGATCGAGCCGCACGTTTTGATATATTGTTTGTCTGTGTGCGACGTACGGTTATTGAGTTATTCGAAATCAAAATTTGCGTAGGAATAATAAGAAGAAGAAGAAGAAGAAGAAATACGTAGAAGAACAATAGTTGCAGTGCTTTGCACTGCAACCTATGGGCTCCCCTAGGGGAGCCCATAGGTTGCTGTGCTGCAGCACTGCATCCTAACTAGACCGGACAATTCCCCGGGGGAAATTGTGAGAGGATGCAGTGCGCGAAGCAATTCGCTCACGCATGTTCGCTGGCCGTGAACGCGTGACCCGCAATGATGTTTCAATGCAATGATCGTGTGTGTGCTCGAGACAGCAGCCATCATGAAGAAGACCTATTCAAGAGTATGACCAAAGTGACTACAGGCGGAAATTAGCATGTACTGCTATAACCTGGGACAGACATCTGTCCTTAACACAAGGATAATGTTTAATTTGTGCACTGTCCCTTTTAAAAATAAAATAAACTCTAAACTCTAAGAAGAGTGTTTGTAGTTTGTATGTACGAACAGAAGTGTTCCTAATAAAGTGGGCGGCTAAGGTGAGGCTGACACACAAGGGCTGGAGTTTTCTACTGTTTTTTTATGAAGGACCAGGCCTCGAACAATGACAAATAACTCGACAACGGAAGCAGCTATTCACAAAATTCTTTCACAGTGAGCGCTAGAAGGGTCTCCTGAATAAAATGATGTATTTTTTTGTTTGTATTGTTAAAAATGAGGACGCTACAGGGAGTTAAAAACGAGTGACTTTTCAGCAACGTTTATACTGGGAGTCAATGAGGCCGCTCACCTGTGCTCTCCTCACTTTGAGGCTTGTCATTCAAAAACCGTAAATCCTATCGTTTAGGTAGACACATTGTGTGAATCAGGACAAGTTTTCCTACTACTTTTGAGAAAATCATGTCTGTAGAGTGAAATTTGTGGCTGAAAACAGAGTTTAAGCGAGAAAGTTTGACCTTTTTTTTTAACCTCTCTCCACTCTGAGCATAACGAGGTCCACTGGTGTGTAACGCAATAGACACCCATAAAAAGCCGGATTTTCTCCCGGAACCAACATGGCGTTTGAGCCGGGACTGATCCGAAAGTGTAGAACCTAGCAGAAAAGTTGAAGGTCAGATCCACAGAGGAGAAGTTTTCCTACGTTTTAGAGTTTGAATCACGTCTCTAGGTGAAAGCATGCCAGAGCAGCGGATGTTTGAAAAACGTTGAAAAAGTGCTTTTTTTTCAATTAATTCCATCGAAATGAATGGGGTTTTTTTGGACGATTTTTTCGCGACTACGTCGCGAAAAAATCGTATTCTATAGAGAAAAGTAATAGCATAGCGAGTCCGATCGAGCCGCACGTTTTGATACATTGTTTGTCTGTGTGCGACGTACGGTTATTGTGTTACTCGAAATCAAAATTTGTGTAGGAAGAGTAACAAATATAACACTAGACCGGACAATTCCCCGGGGGAAATTGTGAGAGGATGCAGTGCGCGAAGCAATTCGCTCACGCATGTTCGCTGGCCGTGAATGTGTGACCCGCAATGATGTTTCAATGCAATGATTGTGTGTGTGCTTGAGACAGCAGCCGTCATGAAGAAGAGCTATTCAAGAGCATGAACAAAGTGACTACAGGCGGAAATTAGCATGTACTGCTATAACCTGGGACAGACATCTGTCCTTAACACAAGGATAATGTTTAATTTGTGCACTGTCCCTTTTAAAAATAAAATAAACTCTAAACTCTAAGAAGAGTGTTTGTAGTTTGTATGTACGAACAGAAGTGTTCCTAATAAAGTGGGCGGCTAAGGTGAGGCTGACACACAAGGGCTGGTGTTTTCTACTGTTTTTTTTATGAAGGACCAGGCCTCGAACAATGACAAATAACTCGACAACGGAAGCAGCTATTCACAAAATTCTTTCACAGTGAGCGCTAGAAGGGTCTCCTGAATAAAATGATGTATTTTTTTGTTTGTATTGTTAAAAATGAGGACGCTACAGGGAGTTAAAAACGAGTGACTTTTCAGCAACGTTTATACTGGGAGTCAATGAGGCCGCTCACCTGTGCTCTCCTCACTTTGAGGCTTGTCATTCAAAAACCGTAAATCCTATCGTTTAGGTAGACACATTGTGTGAATCAGGACAAGTTTTCCTACTACTTTTGAGAAAATCATGTCTGTAGAGTGAAATTTGTGGCTGAAAACACGGTTTAAAAATAAAATAAACTCTAAACTCTAAGAAGAGTGTTTGTAGTTTGTATGTACGAACAGAAGTGTTCCTAATAAAGTGGGCGGCTAAGGTGAGGCTGACACACAAGGGCTGGAGTTTTCTACTGTTTTTTTTATGAAGGACCAGGCCTCGAACAATGACAAATAACTCGACAACGGAAGCAGCTATTCACAAAATTCTTTCACAGTGAGCGCTAGAAGGGTCTCCTGAATAAAATGATGTATTTTTTTGTTTGTATTGTTAAAAATGAGGACGCTACAGGGAGTTAAAAACGAGTGACTTTTCAGCAACGTTTATACTGGGAGTCAATGAGGCCGCTCACCTGTGCTCTCCTCACTTTGAGGCTTGTCATTCAAAAACCGTAAATCCTATCGTTTAGGTAGACACATTGTGTGAATCAGGACAAGTTTTCCTACTACTTTTGAGAAAATCATGTCTGTAGAGTGAAATTTGTGGATGAAAACACGGTTTAAAAATAAAATAAACTCTAAACTCTAAGAAGAGTGTTTGTAGTTTGTATGTACGAACAGAAGTGTTCCTAATAAAGTGGGCGGCTAAGGTGAGGCTGACACACAAGGGCTGGAGTTTTCTACTGTTTTTTTTATGAAGGACCAGGCCTCGAACAATGACAAATAACTCGACAACGGAAGCAGCTATTCACAAAATTCTTTCACAGTGAGCGCTAGAAGGGTCTCCTGAATAAAATGATGTATTTTTTTGTTTGTATTGTTAAAAATGAGGACGCTACAGGGAGTTAAAAACGAGTGACTTTTCAGCAACGTTTATACTGGGAGTCAATGAGGCCGCTCACCTGTGCTCTCCTCACTTTGAGGCTTGTCATTCGAAAACCGTAAATCCTATCGTTTAGGTAGACACATTGTGTGAATCAGGACAAGTTTTCCTACTACTTTTGAGAAAATCATGTCTGTAGAGTGAAATTTGTGGCTGAAAACACGGTTTAAGCGAGAAAGTTTGAGCTTTTTTTTGAAGCCGCCTACACTCTAAGATTAACGACCCTCACTGGTGTGTAACGCAATAGACACCCATTCAAAAGCCGGATTTTCTCCCAGAAACCACATGGTGTTTGAACCGGGCCTGATCCGAAAGTGTAAAACCTAGCAGAAAAGTTGAATGCCAGATCCACAGAGGAGAAGTTTTCCTACGTTTTAGAGTTTGAATCATGTCTCTAGGTGAAAGCATGCCAGAGCAGCGGATGTTTGAAAAACATTGAAAAAGTGCTTTTTTTTCAATTAATTCCATAGAAATGAATGGGTTTTTTTGGGGCGATTTTTTCGCGACTACGTCGCGAAAAAATCGTATTCTATAGAGAAAAGTAATAGCATAGCGAGTCCGATCGAGCCGCACGTTTTGATATATTGTTTGTCTGTGTGCGACGTACGGTTATTCAGTTATTCGAAATCAAAATTTGCGTAGGAGGAAGAAGAAGAAGAAGAGGAAGAAGAAATACGTAGAAGAACAATAGTTGCAGTGCTTTGCACTGCAACCTATGGGCTCCCCTAGGGGAGCCCATAGGTTGCTGTGCTGCAGCACTGCATCCTAACTAGACCGGACAATTCCCCGGGGGAAATTGTGAGAGGATGCAGTGCGCGAAGCAATTCGCTCACGCATGTTCGCTGGCCGTGAACGCGTGACCCGCAATGATGTTTCAATGCAATGATCGTGTGTGTGCTCGAGACAGCAGCCATCATGAAGAAGACCTATTCAAGAGTATGACCAAAGTGACTACAGGCGGAAATTAGCATGTACTGCTATAACCTGGGACAGACATCTGTCCTTAACACAAGGATAATGTTTAATTTGTGCACTGTCCCTTTTAAAAATAAAATAAACTCTAAACTCTAAGAAGAGTGTTTGTAGTTTGTATGTACGAACAGAAGTGTTCCTAATAAAGTGGGTGGCTAAGGTGAGGCTGACACACAAGGGCTGGAGTTTTCTACTGTTTTTTTTATGAAGGACCAGGCCTCGAACAATCACAAATAACTCGACAACGGAAGCAGCTATTCACAAAATTCTTTCACAGTGAGCGCTAGAAGGGTCTCCTGAATAAAATGATGTATTGTTTGTATTGTTAAAAATGAGGACGCTACAGGGAGTTAAAAACGAGTGACTTTTCAGCAACGTTTATACTGGGAGTCAATGAGGCCGCTCACCTGTGCTCTCCTGACTTTGAGGCTTGTCATTCAAAAACCGTAAATCCTATCGTTTAGGTAGACACATTGTGTGAATCAGGACAAGTTTTCCTACTACTTTTGAGAAAATCATGTCTGTAGAGTGAAATTTGTGGCTGAAAACAGAGTTTAAGCGAGAAAGTTTGACCTTTTTTTTGAACCTCTCTCCACTCTGACCTTAACGAGGTCCACTGGTGTGTAACGCAATAGACACCCATTCAAAAGCCAGATTTTCTCCCAGAAACCACATGGCGTTTGACCCGGGACTGATCCGAAAGTGTAGAACCTAGCAGAAAAGTTGAATGCCAGATCCACAGAGGAGAAGTTTTCCTACGTTTTAGAGTTTGAATCACGTCTCTAGGTGAAAGCATGCCAGAGCAGCGGATGTTTGAAAAACGTTGAAAAAGTGCTTCTTTTTCAATTAATTCCATAGAAATGAATGGGGTTTTTTTTGGACGATTTTTTCGCGACTACGTCGCGAAAAAATCGTATTGTATAGAGAAAAGTAATAGCATAGCGAGTCCGATCGAGCCGCACGTTTTGATACATTGTTTGTCTGTGTGCGACGTACGGTTATTGTGTTACTCGAAATCAAAATTTGTGTAGGAAGAGTAACAAATATAACACTAGACCGGACAATTCCCCGGGGGGAAATTGTGAGAGGATGCAGTGCGCGAAGCAATTCGGTCACGCATGTTTGCTGGCCGTGAATGTGTGACCCGCAATGACGTTTCAATGCAATGATTATGTGTGTGCTTGAGACAGCAGCCGTCATGAAGAAGAGCTATTCAACAGTATGACCAAAGTGACTACAGGCGGAAATTAGCATGTACTGCTATAACCTGGGACAGACATCTGTCCTTACCACAAGGATAATGTTTAATTTGTGCACTGTCCCTTTTAAAAATAAAATAAACTCTAAACTCTAAGAAGAGTGTTTGTAGTTTGTATGTACGAACAGAAGTGTTCCTAATAAAGTGGGCGGCTAAGGTGAGGCCTGTCGGCTGCCCTCCTCTCAGTTTCTCAGAGCAGCGGATGTTTGAAAAAGTCCTTTTTTTTTCCAATTAATTCCATTGAAATGAATGGGTTTTTTTGGGGACAAGTGTGACTACTACTTTTGAGAAAATTATGTCTGTAGTGTGAAATTTGTGGCTGAAAACAGTTTAAGTTTGAAATTTTGAGCATGTAAGTGTAGAACCTAGCAGAAAAGTTGAATGACAGATCCACAGAGGAGAAGTTTTCCTACGTTTTAGAGTTTGAATCACGTCTCTAGGTGAAAGCATGCCAGAGCAGCAGACGTTTGAAAAACGTTGAAAAAGTGCTTTTTTTCAATTAATTCCATAGAAATGAATGGGGTTTTTTTGTGACGATTTTTTTTTTATAACCTGGGACAGACATCTGATCTTAACACAAGGATAATGTTTAATTTGTGCACTGTCCCTTTTAAAAATAAAATAAACTCTAAACTCTAAGAAGAGTGTTTGT
The DNA here is from genome assembly GCF_027579695.1 of Neoarius graeffei. Taxonomy (NCBI): domain Eukaryota; kingdom Metazoa; phylum Chordata; class Actinopteri; order Siluriformes; family Ariidae; genus Neoarius; species Neoarius graeffei. The sequence goes on from NC_083583.1 coordinate 26,191,554, forward strand.
AGTTTGTATGTACGAACAGAAGTGTTCCTAATAAAGTGGGCGGCTAAGGTGAGGCTGCCACACAAGGGCTGGAGTTTTCTACTGTTTTTTTATGAAGGACCAGGCCTCGAACAATGACAAATAACTCGACAACGGAAGCAGCTATTCACAAAATTCTTTCACAGTGAGCGCTAGAAGGGTCTCCTGAATAAAATGATGTATTTTTTTGTTTGTATTGTTAAAAATGAGGACGCTACAGGGAGTTAAAAACGAGTGACTTTTCAGCAACGTTTATACTGGGAGTCAATGAGGCCGCTCACCTGTGCTCTCCTCGCTTTGAGGCTTGTCATTCAAAAACCGTAAATCCTATCGTTTAGGTAGACACATTGTGTGAATCAGGACAAGTTTTCCTACTACTTTTGAGAAAATCATGTCTGTAGAGTGAAATTTGTGGCTGAAAACAGAGTTTAAGCGAGAAAGTTTGACCTTTTTTTTGAAGCCGCCTACACTCTAAGATAATGACCTTCACTGGTGTGTAACGCAATAGACACCCATTCAAAAGCCGGATTTTCTCCCAGAAACCACATGGCGTTTGAACCGGGCCTGATCCGAAAGTGTAAAACCTAGCAGAAAAGTTGAATGCCAGATCCACAGAGGAGAAGTTTTCCTACGTTTTAGAGTTTGAATCATGTCTCTAGGTGAAAGCATGCCAGAGCAGTGGATGTTTGAAAAACATTGAAAAAGTGCTTTTTTTTCAATTAATTCCATAGAAATGAATGGGGTTTTTTGGGGCGATTTTTTCGCGACTACGTCGCGAAAAAATCGTATTCTATAGAGAAAAGTAATAGCATAGCGAGTCCGATCGAGCCGCACGTTTTGATGTATTGTTTGTCTGTGTGCGACGTACGGTTATTGAGTTATTCGAAATCAAAATTTGCGTAGGAATAATAATAATAAGAAGAAACACGTAGAAGAACAATAGTTGCAGTGCTTTGCACTGCAACCTATGGGCTCCCCTAGGGGAGCCCATAGGTTGCTGTGCTGCAGCACTGCATCCTAACTAGACCGGACAATTCCCCGGGGGAAATTGTGAGAGGATGCAGTGCGCGAAGCAATTCGCTCACGCACGTTCGCTGGCCGTGAACGTGTGACCCGCAATGATGTTTCAATGCAATGATCGTGTGTGTGCTCGAGACAGCAGCCATCATGAAGAAGACCTATTCAAGAGTATGACCAAAGTGACTACAGGCGGAAATTAGCATGTACTGCTATAACCTGGGACAGACATCTGTCCTTAACACAAGGATAATGTTTAATTTGTGCACTGTCCCTTTTAAAAATAAAATAAACTCTAAACTCTAAGAAGAGTGTTTGTAGTTTGTATGTACGAACAGAAGTGTTCCTAATAAAGTGGGCGGCTAAGGTGAGGCTGACACACAAGGGCTGGAGTTTTCTACTGTTTTTTTTATGAAGGACCAGGCCTCGAACAATGACAAATAACTCGACAACGGAAGCAGCTATTCACAAAATTCTTTCACAGTGAGCGCTAGAAGGGTCTCCTGAATAAAATGATGTATTTTTTTGTTTGTATTGTTAAAAATGAGGACGCTACAGGGAGTTAAAAACGAGTGACTTTTCAGCAACGTTTATACTGGGAGTCAATGAGGCCGCTCACCTGTGCTCTCCTCACTTTGAGGCTTGTCATTCAAAAACCGTAAATCCTATCGTTTAGGTAGACACATTGTGTGAATCAGGACAAGTTTTCCTACTACTTTTGAGAAAATCATGTCTGTAGAGTGAAATTTGTGGCTGAAAACACGGTTTAAAAATAAAATAAACTCTAAACTCTAAGAAGAGTGTTTGTAGTTTGTATGTACGAACAGAAGTGTTCCTAATAAAGTGGGCGGCTAAGGTGAGGCTGACACACAAGGGCTGGAGTTTTCTACTGTTTTTTTTATGAAGGACCAGGCCTCGAACAATGACAAATAACTCGACAACGGAAGCAGCTATTCACAAAATTCTTTCACAGTGAGCGCTAGAAGGGTCTCCTGAATAAAATGATGTATTTTTTTGTTTGTATTGTTAAAAATGAGGACGCTACAGGGAGTTAAAAACGAGTGACTTTTCAGCAACGTTTATACTGGGAGTCAATGAGGCCGCTCACCTGTGCTCTCCTCACTTTGAGGCTTGTCATTCAAAAACCGTAAATCCTATCGTTTAGGTAGACACATTGTGTGAATCAGGACAAGTTTTCCTACTACTTTTGAGAAAATCATGTCTGTAGAGTGAAATTTGTGGCTGAAAACACGGTTTAAAAATAAAATAAACTCTAAACTCTAAGAAGAGTGTTTGTAGTTTGTATGTACGAACAGAAGTGTTCCTAATAAAGTGGGCGGCTAAGGTGAGGCTGACACACAAGGGCTGGAGTTTTCTACTGTTTTTTTTATGAAGGACCAGGCCTCGAACAATGACAAATAACTCGACAACGGAAGCAGCTATTCACAAAATTCTTTCACAGTGAGCGCTAGAAGGGTCTCCTGAATAAAATGATGTATTTTTTTGTTTGTATTGTTAAAAATGAGGACGCTACAGGGAGTTAAAAACGAGTGACTTTTCAGCAACGTTTATACTGGGACTCAATGAGGCCGCTCACCTGTGCTCTCCTCACTTTGAGGCTTGTCATTCAAAAACCGTAAATCCTATCGTTTAGGTAGACACATTGTGTGATTCAGGACAAGTTTTCCTACTACTTTTGAGAAAATCATGTCTGTAGAGTGAAATTTGTGGCTGAAAACACGGTTTAAAAATAAAATAAACTCTAAACTCTAAGAAGAGTGTTTGAAGTTTGTATGTACGAACAGAAGTGTTCCTAATAAAGTGGGCGGCTAAGGTGAGGCTGACACACAAGGGCTGGAGTTTTCTACTGTTTTTTTTATGAAGGACCAGGCCTCGAACAATGACAAATAACTCGACAACGGAAGCAGCTATTCACAAAATTCTTTCACAGTGAGCGCTAGAAGGGTCTCCTGAATAAAATGATGTATTTTTTTGTTTGTATTGTTAAAAATGAGGACGCTACAGGGAGTTAAAAACGAGTGACTTTTCAGCAACGTTTATACTGGGAGTCAATGAGGCTGCTCACCTGTGCTCTCCTCACTTTGAGGCTTGTCATTCAAAAACCGTAAATCCTATCGTTTAGGTAGACACATTGTGTGAATCAGGACAAGTTTTCCTACTACTTTTGAGAAAATCATGTCTGTAGAGTGAAATTTGTGGCTGAAAACGGAGTTTAAGCGAGAAAGTTTGACCTTTTTTTTGAAGCCGCCTACACTCTAAGTTTAACGACCCTCACTGGTGTGTAACGCAATAGACACCCATTCAAAAGCCGGATTTTCTCCCAGAAACCACATGGCGTTTGAACCGGGCCTGATCCGAAAGTGTAAAACCTAGCAGAAAAGTTGAATGCCAGATCCACAGAGGAGAAGTTTTCCTACGTTTTAGAGTTTGAATCATGTCTCTAGGTGAAAGCATGCCAGAGCAACGGATGTTTGAAAAACGTTGAAAAAGTGCTTTTTTTTCAATTAATTCCATAGAAATGAATGGGGTTTTTTGGGGCGATTTTTTCACGACTACGTCGCGAAAAAATCGTATTCTATAGAGAAAAGTAATGTACTGTTTGTTTGCATGTACTGCTATAACCTGGGACAGACATCTGTCCTTAACACAAGGATAATGTTTAATTTGTGCACTGTCCCTTTTAAAAATAAAATAAACTCTAAACTCTAAGAAGAGTGTTTGTAGTTTGTATGTACGAACAGAAGTGTTCCTAATAAAGTGGGCGGCTAAGGTGAGGCTGACACATCAAGGGCTGGAGTTTTCTACTGTTTTTTTATGAAGGACCAGGCCTCGAACAATGACAAATAACTCGACAACGGAAGCAGCTATTCACAAAATTCTTTCACAGTGAGCGCTAGAAGGGTCTCCTGAATAAAATGATGTATTTTTTGGTTTGTATTGTTAAAAATGAGGACGCTACAGGGAGTTAAAAACGAGTGACTTTTCAGCAACATTTATACTGGGAGTCAATGAGGCTGCTCACCTGTGCTCTCCTCACTTTGAGGCTTGTCATTCAAAAACCGTAAATCCTACCGTTTAGGTAGACACATTGTGTGAATCAGGACAAGTTTTCCTACTACTTTTGAGAAAATAATGTCTGTAGAGTGAAATTTGTGGCTGAAAACGGAGTTTAAGCGAGAAAGTTTGACCTTTTTTTTGAAGCCGCCTACACTCTAAGTTTAACGACCCTCACTGGTGTGTAACGCAATAGACACCCATTCAAAAGCCGGATTTTCTCCCAGAAACCACATGGCGTTTGAACCGGGCCTGATCCGAAAGTGTAAAACCTAGCAGAAAAGTTGAATGCCAGATCCACAGAGGAGAAGTTTTCCTACGTTTTAGAGTTTGAATCATGTCTCTAGGTGAAAGCATGCCAGAGCAGTGGATGTTTGAAAAACATTGAAAAAGTGCTTTTTTTTCAATTAATTCCATAGAAATGAATGGGGTTTTTTGGGGCGATTTTTTCGCGACTACGTCGCGAAAAAATCGTATTCTATAGAGAAAAGTAATAGCATAGCGAGTCCGATCGAGCCGCACGTTTTGATATATTGTTTGTCTGTGTGCGACGTACGGTTATTGAGTTATTCGAAATCAAAATTTGCGTAGGAATAATAAGAAGAAGAAGAAATACGTAGAAGAACAATAGTTGCAGTGCTTTGCACTGCAACCTATGGGCTCCCCTAGGGGAGCCCATAGGTTGCTGTGCTGCAGCACTGCATCCTAACTAGACTGGACAATTCCCCGGGGGAAATTGTGAGAGGATGCAGTGCGCGAAGCAATTCGGTCACGCACGTTCGCTGGCCGTGAATGTGTGACCCGCAATGATGTTTCAATGCAATGATTGTGTGTGTGCTCTAGACAGCAGCCATCATGAAGAAGAGCTATTCAAGAGCATGAACAAAGTGACTACAGGCGGAAATTAGCATGTACTGCTATAACCTGGGACAGACATCTGTCCTTACCACAAGGATAATGTTTAATTTGTGCACTGTCCCTTTTAAAAATAAAATAAACTCTAAACACTAAGAAGAGTGTTTGTAGTATGTATGTACGAACAGAAGTGTTCCTAATAAAGTGGGCGGCTAAGGTGAGGCTAAGACACACAAGGGCTGGAGTTTTCTACTGTTTTTTTATGAAGGACCAGGCCTCGAACAATAACAAATAACTCGACAACGGAAGCAGCTATTCACAAAATTCTTTCACAGTGAGCGCTAGAAGGGTCTCCTGAATAAAATGATGTATTTTTTTGTTTGTACTCTTAAAAATAACGACAATAGAGCGATTTAAAAACGAGTGACTTTTCTCTCACGTTTACAATGGGTTTCAATGAAGCCTGTCAGCTGCCCTGTCCTCAGTTTGACGCTTGTCATTCAAAAACCGTAAATCCTATCGTTTAGGTAGACACATTGTGTGAATCAGGACAAGTTTTCCTACAAGGATAATGTTTAATTTGTGCACTGTCCCTTTTAAAAATAAAATAAACTCTAAACTCTAAGAAGAGTGTTTGTAGTTTGTATGTACGAACAGAAGTGTTCCTAATAAAGTGGGCGGCTAAGGTGAGGCTGACACACAAGGGCTGGAGTTTTCTACTGTTTTTTTTATGAAGGACCAGGCCTCGAACAATGACAAATAACTCGACAACGGAAGCAGCTATTCACAAAATTCTTTCACACTGAGCGCTAGAAGGGTCTCCTGAATAGACTGATGTAATTTTTTTGTCTGTATTGTTAAAAATGAGGACGCTACAGGGAGTTAAAAACGAGTGACTTTTCAGCAACGTTTATAATGGGAGTCAATGAGGCCGCTCACCTGTGCTCTCCTCACTTTGAGGCTTGTCATTCAAAAACCGTAAATCCTATTGTTTAGGTAGACACATTGTGTGAATCAGGACAAGTTTTCCTCCTACTTTTGAGAAAATCATGTCTGTAGAGTGAAATTTGTGCCTGAAAACAGAGTGTAAGCGAGAAAGTTTGACCTTTTTTTTGAACCTCTCTCCACTCTGAGCTAAACAAGGTCCACTGGTGTGTAACGCAATAGACACCCATTCAAATGCCGGATTTTCTCCCAGAAACCACATGGCGTTTGACCCGGGACTGATCCGAAAGTGTAGAACCTAGCAGAAAAGTTGAAGGCCAGATCCACAGAGGAGAAGTTTTCCTACGTTTTAGAGTTTGAATCACGTCTCTAGGTGAAAGCATGCCAGAGCAGCGGATGTTTGAAAAACGTTGAAAAAGTGCTTTTTTTTCAATTAATTCCATAGAAATGAATGGGGTTTTTTTGGACGATTTTTTCGCGACTACGTCGCGAAAAAATCGTATTCTATAGAGAAAAGTAATAGCATAGCGAGTCCGATCGAGCTGCACGTTTTGATACATTGTTTGTCTGTGTGCGACGTACGGTTATTGTGTTACTCGAAATCAAAATTTGTGTAGGAAGAGTAACAAATATAACACTAGACCGGACAATTCCCCGGGGGAAATTGTGAGAGGATGCAGTGCGCGAAGCAATTCGCTCACGCATGTTCGCTGGCCGTGAACGTGTGACCCGCAATGATGTTTCAATGCAATGATCGTGTGTGTGCTCGAGACAGCAGCCGTCATGAAGAAGACCTATTCAAGAGTATGACCAAAGTGACTACAGGCGGAAATTAGCATGTACTGCTATAACCTGGGACAGACATCTGTCCTTACCACAAGGATAATGTTTAATTTGTGCACTGTCCCTTTTAAAAATAAAATAAACTCTAAACTCTAAGAAGAGTGTTTGTAGTTTGTATGTACGAACAGAAGTGTTCCTAATAAAGTGGGCGGCTAAGGTGAGGCTGACACACAAGGGCTGGAGTTTTCTACTGTTTTTTTTATGAAGGACCAGGCCTCGAACAATGACAAATAACTCGACAACGGAAGCAGCTATTCACAAAATTCTTTCACAGTGAGCGCTAGAAGGGTCTCCTGAATAAAATGATGTATTTTTTTGTTTGTATTGTTAAAAATGAGGACGCTACAGGGAGTTAAAAACGAGTGACTTTTCAGCAACGTTTATACTGGGAGTCAATGAGGCCGCTCACCTGTGCTCTCCTCACTTTGAGGCTTGTCATTCAAAAACCGTAAATCCTATCGTTTAGGTAGACACATTGTGTGAATCAGGACAAGTTTTCCTACTACTTTTGAGAAAATCATGTCTGTAGAGTGAAATTTGTGGCTGAAAACACGGTTTTAGCGAGAAAGTTTGAGCTTTTTTTTGAAGCCGCCTACACTCTAAGCTTAAAGACCCTCACTGGTGTGTAACGCAATAGACACCCATTCAAAAGCCGGATTTTCTCCCAGAAACCACATGGCGTTTGAACCGGGCCTGATCCGAAAGTGTAAAACCTAGCAGAAAAGTTGAATGCCAGATCCACAGAGGAGAAGTTTTCCTACGTTTTAGAGTTTGAATCATGTCTCTAGGTGAAAGCATGCCAGAGCAACGGATGTTTGAAAAACGTTGAAAAAGTGCTTTTTTTTCAATTAATTCCATAGAAATGAATGGGGTTTTTTGGGGCGATTTTTTCACGACTACATCGCGAAAAAATCGTATTCTATAGAGAAAAGTAATGTACTGTTTGTTTGCATGTACTGCTATAACCTGGGACAGACATCTGTCCTTAACACAAGGATAATGTTTAATTTGTGCACTGTCCCTTTTAAAAATAAAATAAACTCTAAACTCTAAGAAGAGTGTTTGTAGTTTGTATGTACGAACAGAAGTGTTCCTAATAAAGTGGGCGGCTAAGGTGAGGCTGACACACAAGGGCTGGAGTTTTCTACTGTTTTTTTTATGAAGGACCAGGCCTCGAACAATGACAAATAACTCGACAACGGAAGCAGCTATTCACAAAATTCTTTCACAGTGAGCGCTAGAAGGGTCTCCTGAATAAAATGATGTATTTTTTTGTTTGTATTGTTAAAAATGAGGACGCTACAGGGAGTTAAAAACGAGTGACTTTTCAGCAACGTTTATACTGGGAGTCAATGAGGCCGCTCACCTGTGCTCTCCTCACTTTGAGGCTTGTCATTCGAAAACCGTAAATCCTATCGTTTAGGTAGACACATTGTGTGAATCAGGACAAGTTTTCCTACTACTTTTGAGAAAATCATGTCTGTAGAGTGAAATTTGTGGCAGAAAACACGGTTTAAGCGAGAAAGTTTGAGCTTTTTTTTGAAGCCGCCTACACTCTAATCTTAACGACCCTCACTGGTGTGTAACGCAATAGACACCCATTCAAAAGCCGGATTTTCTCCCAGAAACCACATGGTGTTTGAACCGGGCCTGATCCGAAAGTGTAAAACCTAGCAGAAAAGTTGAATGCCAGATCCACAGAGGAGAAGTTTTCCTACGTTTTAGAGTTTGAATCATGTCTCTAGGTGAAAGCATGCCAGAGCAGCGGATGTTTGAAAAACGTTGAAAAAGTGCTTTTTTTTCAATTAATTCCATAGAAATGAATGGGGTTTTTTGGGGCGATTTTTTCGCGACTACGTCGCGAAAAAATCGTATTCTATAGAGAAAAGTAATAGCATAGCGAGTCCGATCGAGCCGCACGTTTTGATATATTGTTTGTCTGTGTGCGACGTACGGTTATTGAGTTATTCGAAATCAAAATTTGCGTAGGATTAATAATAATAAGAAGAAACACGTAGAAGAACAATAGTTGCAGTGCTTTGCACTGCAACCTATGGGCTCCCCTAGGGGAGCCCATAGGTTGCTGTGCTGCAGCACTGCATCCTAACTAGACCGGACAATTCCCCGGGGGAAATTGTGAGAGGATGCAGTGCGCGAAGCAATTCGGTCACGCATGTTCGCTGGCCGTGAATGTGTGACCCGCAATGATGTTTCAATGCAATGATCGTGTGTGTGCTCGAGACAGCAGCCATCATGAAGAAGACCTATTCAAGAGTATGATCAAAGTGACTACAGGCGGAAATTAGCATGTACTGCTATAACCTGGGACAGACATCTGTCCTTAACACAAGGATAATGTTTAATTTGTGCACTGTCCCTTTTAAAAATAAAATAAACTCTAAACTCTAAGAAGAGTGTTTGTAGTTTGTATGTACGAACAGAAGTGTTCCTAATAAAGTGGGCGGCTAAGGTGAGGCTGACACACAAGGGCTGGAGTTTTCTACTGTTTTTTTTATGAAGGACCAGGCCTCGAACAATGACAAATAACTCGACAACGGAAGCAGCTATTCACAAAATTCTTTCACAGTGAGCGCTAGAAGGGTCTCCTGAATAAAATGATGTATTTTTTTGTTTGTATTGTTAAAAATGAGGACGCTACAGGGAGTTAAAAACGAGTGACTTTTCAGCAACGTTTATACTGGGAGTCAATGAGGCCGCTCACCTGTGCTCTCCTCACTTTGAGGCTTGTCATTCAAAAACCGTAAATCCTATCGTTTAGGTAGACACATTGTGTGAATCAGGACAAGTTTTCCTACTACTTTTGAGAAAATCATGTCTGTAGAGTGAAATTTGTGGCTGAAAACAGAGTTTAAGCGAGAAAGTTTGACCTTTTTTTTGAAGCCGCCTACACTCTAAGTTTAACGACCCTCACTGGTGTGTAACGCAATAGACACCCATTCAAAAGCCGGATTTTCTCCCAGAAACCACATGGCGTTTGAACCGGGCCTGATCCGAAAGTGTAAAACCTAGCAGAAAAGTTGAATGCCAGATCCACAGAGGAGAAGTTTTCCTACGTTTTAGAGTTTGAATCATGTCTCTAGGTGAAAGCATGCCAGAGCAGTGGATGTTTGAAAAACATTGAAAAAGTGCTTTTTTTTCAATTAATTCCATAGAAATGAATGGGGTTTTTTGGGGCGATTTTTTCGCGACTACGTCGCGAATAAATCGTGTTCTATAGAGAAAAGTAATAGCATAGCGAGTCCGATCGAGCCGCACGTTTTGATATATTGTTTGTCTGTGTGCGACGTACGGTTATTGAGTTACTCGAAATCAAAATTTGCGTAGGAAGAGTAACAAATATAACACTAGACCGGACAATTCCCCGGGGGAAATTGTGAGAGGATGCAGTGCGCGAAGCAATTCGCTCACGCATGTTCGCTGGCCGTGAACGCGTGACCCGCAATGATGTTTCAATGCAATGATCGTGTGTGTGCTCGAGACAGCAGCCATCATGAAGAAGACCTATTCAAGAGTATGACCAAAGTGACTACAGGCGGAAATTAGCATGTACTGCTATAACCTGGGACAGACATCTGTCCTTAACACAAGGATAATGTTTAATTTGTGCACTGTCCCTTTTAAAAATAAAATAAACTCTAAACTCTAAGAAGAGTGTTTGTAGTTTGTATGTACGAACAGAAGTGTTCCTAATAAAGTGGGCGGCTAAGGTGAGGCTGACACACAAGGGCTGGAGTTTTCTACTGTTTTTTTATGAAGGACCAGGCCTCGAACAATGACAAATAACTCGACAACGGAAGCAGCTATTCACAAAATTCTTTCACAGTGAGCGCTAGAAGGGTCTCCTGAATAAAATGATGTATTTTTTTGTTTGTATTGTTAAAAATGAGGACGCTACAGGGAGTTAAAAACGAGTGACTTTTCAGCAACGTTTATACTGGGAGTCAATGAGGCCGCTCACCTGTGCTCTCCTCACTTTGAGGCTTGTCATTCAAAAACCGTAAATCCTATCGTTTAGGTAGACACATTGTGTGAATCAGGACAAGTTTTCCTACTACTTTTGAGAAAATCATGTCTGTAGAGTGAAATTTGTGGCTGAAAACAGAGTTTAAGCGAGAAAGTTTGACCTTTTTTTTTAACCTCTCTCCACTCTGAGCATAACGAGGTCCACTGGTGTGTAACGCAATAGACACCCATAAAAAGCCGGATTTTCTCCCGGAACCAACATGGCGTTTGAGCCGGGACTGATCCGAAAGTGTAGAACCTAGCAGAAAAGTTGAAGGTCAGATCCACAGAGGAGAAGTTTTCCTACGTTTTAGAGTTTGAATCACGTCTCTAGGTGAAAGCATGCCAGAGCAGCGGATGTTTGAAAAACGTTGAAAAAGTGCTTTTTTTTCAATTAATTCCATCGAAATGAATGGGGTTTTTTTGGACGATTTTTTCGCGACTACGTCGCGAAAAAATCGTATTCTATAGAGAAAAGTAATAGCATAGCGAGTCCGATCGAGCCGCACGTTTTGATACATTGTTTGTCTGTGTGCGACGTACGGTTATTGTGTTACTCGAAATCAAAATTTGTGTAGGAAGAGTAACAAATATAACACTAGACCGGACAATTCCCCGGGGGAAATTGTGAGAGGATGCAGTGCGCGAAGCAATTCGCTCACGCATGTTCGCCGGCCGTGAATGTGTGACCCGCAATGATGTTTCAATGCAATGATTATGTGTGTGCTTGAGACAGCAGCCGTCATGAAGAAGACCTATTCAAGACTATAACCAAAGTCACTACAGGCGGAAATTAGCATGTACTGCTATAACCTGGGACAGACATCTGTCCTTACCACAAGGATAATGTTTAATTTGTGCACTGTCCCTTTTAAAAATAAAATAAACTCTAAACTCTAAGAAGAGTGTTTGTAGGTTGTATGTACGAACAGAAGTGTTCCTAATAAAGTGGGCGGCTAAGGTGAGGCCTGTCGGCTGCCCTCCTCTCAGTTTCTCAGAGCAGCGGATGTTTGAAAAAGTGCTTTTTTTTCAATTAATTCCATAGAAATGAATGGGGTTTTTTTGGGCGATTTTTTCGCGACTACGTCGCGAAAAAATCGCAATCTATAGAGAAAAGTAATAGCATAGCGAGTCCGATCGAGCCGCACGTTTTGATATATTGTTTGTCTGTGTGCGACGTACAGTTATTGAGTTATTCGAAATCAAAATTTGCGTAGGAATAATAATAAATATAAGAAGAAGAAGAAATACGTAGAAGAACAATAGTTGCAGTGCTTTGCACTGCAACCTATGGGCTCCCCTAGGGGAGCCCATAGGTTGCTGTGCTGCAGCACTGCATCCTAACTAGACCGGACAATTCCCCGGGGGAAATTGTGAGAGGATGCAGTGCGCGAAGCAATTCGCTCACGCACGTTCGCTGGCCGTGAATGTGTGACCCGCAATGATGTTTCAATGCAATGATCGTGTGTGTGCTCGAGACAGCAGCCATCATGAAGAAGACCTATTCAAGAGTATGACCAAAGTGACTACAGGCGGAAATTAGCATGTACTGCTATAACCTGGGACAGACATCTGTCCTTAACACAAGGATAATGTTTAATTTGTGCACTGTCACTTTTAAAAATAAAATAAACTCTAAACTCTAAGAAGAGTGTTTGTAGTTTGTATGTACGAACAGAAGTGTTCCTAATAAAGTGGGCGGCTAAGGTGAGGCTGACACACAAGGGCTGGAGTTTTCTACTGTTTTTTTTATGAAGGACCAGGCCTCGAACAATGACAAATAACTCGACAACGGAAGCAGCTATTCACAAAATTCTTTCACAGTGAGCGCTAGAAAGGTCTCCTGAATAAAATGATGTAATTTTTTGTTTGTACTCTTAAAAATAACGACACTAGAGCGATTTAAATACGAGTGACTTTTCACTCACGTTTATAATGTGAGTCAATGAGCTAAGAAACACAAGGTCTTGAATATTGTGCTGTGTTTTACTACGGACCAGACCTCGAACAATGACAAATAACTCGACAACGGAAGCAGCTATTCACAAAATTCTTTCACACTGAGCGCTAGAAGGGTCTCCTGAATAAAATGATGTATTTTTTTGTTTGTACTCTTTAAAATAACGACACTAGAGCGATTTAAAAACGAGTGACTTTTCACTCATGTTTATAATGTGTGTCAATGACCTAAGACACACAAGGTCTTGAATATTGTGCTGTGTTTTACTACGGACCAGACCTCGAACAATGACAAATAACTCGACAACGGAAGCAGCTATTCACAAAATTCTTTCACACTGAGCGCTAGAAGGGTCTCCTGAATAAAATGATGTATTTTTTTGTTTGTACTCTTAAAAATAACGACACTAGAGCGATTTAAAAACGAGTGACTTTTCACTCACGTTTATAATGTGAGTCAATGAGCTAAGAAACACAAGGTCTTGAATATTGTGCTGTGTTTTACTACAGACCAGACCTCGAACAATGACAAATAACTCGACAACGGAAGCAGCTATTCACAAAATTCTTTCACAGTGAGCGCTAGAAGGGTCTCCTGAATAAAATTATGTATTTTTTTGTTTGTACTCTTAAAAATAACGACACTAGAGCGATTTAAAAACGAGTGACTTTTCTATCCCGTTTATAATGCATGTCAATGAGCTAAAACACACAAGGTCTTGAATTTTGGGCTGTGTTTTACTACAGACCAGACCTCGAACAATGACAAATAACTCGACAACGGAAGCAGCTATTCACAAAATTCTTTCACAGTGAGCGCTAGAAGGGTCTCCTGAATAAAATGATGTATTTTTTTGTTTGTATTGTTAAAAATGAGGACGCTACAGGGAGTTAAAAACGAGTGACTTTTCAGCAACGTTTATACTGGGAGTCAATGAGGCCGCTCACCTGTGCTCTCCTCACTTTGAGGCTTGTCATTCGAAAACCGTAAATCCTATCGTTTAGGTAGACACATTGTGTGAATCAGGACAAGTTTTCCTACTACTTTTGAGAAAATCATGTCTGTAGAGTGAAATTTGTGGCTGAAAACACGGTTTAAGCGAGAAAGTTTGAGCTTTTTTTTGAAGCCGCCTACACTCTAAGTTTAACGACCCTCACTGGTGTGTAACGCAATAGACACCCATTCAAAAGCCGGATTTTCTCCCAGAAACCACATGGCGTTTGAACCGGGCCTGATCCGAAAGTGTAAAACCTAGCAGAAAAGTTGAATGCCAGATCCACAGAGGAGAAGTTTTCCTACGTTTTAGAGTTTGAATCATGTCTCTAGGTGAAAGCATGCCAGAGCAGCGGATGTTTGAAAAACGTTGAAAAAGTGCTTTTTTTCAAATTAATTCCATAGAAATGAATGGGGTTTTTTTGGACGATTTTTTCGCGACTACGTCGCGAAAAAATCGTTTTCTATAGAGAAAAGTAATAGCATAGCGAGTCCGATCGAGCCGCACGTTTTGATATATTGTTTGTCTGTGTGCAACGTACGGTTATTGAGTTAATCGAAATCGAAATTTGCGTAGGAAGAGTAACAAATATAACACTAGACCGGACAATTCCCCGGGGGGAAATTGTGAGAGGATGCAGTGCGCGAAGCAATTCGGTCATGCATGTTTGCCGGCCGTGAATGTGTGACCCGCAATGATGTTTCAATGCAATGATTGTGTGTGTGCTTGAGACAGCAGCCGTCATGAAGAAGAGCTATTCAACAGTACAACCAAAGTGACTACAGGCGGAAATTAGCATGTACTGCTATAACCTGGGACAGACATCTGTCCTTACCACAAGGATAATGTTTAATTTGTGCACTGTCCCTTTTAAAAATAAAATAAACTCTAAACTCTAAGAAGAGTGTTTGTAGTTTGTATGTACGAACAGAAGTGTTCCTAATAAAGTGGGCGGCTAAGGTGAGGCTGACACACAAGGGCTGGAGTTTTCTACTGTTTTTTTTATGAAGGACCAGGCCTCGAACAATGACAAATAACTCGACAACGGAAGCAGCTATTCACAAAATTCTTTCACAGTGAGCGCTAGAAGGGTCTCCTGAATAAAATGATGTATTTTTTTGTTTGTACTCTTAAAAATAATGACACTAGAGCAATTTAAAAACGAGTGACTTTTCTATCACGTTTACAATGGATGTCAATGAAGCCTGTCAGCTGCACTGTCCTCAGTTTGACGCTTGTCATTCAAAAACCGTAAATCCTATCGTTTAGGTAGACACATTGTGTGAATCAGGACAAGTTTTCCTACTACTTTTGAGAAAATCATGTCTGTAGAGTGAAATTTGTGGATGAAAACACAGTTTAAGTGAGAAATTTTGAGCTTTTTTTTGAAGCCGCCTACACTCTGAGTTAACGAGGCGCACTGGTGTGTAACGCAATAGACACCCATTCAAAAGCCGGATTTTCTATCAGAACCCACATGGCGTTTGACCCGGGACTGATCCGAAAGTGTAGAACCTAGCAGAAAAGTTGAATGCCAGATCCACAGAGGAGAAGTTTTCCTACGTTTTAGAGTTTGAATCACGTCTCTAGGTGAAAGCATGCCAGAGCAGTGGACGTTTGAAAAACGTTGAAAAAGTGCTTTTTTTCAAATTAATTCCATAGAAATGAATGGGGTTTTTTTGGACGATTTTTTCGCGACTACGTCGCGAAAAAATCGTAAACTGTAGAGAAAAGTAATAGCATAGCGAGTCCGATAGAGCCGCACGTTTTGATACATTGTTTGTCTGTGTGCGACGTACGGTTATTGTGTTACTCGAAATCAAAATTTGTGTAGGAAGAGTAACAAATATAACACTAGACCGGACAATTCCCCGGGGGGAAATTGTGAGAGGATGCAGTGCGCGAAGCAATTCGGTCACGCATGTTTGCTGGCCGTGAATGTGTGACCCGCAATGACGTTTCAATGCAATGATTATGTGTGTGCTTGAGACAGCAGCCGTCATGAAGAAGAGCTATTCAACAGTATGACCAAAGTGACTACAGGCGGAAATTAGCATGTACTGCTATAACCTGGGACAGACATCTGTCCTTACCACAAGGATAATGTTTAATTTGTGCACTGTCCCTTTTAAAAATAAAATAAACTCTAAACTCTAAGAAGAGTGTTTGTAGTTTGTATGTACGAACAGAAGTGTTCCTAATAAAGTGGGCGGCTAAGGTGAGGCCTGTCGGCTGCCCTCCTCTCAGTTTCTCAGATCAGCGGATGTTTGAAAAAGTGCTTTTTTTTCCAATTAATTCCATAGAAATGAATGGGTTTTTTTTGGGACAAGTGTGACTACTACATTTGAGAAAATTATGTCTGTAGTGTGAAATTTGTGGCTGAAAACAGTTTAAGTTTGAAATTTTGAGCATGATGTGTGTGTTCTTGAGACAGCTTTTCCCTCTGCCCCGTCACTGGCCCCAATTGGCATGGTGATGGGCCTGAACAGGAGAGTTAAGAAACACACACAAGATTGTCAGGTGTCTGCTGTAAATTGCTATGGACCAGGCCTCGAACAATGACAAATAACTCGACAACGGAAGCAGCTATTCACAAAATTCTTTCACAGTGAGCGCTAGAAGGGTCTCCTGAATAAAATGATGTATTTTTTTGTTTGCATTGTTAAAAATGAGGACGCTACAGGGAGTTAAAAACGAGTGACTTTTCAGCAACGTTTATACTGGGAGTCAATGAGGCCGCTCACCTGTGCTCTCCTCACTTTGAGGCTTGTCATTCAAAAACCGTAAATCCTATCGTTTAGGTAGACACATTGTGTGAATCAGGACAAGTTTTCCTACTACTTTTGAGAAAATCATGTCTGTAGAGTGAAATTTGTGGCTGAAAACATGGTTTAAAAATAAAATAAACTCTAAACTCTAAGAAGAGTGTTTGTAGTTTGTATGTACGAACAGAAGTGTTCCTAATAAAGTGGGCGGCTAAGGTGAGGCTGACACACAAGGGCTGGAGTTTTCTACTGTTTTTTTATGAAGGACCAGGCCTCGAACAATGACAAATAACTCGACAACGGAAGCAGCTATTCACAAAATTCTTTCACAGTGAGCGCTAGAAGGGTCTCCTGAATAAAATGATGTATTTTTTTGTTTGTATTGTTAAAAATGAGGACGCTACAGGGAGTTAAAAACGAGTGACTTTTCAGCAACGTTTATACTGGGAGTCAATGAGGCCGCTCTCCTGTGCTCTCCTCACTTTGAGGCTTGTCATTCAAAAACCGTAAATCCTATCGTTTAGGTAGACACATTGTGTGAATCAGGACAAGTTTTCCTACTACTTTTGAGAAAATAATGTCTGTAGAGTGAAATTTGTGGCTGAAAACGGAGTTTAAGCGAGAAAGTTTGACCTTTTTTTTGAAGCCGCCTACACTCTAAGTTTAACGACCCTCACTGGTGTGTAACGCAATAGACACCCATTCAAAAGCCGGATTTTCTCCCAGAAACCACATGGCGTTTGAACCGGGCCTGATCCGAAAGTGTAAAACCTAGCAGAAAAGTTGAATGCCAGATCCACAGAGGAGAAGTTTTCCTACGTTTTAGAGTTTGAATCATGTCTCTAGGTGAAAGCATGCCAGAGCAGTGGATGTTTGAAAAACATTGAAAAAGTGCTTTTTTTTCAATTAATTCCATAGAAATGAATGGGGTTTTTTGGGGCGATTTTTTCGCGACTACGTCGCGAAAAAATCGTATTCTATAGAGAAAAGTAATAGCATAGCGAGTCCAATCGAGCCGCACGTTTTGATATATTGTTTGTCTGTGTGCGACGTACGGTTATTGAGTTATTCGAAATCAAAATTTGCGTAGGAATAATAAATATAAGAACTAGACCGGACAATTCCCCGGGGGGAAATTGTGAGAGGATGCAGTGCGCGAAGCAATTCGGTCACGCATGTTTGCTGGCCGTGAATGTGTGACCCGCAATGACGTTTCAATGCAATGATTATGTGTGTGCTTGAGACAGCAGCCGTCATGAAGAAGAGCTATTCAACAGTATGACCAAAGTGACTACAGGCGGAAATTAGCATGTACTGCTATAACCTGGGACAGACATCTGTCCTTACCACAAGGATAATGTTTAATTTGTGCACTGTCCCTTTTAAAAATAAAATAAACTCTAAACTCTAAGAAGAGTGTTTGTAGTTTGTATGTACGAACAGAAGTGTTCCTAATAAAGTGGGCGGCTAAGGTGAGGCCTGTCGGCTGCCCTCCTCTCAGTTTCTCAGAGCAGCGGATGTTTGAAAAAGTCCTTTTTTTTTCCAATTAATTCCATTGAAATGAATGGGTTTTTTTGGGGACAAGTGTGACTACTACTTTTGAGAAAATTATGTCTGTAGTGTGAAATTTGTGGCTGAAAACAGTTTAAGTTTGAAATTTTGAGCATGTAAGTGTAGAACCTAGCAGAAAAGTTGAATGACAGATCCACAGAGGAGAAGTTTTCCTACGTTTTAGAGTTTGAATCACGTCTCTAGGTGAAAGCATGCCAGAGCAGCAGACGTTTGAAAAACGTTGAAAAAGTGCTTTTTTTCAATTAATTCCATAGAAATGAATGGGGTTTTTTTGTGACGATTTTTTTTTTATAACCTGGGACAGACATCTGATCTTAACACAAGGATAATGTTTAATTTGTGCACTGTCCCTTTTAAAAATAAAATAAACTCTAAACTCTAAGAAGAGTGTTTGTAGTTTGTATGTACGAACAGAAGTGTTCCTAATAAAGTGGGCGGCTAAGGTGAGGCTGCCACACAAGGGCTGGAGTTTTCTACTGTTTTTTTATGAAGGACCAGGCCTCGAACAATGACAAATAACTCGACAACGGAAGCAGCTATTCACAAAATTCTTTCACAGTGAGCGCTAGAAGGGTCTCCTGAATAAAATGATGTATTTTTTTGTTTGTATTGTTAAAAATGAGGACGCTACAGGGAGTTAAAAACGAGTGACTTTTCAGCAACGTTTATACTGGGAGTCAATGAGGCCGCTCACCTGTGCTCTCCTCGCTTTGAGGCTTGTCATTCAAAAACCGTAAATCCTATCGTTTAGGTAGACACATTGTGTGAATCAGGACAAGTTTTCCTACTACTTTTGAGAAAATCATGTC
Source organism: Neoarius graeffei (assembly GCF_027579695.1). Lineage (NCBI taxonomy): Eukaryota > Metazoa > Chordata > Actinopteri > Siluriformes > Ariidae > Neoarius > Neoarius graeffei. Next base: position 26,210,430 of record NC_083583.1, read on the forward strand.
TGTAGAGTGAAATTTGTGGCTGAAAACAGAGTTTAAGCGAGAAAGTTTGACCTTTTTTTTGAAGCCGCCTACACTCTAAGATAATGACCTTCACTGGTGTGTAACGCAATAGACACCCATTCAAAAGCCGGATTTTCTCCCAGAAACCACATGGCGTTTGAACCGGGCCTGATCCGAAAGTGTAAAACCTAGCAGAAAAGTTGAATGCCAGATCCACAGAGGAGAAGTTTTCCTACGTTTTAGAGTTTGAATCATGTCTCTAGGTGAAAGCATGCCAGAGCAGTGGATGTTTGAAAAACATTGAAAAAGTGCTTTTTTTTCAATTAATTCCATAGAAATGAATGGGGTTTTTTGGGGCGATTTTTTCGCGACTACGTCGCGAAAAAATCGTATTCTATAGAGAAAAGTAATAGCATAGCGAGTCCGATCGAGCCGCACGTTTTGATGTATTGTTTGTCTGTGTGCGACGTACGGTTATTGAGTTATTCGAAATCAAAATTTGCGTAGGAATAATAATAATAAGAAGAAACACGTAGAAGAACAATAGTTGCAGTGCTTTGCACTGCAACCTATGGGCTCCCCTAGGGGAGCCCATAGGTTGCTGTGCTGCAGCACTGCATCCTAACTAGACTGGACAATTCCCCGGGGGAAATTGTGAGAGGATGCAGTGCGCGAAGCAATTCGGTCACGCACGTTCGCTGGCCGTGAATGTGTGACCCGCAATGATGTTTCAATGCAATGATTGTGTGTGTGCTCTAGACAGCAGCCATCATGAAGAAGAGCTATTCAAGAGCATGAACAAAGTGACTACAGGCGGAAATTAGCATGTACTGCTATAACCTGGGACAGACATCTGTCCTTACCACAAGGATAATGTTTAATTTGTGCACTGTCCCTTTTAAAAATAAAATAAACTCTAAACACTAAGAAGAGTGTTTGTAGTATGTATGTACGAACAGAAGTGTTCCTAATAAAGTGGGCGGCTAAGGTGAGGCTAAGACACACAAGGGCTGGAGTTTTCTACTGTTTTTTTATGAAGGACCAGGCCTCGAACAATAACAAATAACTCGACAACGGAAGCAGCTATTCACAAAATTCTTTCACAGTGAGCGCTAGAAGGGTCTCCTGAATAAAATGATGTATTTTTTTGTTTGTACTCTTAAAAATAACGACAATAGAGCGATTTAAAAACGAGTGACTTTTCTCTCACGTTTACAATGGGTTTCAATGAAGCCTGTCAGCTGCCCTGTCCTCAGTTTGACGCTTGTCATTCAAAAACCGTAAATCCTATCGTTTAGGTAGACACATTGTGTGAATCAGGACAAGTTTTCCTACAAGGATAATGTTTAATTTGTGCACTGTCCCTTTTAAAAATAAAATAAACTCTAAACTCTAAGAAGAGTGTTTGTAGTTTGTATGTACGAACAGAAGTGTTCCTAATAAAGTGGGCGGCTAAGGTGAGGCTGACACACAAGGGCTGGAGTTTTCTACTGTTTTTTTTATGAAGGACCAGGCCTCGAACAATGACAAATAACTCGACAACGGAAGCAGCTATTCACAAAATTCTTTCACACTGAGCGCTAGAAGGGTCTCCTGAATAGACTGATGTAATTTTTTTGTCTGTATTGTTAAAAATGAGGACGCTACAGGGAGTTAAAAACGAGTGACTTTTCAGCAACGTTTATAATGGGAGTCAATGAGGCCGCTCACCTGTGCTCTCCTCACTTTGAGGCTTGTCATTCAAAAACCGTAAATCCTATTGTTTAGGTAGACACATTGTGTGAATCAGGACAAGTTTTCCTCCTACTTTTGAGAAAATCATGTCTGTAGAGTGAAATTTGTGCCTGAAAACAGAGTGTAAGCGAGAAAGTTTGACCTTTTTTTTGAACCTCTCTCCACTCTGAGCTAAACAAGGTCCACTGGTGTGTAACGCAATAGACACCCATTCAAATGCCGGATTTTCTCCCAGAAACCACATGGCGTTTGACCCGGGACTGATCCGAAAGTGTAGAACCTAGCAGAAAAGTTGAAGGCCAGATCCACAGAGGAGAAGTTTTCCTACGTTTTAGAGTTTGAATCACGTCTCTAGGTGAAAGCATGCCAGAGCAGCGGATGTTTGAAAAACGTTGAAAAAGTGCTTTTTTTTCAATTAATTCCATAGAAATGAATGGGGTTTTTTTGGACGATTTTTTCGCGACTACGTCGCGAAAAAATCGTATTCTATAGAGAAAAGTAATAGCATAGCGAGTCCGATCGAGCTGCACGTTTTGATACATTGTTTGTCTGTGTGCGACGTACGGTTATTGTGTTACTCGAAATCAAAATTTGTGTAGGAAGAGTAACAAATATAACACTAGACCGGACAATTCCCCGGGGGAAATTGTGAGAGGATGCAGTGCGCGAAGCAATTCGCTCACGCATGTTCGCTGGCCGTGAACGCGTGACCCGCAATGATGTTTCAATGCAATGATCGTGTGTGTGCTCGAGACAGCAGCCATCATGAAGAAGACCTATTCAAGAGTATGACCAAAGTGACTACAGGCGGAAATTAGCATGTACTGCTATAACCTGGGACAGACATATGTCCTTAACACAAGGATAATGTTTAATTTGTGCACTGTCCCTTTTAAAAATAAAATAAACTCTAAACTCTAAGAAGAGTGTTTGTAGTTTGTATGTACGAACAGAAGTGTTCCTAATAAAGTGGGCGGCTAAGGTGAGGCTGACACACAAGGGCTGGAGTTTTCTACTGTTTTTTTATGAAGGACCAGGCCTCGAACAATGACAAATAACTCGACAACGGAAGCAGCTATTCACAAAATTCTTTCACAGTGAGCGCTAGAAGGGTCTCCTGAATAAAATGATGTATTTTTTTGTTTGTATTGTTAAAAATGAGGACGCTACAGGGAGTTAAAAACGAGTGACTTTTCAGCAACGTTTATACTGGGAGTCAATGAGGCCGCTCACCTGTGCTCTCCTCACTTTGAGGCTTGTCATTCAAAAACCGTAAATCCTATCGTTTAGGTAGACACATTGTGTGAATCAGGACAAGTTTTCCTACTACTTTTGAGAAAATCATGTCTGTAGAGTGAAATTTGTGGCTGAAAACAGAGTTTAAGCGAGAAAGTTTGACCTTTTTTTTGAAGCCGCCTACACTCTAAGTTTAACGACCCTCACTGGTGTGTAACGCAATAGACACCCATTCAAAAGCCGGATTTTCTCCCAGAAACCACATGGCGTTTGAACCGGGCCTGATCCGAAAGTGTAAAACCTAGCAGAAAAGTTGAATGCCAGATCCACAGAGGAGAAGTTTTCCTACGTTTTAGAGTTTGAATCATGTCTCTAGGTGAAAGCATGCCAGAGCAGCGGATGTTTGAAAAACATTGAAAAAGTGCTTTTTTTCAATTAATTCCATAGAAATGAATGGGGTTTTTTGGGGCGATTTTTTCGCGACTACGTCGCGAAAAAATCGTATTCTATAGAGAAAAGTAATAGCATAGCGAGTCCGATCGAGCCGCACGTTTTGATATATTGTTTGTCTGTGTGCGACGTACGGTTGTGTGACCTGCTATGAAGCTACAATGCCATGATTTGTGTGCTTGAGACAGCCGGCCCCTCCCCTCTGTGCTCGCTTACTGAAGCCAGTAAACATGGTGACAGGCCTGAGCAGGTTATGAAACACACACAAGATTTTATCAGGTGTCTGCTGTAAATTGCTATGGACCAGGCCTCGAACAATGACAAATAACTCGACAACGGAAGCAGCTATTCACAAAATTCTTTCACAGTGAGCGCTAGAAGGGTCTCCTGAATAAAATGATGTATTTTTTTGTTTGTATTGTTAAAAATGAGGACGCTACAGGGAGTTAAAAACGAGTGACTTTTCAGCAACGTTTATACTGGGAGTCAATGAGGCCGCTCACCTGTGCTCTCCTCGCTTTGAGGCTTGTCATTCAAAAACCGTAAATCCTACCGTTTAGGTAGACACATTGTGTGAATCAGGACAAGTTTTCCTACTACTTTTGAGAAAATCATGTCTGTAGAGTGAAATTTGTGGATGAAAACACAGTTTAAGTGAGAAATTTTGAGCTTTTTTTTGAAGCCACCTACACTCTGAGTTAATGAGGCGCACTGGTGTGTAACGCAATAGACACCCATTCAAAAGCCGGATTTTCTCCCAGAAACCACATGGCGTTTGAACCGGGCCTGATCCGAAAGTGTTAAACCTAGCAGAAAAGTTGAATGCCAGATCCACAGAGGAGAAGTTTTCCTACGTTTTAGAGTTTGAATCATGTCTCTAGGTGAAAGCATGCCAGAGCAGTGGATGTTTGAAAAACATTGAAAAAGTGCTTTTTTTTCAATTAATTCCATAGAAATGAATGGGGTTTTTTGGGGCGATTTTTTCGCGACTACGTCGCGACAAAATCGTATTCTATAGAGAAAAGTAATAGCATAGCGAGTCCGATCGAGCCGCACGTTTTGATATATTGTTTGTCTGTGTGCGACGTACGGTTATTGAGTTAATCGAAATCAAAATTTGCGTAGGAATAATAAATATAAGAACTAGACCGGACAATTCCCCGGGGGAAATTGTGAGAGGATGCAGTGCGCGAAGCAATTCGCTCACGCATGTTCGCTGGCCGTGAATGTGTGACCAGCAATGATGTTTCAATGCAATGATTGTGTGTGTGCTCGAGACAGCAGCCGTCATGAAGGAGACCTATTCAAGAGCATGAACAAAGTGACTACAGGCGGAAATTAGCATGTACTGCTATAACCTGGGACAGACATCTGTCCTTACCACAAGGATAATGTTTAATTTGTGCACTGTCCCTTTTAAAAATAAAATAAACTCTAAACTCTAAGAAGAGTGTTTGTAGTTTGTATGTACGAACAGAAGTGTTCCTAATAAAGTCGGCGGCTAAGGTGAGGCTGACACACAAGGGCTGGAGTTTTCTACTGTTTTTTTTATGATGGACCAGGCCTCGAACAATGACAAATAACTCGACAACGGAAGCAGCTATTCACAAAATTCTTTCACAGTGAGCGCTAGAAGGGTCTCCTGAATAAAATGATGTATTTTTTTGTTTGTATTGTTAAAAATGAGGACGCTACAGGGAGTTAAAAACGAGTGACTTTTCAGCAACGTTTATACTGGGAGTCAATGAGGCCGCTCACCTGTGCTCTCCTCACTTTGAGGCTTGTCATTCAAAAACCGTAAATCCTATCGTTTAGGTAGACATATTGTGTGAATCAGGACAAGTTTTCCTACTACTTTTGAGAAAATCATGTCTGTAGAGTGAAATTTGTGGCTGAAAACACGGTTTAAAAATAAAATAAACTCTAAACTCTAAGAAGAGTGTTTGTAGTTTGTATGTACGAACAGAAGTGTTCCTAATAAAGTGGGCGGCTAAGGTGAGGCTGACACACAAGGGCTGGAGTTTTCTACTGTTTTTTTTATGAAGGACCAGGCCTCGAACAATGACAAATAACTCGACAACGGAAGCAGCTATTCACAAAATTCTTTCACAGTGAGCGCTAGAAGGGTCTCCTGAATAAAATGATGTATTTTTTTGTTTGTATTGTTAAAAATGAGGACGCTACAGGGAGTTAAAAACGAGTGACTTTTCAGCAACGTTTATACTGGGAGTCAATGAGGCCGCTCACCTGTGCTCTCCTCACTTTGAGGCTTGTCATTCAAAAACCGTAAATCCTATCGTTTAGGTAGACACATTGTGTGAATCAGGACAAGTTTTCCTACTACTTTTGAGAAAATCATGTCTGTAGAGTTAAATTTGTGGCTGAAAACAGAGTTTAAGCGAGAAAGTTTGACCTTTTTTTTGAACCTCTCTCCACTCTGACCTTAACGAGGTCCACTGGTGTGTAACGCAATAGACACCCATTCAAAAGCCGGATTTTCTCCCAGAAACCACATGGCGTTTGACCCGGGACTGATCCGAAAGTGTAGAACCTAGCAGAAAAGTTGAATGCCAGATCCACAGAGGAGAAGTTTTCCTACGTTTTAGAGTTTGAATCACGTCTCTAGGTGAAAGCATGCCAGAGCAGCGGACGTTTGAAAAACGTTGAAAAAGTGCTTTTTTTTCAATTAATTCCATAGAAATGAATGGGGTTTTTTTGGACGATTTTTTCGCGACTACGTCGCGAAAAAATCGTATTCTATAGAGAAAAGTAATAGCATAGCGAGTCCGATCAAGCCGCACGTTTTGATACATTGTTTGTCTGTGTGCGACGTACGGTTATTGTGTTACTCGAAATCAAAATTTGTGTAGGAAGAGTAACAAATATAACACTAGACCGGACAATTCCCCGGGGGAAATTGTGAGAGGATGCAGTGCGCGAAGCAATTCGGTCATGCATGTTTGCCGGCCGTGAATGTGTGACCAGCAATGATGTTTCAATGCAATGATTGTGTGTGTGCTTGAGACAGCGGCCGTCATGAAGGAGACCTATTCAAGAGCATGAACAAAGTGACTACAGGCGGAAATTAGCATGTACTGCTATAACCTGGGACAGACATCTGTCCTCACCACAAGGTTAATGTTTAATTTGTGCACTGTCCCTTTTAAAAATAAAATAAACTCTAAACTCTAAGAAGAGTGTTTGTAGGTTGTATGTACGAACAGAAGTGTTCCTAATAAAGTGGGCGGCTAAGGTGAGGCTAAGACACACAAGGGCTGGAGTTTTCTACTGTTTTTTTTATGAAGGACCAGGCCTCGAACAATGACAAATAACTCGACAACGGAAGCAGCTATTCACAAAATTCTTTCACGCTGAGCGCTAGAAGGGTCTCCTGAATAAAATGATGTATTTTTTTGTTTGTACTCTTTAAAATAACGACACTAGAGCGATTTAAAAACGAGTGACTTTTCTATCACGTTTATAATGGATGTCAATGAAGCCTGTCAGCTGCACTAACCTCAGTTTGACGCTTGTCATTCAAAAACCGTAAATCCTGTCGTTTAGGTAGACACATTGTGTGAATCAGGACAAGTTTTCCTACTACTTTTGAGAAAATCATGTCTGTAGAGTGAAATTTGTAGCTGAAAACACAGTTTAAGCGAGAAAGTTTGACCTTTTTTTTAACCTCTGTCCACTCTGAGCTTAACGAGGTCCACTGGTGTGTAACGCAATAGACACTCATTCAAAAGCCGGATTTTCTCCCAGAAACCACATGGCGTTTGAGCTGGGACTGATCCGAAATTGTAGAACCTAGCAGAAAAGTTGAATGCCAGATCCACAGAGGAGAAGTTTTCCTACGTTTTTGAGTTTGAATCACGTCTCTAGGTTAAAGCATGCCAGAGCAGCGGACGTTTGAAAAACGTTGAAAAAGTGCTTTTTTTCCAATTAATTCCATAGAAATGAATGGGGTTTTTTTGGGCCATTTTTTCGCGACTACGTCGCGAAAAAATCTTATTCTATAGAGAAAAGTAATAGCATAGCGAGTCCGATCGAGCCGCACGTTTTGATATATTGTTTGGCTGTGTGCGACGTACGGTTATTGAGTTACTCGAAATCGAAATTTGTGTAGGAAGAGTAACAAATATAACACTAGACCGGACAATTCCCCGGGGGAAATTGTGAGAGGATGCAGTGCGCGAAGCAATTCGCTCACGCATGTTTGCTGGCCGTGAACGCGTGACCCGCAATGATGTTTCAATGCAATGATTATGTGTGTGCATGAGACAGCAGCCGTCATGAAGAAGAGCTATTCAACAGTATAAACAAAGTGACTACAGGCGGAAATTAGCATGTACTGCTATAACCTGGGACAGACATCTGTCCTTACCACAAGGATAATGTTTAATTTGTGCACTGTCCCTTTTAAAAGTAAAATAAACTCTAAGAAGAGTGTTTGTAGTTTGTATGTACGAACAGAAGTGTTCCTAATAAAGTGGGCGGCTAAGGTGAGGCCTGTCGGCTACCCTCTTCTCAGTTTCTCAGAGCAGCGGATGTTTGAAAAAGTGCTTTTTTTTCCAATTAATTCCATAGAAATGAATGGGTTTTTTTTGGGACAAGTGTGACTACTAGTTTTGAGAAAATTAACCTGGGACAGACATCTGTCCTTACCACAAGGATAATGTTTAATTTGTGCACTGTCCCTTTAAAAATAAAATAAACTCTAAACTCTAAGAAGAGTGTTTGTAGTTTGTATGTACGAACGGAAGTGTTCCTAATAAAGTGGGCGGCTAAGGTGAAGTGTCATGCCGACTGAGGCTGTGTCTCTGTCACGTTTATTATAAACGTTGTCAATGAGGCCATTCGGCTGCCCTCTTCTCAGTTTGAGGCTTCTCATTCAAAAATTGTAAATCCTATCGTTTAGATAGACACATTGCGTGAATCAGGACAAGTTTTCCTACTACTTTTGAGAAAATCATGTCTGTAGAGTGAAATTTGTGGATGAAAACACAGTTTAAGCGAGAAAGTTTGAGCTTTTTTTCCAAGCTGTCTACACTCTAAGCTTAACGACCTTCACTGGTGTGTAACGCAATAGAAACCCATTAAAAAGCCGGATTTTCTCCCGGAACCCACATGGCGTTTGAGCCGGGACTGATCCAAAAGTGTAGAACCTAGCAGAAAAGTTGAATGCCAGATCCACAGAGGAGAAGTTTTCCTACGTCTTAGAGTATGAATCACGTCTCTAGGTGAAAGCATGCCAGAGCAGCGGACGTTTGAAAAACGTTGAAAAAGTGCTTTTTTTCAATTAATTCCATAGAAATGAATGGGGTTTTTTTCGACGATTTTTTCGCAACTACGTCGCGAAAAAATCGTTTTCTATAGAGAAAAGTAATAGCATAGCGAGTCCGATCGAGCCGCACATTTTGATATATTGTTTGTCTGTGTGCAACGTACGGTTATTGAGTTAATCGAAATCGAAATTTGCGTAGGAAGAGTAACAAATATAACACTAGACCGGACAATTCCCCGGGGGAAATTGTGAGAGGATGCAGTGCGCGAAGCAATTCGCTCACGCACGTTCGCTGGCCGTGAATGTGTGACCCGCAATGATGTTTCAATGCAATGATCGTGTGTGTGCTCGAGACAGCAGCCATCATGAAGAAGACCTATTCAAGAGAATGACCAAAGTGACTACAGGCGGAAATTAGCATGTACTGCTATAACCTGGGACAGACATCTGTCCTTACCACAAGGATAATGTTTAATTTGTGCACTGTCCCTTTTAAAAATAAAATAAACTCTAAACTCTAAGAAGAGTGTTTGTAGTTTGTATGTACGAACAGAAGTGTTCCTAATAAAGTGGGCGGCTAAGGTGAGGCTGACACACAAGGGCTGGAGTTTTCTACTGTTTTTTTTATGAAGGACCAGGCCTCGAACAATGACAAATAACTCGACAACGGAAGCAGCTATTCACAAAATTCTTTCACAGTGAGCGCTAGAAGGGTCTCCTGAATAAAATGATGTATTTTTTTGTTTGTATTATTAAAAATGAGGACGCTACAGGGAGTTAAAAACGAGTGACTTTTCAGCAACGTTTATACTGGGAGTCAATGAGGCCGCTCACCTGTGCTCTGCTCACTTTGAGGCTTGTCATTCAAAAACCGTAAATCCTATCGTTTAGGTAGACACATTGTGTGAATCAGGACAAGTTTTCCTACTACTTTTGAGAAAATCATGTCTGTAGAGTGAAATTTGTGGCTGAAAACACGGTTTAAAAATAAAATAAACTCTAAACTCTAAGAAGAGTGTTTGTAGTTTGTATGTACGAACAGAAGTGTTCCTAATAAAGTGGGCGGCTAAGGTGAGGCTGACACACAAGGGCTGGAGATTTCTACTGTTTTTTTTATGAAGGACCAGGCCTCGAACAATGACAAATAACTCGACAACGGAAGCAGCTATTCACAAAATTCTTTCACAGTGAGCGCTAGAAGGGTCTCCTGAATAAAATGATGTATTTTTTTGTTTGTATTGTTAAAAATGAGGACGCTACAGGGAGTTAAAAACGAGTGACTTTTCTATCCCGTTTATAATGCATGTCAATGAGCTAACACACACAAGGTCTTGAATTTTGTGCTGTTTTTTACTACGGACCAGACCTCAAACAATGACAAATAACTCGACAACGAAAGCAGCTATTCACAAAATTCTTTCACAGTGAGCGCTAGAAGGGTCTCCTGAATAAAATGATGTATTTTTTTGTTTGTATTGTTAAAAATGAGGACGCTACAGGGAGTTAAAAACGAGTGACTTTTCAGCAACGTTTATACTGGGAGTCAATGAGGCCGCTCACCTGTGCTCTCCTCACTTTGAGGCTTGTCATTCAAAAACCGTAAATCCTACCGTTTAGGTAGACACATTGTGTGAATCAGGACAAGTTTTCCTACTACTTTTGAGAAAATCATGTCTGTAGAGTGAAATTTGTGGATGAAAACACAGTTTATGTGAGAAATTTTGAGCTTTTTTTTGAAGCCCCCTACACTCTGAGTTAACGAGGCGCACTGGTGTGTAACGCAATAGACACCCATTCAAAAGCCGGATTTTCTCCCAGAAACCACATGGCGTTTGAACCGGGCCTGATCCGAAAGTGTAAAACCTAGCAGAAAAGTTGAATGCCAGATCCACAGAGGAGAAGTTTTCCTACGTTTTAGAGTTTGAATCATGTCTCTAGGTGAAAGCATGCCAGAGCAGCGGATGTTTGAAAAACGTTGAAAAAGTGCTTTTTTTTCAATTAATTCCATAGAAATGAATGGGGTTTTTTGGGGCGATTTTTTCGCGACTACGTCGCGAAAAAATCGTAAACTGTAGAGAAAAGTAATAGCATAGCGAGTCCGATCGAGCCGCACGTTTTGATGTATTGTTTGTCTGTGTGCGACGTACGGTTATTGAGTTATTCGAAATCAAAATTTGCGTAGGAATAATAAATATAAGAATAAGAAGAAGAAGAAGAAACACGTAGAAGAACAATAGTTGCAGTGCTTTGCACTGCAACCTATGGGCTCCCCTAGGGGAGCCCATAGGTTGCTGTGCTGCAGCACTGCATCCTAACTAGACCGGACAATTCCCCGGGGGAAATTGTGAGAGGATGCAGTGCGCGAAGCAATTCGCTCACGCATGTTCGCTGGCCGTGAATGTGTGACCCGCAATGATGTTTCAATGCAATGATCGTGTGTGTGCTCGAGACAGCAGCCATCATGAAGAAGACCTATTCAAGAGTATGACCAAAGTGACTACAGGCGGAAATTAGCATGTACTGCTATAACCTGGGACAGACATCTGTCCTTAACACAAGGATAATGTTTAATTTGTGCACTGTCCCTTTTAAAAATAAAATAAACTCTAAACTCTAAGAAGAGTGTTTGTAGTTTGTATGTACGAACAGAAGTGTTCCTAATAAAGTGGGCGGCTAAGGTGAGGCTGACACACAAGGGCTGGAGTTTTCTACTGTTTTTTTTATGAAGGACCAGGCCTCGAACAATGACAAATAACTCGACAACGGAAGCAGCTATTCACAAAATTCTTTCACAGTGAGCGCTAGAAGGGTCTCCTGAATAAAATGATGTATTTTTTTGTTTGTATTGTTAAAAATGAGGACGCTACAGGGAGTTAAAAACGAGTGACTTTTCAGCAACGTTTATACTGGGAGTCAATGAGGCCGCTCACCTGTGCTCTCCTCACTTTGAGGCTTGTCATTCAAAAACCGTAAATCCTATCGTTTAGGTAGACACATTGTGTGAATCAGGACAAGTTTTCCTACTACTTTTGAGAAAATCATGTCTGTAGAGTGAAATTTGTGGCTGAAAACACGGTTTAAAAATAAAATAAACTCTAAACTCTAAGAAGAGTGTTTGTAGTTTGTATGTACGAACAGAAGTGTTCCTAATAAAGTGGGCGGCTAAGGTGAGGCTGACACACAAGGGCTGGAGTTTTCTACTGTTTTTTTTATGAAGGACCAGGCCTCGAACAATGACAAATAACTCGACAACGGAAGCAGCTATTCACAAAATTCTTTCACAGTGAGCGCTAGAAGGGTCTCCTGAATAAAATGATGTATTTTTTTGTTTGTATTGTTAAAAATGAGGACGCTACAGGGAGTTAAAAACGAGTGACTTTTCAGCAACGTTTATACTGGGAGTCAATGAGGCCGCTCACCTGTGCTCTCCTCACTTTGAGGCTTGTCATTCAAAAACCGTAAATCCTATCGGTTAGGTAGACACATTGTGTGAATCAGGACAAGTTTTCCTACTACTTTTGAGAAAATCATGTCTGTAGAGTGAAATTTGTGGCTGAAAACACGGTTTAAAAATAAAATAAACTCTAAACTCTAAGAAGAGTGTTTGTAGTTTGTATGTACGAACAGAAGTGTTCCTAATAAAGTGGGCGGCTAAGGTGAGGCTGACACACAAGGGCTGGAGTTTTCTACTGTTTTTTTTATGAAGGACCAGGCCTCGAACAATGACAAATAACTCGACAACGGAAGCAGCTATTCACAAAATTCTTTCACAGTGAGCGCTAGAAGGGTCTCCTGAATAAAATGATGTATTTTTTTGTTTGTATTGTTAAAAATGAGGACGCTACAGGGAGTTAAAAACGAGTGACTTTTCAGCAACGTTTATACTGGGAGTCAATGAGACCGCTCACCTGTGCTCTCCTCACTTTGAGGCTTGTCATTCAAAAACCGTAAATCCTATCGTTTAGGTAGACACATTGTGTGAATCAGGACAAGTTTTCCTACTACTTTTGAGAAAATCATGTCTGTAGAGTGAAATTTGTGGCTGAAAACACGGTTTAAGCGAGAAAGTTTGAGCTTTTTTTTGAAGCCGCCTACACTCTAAGCTTAAAGAACCTCACTGGTGTGTAACGCAATAGACACCCATTCAAAAGCCGGATTTTCTCCCAGAAACCACATGGCGTTTGAACCGGGACTGATCCGAAAGTGTAAAACCTAGCAGAAAAGTTGAATGCCAGATCCACAGAGGAGAAGTTTTCCTACGTTTTAGAGTTTGAATCATGTCTCTAGGTGAAAGCATGCCAGAGCAACGGATGTTTGAAAAACGTTGAAAAAGTGCTTTTTTTTCAATTAATTCCATAGAAATGAATGGGGTTTTTTGGGGCGATTTTTTCACGACTACGTCGCGAAAAAATCGTATTCTATAGAGAAAAGTAATGTACTGTTTGTTTGCATGTACTGCTATAACCTGGGACAGACATCTGTCCTTAACACAAGGATAATGTTTAATTTGTGCACTGTCCCTTTTAAAAATAAAATAAACTCTAAACTCTAAGAAGAGTGTTTGCAGTTTGTATGTACGAACAGAAGTGTTCCTAATAAAGTGGGCGGCTAAGGTGAGGCTGACACACAAGGGCTGGAGTTTTCTACTGTTTTTTTATGAAGGACCAGGCCTCGAACAATGACAAATAACTCGACAACGGAAGCAGCTATTCACAAAATTCTTTCACAGTGAGCGCTAGAAGGGTCTCCTGAATAAAATGATGTATTTTTTTGTTTGTATTGTTAAAAATGAGGACGCTACAGGGAGTTAAAAACGAGTGACTTTTCAGCAACGTTTATACTGGGAGTCAATGAGGCCGCTCACCTGTGCTCTCCTCACTTTGAGGCTTGTCATTCAAAAACCGTAAATCCTATCGTTTAGGTAGACACATTGTGTGAAGCAGGACAAGTTTTCCTACTACTTTTGAGAAAATCATGTCTGTAGAGTGAAATTTGTGGATGAAAACAGAGTTTAAGCGAGAAAGTTTGACCTTTTTTTTTAACCACTCTCCACTCTAAGATTAACGACCCTCACTGGTGTGTAACGCAATAGACACCCATTCAAAAGCCGGATTTTCTCCCAGAAACCACATGGCGTTTGAACCGGGCCTGATCCGAAAGTGTAAAACCTAGCAGAAAAGTTGAATGCCAGATCCACAGAGGAGAAGTTTTCCTACGTTTTAGAGTTTGAATCATGTCTCTAGGTGAAAGCATGCCAGAGCAGCGGATGTTTGAAAAACGTTGAAAAAGTGCTTTTTTTTCAATTAATTCCATCGAAATGAATGGGGTTTTTTGAGACGATTTTTTCGCGACTACGTCGCGAAAAAATCGTATTCTGTAGAGCAAAGTAATAGCATAGCGAGTCCAATCAAGCCGCACGTTTTGATATATTGTTTGTCTGTGTGCGACGTACGGTTGTGTGACCTGCTATGAAGCTACAATGCCATGATTTATGTGTGTGGTTGAGACAGCCGGCCCCTCCCCTCTGTGCTCGCTTACTGAAGCCAGTCGGCATGGTAAAGGGCCTGAGCAGGTTAAAACACACACACAAGAGTTTGTCAGGTGTCTGATGAATTTTGCTAAGGGACAGGCCTCGAACAATGACAAATAACTCGACAACGGAAGCAGCTATTCACAAAATTCTTTCACAGTGAGCGCTAGAAGGGTCTCCTGAATAAAATGATGTATTTTTTTTGTTTGTATTGTTAAAAATGAGGACGCTACAGGGAGTTAAAAACGAGTGACTTTTCAGCAACGTTTATACTGGGAGTCAATGAGGCCGCTCACCTGTGCTCTCCTCACTTTGAGGCTTGTCATTCAAAAACCGTAAATCCTACCGTTTAGGTAGACACATTGTGTGAATCAGGACAAGTTTTCCTACTACTTTTGAGAAAATCATGTCTGTAGAGTGAAATTTGTGGATGAAAACACAGTTTAAGTGAGAAATTTTGAGCTTTTTTTTGAAGCCGCCTACACTCTGAGTTAACGAGGCGCACTGGTGTGTAACGCAATAGACACCCATTCAAAAGCCGGATTTTCTATCAGAACCCACATGGCGTTTGACCCGGGACTGATCCGAAAGTGTAGAACCTAGCAGAAAAGTTGAATGCCAGATCCACAGAGGAGAAGTTTTCCTACGTTTTAGAGTTTGAATCAGGTCTCTAGGTGAAAGCATGCCAGAGCAGTGGACGTTTGAAAAACGTTGAAAAAGTGCTTTTTTTTCAATTAATTCCATAGAAATGAATGGGGTTTTTTTGGACGATTTTTTCGCGACTACGTCGCGAAAAAATCGTAATCTATAGAGAAAAGTAATAGCATAGCGAGTCCGATCGATCCGCACGTTTTGATATATTGTTTGTCTGTGTGCGACGTACGGTTATTGAGTTATTCGAAATCAAAATTTGCGTAGGAATAAGAAGAAGAAGAAGAAGAAGAAGAAGAAATACGTAGAAGAACAATAGTTGCAGTGCTTTGCACTGCAACCTATGGGCTCCCCTAGGGGAGCCCATAGGTTGCTGTGCTGCAGCACTGCATCCTAATAAGAAGAAGAAGAAGAAACACGTAGAAGAACAATAGTTGCAGTGCTTTGCACTGCAACCTATGGGCTCCCCTAGGGGAGCCCATAGGTTGCTGTGCTGCAGCACTGCATCCTAACTAGACCGGACAATTCCCCGGGGGAAATTGTGAGAGGATGCAGTGCGCGAAGCAATTCGCTCACGCATGTTCGCTGGCCGTGAACGCGTGACCCGCAATGATGTTTCAATGCAATGATCGTGTGTGTGCTCGAGACAGCAGCCATCATGAAGAAGACCTATTCAAGAGTATGACCAAAGTGACTACAGGCGGAAATTAGCATGTACTGCTATAACCTGGGACAGACATCTGTCCTTAACACAAGGATAATGTTTAATTTGTGCACTGTCCCTTTTAAAAATAAAATAAACTCTAAACTCTAAGAAGAGTGTTTGTAGTTTGTATGTACGAACAGAAGTGTTCCTAATAAAGTGGGCGGCTAAGGTGAGGCTGACACACAAGGGCTGGAGTTTTCTACTGTTTTTTTCATGAAGGACCAGGCCTCGAACAATGACAAATAACTCGACAACGGAAGCAGCTATTCACAAAATTCTTTCACCGTGAGCGCTAGAAGGGTCTCCTGAATAAAATGATGTATTTTTTTGTTTGTATTGTTAAAAATGAGGACGCTACAGGGAGTTAAAAACGAGTGACTTTTCAGCAACGTTTATACTGGGAGTCAATGAGGCCGCTCACCTGTGCTCTCCTCACTTTGAGGCTTGTCATTCAAAAACCGTAAATCCTATCGTTTAGGTAGACACATTGTGTGAATCAGGACAAGTTTTCCTACTACTTTTGAGAAAATCATGTCTGTAGAGTGAAATTTGTGGCGGAAAACACGGTTTAAGCGAGAAAGTTTGAGCTTTTTTTTGAAGCCGCCTACACTCTAAGCGTAACGACCCTCACTGGTGTGTAACGCAATAGACACCCATTCAAAAGCCGGATTTTCTCCCAGAAACCACATGGCGTTTGAACCGGGACTGATCCGAAAGTGTAAAACCTAGCAGAAAAGTTGAATGCCAGATCCACAGAGGAGAAGTTTTCCTACGTTTTAGAGTTTGAATCATGTCTCTAGGTGAAAGCATGCCAGAGCAACGGATGTTTGAAAAACGTTGAAAAAGTGCTTTTTTTTCAATTAATTCCATAGAAATGAATGGGGTTTTTTGGGGCGATTTTTTCACGACTACGTCGCGAAAAAATCGTATTCTATAGAGAAAAGTAATGTACTGTTTGTTTGCATGTACTGCTATAACCTGGGACAGACATCTGTCCTTAACACAAGGATAATGTTTAATTTGTGCACTGTCCCTTTTAAAAATAAAATAAACTCTAAACTCTAAGAAGAGTGTTTGTAGTTTGTATGTACGAACAGAAGTGTTCCTAATAAAGTGGGCGGCTAAGGTGAGGCTGACACATCAAGGGCTGGAGTTTTCTACTGTTTTTTTATGAAGGACCAGGCCTCGAACAATGACAAATAACTCGACAACGGAAGCAGCTATTCACAAAATTCTTTCACAGTGAGCGCTAGAAGGGTCTCCTGAATAAAATGATGTATTTTTTTGTTTGTATTGTTAAAAATGAGGACGCTACAGGGAGTTAAAAACGAGTGACTTTTCAGCAACATTTATACTGGGAGTCAATGAGGCCGCTCACCTGTGCTCTCCTCACTTTGAGGCTTGTCATTCAAAAACCGTAAATCCTACCGTTTAGGTAGACACATTGTGTGAATCAGGACAAGTTTTCCTACTACTTTTGAGAAAATCATGTCTGTAGAGTGAAATTTGTGGCTGAAAACGGAGTTTAAGCGAGAAAGTTTGACCTTTTTTTTGAAGCCGCCTACACTCTAAGTTTAACGACCCTCACTGGTGTGTAACGCAATAGACACCCATTCAAAAGCCGGATTTTCTCCCAGAAACCACATGGCGTTTGAACCGGGCCTGATCCGAAAGTGTAAAACCTAGCAGAAAAGTTGAATGCCAGATCCACAGAGGAGAAGTTTTCCTACGTTTTAGAGTTTGAATCATGTCTCTAGGTGAAAGCATGCCAGAGCAGTGGATGTTTGAAAAACATTGAAAAAGTGCTTTTTTTTCAATTAATTCCATAGAAATGAATGGGGTTTTTTGGGGCGATTTTTTCGCGACTACGTCGCGAAAAAATCGTATTCTACAGAGAAAAGTAATAGCATAGCGAGTCCGATCGAGCCGCACGTTTTGATATATTGTTTGTCTGTGTGCGACGTACGGTTATTGAGTTATTCGAAATCAAAATTTGCGTAGGAATAATAAGAAGAAGAAGAAGAAGAAGAAATACGTAGAAGAACAATAGTTGCAGTGCTTTGCACTGCAACCTATGGGCTCCCCTAGGGGAGCCCATAGGTTGCTGTGCTGCAGCACTGCATCCTAACTAGACTGGACAATTCCCCGGGGGAAATTGTGAGAGGATGCAGTGCGCGAAGCAATTCGGTCACGCACGTTCGCTGGCCGTGAATGTGTGACCCGCAATGATGTTTCAATGCAATGATTGTGTGTGTGCTCTAGACAGCAGCCATCATGAAGAAGAGCTATTCAAGAGCATGAACAAAGTGACTACAGGCGGAAATTAGCATGTACTGCTATAACCTGGGACAGACATCTGTCCTTACCACAAGGATAATGTTTAATTTGTGCACTGTCCCTTTTAAAAATAAAATAAACTCTAAACACTAAGAAGAGTGTTTGTAGTATGTATGTACGAACAGAAGTGTTCCTAATAAAGTGGGCGGCTAAGGTGAGGCTAAGACACACAAGGGCTGGAGTTTTCTACTGTTTTTTTATGAAGGACCAGGCCTCGAACAATAACAAATAACTCGACAACGGAAGCAGCTATTCACAAAATTCTTTCACAGTGAGCGCTAGAAGGGTCTCCTGAATAAAATGATGTATTTTTTTGTTTGTACTCTTAAAAATAACGACAATAGAGCGATTTAAAAACGAGTGACTTTTCTCTCACGTTTACAATGGGTTTCAATGAAGCCTGTCAGCTGCCCTGTCCTCAGTTTGACGCTTGTCATTCAAAAACCGTAAATCCTATCGTTTAGGTAGACACATTGTGTGAATCAGGACAAGTTTTCCTACAAGGATAATGTTTAATTTGTGCACTGTCCCTTTTAAAAATAAAATAAACTCTAAACTCTAAGAAGAGTGTTTGTAGTTTGTATGTACGAACAGAAGTGTTCCTAATAAAGTGGGCGGCTAAGGTGAGGCTGACACACAAGGGCTGGAGTTTTCTACTGTTTTTTTTATGAAGGACCAGGCCTCGAACAATGACAAATAACTCGACAACGGAAGCAGCTATTCACAAAATTCTTTCACACTGAGCGCTAGAAGGGTCTCCTGAATAGACTGATGTAATTTTTTTGTCTGTATTGTTAAAAATGAGGACGCTACAGGGAGTTAAAAACGAGTGACTTTTCAGCAACGTTTATAATGGGAGTCAATGAGGCCGCTCACCTGTGCTCTCCTCACTTTGAGGCTTGTCATTCAAAAACCGTAAATCCTATTGTTTAGGTAGACACATTGTGTGAATCAGGACAAGTTTTCCTCCTACTTTTGAGAAAATCATGTCTGTAGAGTGAAATTTGTGCCTGAAAACAGAGTGTAAGCGAGAAAGTTTGACCTTTTTTTTGAACCTCTCTCCACTCTGAGCTAAACAAGGTCCACTGGTGTGTAACGCAATAGACACCCATTCAAATGCCGGATTTTCTCCCAGAAACCACATGGCGTTTGACCCGGGACTGATCCGAAAGTGTAGAACCTAGCAGAAAAGTTGAAGGCCAGATCCACAGAGGAGAAGTTTTCCTACGTTTTAGAGTTTGAATCACGTCTCTAGGTGAAAGCATGCCAGAGCAGCGGATGTTTGAAAAACGTTGAAAAAGTGCTTTTTTTTCAATTAATTCCATAGAAATGAATGGGGTTTTTTTGGACGATTTTTTCGCGACTACGTCGCGAAAAAATCGTATTCTATAGAGAAAAGTAATAGCATAGCGAGTCCGATCGAGCTGCACGTTTTGATACATTGTTTGTCTGTGTGCGACGTACGGTTATTGTGTTACTCGAAATCAAAATTTGTGTAGGAAGAGTAACAAATATAACACTAGACCGGACAATTCCCCGGGGGAAATTGTGAGAGGATGCAGTGCGCGAAGCAATTCGCTCACGCATGTTCGCTGGCCGTGAATGTGTGACCCGCAATGATGTTTCAAGGCAATGATTATGTGTGTGCTTGAGACAGCAGCCGTCATGAAGAAGAGCTATTCAAGAGTTGAACAAAGTGACTACAGGTGGAAATTAGCATGTACTGCTATAACCTGGGACAGACATCTGTCCTTACCACAAGGATAATGTTTAATTTGTGCACTGTCCCTTTTAAAAATAAAATAAACTCTAAACTCTAAGAAGTGTGTTTGTAGTTTGTATGTACGAACAGAAGTGTTCCTAATAAAGTGGGCGGCTAAGGTGAGGCTAAGACACACAAGGGCTGGAGTTTTCTACTGTTTTTTTTTATGAAGGACCAGGCCTCGAACAATGACAAATAACTCGACAACGGAAGCAGCTATTCACAAAATTCTTTCACACTGAGCGCTAGAAGGGTCTCCTGAATAAAATGATGTATTTTTTTGTTTGTACTCTTTAAAATAACGACACTAGAGCGATTTAAAAACGAGTGACTTTTCTATCACGTTTATAATGGATGTCAATGAAGCCTGTCAGCTGCACTGTCCTCAGTTTGACGCTTGTCATTCAAAAACCGTAAATCCTACCGTGTAGGTAGACACATTGTGTGAATCAGGACAAGTTTTCCTACTACTTTTGAGAAAATCATGTCTGTAGAGTGAAATTTGTGGCTGAAAACAGAGTTTAAGCGAGAAAGTTTGACCTTTTTTTTGAAGCCGCCTACACTCTAAGCTTAACGACCCTCACTGGTGTGTAACGCAATAGACACCCATTCAAAAGCCGGATTTTCTCCCAGAAACCACATGGCGTTTGAACCGGGCCTGATCCGAAAGTGTAAAACCTAGCAGAAAAGTTGAATGCCAGATCCACAGAGGAGAAGTTTTCCTACGTTTTAGAGTTTGAATCATGTCTCTAGGTGAAAGCATGCCAGAGCAGTGGATGTTTGAAAAACATTGAAAACGTGCTTTTTTTTCAATTAATTCCATAGAAATGAATGGGGTTTTTTTGGACGATTTTTTCGCGACTACGTCGCGAAAAAATCGTATTCTATAGAGAAAAGTAATAGCATAGCGAGTCCGATCGAGCCGCACGTTTTGATACATTGTTTGTCTGTGTGCGACGTACGGTTATTGTGTTACTCGAAATCAAAATTTGTGTAGGAAGAGTAACAAATATAACACTAGACCGGACAATTCCCCGGGGGAAATTGTGAGAGTATGCAGTGCGCGAAGCAATTCGCTCACGCATGTTCGCTGGCCGTGAACGTGTGACCCGCAATGATGTTTCAATGCAATGATCGTGTGTGTGCTCGAGACAGCAGCCATCATGAAGAAGACCTATTCAAGAGTATGACCAAAGTGACTACAGGCGGAAATTAGCATGTACTGCTATAACCTGGGACAGACATCTGTCCTTAACACAAGGATAATGTTTAATTTGTGCACTGTCCCTTTTAAAAATAAAATAAACTCTAAACTCTAAGAAGAGTGTTTGTTAATAAAGTGGGCGGCTAAGGTGAGGCTGACACACAAGGGCTGGAGTTTTCTACTGTTTTTTTTATGAAGGACCAGGCCTCGAACAATGACAAATAACTCGACAACGGAAGCAGCTATTCACAAAATTCTTTCACAGTGAGCGCTAGAAGGGTCTCCTGAATAAAATGATGTATTTTTTTGTTTGTATTGTTAAAAATGAGGACGATACAGGGAGTTAAAAACGAGTGACTTTTCAGCAACATTTATACTGGGAGTCAATGAGGCCGCTCACCTGTGCTCTCCTCACTTTGAGGCTTGTCATTCAAAAACCGTAAATCCTATCGTTTAGGTAGACACATTGTGTGAATCAGGACAAGTTTTCCTACTACTTTTGAGAAAATCATGTCTGTAGAGTGAAATTTGTGGCTGAAAACACGGTTTAAAAATAAAATAAACTCTAAACTCTAAGAAGAGTGTTTGTAGTTTGTATGTACGAACAGAAGTGTTCCTAATAAAGTGGGCGGCTAAGGTGAGGCTAGAAGGGTCTCCTGAATAAAATGATGTATTTTTTTGTTTGTATTGTTAAAAATGAGGACGCTACAGGGAGTTAAAAACGAGTGACTTTTCTATCCCGTTTATAATGCATGTCAATGAGCTAACACACACAAGGTCTTGAATTTTGTGCTGTTTTTTACTACGGACCAGACCTCGAACAATGACAAATAACTCGACAACGGAAGCAGCTATTCACAAAATTCTTTCACAGTGAGCGCTAGAAGGGTCTCCTGAATAAAATGATGTATTTTTTTGTTTGTATTGTTAAAAATGAGGACGCTACAGGGAGTTAAAAACGAGTGACTTTTCAGCAACGTTTATACTGGGAGTCAATGAGGCCGCTCACCTGTGCTCTCCTCACTTTGAGGCTTGTCATTCAAAAACCGTAAATCCTATCGTTTAGGTAGACACATTGTGTGAATCAGGACAAGTTTTCCTACTAGTTTTGAGAAAATCATGTCTGTAGAGTGAAATTTGTGGCTGAAAACACGGTTTAAGCGAGAAAGTTTGAGCTTTTTTTTGAAGCCGCCTACACTCTAAGCTTAAAGACCCTCACTGGTGTGTAACGCAATAGACACCCATTCAAAAGCCGGATTTTCTCCCAGAAACCACATGGCGTTTGAACCGGGACTGATCCGAAAGTGTAAAACCTAGCAGAAAAGTTGAATGCCAGATCCACAGAGGAGAAGTTTTCCTACGTTTTAGAGTTTGAATCATGTCTCTAGGTGAAAGCATGCCAGAGCAACGGATGTTTGAAAAACGTTGAAAAAGTGCTTTTTTTTCAATTAATTCCATAGAAATGAATGGGGTTTTTTGGGGCGATTTTTTCACGACTACGTCGCGAAAAAATCGTATTCTATAGAGAAAAGTAATGTACTGTTTGTTTGCATGTACTGCTATAACCTGGGACAGACATCTGTCCTTAACACAAGGATAATGTTTAATTTGTGCACTGTCCCTTTTAAAAATAAAATAAACTCTAAACTCTAAGAAGAGTGTTTGTAGTTTGTATGTACGAACAGAAGTGTTCCTAATAAAGTGGGCGGCTAAGGTGAGGCTGACACACAAGGGCTGGAGTTTTCTACTGTTTTTTTATGAAGGACCAGGCCTCGAACAATGACAACTAACTCGACAACGGAAGCAGCTATTCTCAAAATTCTTTCACAGTGAGCGCTAGAAGGGTCTCCTGAATAAAATGATGTATTTTTTTGTTTGTACTCTTAAAAATAACGACACTAGAGCGATTTAAAAATGAGTGACTTTTCACTCACGTTTATAATGTGAGTCAATGAGCTAAGAAACACAAGGTCTTGAATATTGTGCTGTGTTTTACTACGGACCAGACCTCGAACAATGACAAATAACTCGACAACGGAAGCAGCTATTCACAAAATTCTTTCACACTGAGCGCTAGAAGGGTCTCCTGAATAAAATGATGTATTTTTTTGTTTGTACTCTTTAAAATAACGACACTAGAGTGATTTAAAAACGAGTGACTTTTCACTCATGTTTATAATGTGTGTCAATGACCTAAGACACACAAGGTCTTGAATATTGTGCTGTGTTTTACTACGGACCAGACCTCGAACAATGACAAATAACTCGACAACGGAAGCAGCTATTCACAAAATTCTTTCACACTGAGCGCTAGAAGGGTCTCCTGAATAAAATGATGTATTTTTTTGTTTGTACTCTTAAAAATAACGACACTAGAGCGATTTAAAAACGAGTGACTTTTCACTCACGTTTATAATGTGAGTCAATGAGCTAAGAAACACAAGGTCTTGAATATTGTGCTGTGTTTTACTACGGACCAGACCTCGAACAATGACAAATAACTCGACAACGGAAGCAGCTATTCACAAAATTCTTTCACAGTGAGCGCTAGAAGGGTCTCCTGAATAAAATTATGTATTTTTTTGTTTGTACTCTTAAAAATAATGACACTAGAGCAATTTAAAAACGAGTGACTTTTCTATCCCGTTTATAATGCATGTCAATGAGCTAAAACACACAAGGTCTTGAATTTTGGGCTGTGTTTTACTACAGACCAGACCTCGAACAATGACAAATAACTCGACAACGGAAGCAGCTATTCACAAAATTATTTCACAGTGAGCGCTAGAAGGGTCTCCTGAATAAAATGATGTATTTTTTTGTTTGTATTGTTAAAAATGAGGACGCTACAGGGAGTTAAAAACGAGTGACTTTTCAGCAACGTTTATACTGGGAGTCAATGAGGCCGCTCACCTGTGCTCTCCTCACTTTGAGGCTTGTCATTCAAAAACCGTAAATCCTATCGTTTAGGTAGACACATTGTGTGAATCAGGACAAGTTTTCCTACTACTTTTGAGAAAATCATGTCTGTAGAGTGAAATTTGTGGCTGAAAACAGAGTTTAAGCGAGAAAGTTTGAGCTTTTTTTTGAAGCCGCCTACACTCTAACCTTAACGACCCTCACTGGTGTGTAACGCAATAGACACCCATTCAAAAGCCGGATTTTCTCCCAGAAACCACATGGCGTTTGAACCGGGCCTGATCCGAAAGTGTAAAACCTAGCAGAAAAGTTGAATGCCAGATCCACAGAGGAGAAGTTTTCCTACGTTTTAGAGTTTGAATCATGTCTCTAGGTGAAAGCATGCCAGAGCAGTGGATGTTTGAAAAACATTGAAAAAGTGCTTTTTTTTCAATTAATTCCATAGAAATGAATGGGGTTTTTTGGGGCGATTTTTTCGCGACTACGTCGCGAAAAAATCGTATTCTATAGAGAAAAGTAATAGCATAGCGAGTCCGATCGAGCCGCACGTTTTGATATATTGTTTGTCTGTGTGCGACGTACGGTTATTGAGTTATTCGAAATCAAAATTTGCGTAGGAATAATAAAAATAAAAATAATAATAAAAAGAAACACGTAGAAGAACAATAGTTGCAGTGCTTTGCACTGCAACCTATGGGCTCCCCTAGGGGAGCCCATAGGTTGCTGTGCTGCAGCACTGCATCCTAACTAGACCGGACAATTCCCCGGGGGAAATTGTGAGAGGATGCAGTGCGCGAAGCAATTCGCTCACGCATGTTCGCTGGCCGTGAACGCGTGACCCGCAATGATGTTTCAATGCAATGATCGTGTGTGTGCTCGAGACAGCAGCCATCATGAAGAAGACCTATTCAAGAGTATGACCAAAGTGACTACAGGCGGAAATTAGCATGTACTGCTATAACCTGGGACAGACATATGTCCTTAACACAAGGATAATGTTTAATTTGTGCACTGTCCCTTTTAAAAATAAAATAAACTCTAAACTCTAAGAAGAGTGTTTGTAGTTTGTATGTACGAACAGAAGTGTTCCTAATAAAGTGGGCGGCTAAGGTGAGGCTGACACACAAGGGCTGGAGTTTTCTACTGTTTTTTTATGAAGGACCAGGCCTCGAACAATGACAAATAACTCGACAACGGAAGCAGCTATTCACAAAATTCTTTCACAGTGAGCGCTAGAAGGGTCTCCTGAATAAAATGATGTATTTTTTTGTTTGTATTGTTAAAAATGAGGACGCTACAGGGAGTTAAAAACGAGTGACTTTTCAGCAACGTTTATACTGGGAGTCAATGAGGCCGCTCACCTGTGCTCTCCTCACTTTGAGGCTTGTCATTCAAAAACCGTAAATCCTATCGTTTAGGTAGACACATTGTGTGAATCAGGACAAGTTTTCCTACTACTTTTGAGAAAATCATGTCTGTAGAGTGAAATTTGTGGCTGAAAACAGAGTTTAAGCGAGAAAGTTTGACCTTTTTTTTGAAGCCGCCTACACTCTAAGTTTAACGACCCTCACTGGTGTGTAACGCAATAGACACCCATTCAAAAGCCGGATTTTCTCCCAGAAACCACATGGCGTTTGAACCGGGCCTGATCCGAAAGTGTAAAACCTAGCAGAAAAGTTGAATGCCAGATCCACAGAGGAGAAGTTTTCCTACGTTTTAGAGTTTGAATCATGTCTCTAGGTGAAAGCATGCCAGAGCAGCGGATGTTTGAAAAACATTGAAAAAGTGCTTTTTTTCAATTAATTCCATAGAAATGAATGGGGTTTTTTGGGGCGATTTTTTCGCGACTACGTCGCGAAAAAATCGTATTCTATAGAGAAAAGTAATAGCATAGCGAGTCCGATCGAGCCGCACGTTTTGATATATTGTTTGTCTGTGTGCGACGTACGGTTGTGTGACCTGCTATGAAGCTACAATGCCATGATTTGTGTGCTTGAGACAGCCGGCCCCTCCCCTCTGTGCTCGCTTACTGAAGCCAGTAAACATGGTGACAGGCCTGAGCAGGTTATGAAACACACACAAGATTTTATCAGGTGTCTGCTGTAAATTGCTATGGACCAGGCCTCGAACAATGACAAATAACTCGACAACGGAAGCAGCTATTCACAAAATTCTTTCACAGTGAGCGCTAGAAGGGTCTCCTGAATAAAATGATGTATTTTTTTGTTTGTATTGTTAAAAATGAGGACGCTACAGGGAGTTAAAAACGAGTGACTTTTCAGCAACGTTTATACTGGGAGTCAATGAGGCCGCTCACCTGTGCTCTCCTCGCTTTGAGGCTTGTCATTCAAAAACCGTAAATCCTACCGTTTAGGTAGACACATTGTGTGAATCAGGACAAGTTTTCCTACTACTTTTGAGAAAATCATGTCTGTAGAGTGAAATTTGTGGATGAAAACACAGTTTAAGTGAGAAATTTTGAGCTTTTTTTTGAAGCCACCTACACTCTGAGTTAATGAGGCGCACTGGTGTGTAACGCAATAGACACCCATTCAAAAGCCGGATTTTCTCCCAGAAACCACATGGCGTTTGAACCGGGCCTGATCCGAAAGTGTTAAACCTAGCAGAAAAGTTGAATGCCAGATCCACAGAGGAGAAGTTTTCCTACGTTTTAGAGTTTGAATCATGTCTCTAGGTGAAAGCATGCCAGAGCAGTGGATGTTTGAAAAACATTGAAAAAGTGCTTTTTTTTCAATTAATTCCATAGAAATGAATGGGGTTTTTTGGGGCGATTTTTTCGCGACTACGTCGCGACAAAATCGTATTCTATAGAGAAAAGTAATAGCATAGCGAGTCCGATCGAGCCGCACGTTTTGATATATTGTTTGTCTGTGTGCGACGTACGGTTATTGAGTTAATCGAAATCAAAATTTGCGTAGGAATAATAAATATAAGAACTAGACCGGACAATTCCCCGGGGGAAATTGTGAGAGGATGCAGTGCGCGAAGCAATTCGCTCACGCATGTTCGCTGGCCGTGAATGTGTGACCAGCAATGATGTTTCAATGCAATGATTGTGTGTGTGCTCGAGACAGCAGCCGTCATGAAGGAGACCTATTCAAGAGCATGAACAAAGTGACTACAGGCGGAAATTAGCATGTACTGCTATAACCTGGGACAGACATCTGTCCTTACCACAAGGATAATGTTTAATTTGTGCACTGTCCCTTTTAAAAATAAAATAAACTCTAAACTCTAAGAAGAGTGTTTGTAGTTTGTATGTACGAACAGAAGTGTTCCTAATAAAGTCGGCGGCTAAGGTGAGGCTGACACACAAGGGCTGGAGTTTTCTACTGTTTTTTTTATGATGGACCAGGCCTCGAACAATGACAAATAACTCGACAACGGAAGCAGCTATTCACAAAATTCTTTCACAGTGAGCGCTAGAAGGGTCTCCTGAATAAAATGATGTATTTTTTTGTTTGTATTGTTAAAAATGAGGACGCTACAGGGAGTTAAAAACGAGTGACTTTTCAGCAACGTTTATACTGGGAGTCAATGAGGCCGCTCACCTGTGCTCTCCTCACTTTGAGGCTTGTCATTCAAAAACCGTAAATCCTATCGTTTAGGTAGACATATTGTGTGAATCAGGACAAGTTTTCCTACTACTTTTGAGAAAATCATGTCTGTAGAGTGAAATTTGTGGCTGAAAACACGGTTTAAAAATAAAATAAACTCTAAACTCTAAGAAGAGTGTTTGTAGTTTGTATGTACGAACAGAAGTGTTCCTAATAAAGTGGGCGGCTAAGGTGAGGCTGACACACAAGGGCTGGAGTTTTCTACTGTTTTTTTTATGAAGGACCAGGCCTCGAACAATGACAAATAACTCGACAACGGAAGCAGCTATTCACAAAATTCTTTCACAGTGAGCGCTAGAAGGGTCTCCTGAATAAAATGATGTATTTTTTTGTTTGTATTGTTAAAAATGAGGACGCTACAGGGAGTTAAAAACGAGTGACTTTTCAGCAACGTTTATACTGGGAGTCAATGAGGCCGCTCACCTGTGCTCTCCTCACTTTGAGGCTTGTCATTCAAAAACCGTAAATCCTATCGTTTAGGTAGACACATTGTGTGAATCAGGACAAGTTTTCCTACTACTTTTGAGAAAATCATGTCTGTAGAGTTAAATTTGTGGCTGAAAACAGAGTTTAAGCGAGAAAGTTTGACCTTTTTTTTGAACCTCTCTCCACTCTGACCTTAACGAGGTCCACTGGTGTGTAACGCAATAGACACCCATTCAAAAGCCGGATTTTCTCCCAGAAACCACATGGCGTTTGACCCGGGACTGATCCGAAAGTGTAGAACCTAGCAGAAAAGTTGAATGCCAGATCCACAGAGGAGAAGTTTTCCTACGTTTTAGAGTTTGAATCACGTCTCTAGGTGAAAGCATGCCAGAGCAGCGGACGTTTGAAAAACGTTGAAAAAGTGCTTTTTTTTCAATTAATTCCATAGAAATGAATGGGGTTTTTTTGGACGATTTTTTCGCGACTACGTCGCGAAAAAATCGTATTCTATAGAGAAAAGTAATAGCATAGCGAGTCCGATCAAGCCGCACGTTTTGATACATTGTTTGTCTGTGTGCGACGTACGGTTATTGTGTTACTCGAAATCAAAATTTGTGTAGGAAGAGTAACAAATATAACACTAGACCGGACAATTCCCCGGGGGAAATTGTGAGAGGATGCAGTGCGCGAAGCAATTCGCTCACGCATGTTCGCTGGCCGTGAATGTGTGACCCGCAATGATGTTTCAATGCAATGATCGTGTGTGTGCTCGAGACAGCAGCCATCATGAAGAAGACCTATTCAAGAGTATGACCAAAGTGACTACAGGCGGAAATTAGCATGTACTGCTATAACCTGGGACAGACATCTGTCCTTAACACAAGGATAATGTTTAATTTGTGCACTGTCCCTTTTAAAAATAAAATAAACTCTAAACTCTAAGAAGAGTGTTTGTAGTTTGTATGTACGAACAGAAGTGTTCCTAATAAAGTGGGCGGCTAAGGTGAGGCTGACACACAAGGGCTGGAGTTTTCTACTGTTTTTTTTATGAAGGACCAGGCCTCGAACAATGACAAATAACTCGACAACGGAAGCAGCTATTCACAAAATTCTTTCACAGTGAGCGCTAGAAGGGTCTCCTGAATAAAATGATGTATTTTTTTGTTTGTATTGTTAAAAATGAGGACGCTACAGGGAGTTAAAAACGAGTGACTTTTCAGCAACGTTTATACTGGGAGTCAATGAGGCCGCTCACCTGTGCTCTCCTCACTTTGAGGCTTGTCATTCAAAAACCGTAAATCCTATCGTTTAGGTAGACACATTGTGTGAATCAGGACAAGTTTTCCTACTACTTTTGAGAAAATCATGTCTGTAGAGTGAAATTTGTGGCTGAAAACACGGTTTAAAAATAAAATAAACTCTAAACTCTAAGAAGAGTGTTTGTAGTTTGTATGTACGAACAGAAGTGTTCCTAATAAAGTGGGCGGCTAAGGTGAGGCTGACACACAAGGGCTGGAGTTTTCTACTGTTTTTTTTATGAAGGACCAGGCCTCGAACAATGACAAATAACTCGACAACGGAAGCAGCTATTCACAAAATTCTTTCACAGTGAGCGCTAGAAGGGTCTCCTGAATAAAATGATGTATTTTTTTGTTTGTATTGTTAAAAATGAGGACGCTACAGGGAGTTAAAAACGAGTGACTTTTCAGCAACGTTTATACTGGGAGTCAATGAGGCCGCTCACCTGTGCTCTCCTCACTTTGAGGCTTGTCATTCAAAAACCGTAAATCCTATCGGTTAGGTAGACACATTGTGTGAATCAGGACAAGTTTTCCTACTACTTTTGAGAAAATCATGTCTGTAGAGTGAAATTTGTGGCTGAAAACACGGTTTAAAAATAAAATAAACTCTAAACTCTAAGAAGAGTGTTTGTAGTTTGTATGTACGAACAGAAGTGTTCCTAATAAAGTGGGCGGCTAAGGTGAGGCTGACACACAAGGGCTGGAGTTTTCTACTGTTTTTTTTATGAAGGACCAGGCCTCGAACAATGACAAATAACTCGACAACGGAAGCAGCTATTCACAAAATTCTTTCACAGTGAGCGCTAGAAGGGTCTCCTGAATAAAATGATGTATTTTTTTGTTTGTATTGTTAAAAATGAGGACGCTACAGGGAGTTAAAAACGAGTGACTTTTCAGCAACGTTTATACTGGGAGTCAATGAGACCGCTCACCTGTGCTCTCCTCACTTTGAGGCTTGTCATTCAAAAACCGTAAATCCTATCGTTTAGGTAGACACATTGTGTGAATCAGGACAAGTTTTCCTACTACTTTTGAGAAAATCATGTCTGTAGAGTGAAATTTGTGGCTGAAAACACGGTTTAAGCGAGAAAGTTTGAGCTTTTTTTTGAAGCCGCCTACACTCTAAGCTTAAAGAACCTCACTGGTGTGTAACGCAATAGACACCCATTCAAAAGCCGGATTTTCTCCCAGAAACCACATGGCGTTTGAACCGGGACTGATCCGAAAGTGTAAAACCTAGCAGAAAAGTTGAATGCCAGATCCACAGAGGAGAAGTTTTCCTACGTTTTAGAGTTTGAATCATGTCTCTAGGTGAAAGCATGCCAGAGCAACGGATGTTTGAAAAACGTTGAAAAAGTGCTTTTTTTTCAATTAATTCCATAGAAATGAATGGGGTTTTTTGGGGCGATTTTTTCACGACTACGTCGCGAAAAAATCGTATTCTATAGAGAAAAGTAATGTACTGTTTGTTTGCATGTACTGCTATAACCTGGGACAGACATCTGTCCTTAACACAAGGATAATGTTTAATTTGTGCACTGTCCCTTTTAAAAATAAAATAAACTCTAAACTCTAAGAAGAGTGTTTGCAGTTTGTATGTACGAACAGAAGTGTTCCTAATAAAGTGGGCGGCTAAGGTGAGGCTGACACACAAGGGCTGGAGTTTTCTACTGTTTTTTTATGAAGGACCAGGCCTCGAACAATGACAAATAACTCGACAACGGAAGCAGCTATTCACAAAATTCTTTCACAGTGAGCGCTAGAAGGGTCTCCTGAATAAAATGATGTATTTTTTTGTTTGTATTGTTAAAAATGAGGACGCTACAGGGAGTTAAAAACGAGTGACTTTTCAGCAACGTTTATACTGGGAGTCAATGAGGCCGCTCACCTGTGCTCTCCTCACTTTGAGGCTTGTCATTCAAAAACCGTAAATCCTATCGTTTAGGTAGACACATTGTGTGAAGCAGGACAAGTTTTCCTACTACTTTTGAGAAAATCATGTCTGTAGAGTGAAATTTGTGGATGAAAACAGAGTTTAAGCGAGAAAGTTTGACCTTTTTTTTTAACCACTCTCCACTCTAAGATTAACGACCCTCACTGGTGTGTAACGCAATAGACACCCATTCAAAAGCCGGATTTTCTCCCAGAAACCACATGGCGTTTGAACCGGGCCTGATCCGAAAGTGTAAAACCTAGCAGAAAAGTTGAATGCCAGATCCACAGAGGAGAAGTTTTCCTACGTTTTAGAGTTTGAATCATGTCTCTAGGTGAAAGCATGCCAGAGCAGCGGATGTTTGAAAAACGTTGAAAAAGTGCTTTTTTTTCAATTAATTCCATCGAAATGAATGGGGTTTTTTGAGACGATTTTTTCGCGACTACGTCGCGAAAAAATCGTATTCTGTAGAGCAAAGTAATAGCATAGCGAGTCCAATCAAGCCGCACGTTTTGATATATTGTTTGTCTGTGTGCGACGTACGGTTGTGTGACCTGCTATGAAGCTACAATGCCATGATTTATGTGTGTGGTTGAGACAGCCGGCCCCTCCCCTCTGTGCTCGCTTACTGAAGCCAGTCGGCATGGTAAAGGGCCTGAGCAGGTTAAAACACACACACAAGAGTTTGTCAGGTGTCTGATGAATTTTGCTAAGGGACAGGCCTCGAACAATGACAAATAACTCGACAACGGAAGCAGCTATTCACAAAATTCTTTCACAGTGAGCGCTAGAAGGGTCTCCTGAATAAAATGATGTATTTTTTTTGTTTGTATTGTTAAAAATGAGGACGCTACAGGGAGTTAAAAACGAGTGACTTTTCAGCAACGTTTATACTGGGAGTCAATGAGGCCGCTCACCTGTGCTCTCCTCACTTTGAGGCTTGTCATTCAAAAACCGTAAATCCTACCGTTTAGGTAGACACATTGTGTGAATCAGGACAAGTTTTCCTACTACTTTTGAGAAAATCATGTCTGTAGAGTGAAATTTGTGGATGAAAACACAGTTTAAGTGAGAAATTTTGAGCTTTTTTTTGAAGCCGCCTACACTCTGAGTTAACGAGGCGCACTGGTGTGTAACGCAATAGACACCCATTCAAAAGCCGGATTTTCTATCAGAACCCACATGGCGTTTGACCCGGGACTGATCCGAAAGTGTAGAACCTAGCAGAAAAGTTGAATGCCAGATCCACAGAGGAGAAGTTTTCCTACG
Source organism: Neoarius graeffei (assembly GCF_027579695.1). Taxonomy (NCBI): domain Eukaryota; kingdom Metazoa; phylum Chordata; class Actinopteri; order Siluriformes; family Ariidae; genus Neoarius; species Neoarius graeffei. The sequence continues at coordinate 26,242,813 of NC_083583.1, forward strand.
TTTTAGAGTTTGAATCAGGTCTCTAGGTGAAAGCATGCCAGAGCAGTGGACGTTTGAAAAACGTTGAAAAAGTGCTTTTTTTTCAATTAATTCCATAGAAATGAATGGGGTTTTTTTGGACGATTTTTTCGCGACTACGTCGCGAAAAAATCGTAATCTATAGAGAAAAGTAATAGCATAGCGAGTCCGATCGATCCGCACGTTTTGATATATTGTTTGTCTGTGTGCGACGTACGGTTATTGAGTTATTCGAAATCAAAATTTGCGTAGGAATAAGAAGAAGAAGAAGAAGAAGAAGAAGAAATACGTAGAAGAACAATAGTTGCAGTGCTTTGCACTGCAACCTATGGGCTCCCCTAGGGGAGCCCATAGGTTGCTGTGCTGCAGCACTGCATCCTAACTAGACCGGACAATTCCCCGGGGGAAATTGTGAGAGGATGCAGTGCGCGAAGCAATTCGCTCACGCACGTTCGCTGGCCGTGAACGTGTGACCCGCAATGATGTTTCAATGCAATGATCGTGTGTGTGCTCGAGACAGCAGCCATCATGAAGAAGACCTATTCAAGAGTATGACCAAAGTGACTACAGGCGGAAATTAGCATGTACTGCTATAACCTGGGACAGACATCTGTCCTTAACACAAGGATAATGTTTAATTTGTGCACTGTCCCTTTTAAAAATAAAATAAACTCTAAACTCTAAGAAGAGTGTTTGTAGTTTGTATGTACGAACAGAAGTGTTCCTAATAAAGTGGGCGGCTAAGGTGAGGCTGACACACAAGGGCTGGAGTTTTCTACTGTTTTTTTTATGAAGGACCAGGCCTCGAACAATGACAAATAACTCGACAACGGAAGCAGCTATTCACAAAATTCTTTCACAGTGAGCGCTAGAAGGGTCTCCTGAATAAAATGATGTATTTTTTTGTTTGTATTGTTAAAAATGAGGACGCTACAGGGAGTTAAAAACGAGTGACTTTTCAGCAACGTTTATACTGGGAGTCAATGAGGCCGCTCACCTGTGCTCTCCTCACTTTGAGGCTTGTCATTCAAAAACCGTAAATCCTATCGTTTAGGTAGACACATTGTGTGAATCAGGACAAGTTTTCCTACTACTTTTGAGAAAATCATGTCTGTAGAGTGAAATTTGTGGCTGAAAACACGGTTTAAGCGAGAAAGTTTGAGCTTTTTTTTGAAGCCGCCTACACTCTAAGCTTAACGACCCTCACTGGTGTGTAACGCAATAGACACCCATTCAAAAGCCGGATTTTCTCCCAGAAACCACATGGCGTTTGAACCGGGCCTGATCCGAAAGTGTAAAACCTAGCAGAAAAGTTGAATGCCAGATCCACAGAGGAGAAGTTTTCCTACGTTTTAGAGTTTGAATCATGTCTCTAGGTGAAAGCATGCCAGAGCAGTGGATGTTTGAAAAACGTTGAAAAAGTGCTTTTTTTTCAATTAATTCCATAGAAATGAATGGGGTTTTTTGGGGCGATTTTTTCGCGACTATGTCGCGAAAAAATCGTATTCTATAGAGAAAAGTAATAGCATAGCGAGTCCGATCGAGCCGCACGTTTTGATGTATTGTTTGTCTGTGTGCGACGTACGGTTATTGAGTTAATCGAAATCGAAATTTGTGTAGGAAGAGTAACAAATATAACACTAGACCGGACAATTCCCCGGGGGAAATTGTGAGAGGATGCAGTGCGCGAAGCAATTCGGTCACGCATGTTCGCTGGCCGTGAAGGTGTGACCCGCAATGATGTTTCAATGCAATGATTGTGTGTGTGCTCGAGACAGCAGCCATCATGAAGAAGACCTTTTCAAGAGTATGACCAAAGTGACTACAGGCTGAAATTAGCATGTACTGCTATAACCTGGGACAGACATCTGTCCTTAACACAAGGATAATGTTTAATTTGTGCACTGTCCCTTTTAAAAATAAAATAAACTCTAAACTCTAAGAAGAGTGTTTGTAGTTTGTATGTACGAACAGAAGTGTTCCTAATAAAGTGGGCGGCTAAGGTGAGGCTGACACACAAGGGCTGGAGTTTTCTACTGTTTTTTTTATGAAGGACCAGGCCTCGAACAATGACAAATAACTCGACAACGGAAGCAGCTATTCACAAAATTCTTTCACAGTGAGCGCTAGAAGGGTCTCCTGAATAAAATGATGTATTTTTTTGTTTGTAGTCTTAAAAATAACGACACTAGAGCGATTTAAAAACGAGTGACTTTTCTATCCCGTTTATAATGCATGTCAATGAGCTAACACACACAAGGTCTTGAATTTTGTGCTCTGTTTTACTACGGACCAGACCGCAAACAATGACAAATAACTCGACAACGGAAGCAGCTATTCACAAAATTCTTTCACAGTGAGCGCTAGAAGGGTCTCCTGAATAAAATTATGTATTTTTTTGTTTGTACTCTTAAAAATAACGACACTAGAGCGATTTAAAAACGAGTGACTTTTCTCTCACGTTTACAATGGGTTTCAATGAAGCCTGTCAGCTGCCCTGTCCTCAGTTTGACGCTTGTCATTCAAAAACCGTAAATCCTATCGTTTAGGTAGACACATTGTGTGAATCAGGACAAGTTTTCCTACAAGGATAATGTTTAATTTGTGCACTGTCCCTTTTAAAAATAAAATAAACTCTAAACTCTAAGAAGAGTGTTTGTAGTTTGTATGTACGAACAGAAGTGTTCCTAATAAAGTGGGCAGCTAAGGTGAGGCTGACACACAAGGGCTGGAGTTTTCTACTGTTTTTTTTATGAAGGACCAGGCCTCGAACAATGACAAATAACTCGACAACGGAAGGAGCTATTCACAAAATTCTTTCACAGTGAGCGCTAGAAGGGTCTCCTGAATAAAATGATGTATTTTTTTGTTTGTATTGTTAAAAATGAGGACGCTACAGGGAGTTAAAAACGAGTGACTTTTCAGCAACGTTTATACTGGGAGTCAATGAGGCCGCTCACCTGTGCTCTCCTCACTTTGAGGCTTGTCATTCAAAAACCGTAAATCCTATCGTTTAGGTAGACACATTGTGTGAATCAGGACAAGTTTTCCTACTACTTTTGAGAAAATCATGTCTGTAGAGTGAAATTTGTGGCTGAAAACACGGTTTAATTGAGAAAGTTTGAGCTTTTATTTCAAACTGTCTGCACTCTAAGCTTAATGACCCTCACTGGTGTGTAACGCAATAGACACCCATTCAAAAGCCGGATTTTCTCCCAGAAACCACATGGCGTTTGAACCGGGCCTGATCCGAAAGTGTAAAACCTAGCAGAAAAGTTGAATGCCAGATCCACAGAGGAGAAGTTTTCCTACGTTTTAGAGTTTGAATCATGTCTTTAGGTGAAAGCATGCCAGAGCAGCGGATGTTTGAAAAACGTTGAAAAAGTGCTTTTTTTCAAATTAATTCCTTAGAAATGAATGGGGTTTTTTTGGACGATTTTTTCGCGACTACGTCGCGAAAAAATCGTATTCTATAGAGAAAAGTAATAGCATAGCGAGTCCGATCGAGCCGCACGTTTTGATACATTGTTTGTCTGTGTGCGACGTACGGTTATTGTGTTACTCGAAATCAAAATTTGTGTAGGAAGAGTAACAAATATAACACTAGACCGGACAATTCCCCGGGGGAAATTGTGAGAGGATGCAGTGCGCGAAGCAATTCGGTCACGCATGTTCGCTGGCCGTGAATGTGTGACCCGCAATGATGTTTCAATGCAATGATTGTGTGTGTGCTCTAGACAGCAGCCATCATGAAGCAGAGCTATTCAAGAGCATGAACAAAGTGACTACAGGCGGAAATTAGCATGTACTGCTATAACCTGGGCGGCACGGTGGTGTAGTGGTTAGCACTGTCGCCTCACAGCAAGAAGGTCCTGGGTTCGAGCCCCGGGACCGGCGAGGGCCTTTCTGTGCGGAGTTTGCATGTTCTCCCCGTGTCCGCGTGGGTTTCCTCCGGGTGCTCCGGTTTCCCCCACAGTCCAAAGACATGCAGGTTAGGTTAACTGGTGACTCTAAATTGACCGTAGGTGTGAATGTGAGTGTGAATGGTTGTCTGTGTCTATGTGTCAGCCCTGTGATGACCTGGCGACTTGTCCAGGGTGTACCCCGCCTTTCGCCCGTAGTCAGCTGGGATAGGCTCCAGCTTGCCTGCGACCCTGTAGAAGGATAAAGCGGCTAGAGATAATGAATGAATGAATGAATGAATGCTATAACCTGGGACAGACATCTGTCCTTACCACAAGGATAATGTTTAATTTGTGCACTGTCCCTTTTAAAAATAAAATAAACTCTAATCACTAAGAAGAGTGTTTGTAGTATGTATGTACGAACAGAAGTGTTCCTAATAAAGTGGGCGGCTAAGGTGAGGCTAAGACACACAAGGGCTGGAGTTTTCTACTGTTTTTTTATGAAGGACCAGGCCTCGAACAATAACAAATAACTCGACAACGGAAGCAGCTATTCACAAAATTCTTTCACAGTGAGCGCTAGAAGGGTCTCCTGAATAAAATGCTGTATTTTTTTGTTTGTACTCTTAAAAATAACGACAATAGAGCGATTTAAAAACGAGTGACTTTTCTCTCATGTTTACAATGGGTTTCAATGAAGCCTGTCAGCTGCCCTGTCCTCAGTTTGACGCTTGTCATTCAAAAACCGTAAATCCTATCGTTTAGGTAGACACATTGTGTGAATCAGGACAAGTTTTCCTACAAGGATAATGTTTAATTTGTGCACTGTCCCTTTTAAAAATAAAATAAACTCTAAACTCTAAGAAGAGTGTTTGTAGTTTGTATGTACGAACAGAAGTGTTCCTAATAAAGTGGGCGGCTAAGGTGAGGCTGACACACAAGGGCTGGAGTTTTCTACTGTTTTTTTTATGAAGGACCAGGCCTCGAACAATGACAAATAACTCGACAACGGAAGCAGCTATTCACAAAATTCTTTCACAGTGAGCGCTAGAAGGGTCTCCTGAATAAAATGATGTATTTTTTTGTTTGTATTGTTAAAAATGAGGACGCTACAGGGAGTTAAAAACGAGTGACTTTTCAGCAACGTTTATACTGGGAGTCAATGAGGCCGCTCACCTGTGCTCTCCTCACTTTGAGGCTTGTCATTCAAAAACCGTAAATCCTACAGTTTAGGTAGACACATTGTGTGAATCAGGACAAGTTTTCCTACTACTTTTGAGAAAATCATGTCTGTAGAGTGAAATTTGTGGATGAAAACACAGTTTAAGCGAGAAAGTTTGACCTTTTTTTTGAACCTCTCTCCACTCTGACCTTAACGAGGTCCACTGGTGTGTAACGCAATAGACACCCATTCAAAAGCCGGATTTTTTCCCAGAAACCACATGGCGTTTGACCCGGGACTGATCCGAAAGTGTAGAACCTAGCAGAAAAGTTGAATGCCAGATCCACAGAGGAGAAGTTTTCCTACGTTTTAGAGTTTGAATCATGCCTCTAGGTGAAAGCATGCCAGAGCAGCGGATGTTTGAAAAACGTTGGAAAAGTGCTTTTTTTTCAATTAATTCCATAGAAATGAATGGGGTTTTTTGAGACGATTTTTTCGCGACTACGTCGCGAAAAAATCGTATTCTGTAGAGAAAAGTAATAGCATAGCGAGTCCAATCAAGCCGCACGTTTTGATATATTGTTTGTCTGTGTGCGACGTACGGTTGTGTGACCTGCTATGAAGCTACAATGCCATGATTCATGTGTGTGCTTGAGACAGCCGGCCCCTCCCCTCTGTGCTCGCTTACTGAAGCCAGTCGGCATGGTAAAGGGCCTGAGCAGGTTAAAAAACACACACAAGAGTTTGTCAGGTGTCTGCTGAATTTTGCTAAGGGACAGGCCTCGAACAATGACAAATAACTCGACAACGGAAGCAGCTATTCACAAAATTCTTTCACAGTGAGCGCTAGAAGGGTTTCCTGAATAAAATGATGTATTTTTTTGTTTGTATTGTTAAAAATGACGACGCTACAGGGAGTTAAAAACGAGTGACTTTTCAGCAACGTTTATACTGGGAGTCAATGAGGCCGCTCACCTGTGCTCTCCTCACTTTGAGGCTTGTCATTCAAAAACCGTAAATCCTATCGTTTAGGTAGACACATTGTGTGAATCAGGACAAGTTTTCCTACTACTTTTGAGAAAATCATGTCTGTAGAGTGAAATTTGTGGCTGAAAACGGAGTTTAAGCGAGAAAGTTTGACCTTTTTTTTGAAGCCGCCTACACTCTAAGCTAAACGACCCTCACTGGTGTGTAACGCAATAGACACCCATTCAAAAGCCGGATTTTCTCCCAGAAACCACATGGCGTTTGAACCGGGCCTGATCCGAAAGTGTAAAACCTAGCAGAAAAGTTGAATGCCAGATCCACAGAGGAGAAGTTTTCCTACGTTTTAGAGTTTGAATCATGTCTCTAGGTGAAAGCATGCCAGAGCAGTGGATGTTTGAAAAACATTGAAAAAGTGCTTTTTTTTCAATTAATTCCATAGAAATGAATGGGGTTTTTTGGGGCGATTTTTTCGCGACTACGTCGCGAAAAAATCGTATTCTATAGAGAAAAGTAATAGCATAGCGAGTCCGATCGAGCCGCACGTTTTGATATATTGTTTGTCTGTGTGCGACGTACGGTTATTGAGTTATTCGAAATCAAAATTTGCGTAGGAATAATAATAAGAAGAAGAAATACGTAGAAGAACAATAGTTGCAGTGCTTTGCACTGCAACCTATGGGCTCCCCTAGGGGAGCCCATAGGTTGCTGTGCTGCAGCACTGCATCCTAACTAGACCGGACAATTCCCCGGGGGAAATTGTGAGAGGATGCAGTGCGCGAAGCAATTCGCTCACGCATGTTCGCTGGCCGTGAATGTGTGACCCGCAATGATGTTTCAATGCAATGATCGTGTGTGTGCTCGAGACAGCAGCCATCATGAAGAAGACCTATTCAAGAGTATGACCAAAGTGACTACAGGCGGAAATTAGCATGTACTGCTATAACCTGGGACAGACATCTGTCCTTAACACAAGGATAATGTTTAATTTGTGCACTGTCACTTTTAAAAATAAAATAAACTCTAAACTCTAAGAAGAGTGTTTGTAGTTTGTATGTACGAACAGAAGTGTTCCTAATAAAGTGGGCGGCTAAGGTGAGGCTGACACACAAGGGCTGGAGTTTTCTACTGTTTTTTTTATGAAGGACCAGGCCTCGAACAATGACAAATAACTCGACAACGGAAGCAGCTATTCACAAAATTCTTTCACAGTGAGCGCTAGAAGGGTCTCCTGAATAAAATGATGTATTTTTTTGTTTGTACTCTTAAAAATAACGACACTAGAGCGATTTAAATACGAGTGACTTTTCACTCACGTTTATAATGTGAGTCAATGAGCTAAGAAACACAAGGTCTTGAATATTGTGCTGTGTTTTACTACGGACCAGACCTCGAACAATGACAAATAACTCGACAACGGAAGCAGCTATTCACAAAATTCTTTCACACTGAGCGCTAGAAGGGTCTCCTGAATAAAATGATGTATTTTTTTGTTTGTACTCTTTAAAATAACGACACTAGAGCGATTTAAAAACGAGTGACTTTTCACTCATGTTTATAATGTGTGTCAATGACCTAAGACACACAAGGTCTTGAATATTGTGCTGTGTTTTACTACGGACCAGACCTCGAACAATGACAAATAACTCGACAACGGAAGCAGCTATTCACAAAATTCTTTCACACTGAGCGCTAGAAGGGTCTCCTGAATAAAATGATGTATTTTTTTGTTTGTACTCTTAAAAATAACGACACTAGAGCGATTTAAAAACGAGTGACTTTTCACTCACGTTTATAATGTGAGTCAATGAGCTAAGAAACACAAGGTCTTGAATATTGTGCTGTGTTTTACTACGGACCAGACCTCGAACAATGACAAATAACTCGACAACGGAAGCAGCTATTCACAAAATTCTTTCACAGTGAGCGCTAGAACGGTCTCCTGAATAAAATTATGTATTTTTTTGTTTGTACTCTTAAAAATAACGACACTAGAGCGATTTAAAAACGAGTGACTTTTCTATCCCGTTTATAATGCATGTCAATGAGCTAAAACACACAAGGTCTTGAATTTTGGGCTGTGTTTTACTACAGACCAGACCTCGAACAATGACAAATAACTCGACAACGGAAGCAGCTATTCACAAAATTCTTTCACAGTGAGCGCTAGAAGGGTCTCCTGAATAAAATGATGTATTTTTTTGTTTGTATTGTTAAAAATGAGGACGCTACAGGGAGTTAAAAACGAGTGACTTTTCAGCAACGTTTATACTGGGAGTCAATGAGGCCGCTCACCTGTGCTCTCCTCACTTTGAGGCTTGTCATTCAAAAACCGTAAATCCTACCGTTTAGGTAGACACATTGTGTGAATCAGGACAAGTTTTCCTACTACTTTTGAGAAAATCATGTCTGTAGAGTGAAATTTGTGGATGAAAACACAGTTTAAGTGAGAAATTTTGAGCTTTTTTTTGAAGCCGCCTACACTCTGAGTTAACGAGGCGCACTGGTGTGTAACGCAATAGACACCCATTCAAAAGCCGGATTTTCTCCCAGAAACCACATGGCGTTTGAACCGGGCCTGATCCGAAAGTGTAAAACCTAGCAGAAAAGTTGAATGCCAGATCCACAGAGGAGAAGTTTTCCTACGTTTTAGAGTTTGAATCATGTCTCTAGGTGAAAGCATGCCAGAGCAGCGGATGTTTGAAAAACGTTGAAAAAGTGCTTTTTTTTCAATTAATTCCATAGAAATGAATGGGGTTTTTTGGGGCGATTTTTTCGCGACTACGTCGCGAAAAAATCGTAAACTGTAGAGAAAAGTAATAGCATAGCGAGTCCGATCGAGCCGCACGTTTTGATGTATTGTTTGTCTGTGTGCGACGTACGGTTATTGAGGTATTCGAAATCAAAATTTGCGTAGGAATAATAAGTTTAATAATAATAATAAGAAGAAGAAGAAACACGTAGAAGAACAATAGTTGCAGTGCTTTGCACTGCAACCTATGGGCTCCCCTAGGGGAGCCCATAGGTTGCTGTGCTGCAGCACTGCATCCTAATAAGAAGAAGAAATACGTAGAAGAACAATAGTTGCAGTGCTTTGCACTGCAACCTATGGGCTCCCCTAGGGGAGCCCATAGGTTGCTGTGCTGCAGCACTGCATCCTAACTAGACCGGACAATTCCCCGGGGGGAAATTGTGAGAGGATGCAGTGCGCGAAGCAATTCGGTCACGCATGTTTGCTGGCCGTGAATGTGTGACCCGCAATGATGTTTCAATGCAATGATTATGTGTGTGCTTGAGACAGCAGCCGTCATGAAATTTGTGCACTGTCCCTTTTAAAAATAAAATAAACTCTAAACACTAAGAAGAGTGTTTGTAGTTTGTATGTACGAACAGAAGTGTTCCTAATAAAGTGGGCGGCTAAGGTGAGGCTAAGACACACAAGGGCTGGAGTTTTCTACTGTTTTTTTTATGAAGGACCAGGCCTCGAACAATAACAAATAACTCGACAACGGAAGCAGCTATTCACAAAATTCTTTCACAGTGAGCGCTAGAAGGGTCTCCTGAATAAAATGATGTATTTTTTTGTTTGTACTCTTTAAAATAACGACACTAGAGCGATTTAAAAACGAGTGACTTTTCTATCACGTTTATAATGGATGTCAATGAAGCCTGTCAGCTGCACTGTCCTCAGTTTGACGCTTGTCATTCAAAAACCGTAAATCCTACCGTTTAGGTAGACACATTGTGTGAATCAGGACAAGTTTTCCTACTACTTTTGAGAAAATCATGTCTGTAGAGTGAAATTTGTGGATGAAAACACAGTTTAAGTGAGAAATTTTGAGCTTTTTTTTGAAGCCGCCTACACTCTGAGTTAACGAGGCGCACTGGTGTGTAACGCAATAGACACCCATTCAAAAGCCGGATTTTCTATCAGAACCCACATGGCGTTTGAGCCGGGACTGATCCGAAAGTGTAGAACCTAGCAGAAAAGTTGAAGGCCAGATCCACAGAGGAGAAGTTTTCCTACGTTTTAGAGTTTGAATCACGTCTCTAGGTGAAAGCATGCCAGAGCAGTGGACGTTTGAAAAACGTTGAAAAAGTGCTTTTTTTTCAATTAATTCCATAGAAATGAATGGGGTTTTTTTGGACGATTTTTTCGCGACTACGTCGCGAAAAAATCGTATTCTATAGAGAAAAGTAATAGCATAGCGAGTCTGATCGAGCCGCACGTTTTGATACATTGTTTGTCTGTGTGCGACGTACGGTTATTGTGTTACTCGAAATCAAAATTTGTGTAGGAAGAGTAACAAATATAACACTAGACCGGACAATTCCCCGGGGGAAATTGTGAGAGGATGCAGTGCGCGAAGCAATTCGCTCACGCATGTTTGCTGGCCGTGAACGCGTGACCCGCAATGATGTTTCAATGCAATGATTATGTGTGTGCATGAGACAGCAGCCGTCATGAAGAAGAGCTATTCAACAGTATAAACAAAGTGACTACAGGCGGAAATTAGCATGTACTGCTATAACCTGGGACAGACATCTGTCCTTACCACAAGGATAATGTTTAATTTGTGCACTGTCCCTTTTAAAAATAAAATAAACTCTAAGAAGAGTGTTTGTAGTTTGTATGTACGAACAGAAGTGTTCCTAATAAAGTGGGCGGCTAAGGTGAGGCCTGTCGGCTACCCTCTTCTCAGTTTCTCAGAGCAGCGGATGTTTGAAAAAGTGCTTTTTTTTCCAATTAATTCCATAGAAATGAATGGGTTTTTTTTGGGACAAGTGTGACTACTAGTTTTGAGAAAATTAACCTGGGACAGACATCTGTCCTTACCACAAGGATAATGTTTAATTTGTGCACTGTCCCTTTAAAAATAAAATAAACTCTAAACTCTAAGAAGAGTGTTTGTAGTTTGTATGTACGAACGGAAGTGTTCCTAATAAAGTGGGCGGCTAAGGTGAAGTGTCATGCCGACTGAGGCTGTGTTTCTGTCACGTTTATTATAAACGTTGTCAATGAGGCCATTCGGCTGCCCTCTTCTCAGTTTGAGGCTTCTCATTCAAAAATTGTAAATCCTATCGTTTAGATAGACACATTGCGTGAATCAGGACAAGTTTTCCTACTACTTTTGAGAAAATCATGTCTGTAGAGTGAAATTTGTGGATGAAAACACAGTTTAAGCGAGAAAGTTTGAGCTTTTTTTCCAAGCTGTCTACACTCTAAGCTTAACGACCTTCACTGGTGTGTAACGCAATAGACACCCATTCAAAAGCCGGATTTTCTCCCGCAACCCACACGGCGTTTGAGCCGGGACTGATCCAAAAGTGTAGAACCTAGCAGAAAAGTTGAATGCCAGATCCACAGAGGAGAAGTTTTCCTACGTTTTAGAGTTTGAATCACGTCTCTAGGTGAAAGCATGCCAGAGCAGCGGATGTTTGAAAAACGTTGAAAAAGTGCTTTTTTTTCAATTAATTCCATAGAAATGAATGGGGTTTTTTTGGACGATTTTTTCGCGACTATGTCGCGAAAAAATCGTATTCTGTAGAGAAAAGCAATAGCATAGCGAGTCCGATCTAGCCGCACGTTTTGGTATATTATTTGTCTGTGTGCGACGTATGGTTATTGAGTTAATCGAAATCGAAATTTGCGTAGGAAGAGTAACAAATATAACACTTGACCGGACAATTCCCCGGGGGAAATTGTGAGAGGATGCAGTGCGCGAAGCAATTCGCTCACGCACGTTCGCTGGCCGTGAACGTGTGACCCGCAATGATGTTTCAATGCAATGATCGTGTGTGTGCTCGAGACAGCAGCCGTCATGAAGAAGACCTATTCAAGAGTATGACCAAAGTGACTACAGGCGGAAATTAGCATGTACTGCTATAACCTGGGACAGACATCTGTCCTTAACACAAGGATAATGTTTAATTTGTGACTACTACTTTTGAGAAAATTATGTCTGTAGTGTGAATTTTGTGGCTGAAAACAGTTTAAGTTTGAAATTTTGAGCATGATGTGTGTGTTCTTGAGACAGCTTTTCCCTCTGCCCCGTCACTGGCCCCAATTGGCATGGTGATGGGCCTGAACAGGAGAGTTAAGAAACACACACAAGATTATGTCAGGTGTCTGCTGTAAATTGCTATGGACCAGGCCTCGAACAATGACAAATAACTCGACAACGGAAGCAGCTATTCACAAAATTCTTTCACACTGAGCGCTAGAAGGGTCTCCTGAATAAAATGATGTATTTTTTTGTTTGTACTCTTTAAAATAACGACACTAGACCGATTTAAAAACGAGTGACTTTTCACTCACGTTTATAATGTGTGTCAATGAGCTAAGACACACAAGGTCTTGAATATTGTGCTGTGTTTTACTACGGACCAGACCTCGAACAATGACAAATAACTCGACAACGGAAGCAGCTATTCACAAAATTCTTTCACAGTGAGCGCTAGAAGGGTCTCCTGAATAAAATTATGTATTTTTTTGTTTGTACTCTTAAAAATAACGACACTAGAGCGATTTAAAAACGAGTGACTTTTCTCTCAAGTTTACAATGGGTTTCAATGAAGCCTGTCAGCTGCCCTGTCCTCAGTTTGACGCTTGTCATTCAAAAACCGTAAATCCTATCGTTTAGGTAGACACATTGTGTGAATCAGGACAAGTTTTCCTACTACTTTTGAGAAAATCATGTCTGTAGAGTGAAATTTGTGGATGAAAACACAGTTTAAGCGAGAAAGTTTGACCTTTTTTTTGAACCTCTCTCCACTCTGACCTTAACGAGGTCCACTGGTGTGTAACGCAATAGACACCCATTCAAAAGCCGGATTTTTTCCCAGAAACCACATGGCGTTTGACCCGGGACTGATCCGAAAGTGTAGAACCTAGCAGAAAAGTTGAATGCCAGATCCACAGAGGAGAAGTTTTCCTATGTTTTAGAGTTTGAATCATGCCTCTAGGTGAAAGCATGCCAGAGCAGCGGATGTTTGAAAAACGTTGGAAAAGTGCTTTTTTTTCAATTAATTCCATCGAAATGAATGGGGTTTTTTTGGGCGATTTTTTCGCGACTACGTCGCGAAAAAATCGCAATCTATAGAGAAAAGTAATAGCATAGCGAGTCCGATCGAGCCGCACGTTTTGATATATTGTTTGTCTGTGTGCGACGTACGGTTGTGTGACCTGCTATGAAGCTACAATGCCATGATTCATGTGTGTGCTTGAGACAGCCGGCCCCTCCCCTCTGTGCTCGCTTACTGAAGCCAGTCGGCATGGTAAAGGGCCTGAGCAGGTTAAAAAACACACACAAGAGTTTGTCAGGTGTCTGCTGAATTTTGCTAAGGGACAGGCCTCGAACAATGACAAATAACTCGACAACGGAAGCAGCTATTCACAAAATTCTTTCACAGTGAGCGCTAGAAGGGTTTCCTGAATAAAATGATGTATTTTTTTGTTTGTATTGTTAAAAATGAGGACGCTACAGGGAGTTAAAAACGAGTGACTTTTCAGCAACGTTTATACTGGGAGTCAATGAGGCCGCTCACCTGTGCTCTCCTCACTTTGAGGCTTGTCATTCAAAAACCGTAAATCCTATCGTTTAGGTAGACACATTGTGTGAATCAGGACAAGTTTTCCTACTACTTTTGAGAAAATCATGTCTGTAGAGTGAAATTTGTGGCTGAAAACAGAGTTTAAGCGAGAAAGTTTGACCTTTTTTTTCAAACTGTCTACACTCTAAGATAATGACCTTCACTGGTGTGTAACGCAATAGACACCCATTCAAAAGCCGGATTTTCTCCCAGAAACCACATGGCGGTTGAGCCGGGACTGATCCGAAAGTGTAGAACCTAGCAGAAAAGTTTAATGCCAGATCCACAGAGGAGAAGTTTTCCTACGTTTTAGAGTTTGAATCACGTCTCTAGGTGAAAGCATGCCAGAGCAGCGGATGTTTGAAAAACGTTGAAAAAGTGCTTTTTTTTCAATTAATTCCATAGAAATGAATGGGGTTTTTTTGGGCGATTTTTTCGCGACTACGTCGCGAAAAAATCGCAATCTATAGAGAAAAGTAATAGCATAGCGAGTCCGATCGAGCCGCACGTTTTGATATATTGTTTGTCTGTGTGCGACGTACAGTTATTGAGTTATTCGAAATCAAAATTTGCGTAGGAATAATAATAAATATAAGAAGAAGAAGAAATACGTAGAAGAACAATAGTTGCAGTGCTTTGCACTGCAACCTATGGGCTCCCCTAGGGGAGCCCATAGGTTGCTGTGCTGCAGCACTGCATCCTAACTAGACTGGACAATTCCCCGGGGGAAATTGTGAGAGGATGCAGTGCGCGAAGCAATTCGGTCACGCACGTTCGCTGGCCGTGAATGTGTGACCCGCAATGATGTTTCAATGCAATGATTGTGTGTGTGCTCTAGACAGCAGCCATCATGAAGAAGAGCTATTCAAGAGCATGAACAAAGTGACTACAGGCGGAAATTAGCATGTACTGCTATAACCTGGGACAGACATCTGTCCTTACCACAAGGATAATGTTTAATTTGTGCACTGTCCCTTTTAAAAATAAAATAAACTCTAAACACTAAGAAGAGTGTTTGTAGTATGTATGTACGAACAGAAGTGTTCCTAATAAAGTGGGCGGCTAAGGTGAGGCTAAGACACACAAGGGCTGGAGTTTTCTACTGTTTTTTTATGAAGGACCAGGCCTCGAACAATAACAAATAACTCGACAACGGAAGCAGCTATTCACAAAATTCTTTCACAGTGAGCGCTAGAAGGGTCTCCTGAATAAAATGATGTATTTTTTTGTTTGTACTCTTAAAAATAACGACAATAGAGCGATTTAAAAACGAGTGACTTTTCTCTCACGTTTACAATGGGTTTCAATGAAGCCTGTCAGCTGCCCTGTCCTCAGTTTGACGCTTGTCATTCAAAAACCGTAAATCCTATCGTTTAGGTAGACACATTGTGTGAATCAGGACAAGTTTTCCTACAAGGATAATGTTTAATTTGTGCACTGTCCCTTTTAAAAATAAAATAAACTCTAAACTCTAAGAAGAGTGTTTGTAGTTTGTATGTACGAACAGAAGTGTTCCTAATAAAGTGGGCGGCTAAGGTGAGGCTGACACACAAGGGCTGGAGTTTTCTACTGTTTTTTTTATGAAGGACCAGGCCTCGAACAATGACAAATAACTCGACAACGGAAGCAGCTATTCACAAAATTCTTTCACACTGAGCGCTAGAAGGGTCTCCTGAATAGACTGATGTAATTTTTTTGTCTGTATTGTTAAAAATGAGGACGCTACAGGGAGTTAAAAACGAGTGACTTTTCAGCAACGTTTATAATGGGAGTCAATGAGGCCGCTCACCTGTGCTCTCCTCACTTTGAGGCTTGTCATTCAAAAACCGTAAATCCTATTGTTTAGGTAGACACATTGTGTGAATCAGGACAAGTTTTCCTCCTACTTTTGAGAAAATCATGTCTGTAGAGTGAAATTTGTGCCTGAAAACAGAGTGTAAGCGAGAAAGTTTGACCTTTTTTTTGAACCTCTCTCCACTCTGAGCTAAACAAGGTCCACTGGTGTGTAACGCAATAGACACCCATTCAAATGCCGGATTTTCTCCCAGAAACCACATGGCGTTTGACCCGGGACTGATCCGAAAGTGTAGAACCTAGCAGAAAAGTTGAAGGCCAGATCCACAGAGGAGAAGTTTTCCTACGTTTTAGAGTTTGAATCACGTCTCTAGGTGAAAGCATGCCAGAGCAGCGGATGTTTGAAAAACGTTGAAAAAGTGCTTTTTTTTCAATTAATTCCATAGAAATGAATGGGGTTTTTTTGGACGATTTTTTCGCGACTACGTCGCGAAAAAATCGTATTCTATAGAGAAAAGTAATAGCATAGCGAGTCCGATCGAGCTGCACGTTTTGATACATTGTTTGTCTGTGTGCGACGTACGGTTATTGTGTTACTCGAAATCAAAATTTGTGTAGGAAGAGTAACAAATATAACACTAGACCGGACAATTCCCCGGGGGAAATTGTGAGAGGATGCAGTGCGCGAAGCAATTCGCTCACGCATGTTCGCTGGCCGTGAACGTGTGACCCGCAATGATGTTTCAATGCAATGATCGTGTGTGTGCTCGAGACAGCAGCCGTCATGAAGAAGACCTATTCAAGAGTATGACCAAAGTGACTACAGGCGGAAATTAGCATGTACTGCTATAACCTGGGACAGACATCTGTCCTTACCACAAGGATAATGTTTAATTTGTGCACTGTCCCTTTTAAAAATAAAATAAACTCTAAACTCTAAGAAGAGTGTTTGTAGTTTGTATGTACGAACAGAAGTGTTCCTAATAAAGTGGGCGGCTAAGGTGAGGCTGACACACAAGGGCTGGAGTTTTCTACTGTTTTTTTTATGAAGGACCAGGCCTCGAACAATGACAAATAACTCGACAACGGAAGCAGCTATTCACAAAATTCTTTCACAGTGAGCGCTAGAAGGGTCTCCTGAATAAAATGATGTATTTTTTTGTTTGTATTGTTAAAAATGAGGACGCTACAGGGAGTTAAAAACGAGTGACTTTTCAGCAACGTTTATACTGGGAGTCAATGAGGCCGCTCACCTGTGCTCTCCTCACTTTGAGGCTTGTCATTCAAAAACCGTAAATCCTATCGTTTAGGTAGACACATTGTGTGAATCAGGACAAGTTTTCCTACTACTTTTGAGAAAATCATGTCTGTAGAGTGAAATTTGTGGCTGAAAACACGGTTTTAGCGAGAAAGTTTGAGCTTTTTTTTGAAGCCGCCTACACTCTAAGCTTAAAGACCCTCACTGGTGTGTAACGCAATAGACACCCATTCAAAAGCCGGATTTTCTCCCAGAAACCACATGGCGTTTGAACCGGGCCTGATCCGAAAGTGTAAAACCTAGCAGAAAAGTTGAATGCCAGATCCACAGAGGAGAAGTTTTCCTACGTTTTAGAGTTTGAATCATGTCTCTAGGTGAAAGCATGCCAGAGCAACGGATGTTTGAAAAACGTTGAAAAAGTGCTTTTTTTTCAATTAATTCCATAGAAATGAATGGGGTTTTTTGGGGCGATTTTTTCACGACTACATCGCGAAAAAATCGTATTCTATAGAGAAAAGTAATGTACTGTTTGTTTGCATGTACTGCTATAACCTGGGACAGACATCTGTCCTTAACACAAGGATAATGTTTAATTTGTGCACTGTCCCTTTTAAAAATAAAATAAACTCTAAACTCTAAGAAGAGTGTTTGTAGTTTGTATGTACGAACAGAAGTGTTCCTAATAAAGTGGGCGGCTAAGGTGAGGCTGACACACAAGGGCTGGAGTTTTCTACTGTTTTTTTTATGAAGGACCAGGCCTCGAACAATGACAAATAACTCGACAACGGAAGCAGCTATTCACAAAATTCTTTCACAGTGAGCGCTAGAAGGGTCTCCTGAATAAAATGATGTATTTTTTTGTTTGTATTGTTAAAAATGAGGACGCTACAGGGAGTTAAAAACGAGTGACTTTTCAGCAACGTTTATACTGGGAGTCAATGAGGCCGCTCACCTGTGCTCTCCTCACTTTGAGGCTTGTCATTCGAAAACCGTAAATCCTATCGTTTAGGTAGACACATTGTGTGAATCAGGACAAGTTTTCCTACTACTTTTGAGAAAATCATGTCTGTAGAGTGAAATTTGTGGCAGAAAACACGGTTTAAGCGAGAAAGTTTGAGCTTTTTTTTGAAGCCGCCTACACTCTAATCTTAACGACCCTCACTGGTGTGTAACGCAATAGACACCCATTCAAAAGCCGGATTTTCTCCCAGAAACCACATGGTGTTTGAACCGGGCCTGATCCGAAAGTGTAAAACCTAGCAGAAAAGTTGAATGCCAGATCCACAGAGGAGAAGTTTTCCTACGTTTTAGAGTTTGAATCATGTCTCTAGGTGAAAGCATGCCAGAGCAGCGGATGTTTGAAAAACGTTGAAAAAGTGCTTTTTTTTCAATTAATTCCATAGAAATGAATGGGGTTTTTTGGGGCGATTTTTTCGCGACTACGTCGCGAAAAAATCGTATTCTATAGAGAAAAGTAATAGCATAGCGAGTCCGATCGAGCCGCACGTTTTGATATATTGTTTGTCTGTGTGCGACGTACGGTTATTGAGTTATTCGAAATCAAAATTTGCGTAGGATTAATAACTAGACTGGACAATTCCCCGGGGGAAATTGTGAGAGGATGCAGTGCGCGAAGCAATTCGGTCACGCACGTTCGCTGGCCGTGAATGTGTGACCCGCAATGATGTTTCAATGCAATGATTGTGTGTGTGCTCTAGACAGCAGCCATCATGAAGAAGAGCTATTCAAGAGCATGAACAAAGTGACTACAGGCGGAAATTAGCATGTACTGCTATAACCTGGGACAGACATCTGTCCTTACCACAAGGATAATGTTTAATTTGTGCACTGTCCCTTTTAAAAATAAAATAAACTCTAAACACTAAGAAGAGTGTTTGTAGTATGTATGTACGAACAGAAGTGTTCCTAATAAAGTGGGCGGCTAAGGTGAGGCTAAGACACACAAGGGCTGGAGTTTTCTACTGTTTTTTTATGAAGGACCAGGCCTCGAACAATAACAAATAACTCGACAACGGAAGCAGCTATTCACAAAATTCTTTCACAGTGAGCGCTAGAAGGGTCTCCTGAATAAAATGATGTATTTTTTTGTTTGTACTCTTAAAAATAACGACAATAGAGCGATTTAAAAACGAGTGACTTTTCTCTCACGTTTACAATGGGTTTCAATGAAGCCTGTCAGCTGCCCTGTCCTCAGTTTGACGCTTGTCATTCAAAAACCGTAAATCCTATCGTTTAGGTAGACACATTGTGTGAATCAGGACAAGTTTTCCTACAAGGATAATGTTTAATTTGTGCACTGTCCCTTTTAAAAATAAAATAAACTCTAAACTCTAAGAAGAGTGTTTGTAGTTTGTATGTACGAACAGAAGTGTTCCTAATAAAGTGGGCGGCTAAGGTGAGGCTGACACACAAGGGCTGGAGTTTTCTACTGTTTTTTTTATGAAGGACCAGGCCTCGAACAATGACAAATAACTCGACAACGGAAGCAGCTATTCACAAAATTCTTTCACACTGAGCGCTAGAAGGGTCTCCTGAATAGACTGATGTAATTTTTTTGTCTGTATTGTTAAAAATGAGGACGCTACAGGGAGTTAAAAACGAGTGACTTTTCAGCAACGTTTATAATGGGAGTCAATGAGGCCGCTCACCTGTGCTCTCCTCACTTTGAGGCTTGTCATTCAAAAACCGTAAATCCTATTGTTTAGGTAGACACATTGTGTGAATCAGGACAAGTTTTCCTCCTACTTTTGAGAAAATCATGTCTGTAGAGTGAAATTTGTGCCTGAAAACAGAGTGTAAGCGAGAAAGTTTGACCTTTTTTTTGAACCTCTCTCCACTCTGAGCTAAACAAGGTCCACTGGTGTGTAACGCAATAGACACCCATTCAAATGCCGGATTTTCTCCCAGAAACCACATGGCGTTTGACCCGGGACTGATCCGAAAGTGTAGAACCTAGCAGAAAAGTTGAAGGCCAGATCCACAGAGGAGAAGTTTTCCTACGTTTTAGAGTTTGAATCACGTCTCTAGGTGAAAGCATGCCAGAGCAGCGGATGTTTGAAAAACGTTGAAAAAGTGCTTTTTTTTCAATTAATTCCATAGAAATGAATGGGGTTTTTTTGGACGATTTTTTCGCGACTACGTCGCGAAAAAATCGTATTCTATAGAGAAAAGTAATAGCATAGCGAGTCCGATCGAGCTGCACGTTTTGATACATTGTTTGTCTGTGTGCGACGTACGGTTATTGTGTTACTCGAAATCAAAATTTGTGTAGGAAGAGTAACAAATATAACACTAGACCGGACAATTCCCCGGGGGAAATTGTGAGAGGATGCAGTGCGCGAAGCAATTCGCTCACGCACGTTCGCTGGCCGTGAACGTGTGACCCGCAATGATGTTTCAATGCAATGATCGTGTGTG
This sequence comes from Neoarius graeffei, assembly GCF_027579695.1. Lineage (NCBI taxonomy): Eukaryota > Metazoa > Chordata > Actinopteri > Siluriformes > Ariidae > Neoarius > Neoarius graeffei. The sequence goes on from NC_083583.1 coordinate 26,262,965, forward strand.
TGCTCGAGACAGCAGCCATCATGAAGAAGACCTATTCAAGAGTATGACCAAAGTGACTACAGGCGGAAATTAGCATGTACTGCTATAACCTGGGACAGACATCTGTCCTTACCACAAGGATAATGTTTAATTTGTGCACTGTCCCTTTTAAAAATAAAATAAACTCTAAACTCTAAGAAGAGTGTTTGTAGTTTGTATGTACGAACAGAAGTGTTCCTAATAAAGTGGGCGGCTAAGGTGAGGCTGACACACAAGGGCTGGAGTTTTCTACTGTTTTTTTTATGAAGGACCAGGCCTCGAACAATGACAAATAACTCGACAACGGAAGCAGCTATTCACAAAATTCTTTCACAGTGAGCGCTAGAAGGGTCTCCTGAATAAAATGATGTATTTTTTTGTTTGTATTGTTAAAAATGAGGACGCTACAGGGAGTTAAAAACGAGTGACTTTTCAGCAACGTTTATACTGGGAGTCAATGAGGCCGCTCACCTGTGCTCTCCTCACTTTGAGGCTTGTCATTCAAAAACCGTAAATCCTATCGTTTAGGTAGACACATTGTGTGAATCAGGACAAGTTTTCCTACTACTTTTGAGAAAATCATGTCTGTAGAGTGACATTTGTGGCTGAAAACACGGTTTAAAAATAAAATAAACTCTAAACTCTAAGAAGAGTGTTTGTAGTTTGTATGTACGAACAGAAGTGTTCCTAATAAAGTGGGCGGCTAAGGTGAGGCTGACACACAAGGGCTGGAGTTTTCTACTGTTTTTTTTATGAAGGACCAGGCCTCGAACAATGACAAATAACTCGACAACGGAAGCAGCTATTCACAAAATTCTTTCACAGTGAGCGCTAGAAGGGTCTCCTGAATAAAATGATGTATTTTTTTGTTTGTATTGTTAAAAATGAGGACGCTACAGGGAGTTAAAAACGAGTGACTTTTCAGCAACGTTTATACTGGGAGTCAATGAGGCCGCTCACCTGTGCTCTCCTCACTTTGAGGCTTGTCATTCAAAAACCGTAAATCCTATCGTTTAGGTAGACACATTGTGTGAATCAGGACAAGTTTTCCTACTACTTTTGAGAAAATAATGTCTGTAGAGTGAAATTTGTGGCTGAAAACGGAGTTTAAGCGAGAAAGTTTGACCTTTTTTTTGAAGCCGCCTACACTCTAAGCTAAACGACCCTCACTGGTGTGTAACGCAATAGACACCCATTCAAAAGCCGGATTTTCTCCCAGAAACCACATGGCGTTTGAACCGGGCCTGATCCGAAAGTGTAAAACCTAGCAGAAAAGTTGAATGCCAGATCCACAGAGGAGAAGTTTTCCTACGTTTTAGAGTTTGAATCATGTCTCTAGGTGAAAGCATGCCAGAGCAGTGGATGTTTGAAAAACATTGAAAAAGTGCTTTTTTTTCAATTAATTCCATAGAAATGAATGGGGTTTTTTGGGGCGATTTTTTCGCGACTACGTCGCGAAAAAATCGTATTCTACAGAGAAAAGTAATAGCATAGCGAGTCCGATCGAGCCGCACGTTTTGATATATTGTTTGTCTGTGTGCGACGTACGGTTATTGAGTTATTCGAAATCAAAATTTGCGTAGGAATAATAAATATAAGAATAAGAAGAAGAAGAAGAAACACGTAGAAGAACAATAGTTGCAGTGCTTTGCACTGCAACCTATGGGCTCCCCTAGGGGAGCCCATAGGTTGCTGTGCTGCAGCACTGCATCCTAACTAGACCGGACAATTCCCCGGGGGAAATTGTGAGAGGATGCAGTGCGCGAAGCAATTCGCTCACGCATGTTCGCTGGCCGTGAATGTGTGACCCGCAATGATGTTTCAATGCAATGATCGTGTGTGTGCTCGAGACAGCAGCCATCATGAAGAAGACCTATTCAAGAGTATGACCAAAGTGACTACAGGCGGAAATTAGCATGTACTGCTATAACCTGGGACAGACATCTGTCCTTAACACAAGGATAATGTTTAATTTGTGCACTGTCACTTTTAAAAATAAAATAAACTCTAAACTCTAAGAAGAGTGTTTGTAGTTTGTATGTACGAACAGAAGTGTTCCTAATAAAGTGGGCGGCTAAGGTGAGGCTGACACACAAGGGCTGGAGTTTTCTACTGTTTTTTTTATGAAGGACCAGGCCTCGAACAATGACAAATAACTCGACAACGGAAGCAGCTATTCACAAAATTCTTTCACAGTGAGCGCTAGAAGGGTCTCCTGAATAAAATGATGTATTTTTTTGTTTGTACTCTTAAAAATAACGACACTAGAGCGATTTAAATACGAGTGACTTTTCACTCACGTTTATAATGTGAGTCAATGAGCTAAGAAACACAAGGTCTTGAATATTGTGCTGTGTTTTACTACGGACCAGACCTCGAACAATGACAAATAACTCGACAACGGAAGCAGCTATTCACAAAATTCTTTCACACTGAGCGCTAGAAGGGTCTCCTGAATAAAATGATGTATTTTTTTGTTTGTACTCTTTAAAATAACGACACTAGAGCGATTTAAAAACGAGTGACTTTTCACTCATGTTTATAATGTGTGTCAATGACCTAAGACACACAAGGTCTTGAATATTGTGCTGTGTTTTACTACGGACCAGACCTCGAACAATGACAAATAACTCGACAACGGAAGCAGCTATTCACAAAATTCTTTCACACTGAGCGCTAGAAGGGTCTCCTGAATAAAATGATGTATTTTTTTGTTTGTACTCTTAAAAATAACGACACTAGAGCGATTTAAAAACGAGTGACTTTTCACTCACGTTTATAATGTGAGTCAATGAGCTAAGAAACACAAGGTCTTGAATATTGTGCTGTGTTTTACTACGGACCAGACCTCGAACAATGACAAATAACTCGACAACGGAAGCAGCTATTCACAAAATTCTTTCACAGTGAGCGCTAGAACGGTCTCCTGAATAAAATTATGTATTTTTTTGTTTGTACTCTTAAAAATAACGACACTAGAGCGATTTAAAAACGAGTGACTTTTCTATCCCGTTTATAATGCATGTCAATGAGCTAAAACACACAAGGTCTTGAATTTTGGGCTGTGTTTTACTACAGACCAGACCTCGAACAATGACAAATAACTCGACAACGGAAGCAGCTATTCACAAAATTCTTTCACAGTGAGCGCTAGAAGGGTCTCCTGAATAAAATGATGTATTTTTTTGTTTGTATTGTTAAAAATGAGGACGCTACAGGGAGTTAAAAACGAGTGACTTTTCAGCAACGTTTATACTGGGAGTCAATGAGGCCGCTCACCTGTGCTCTCCTCACTTTGAGGCTTGTCATTCAAAAACCGTAAATCCTACCGTTTAGGTAGACACATTGTGTGAATCAGGACAAGTTTTCCTACTACTTTTGAGAAAATCATGTCTGTAGAGTGAAATTTGTGGATGAAAACACAGTTTAAGTGAGAAATTTTGAGCTTTTTTTTGAAGCCGCCTACACTCTGAGTTAACGAGGCGCACTGGTGTGTAACGCAATAGACACCCATTCAAAAGCCGGATTTTCTCCCAGAAACCACATGGCGTTTGAACCGGGCCTGATCCGAAAGTGTAAAACCTAGCAGAAAAGTTGAATGCCAGATCCACAGAGGAGAAGTTTTCCTACGTTTTAGAGTTTGAATCATGTCTCTAGGTGAAAGCATGCCAGAGCAGCGGATGTTTGAAAAACGTTGAAAAAGTGCTTTTTTTTCAATTAATTCCATAGAAATGAATGGGGTTTTTTGGGGCGATTTTTTCGCGACTACGTCGCGAAAAAATCGTAAACTGTAGAGAAAAGTAATAGCATAGCGAGTCCGATCGAGCCGCACGTTTTGATGTATTGTTTGTCTGTGTGCGACGTACGGTTATTGAGGTATTCGAAATCAAAATTTGCGTAGGAATAATAAGTTTAACTAGACTGGACAATTCCCCGGGGGAAATTGTGAGAGGATGCAGTGCGCGAAGCAATTCGGTCACGCATGTTCGCTGGCCGTGAATGTGTGACCCGCAATGATGTTTCAATGCAATGATTGTGTGTGTGCTTGAGACAGCAGCCATCATGAAGAAGAGCTATTCAACAGTATGACCAAAGTGACTACAGGCGGAAATTAGCATGTACTGCTTTAACCTGGGACAGACATCTGTCCTTACCACAAGGATAATGTTTAATTTGTGCACTGTCCCTTTTAAAAATAAAATAAACTCTAAGAAGAGTGTTTGTAGTTTGTATGTACGAACAGAAGTGTTCCTAATAAAGTGGGCGGCTAAGGTGAGGCCTGTCGGCTGATCTCTTCTCAGTTTCTCAGAGCAGCGGATGTTTGAAAAAGTGCTTTTTTTTTCCAATTAATTCCATAGAAATGAATGGGTTTTTTTTGGGACAAGTGTGACTACTACTTTTGAGAAAATTATGTCTGTAGTGTGAAATTTGTGGCTGAAAACAGTTTAAGTTTGAAATTTTGAGCATGATGTGTGTGTGCTTGAGACAGCTTTTCCCTCTGCCCCGTCACTGGCCCCAATCGGCATGGTGACGGGCCTGAACAGGAGAGTTAAGAGACACACAAGATTATGTCAGGTTTCTGCTGTGTTTTGCTAAGAAGTAGGCCTCGAACAATCACAAATAACTCGACAACGAAAGCTTCTATTCACAAAATTCTTTCACAGTGAGCGCTAGAAGGGTCTCCTGAATAAAATGATGTATTTTTTTGTTTGTACTCTTAAAAATAACGACAATAGAGCGATTTAAAAACGAGTGACTTTTCTCTCATGTTTACAATGGGTTTCAATGAAGCCTGTCAGCTGCCCTGTCCTCAGTTTGACGCTTGTCATTCAAAAACCGTAAATCCTATCGTTTAGGTAGACACATTGTGTGAATCAGGACAAGTTTTCCTACAAGGATAATGTTTAATTTGTGCACTGTCCCTTTTAAAAATAAAATAAACTCTAAACTCTAAGAAGAGTGTTTGTAGTTTGTATGTACGAACAGAAGTGTTCCTAATAAAGTGGGCGGCTAAGGTGAGGCTGACACACAAGGGCTGGAGTTTTCTACTGTTTTTTTTATGAAGGACCAGGCCTCGAACAATGACAAATAACTCGACAACGGAAGCAGCTATTCACAAAATTCTTTCACAGTGAGCGCTAGAAGGGCCTCCTGAATAAAATGATGTATTTTTTTGTTTGTATTGTTAAAAATGAGGACGCTACAGGGAGTTAAAAACGAGTGACTTTTCAGCAATGTTTATACTGGGAGTCAATGAGGCCGCTCACCTGTGCTCTCCTCACTTTGAGGCTTGTCATTCAAAAACCGTAAATCCTATCGTTTAGGTAGACACATTGTGTGAATCAGGACAAGTTTTCCTACTACTTTTGAGAAAATCATGTCTGTAGAGTGAAATTTGTGGCTGAAAACACGGTTTAAGCGAGAAAGTTTGAGCTTTTATTTCAAACTGTCTGCACTCTAATTTTAATGACCCTCACTGGTGTGTAACGCAATAGACACCCATTCAAAAGCCGGATTTTCTCCCAGAAACCACATGGCGTTTGAACCGGGCCTGATCCGAAAGTGTAAAACCTAGCAGAAAAGTTGAATGCCAGATCCACAGAGGAGAAGTTTTCCTACGTTTTAGAGTTTGAATCATGTCTCTAGGTGAAAGCATGCCAGAGCAGCGGATGTTTGAAAAACGTTGAAAAAGTGCTTTTTTTTCAATTAATTCCATAGAAATGAATGGGGTTTTTTGGGGCGATTTTTTCGCGACTACGTCGCGAAAAAATCGTAAACTGTAGAGAAAAGTAATAGCATAGCGAATCCGATCGAGCCGCACGTTTTGATGTATTGTTTGTCTGTGTGCGACGTACGGTTATTGAGGTATTCGAAATCAAAATTTGCGTAGGAATAATAAGAAGAAGAAGAAGAAGAAGAAATACGTAGAAGAACAATAGTTGCAGTGCTTTGCACTGCAACCTATGGGCTCCCCTAGGGGAGCCCATAGGTTGCTGTGCTGCAGCACTGCATCCTAATAATAAGAAGAAACACGTAGAAGAACAATAGTTGCAGTGCTTTGCACTGCAACCTATGGGCTCCCCTAGGGGAGCCCATAGGTTGCTGTGCTGCAGCACTGCATCCTAACTAGACCGGACAATTCCCCGGGGGAAATTGTGAGAGGATGCAGTGCGCGAAGCAATTCGGTCACGCATGTTCGCTGGCCGTGAATGTGTGACCCGCAATGATGTTTCAATGCAATGATCGTGTGTGTGCTCGAGACAGCAGCCATCATGAAGAAGACCTATTCAAGAGTATGATCAAAGTGACTACAGGCGGAAATTAGCATGTACTGCTATAACCTGGGACAGACATCTGTCCTTAACACAAGGATAATGTTTAATTTGTGCACTGTCCCTTTTAAAAATAAAATAAACTCTAAACTCTAAGAAGAGTGTTTGTAGTTTGTATGTACGAACAGAAGTGTTCCTAATAAAGTGGGCGGCTAAGGTGAGGCTGACACACAAGGGCTGGAGTTTTCTACTGTTTTTTTTATGAAGGACCAGGCCTCGAACAATGACAAATAACTCGACAACGGAAGCAGCTATTCACAAAATTCTTTCACAGTGAGCGCTAGAAGGGTCTCCTGAATAAAATGATGTATTTTTTTGTTTGTATTGTTAAAAATGAGGACGCTACAGGGAGTTAAAAACGAGTGACTTTTCAGCAACGTTTATACTGGGAGTCAATGAGGCCGCTCACCTGTGCTCTCCTCACTTTGAGGCTTGTCATTCAAAAACCGTAAATCCTATCGTTTAGGTAGACACATTGTGTGAATCAGGACAAGTTTTCCTACTACTTTTGAGAAAATCATGTCTGTAGAGTGAAATTTGTGGCTGAAAACAGAGTTTAAGCGAGAAAGTTTGACCTTTTTTTTGAAGCCGCCTACACTCTAAGTTTAACGACCCTCACTGGTGTGTAACGCAATAGACACCCATTCAAAAGCCGGATTTTCTCCCAGAAACCACATGGCGTTTGAACCGGGCCTGATCCGAAAGTGTAAAACCTAGCAGAAAAGTTGAATGCCAGATCCACAGAGGAGAAGTTTTCCTACGTTTTAGAGTTTGAATCATGTCTCTAGGTGAAAGCATGCCAGAGCAGTGGATGTTTGAAAAACATTGAAAAAGTGCTTTTTTTTCAATTAATTCCATAGAAATGAATGGGGTTTTTTGGGGCGATTTTTTCGCGACTACGTCGCGAATAAATCGTGTTCTATAGAGAAAAGTAATAGCATAGCGAGTCCGATCGAGCCGCACGTTTTGATATATTGTTTGTCTGTGTGCGACGTACGGTTATTGAGTTACTCGAAATCAAAATTTGCGTAGGAAGAGTAACAAATATAACACTAGACCGGACAATTCCCCGGGGGAAATTGTGAGAGGATGCACTGCGCGAAGCAATTCGGTCACGCACGTTCGCTGGCCGTGAACGTGTGACCCGCAATGATGTTTCAATGCAATGATTATGTGTGTGCTTGAGACAGCAGCCGTCATGAAGAAGAGCTATTCAACAGTACAACCAAAGTGACTACAGGCGGAAATTAGCATGTACTGCTATAACCTGGGACAGACATCTGTCCTTACCACAAGGATAATGTTTAATTTGTGCACTGTCCCTTTTAAAAATAAAATAAACTCTAAGAAGAGTGTTTGTAGTTTGTATGTACGAACAGAAGTGTTCCTAATAAAGTGGGCGGCTAAGGTGAGGCCTGTCGGCTGCCCTCCTCTCAGTTTCTCAGAGCAGCGGATGTTTGAAAAAGTGCTTTTTTTTCCAATTAATTCCATAGAAATGAATGGGTTTTTTTTGGGACAAGTGTGACTACTACTTTTGAGAAAATTATGTCTGTAGTGTGAAATTTGTGGCTGAAAACAGTTTAAGTTTGAAATTTTGAGCATGATGTGTGTGTGCTTGAGACAGCTTTTCCCTCTGCCCCGTCACTGGCCCCAATTGGCATGGTGACGGGCCTGAACAGGAGAGTTAAGCACACACACAAGATTATGTCAGGTGTCTGCTGTGTTTTTTGCAAAGAGTAGGCCTCGAACAATGACAAATAACTCAACAACGGAAGCAGCTATTCACAAAATTCTTTCACAGTGAGCGCTAGAAGGGTCTCCTGAATAAAATGATGTATTTTTTTGTTTGTATTGTTAAAAATGAGGACGCTACAGGGAGTTAAAAACGAGTGACTTTTCAGCAACGTTTATACTGGGAGTCAATGAGGCCGCTCACCTGTGCTCTCCTCACTTTGAGGCTTGTCATTCAAAAACCGTAAATCCTATCGTTTAGGTAGACACATTGTGTGAATCAGGACAAGTTTTCCTACTACTTTTGAGAAAATCATGTCTGTAGAGTGAAATTTGTGGCTGAAAACACGGTTTAAGCGAGAAAGTTTGAGCTTTTTTTTCAAACTGTCTGCACTCTAAGCTTAATGACCCTCACTGGTGTGTAACGCAATAGACACCCATTCAAAAGCCGGATTTTCTCCCAGAAACCACATGGCGTTTGAACCGGGCCTGATCCGAAAGTGTAAAACCTAGCAAAAAAGTTGAATGCCAGATCCACAGAGGAGAAGTTTTCCTACGTTTTAGAGTTTGAATCATGTCTCTAGGTGAAAGCATGCCAGAGCAGCGGATGTTTGAAAAACGTTGAAAAAGTGCTTTTTTTCCAATTAATTCCATAGAAATGAATGGGGTTTTTTTGGGCGATTTTTTCGCGACTACGTCGCGAAAAAATCGTAATCTGTAGAGAAAACTAATAGCATAGCGAGTCCGATCGATCCGCACGTTTTGATATATTGCTTGTCTGTGTGCGACGTACGGTTATTGAGTTAATCGAAATCGAAATTTGTGTAGGAAGAGTAACAAATATAACACTAGACCGGACAATTCCCCGGGGGAAATTGTGAGAGGATGCAGTGCGCGAAGCAATTCGGTCACGCATGTTCGCTGGCCGTGAACGTGTGACCCGCAATGACGTTTCAATGCAATGATTATGTGTGTGCTTGAGACAGCAGCCGTCATGAAGAAGAGCTATTCAACAGTATGACCAAAGTGACTACAGGCGGAAATTAGCATGTACTGCTATAACCTGGGACAGACATCTGTCCTTACCACAAGGATAATGTTTAATTTGTGCACTGTCCCTTTTAAAAATAAAATAAACTCTAAACTCTAAGAGTGTTTGTAGTTTGTATGTACGAACAGAAGTGTTCCTAATAAAGTGGGCGGCTAAGGTGAGGCCTGTCGGCTGCCCTCCTCTCAGTTTCTCAGAGCAGCGGATGTTTGAAAAAGTGCTTTTTTTTTCCAATTAATTCCATAGAAATGAATGGGTTTTTTTTGGGACAAGTGTGACTACTACTTTTGAGAAAATTATGTCTGTGGTGTGAAATTTGTGGCTGAAAACAGTTTAAGTTTGAAATTTTGAGCATGATTTGTGTTTGTGCTTGAGACAGCTTTTCCCTCTGCCCCGTCACTGGCCCCAATTGGCATGGTGACGGGCCTGAACAGGAGAGTTAAGAAACACACACAAGATTATGTCAGGTGTCTACTGTGTTTTGCAAGGAGTAGGCCTCGAACAATCACAAATAACTCGACAACGAAAGCAGCTATTCACAAAATTCTTTCACAGTGAGCGCTAGAAGGGTCTCCTGAATAGACTGATGTAATTTTTTTGTCTGTATTGTTAAAAATGAGGACGCTACAGGGAGTTAAAAACGAGTGACTTTTCAGCAACGTTTATAATGGGAGTCAATGAGGCCGCTCACCTGTGCTCTCCTCACTTTGAGGCTTGTCATTCAAAAACCGTAAATCCTATCGTTTAGGTAGACACATTGTGTGAATCAGGACAAGTTTTCCTACTACTTTTGAGAAAATCATGTCTGTAGAGTGAAATTTGTGGCTGAAAACAGAGTTTAAGCGAGAAAGTTTGACCTTTTGTTTTAACCTCTCTCCACTCTGAGCATAACGAGGTCCACTGGTGTGTAACGCAATAGACACCCATTCAAAAGCCGGATTTTCTCCCAGAACTCACATCGTGTTTGAGCCGGGCCTGATCCGAAAGTGTAGAACCTTGCAGAAAAGTTGAATGCCAGATCCACAGAGGAGAAGTTTTCCTACGTTTTAGAGTTTGAATCACGTCTCTAGGTTAAAGCATGCCAGAGCAGCGGATGTTTGAAAAACGTTGAAAAAGTGCTTTTTTTCAAATTAATTTCCTTAGAAATGAATGGGGTTTTTTTGGACGATTTTTTCGCGACTACGTCGCGAAAAAATCGTAAACTGTAGAGAAAAGTAATAGCATAGCGAGTCCGATCGAGCCGCACGTTTTGATATATTGTTTGTCTGTGTGCGACGTACGGTTATTGAGTTAATCGAAATCGAAATTTGCGTAGGGAGAGTAACAAATATAACACTAGACCGGACAATTCCCCGGGGGAAATTGTGAGAGGATGCAGTGCGCGAAGCAATTCGCTCACGCATGTTCGCTGGCCGTGAATGTGTGACCCGCAATGATGTTTCAATGCAATGATTGTGTGTGTGCTCTAGACAGCAGCCATCATGAAGAAGAGCGATTCAAGAGCATGAACAAAGTGACTACAGGCGGAAATTAGCATGTACTGCTATAACCTGGGACAGACATCTGTCCTTACCACAAGGATAATGTTTAATTTGTGCACTGTCCCTTTTAAAAATAAAATAAACTCTAAACACTAAGAAGAGTGTTTGTAGTATGTATGTACGAACAGAAGTGTTCCTAATAAAGTGGGCGGCTAAGGTGAGGCTAAGACACACAAGGGCTGGAGTTTTCTACTGTTTTTTTATGAAGGACCAGGCCTCGAACAATAACAAATAACTCGACAACGGAAGCAGCTATTCACAAAATTCTTTCACAGTGAGCGCTAGAAGGGTCTCCTGAATAAAATGATGTATTTTTTTGTTTGTACTCTTAAAAATAACGACAATAGAGCGATTTAAAAACGAGTGACTTATCTCTCATTTTTACAATGGGTTTCAATGAAGCCTGTCAGCTGCCCTGTCCTCAGTTTGACGCTTGTCATTCAAAAACCGTAAATCCTATCGTTTAGGTAGACACATTGTGTGAATCAGGACAAGTTTTCCTACAAGGATAATGTTTAATTTGTGCACTGTCCCTTTTAAAAATAAAATAAACTCTAAACTCTAAGAAGAGTGTTTGTAGTTTGTATGTACGAACAGAAGTGTTCCTAATAAAGTGGGCGGCTAAGGTGAGGCTGACACACAAGGGCTGGAGTTTTCTACTGTTTTTTTTTATGAAGGACCAGGCCTCGAACAATGACAAATAACTCGACAACGGAAGCAGCTATTCACAAAATTCTTTCACAGTGAGCGCTAGAAGGGTCTCCTGAATAAAATGATGTATTTTTTTGTTTGTATTGTTAAAAATGACGACGCTACAGGGAGTTAAAAACGAGTGACTTTTCAGCAACGTTTATACTGGGAGTCAATGAGGCCGCTCACCTGTGCTCTCCTCACTTTGAGGCTTGTCATTCAAAAACCGTAAATCCTATCGTTTAGGTAGACACATTGTGTGAATCAGGACAAGTTTTCCTACTACTTTTGAGAAAATCATGTCTGTAGAGTGAAATTTGTGGATGAAAACACAGTTTAAGCGAGAAAGTTTGACCTTTTTTTTGAACCTCTCTCCACTCTGACCTTAACGAGGTCCACTGGTGTGTAACGCAATAGACACCCATTCAAAAGCCGGATTTTTTCCCAGAAACCACATGGCGTTTGACCCGGGACTGATCCGAAAGTGTAGAACCTAGCAGAAAAGTTGAATGCCAGATCCACAGAGGAGAAGTTTTCCTACGTTTTAGAGTTTGAATCATGCCTCTAGGTGAAAGCATGCCAGAGCAGCGGATGTTTGAAAAACGTTGGAAAAGTGCTTTTTTTTCAATTAATTCCATCGAAATGAATGGGGTTTTTTGAGACGATTTTTTCGCGACTACGTCGCGAAAAAATCGTATTCTGTAGAGAAAAGTAATAGCATAGCGAGTCCAATCAAGCCGCACGTTTTGATATATTGTTTGTCTGTGTGCGACGTACGGTTGTGTGACCTGCTATGAAGCTACAATGCCATGATTCATGTGTGTGCTTGAGACAGCCGGCCCCTCCCCTCTGTGCTCGCTTACTGTAGCCAGTCGGCATGGTAAAGGGCCTGAGCAGGTTAAAAAACACACACAAGAGTTTGTCAGGTGTCTGCTGAATTTTGCTAAGGGACAGGCCTCGAACAATGACAAATAACTCGACAACGGAAGCAGCTATTCACAAAATTCTTTCACAGTGAGCGCTAGAAGGGTTTCCTGAATAAAATGATGTATTTTTTTGTTTGTATTGTTAAAAATGAGGACGCTACAGGGAGTTAAAAACGAGTGACTTTTCAGCAACGTTTATACTGGGAGTCAATGAGGCTGCTCACCTGTGCTCTCCTCACTTTGAGGCTTGTCATTCAAAAACCGTAAATCCTATCGTTTAGGTAGACACATTGTGTGAATCAGGACAAGTTTTCCTACTACTTTTGAGAAAATAATGTCTGTAGAGTGAAATTTGTGGCTGAAAACGGAGTTTAAGCGAGAAAGTTTGACCTTTTTTTTGAAGCCGCCTACACTCTAAGTTTAACGACCCTCACTGGTGTGTAACGCAATAGACACCCATTCAAAAGCCGGATTTTCTCCCAGAAACCACATGGCGTTTGAACCGGGCCTGATCCGAAAGTGTAAAACCTAGCAGAAAAGTTGAATGCCAGATCCACAGAGGAGAAGTTTTCCTACGTTTTAGAGTTTGAATCATGTCTCTAGGTGAAAGCATGCCAGAGCAGTGGATGTTTGAAAAACATTGAAAAAGTGCTTTTTTTTCAATTAATTCCATAGAAATGAATGGGGTTTTTTGGGGCGATTTTTTCGCGACTACGTCGCGAAAAAATCGCATTCTATAGAGAAAAGTAATAGCATAGCGAGTCCGATCGAGCCGCACGTTTTGATATATTGTTTGTCTGTGTGCGACGTACGGTTATTGAGTTATTCGAAATCAAAATTTGCGTAGGAATAATAATAATAATAATAAGAAGAAGAAATACGTAGAAGAACAATAGTTGCAGTGCTTTGCACTGCAACCTATGGGCTCCCCTAGGGGAGCCCATAGGTTGCTGTGCTGCAGCACTGCATCCTAACTAGACCGGACAATTCCCCGGGGGAAATTGTGAGAGGATGCAGTGCGCGAAGCAATTCGGTCACGCATGTTCGCCGGCCGTGAACGTGTGACCCGCAATGATGTTTCAATGCAATGATTATGTGTGTGCTCGAGACAGCAGCCATCATGAATAAGAGCTATTCAACAGTACAACCAAAGTGACTATAGGCGGAAATTAGCATGTACTGCTATAACCTGGGACAGACATCTGTCCTTACCACAAGGATAATGTTTAATTTGTGCACTGTCCCTTTTAAAAATGAAATAAACTCTACACTCTAAGAAGAGTGTTTGTAGTTTGTATGTACGAACAGAAGTGTTCCTAATAAAGTGGGCGGCTAAGGTGAGGCAAAGACACACAAGGGCTGGAGTTTTCTACTGTTTTTTTTATGAAGGACCAGACCTCGAACAATGACAAATAACTCGACAACGGAAGCAGCTATTCACAAAATTCTTTCACAGTGAGCGCTAGAAGGGTCTCCTGAATAAAATGATTTATTTTTTTGTTTGTACTCTTTAAAATAACGACACTAGAGCGATTTAAAAACGAGTGACTTTTCTATCCCGTTTATAATGTGTGTCAATGAGCAAAGACACACAAGGTCTTGAATATTGTGCTGTGTTTTACTACGGACCAGACCTCGAACAATGACAAATAACTCGACAACGGAAGCAGCTATTCACAAAATTCTTTCAAATTGAGCGCTAGAAGGGTCTCCTGAATAAAATTATGTATTTTTTTGTTTGTACTCTTAAAAATAACGACACTAGAGCGATTTAAAAACGAGTGACTTTTCTCTCACGTTTACAATGGGTTTCAATGAAGCCTGTCAGCTGCCCTGTCCTCAGTTTGACGCTTGTCATTCAAAAACCGTAAATCCTATCGTTTAGGTAGACACATTGTGTGAATCAGGACAAGTTTTCCTACTACTTTTGAGAAAATCAAGTCTGTAGAGTGAAATTTGTGGCTGAAAACAGAGTTTAAGCGAGAAAGTTTGACCTTTTTTTTTAACCTCTCTCCACTCTGAGCATAACGAGGTCCACTGGTGTGTAACGCAATAGACACCCATAAAAAGCCGGATTTTCTCCCGGAACCAACATGGCGTTTGAACCGGGCCTGATCCGAAAGTGTAGAACCTAGCAGAAAAGTTGAAGGCCAGATCCACAGAGGAGAAGTTTTCCTACGTTTTAGAGTTTGAATCACGTCTCTAGGTGAAAGCATGCCAGAGCAGCGGATGTTTGAAAAACGTTGAAAAAGTGCTTTTTTTTCAATTAATTCCATAGAAATTAATGGGGTTTTTTTGGACGATTTTTTCGCGACTACGTCGCGAAAAAATCGTATTCTATAGAGAAAAGTAATAGCATAGCGAGTCCGATCGAGCCGCACGTTTTGATACATTGTTTGTCTGTGTGCGACGTACGGTTATTGTGTTACTCGAAATCAAAATTTGTGTAGGAAGAGTAACAAATATAACACTAGACCGGACAATTCCCCGGGGGAAATTGTGAGAGGATGCAGTGCGCGAAGCAATTCGCTCACGCATGTTTGCTGGCCGTGAATGTGTGACCCGCAATGATGTTTCAATGCAATGATTGTGTGTGTGCTTGAGACAGCAGCCGTCATGAAGAAGAGCTATTCAAGAGCATGAACAAAGTGACTACAGGCGGAAATTAGCATGTACTGCTATAACCTGGGACAGACATCTGTCCTTACCACAAGGATAATGTTTAATTTGTGCACTGTCCCTTTTAAAAATGAAATAAACTCTAAACTCTAAGAAGAGTGTTTGTAGTTTGTATGTACGAACAGAAGTGTTCCTAATAAAGTGGGCAGCTAAGGTGAGGCTGACACACAAGGGCTGGAGTTTTCTACTGTTTTTTTTTATGAAGGACCAGGCCTCGAACAATGACAAATAACTCGACAACGGAAGGAGCTATTCACAAAATTCTTTCACAGTGAGCGCTAGAAGGGTCTCCTGAATAAAATGATGTATTTTTTTGTTTGTATTGTTAAAAATGAGGACGCTACAGGGAGTTAAAAACGAGTGACTTTTCAGCAACGTTTATACTGGGAGTCAATGAGGCCGCTCACCTGTGCTCTCCTCACTTTGAGGCTTGTCATTCAAAAACCGTAAATCCTATCGTTTAGGTAGACACATTGTGTGAATCAGGACAAGTTTTCCTACTACTTTTGAGAAAATCATGTCTGTAGAGTGAAATTTGTGGCTGAAAACACGGTTTAATTGAGAAAGTTTGAGCTTTTATTTCAAACTGTCTGCACTCTAAGCTTAATGACCCTCACTGGTGTGTAACGCAATAGACACCCATTCAAAAGCCGGATTTTCTCCCAGAAACCACATGGCGTTTGAACCGGGCCTGATCTGAAAGTGTAAAACCTAGCAGAAAAGTTGAATGCCAGATCCACAGAGGAGAAGTTTTCCTACGTTTTAGAGTTTGAATCATGTCTTTAGGTGAAAGCATGCCAGAGCAGCGGATGTTTGAAAAACGTTGAAAAAGTGCTTTTTTTTCAATTAATTCCATAGAAATGAATGGGGTGTTTTTGGACGATTTTTTCGCGACTACGTCGCGAAAAAATCGTATTCTATAGAGAAAAGTAATAGCATAGCGAGTCCGATCGAGCCGCACGTTTTGATACATTGTTTGTCTGTGTGCGACGTACGGTTATTGTGTTACTCGAAATCAAAATTTGTGTAGGAAGAGTAACAAATATAACACTAGACCGGACAATTCCCCGGGGGAAATTGTGAGAGGATGCAGTGCGCGAAGCAATTCGGTCACGCATGTTCGCTGGCCGTGAATGTGTGACCTGCAATGATGTTTCAATGCAATGATTATGTGTGTGCTCGAGACAGCAGCCATCATGAAGAAGAGCTATTCAACAGTATAAACAAAGTGACTACAGGCGGAAATTAGCATGTACTGCTATAACCTGGGACAGACATCTGTCCTTACCACAAGGATAATGTTTAATTTGTGCACTGTCCCTTTTAAAAATAAAATAAACTCTAAGAAGAGTGTTTGTAGTTTGTATGTACGAACAGAAGTGTTCCTAATAAAGTGGGCGGCTAAGGTGAGGCCTGTCGGCTACCCTCTTCTCAGTTTCTCAGAGCAGCGGATGTTTGAAAAAGTGCTTTTTTTTCCAATTATTTCCATAGAAATGAATGGGTTTTTTTTGGGACAAGTGTGACTACTAGTTTTGAGAAAATTAACCTGGGACAGACATCTGTCCTTACCACAAGGATAATGTTTAATTTGTGCACTGTCCCTTTAAAAATAAAATAAACTCTAAACTCTAAGAAGAGTGTTTGTAGTTTGTATGTACGAACGGAAGTGTTCCTAATAAAGTGGGCGGCTAAGGTGAAGTGTCATGCCGACTGAGGCTGTGTTTCTATCACGTTTATAATGGTTGTCAATGAGGCCATTCGGCTGCCCTCTTCTCAGTTTGAGGCTTCTCATTCAAAAATTGTAAATCCTATCGTTTAGATAGACACATTGTGTGAATCAGGACAAGTTTTCCTACTACTTTTGAGAAAATCATGTCTGTAGAGTGACATTTGTGGATGAAAACACAGTTTAAGCGAGAAAGTTTGAGCTTTTTTTCCAAGCTGTCTACACTCTAAGCTTAACGACCTTCACTGGTGTGTAACGCAATAGACACCCATTCAAAAGCCGGATTTTCTCCCGGAACCCACATGGTGTTTGAGCCGGGCCTGATCCAAAAGTGTAGAACCTAGCAGAAAAGTTGAAGGCCAGATCCACAGAGGAGAAGTTTTCCTACGTTTTAGAGTTTGAATCACGTCTCTAGGTGAAAGCATGCCAGAGCAGCGGATGTTTGAAAAACGTTGAAAAAGTGCTTTTTTTTCAATTAATTCCATAGAAATGAATGGGGTTTTTTTGGACGATTTTTTCGCGACTACGTCGCGAAAAAATCGTATTCTATAGAGAAAAGTAATAGCATAGCGAGTCCGATCGAGCCGCACGTTTTGATACATTGTTTGTCTGTGTGCGACGTACGGTTATTGTGTTACTCGAAATCAAAATTTGTGTAGGAAGAGTAACAAATATAACACTAGACCGGACAATTCCCCGGGGGAAATTGTGAGAGGATGCAGTGCGCGAAGCAATTCGGTCACGCATGTTCGCTGGCCGTGAACGTGTGACCTGCAATGACGTTTCAATGCAATGATTGTGTGTGTGCTTGAGACAGCAGCCATCATGAAGAAGAGCTATTCAACAGTACAACCAAAGTGACTACAGGCGGAAATTAGCATGTACTGCTATAACCTGGGACAGACATCTGTCCTTAACACAAGGATAATGTTTAATTTGTGCACTGTCCCTTTTAAAAATAAAATAAACTCTAAGAAGAGTGTTTGTAGGTTGTATGTACGAACAGAAGTGTTCCTAATAAAGTGGGCGGCTAAGGTGAGGCCTGTCGGCTGCCCTCCTCTCAGTTTCTCAGAGCAGCGGATGTTTGAAAAAGTGTTTTTTTTTTCCAATTAATTCCATAGAAATGAATGGGGTTTTTTTGGGACAAGTGTGACTACTACTTTTGAGAAAATTATGTCTGTAGTGTGAAATTTGTGGCTGAAAACAGTTTAAGTTTGAAATTTTGAGCATGATTTGTCTGTGTGCTTGAGACAGCTTTTCCCTCTGCCCCGTCACTGGCCCCAATTGGCATGGTGACGGGCCTGAACAGGAGAGTTAAGCACACACACAAGATTATGTCAGGTGTCTGCTGTTTTGCTAAGGAGTAGGCCTCGAACAATCACAAATAACTCGACAACGAAAGCAGCTATTCACAAAATTCTTTCACAGTGAGCGCTAGAAGGGTCTCCTGAATAAAATGATGTATTTTTTTGTTTGTATTGTTAAAAATGAGGACGCTACAGGGAGTTAAAAACGAGTGACTTTTCAGCAACGTTTATACTGGGAGTCAATGAGGCCGCTCACCTGTGCTCTCCTCACTTTGAGGCTTGTCATTCAAAAACCGTAAATCCTACCGTTTAGGTAGACACATTGTGTGAATCAGGACAAGTTTTCCTACTACTTTTGAGAAAATCATGTCTGTAGAGTGAAATTTGTGGATGAAAACACAGTTTAAGTGAGAAATTTTGAGCTTTTTTTTGAAGCCGCCTACACTCTGAGATAACGAGGCGCACTGGTGTGTAACGCAATAGACACCCATTCAAAAGCCGGATTTTCTATCAGAACCCACATGGCGTTTGACCCGGGACTGATCCGAAAGTGTAGAACCTAGCAGAAAAGTTGAATGCCAGATCCACAGAGGAGAAGTTTTCCTACGTTTTAGAGTTTGAATCACGTCTCTAGGTGAAAGCATGCCAGAGCAGTGGACGTTTGAAAAACGTTGAAAAAGTGCTTTTTTTTCAATTAATTCCATAGAAATGAATGGGGTTTTTTTGGACGATTTTTTCGCGACTACGTCGCGAAAAAATCGTAATCTATAGAGAAAAGTAATAGCATAGCGAGTCCGATCGAGCCGCACGTTTTGATACATTGTTTGTCTGTGTGCGACGTACGGTTATTGTGTTACTCGAAATCAAAATTTGTGTCGGAAGAGTAACAAATATAACACTAGACCGGACAATTCCCCGGGGGAAATTGTGAGAGGATGCAGTGCGCGAAGCAATTCGCTCACGCATGTTCGCTGGCCGTGAATGTGTGACCCGCAATGATGTTTCAATGCAATGATCGTGTGTGTGCTCGAGACAGCAGCCATCATGAAGAAGACCTATTCAAGAGAATGACCAAAGTGACTACAGGCGGAAATTAGCATGTACTGCTATAACCTGGGACAGACATCTGTCCTTACCACAAGGATAATGTTTAATTTGTGCACTGTCCCTTTTAAAAATAAAATAAACTCTAAACTCTAAGAAGAGTGTTTGTAGTTTGTATGTACGAACAGAAGTGTTCCTAATAAAGTGGGCGGCTAAGGTGAGGCTGACACACAAGGGCTGGAGTTTTCTACTGTTTTTTTTATGAAGGACCAGGCCTCGAACAATGACAAATAACTCGACAACGGAAGCAGCTATTCACAAAATTCTTTCACAGTGAGCGCTAGAAGGGTCTCCTGAATAAAATGATGTATTTTTTTGTTTGTATTATTAAAAATGAGGACGCTACAGGGAGTTAAAAACGAGTGACTTTTCAGCAACGTTTATACTGGGAGTCAATGAGGCCGCTCACCTGTGCTCTGCTCACTTTGAGGCTTGTCATTCAAAAACCGTAAATCCTATCGTTTAGGTAGACACATTGTGTGAATCAGGACAAGTTTTCCTACTACTTTTGAGAAAATCATGTCTGTAGAGTGAAATTTGTGGCTGAAAACACGGTTTAAAAATAAAATAAACTCTAAACTCTAAGAAGAGTGTTTGTAGTTTGTATGTACGAACAGAAGTGTTCCTAATAAAGTGGGCGGCTAAGGTGAGGCTGACACACAAGGGCTGGAGATTTCTACTGTTTTTTTTATGAAGGACCAGGCCTCGAACAATGACAAATAACTCGACAACGGAAGCAGCTATTCACAAAATTCTTTCACAGTGAGCGCTAGAAGGGTCTCCTGAATAAAATGATGTATTTTTTTGTTTGTATTGTTAAAAATGAGGACGCTACAGGGAGTTAAAAACGAGTGACTTTTCTATCCCGTTTATAATGCATGTCAATGAGCTAACACACACAAGGTCTTGAATTTTGTGCTGTTTTTTACTACGGACCAGACCTCAAACAATGACAAATAACTCGACAACGAAAGCAGCTATTCACAAAATTCTTTCACAGTGAGCGCTAGAAGGGTCTCCTGAATAAAATGATGTTTTTTTTTGTTTGTATTGTTAAAAATGAGGACGCTACAGGGAGTTAAAAACGAGTGACTTTTCAGCAACGTTTATACTGGGAGTCAATGAGGCCGCTCACCTGTGCTCTCCTCACTTTGAGGCTTGTCATTCAAAAACCGTAAATCCTACCGTTTAGGTAGACACATTGTGTGAATCAGGACAAGTTTTCCTACTACTTTTGAGAAAATCATGTCTGTAGAGTGAAATTTGTGGATGAAAACACAGTTTATGTGAGAAATTTTGAGCTTTTTTTTGAAGCCCCCTACACTCTGAGTTAACGAGGCGCACTGGTGTGTAACGCAATAGACACCCATTCAAAAGCCGGATTTTCTCCCAGAAACCACATGGCGTTTGAACCGGGCCTGATCCGAAAGTGTAAAACCTAGCAGAAAAGTTGAATGCCAGATCCACAGAGGAGAAGTTTTCCTACGTTTTAGAGTTTGAATCATGTCTCTAGGTGAAAGCATGCCAGAGCAGCGGATGTTTGAAAAACGTTGAAAAAGTGCTTTTTTTTCAATTAATTCCATAGAAATGAATGGGGTTTTTTGGGGCGATTTTTTCGCGACTACGTCGCGAAAAAATCGTAAACTGTAGAGAAAAGTAATAGCATAGCGAATCCGATCGAGCCGCACGTTTTGATGTATTGTTTGTCTGTGTGCGACGTACGGTTATTGAGGTATTCGAAATCAAAATTTGCGTAGGAATAATAAGAAGAAGAAGAAGAAGAAGAAATACGTAGAAGAACAATAGTTGCAGTGCTTTGCACTGCAACCTATGGGCTCCCCTAGGGGAGCCCATAGGTTGCTGTGCTGCAGCACTGCATCCTAATAATAATAATAAGAAGAAGAAGAAACACGTAGAAGAACAATAGTTGCAGTGCTTTGCACTGCAACCTATGGGCTCCCCTAGGGGAGCCCATAGGTTGCTGTGCTGCAGCACTGCATCCTAACTAGACCGGACAATTCCCCGGGGGAAATTGTGAGAGGATGCAGTGCGCGAAGCAATTCGCTCACGCATGTTCGCTGGCCGTGAATGTGTGACCCGCAATGATGTTTCAATGCAATGATCGTGTGTGTGCTCGAGACAGCAGCCATCATGAAGAAGACCTATTCAAGAGTATGACCAAAGTGACTACAGGCGGAAATTAGCATGTACTGCTATAACCTGGGACAGACATCTGTCCTTAACACAAGGATAATGTTTAATTTGTGCACTGTCACTTTTAAAAATAAAATAAACTCTAAACTCTAAGAAGAGTGTTTGTAGTTTGTATGTACGAACAGAAGTGTTCCTAATAAAGTGGGCGGCTAAGGTGAGGCTGACACACAAGGGCTGGAGTTTTCTACTGTTTTTTTTATGAAGGACCAGGCCTCGAACAATGACAAATAACTCGACAACGGAAGCAGCTATTCACAAAATTCTTTCACAGTGAGCGCTAGAAGGGTCTCCTGAATAAAATGATGTATTTTTTTGTTTGTACTCTTAAAAATAACGACACTAGAGCGATTTAAATACGAGTGACTTTTCACTCACGTTTATAATGTGAGTCAATGAGCTAAGAAACACAAGGTCTTGAATATTGTGCTGTGTTTTACTACGGACCAGACCTCGAACAATGACAAATAACTCGACAACGGAAGCAGCTATTCACAAAATTCTTTCACACTGAGCGCTAGAAGGGTCTCCTGAATAAAATGATGTATTTTTTTGTTTGTACTCTTTAAAATAACGACACTAGAGCGATTTAAAAACGAGTGACTTTTCACTCATGTTTATAATGTGTGTCAATGACCTAAGACACACAAGGTCTTGAATATTGTGCTGTGTTTTACTACGGACCAGACCTCGAACAATGACAAATAACTCGACAACGGAAGCAGCTATTCACAAAATTCTTTCACACTGAGCGCTAGAAGGGTCTCCTGAATAAAATGATGTATTTTTTTGTTTGTACTCTTAAAAATAACGACACTAGAGCGATTTAAAAACGAGTGACTTTTCACTCACGTTTATAATGTGAGTCAATGAGCTAAGAAACACAAGGTCTTGAATATTGTGCTGTGTTTTACTACGGACCAGACCTCGAACAATGACAAATAACTCGACAACGGAAGCAGCTATTCACAAAATTCTTTCACAGTGAGCGCTAGAACGGTCTCCTGAATAAAATTATGTATTTTTTTGTTTGTACTCTTAAAAATAACGACACTAGAGCGATTTAAAAACGAGTGACTTTTCTATCCCGTTTATAATGCATGTCAATGAGCTAAAACACACAAGGTCTTGAATTTTGGGCTGTGTTTTACTACAGACCAGACCTCGAACAATGACAAATAACTCGACAACGGAAGCAGCTATTCACAAAATTCTTTCACAGTGAGCGCTAGAAGGGTCTCCTGAATAAAATGATGTATTTTTTTGTTTGTATTGTTAAAAATGAGGACGCTACAGGGAGTTAAAAACGAGTGACTTTTCAGCAACGTTTATACTGGGAGTCAATGAGGCCGCTCACCTGTGCTCTCCTCACTTTGAGGCTTGTCATTCAAAAACCGTAAATCCTACCGTTTAGGTAGACACATTGTGTGAATCAGGACAAGTTTTCCTACTACTTTTGAGAAAATCATGTCTGTAGAGTGAAATTTGTGGATGAAAACACAGTTTAAGTGAGAAATTTTGAGCTTTTTTTTGAAGCCGCCTACACTCTGAGTTAACGAGGCGCACTGGTGTGTAACGCAATAGACACCCATTCAAAAGCCGGATTTTCTCCCAGAAACCACATGGCGTTTGAACCGGGCCTGATCCGAAAGTGTAAAACCTAGCAGAAAAGTTGAATGCCAGATCCACAGAGGAGAAGTTTTCCTACGTTTTAGAGTTTGAATCATGTCTCTAGGTGAAAGCATGCCAGAGCAGCGGATGTTTGAAAAACGTTGAAAAAGTGCTTTTTTTTCAATTAATTCCATAGAAATGAATGGGGTTTTTTGGGGCGATTTTTTCGCGACTACGTCGCGAAAAAATCGTAAACTATAGAGAAAAGTAATAGCATAGCGAGTCCGATCGAGCCGCACGTTTTGATGTATTGTTTGTCTGTGTGCGACGTACGGTTATTGAGGTATTCGAAATCAAAATTTGCGTAGGAATAATAAGTTTAATAATAATAATAAGAAGAAGAAGAAACACGTAGAAGAACAATAGTTGCAGTGCTTTGCACTGCAACCTATGGGCTCCCCTAGGGGAGCCCATAGGTTGCTGTGCTGCAGCACTGCATCCTAATTTGCACTGCAACCTATGGGCTCCCCTAGGGGAGCCCATAGGTTGCTGTGCTGCAGCACTGCATCCTAACTAGACCGGACAATTCCCCGGGGGAAATTGTGAGAGGATGCAGTGCGCGAAGCAATTCGCTCACGCATGTTCGCTGGCCGTGAATGTGTGACCCGCAATGATGTTTCAATGCAATGATTGTGTGTGTGCTCGAGACAGCAGCCATCATGAAGAAGACCTATTCAAGAGTATGACCAAAGTGACTACAGGCGGAAATTAGCATGTACTGCTATAACCTGAGACAGACATCTGTCCTTAACACAAGGATAATGTTTAATTTGTGCACTGTCCCTTTTAAAAATAAAATAAACTCTAAACTCTAAGAAGAGTGTTTGTAGTTTGTATGTACGAACAGAAGTGTTCCTAATAAAGTGGGCGGCTAAGGTGAGGCTGACACACAAGGGCTGGAGTTTTCTACTGTTTTTTTTATGAAGGACCAGGCCTCGAACAATGACAAATAACTCGACAACGGAAGCAGCTATACACAAAATTCTTTCACAGTGAGCGCTAGAAGGGTCTCCTGAATAAAATGATGTATTTTTTTGTTTGTATTGTTAAAAATGAGGACGCTACAGGGAGTTAAAAACGAGTGACTTTTCAGCAACGTTTATACTGGGAGTCAATGAGGCCGCTCACCTGTGCTCTCCTCACTTTGAGGCTTGTCATTCAAAAACCGTAAATCCTATCGTTTAGGTAGACACATTGTGTGAATCAGGACAAGTTTTCCTACTACTTTTGAGAAAATCATGTCTGTAGAGTGAAATTTGTGGCTGAAAACACGGTTTAAAAATAAAATAAACTCTAAACTCTAAGAAGAGTGTTTGTAGTTTGTATGTACGAACAGAAGTGTTCCTAATAATGTGGGCGGCTAAGGTGAGGCTGACACACAAGGGCTGGAGTTTTCTACTGTTTTTTTTATGAAGGACCAGGCCTCGAACAATGACAAATAACTCGACAACGGAAGCAGCTATTCACAAAATTCTTTCACAGTGAGCGCTAGAAGGGTCTCCTGAATAAAATGATGTATTTTTTTGTTTGTACTCTTTAAAATAACGACACTAGAGCGATTTAAAAATGAGTGACTTTTCACTCATGTTTATAATGTGTGTCAATGAGCTAAGACTCACAAGGTCTTGAATATTGTGCTGTGTTTTACTACGGACCAGACCTCGAACAATGACAAATAACTCGACAACGGAAGCAGCTATTCACAAAATTCTTTCACACTGAGCGCTAGAAGGGTCTCCTGAATAAAATGATGTATTTTTTTGTTTGTACTCTTAAAAATAACGACACTAGAGCGATTTAAAAACGAGTGACTTTTCACTCACGTTTATAATGTGAGTCAATGAGCTAAGAAACACAAGGTCTTGAATATTGTGCTGTGTTTTACTACGGACCAGACCTCGAACAATGACAAATAACTCGACAACGGAAGCAGCTATTCACAAAATTCTTTCACACTGAGCGCTAGAAGGGTCTCCTGAATAAAATGATGTATTTTTTTGTTTGTACTCTTAAAAATAACGACACTAGAGCGATTTAAAAACGAGTGACTTTTCACTCACGTTTATAATGTGAGTCAATGAGCTAAGAAACACAAGGTCTTGAATATTGTGCTGTGTTTTACTACGGACCAGACCTCGAACAATGACAAATAACTCGACAACGGAAGCAGCTATTCACAAAATTCTTTCACAGTGAGCGCTAGAAGGGTCTCCTGAATAAAATGATGTATTTTTTTGTTTGTACTCTTTAAAATAACGACACTAGAGCGATTTAAAAATGAGTGACTTTTCACTCATGTTTATAATGTGTGTCAATGAGCTAAGACTCACAAGGTCTTGAATATTGTGCTGTGTTTTACTACGGACCAGACCTCGAACAATGACAAATAACTCGACAACGGAAGCAGCTATTCACAAAATTCTTTCACACTGAGCGCTAGAAGGGTCTCCTGAATAAAATGATGTATTTTTTTGTTTGTACTCTTAAAAATAACGACACTAGAGCGATTTAAAAACGAGTGACTTTTCACTCACGTTTATAATGTGAGTCAATGAGCTAAGAAACACAAGGTCTTGAATATTGTGCTGTGTTTTACTACGGACCAGACCTCGAACAATGACAAATAACTCGACAACGGAAGCAGCTATTCACAAAATTCTTTCACACTGAGCGCTAGAAGGGTCTCCTGAATAAAATGATGTATTTTTTTGTTTGTACTCTTAAAAATAACGACACTAGAGCGATTTAAAAACGAGTGACTTTTCACTCACGTTTATAATGTGAGTCAATGAGCTAAGAAACACAAGGTCTTGAATATTGTGCTGTGTTTTACTACGGACCAGACCTCGAACAATGACAAATAACTCGACAACGGAAGCAGCTATTCACAAAATTCTTTCACAGTGAGCGCTAGAAGGGTCTCCTGAATAAAATTATGTATTTTTTTGTTTGTACTCTTAAAAATAACGACACTAGAGCGATTTAAAAACGAGTGACTTTTCACTCTCGTTTACAATGGGTGTCAATGAAGCCTGTCAACTGCCCTGTCCTCAGTTTGACGCTTGTCATTCAAAAACCGTAAATCCTATCGTTTAGGTAGACACACTGTGTGAATCAGGACAAGTTTTCCTACTACTTTTGAGAAAATCATGTCTGTAGAGTGAAATTTGTGGATGAAAACACAGTTTAAGTGAGAAATTTTGAGCTTTTTTTTGAAGCCGCCTACACTCTGAGTTAACGAGGCGCACTGGTGTGTAACGCAATAGACACCCATTCAAAAGCCGGATTTTCTATCAGAACCCACATGGCGTTTGACCCGGGACTGATCCGAAAGTGTAGAACCTAGCAGAAAAGTTGAATGCCAGATCCACAGAGGAGAAGTTTTCCTACGTTTTAGAGTTTGAATCAGGTCTCTAGGTGAAAGCATGCCAGAGCAGTGGACGTTTGAAAAACGTTGAAAAAGTGCTTTTTTTTCAATTAATTCCATAGAAATGAATGGGGTTTTTTTGGACGATTTTTTCGCGACTACGTCGCGAAAAAATCGTAATCTATAGAGAAAAGTAATAGCATAGCGAGTCCGATCGATCCGCACGTTTTGATATATTGTTTGTCTGTGTGCGACGTACGGTTATTGAGTTATTCGAAATCAAAATTTGCGTAGGAATAATAATAATAATAATAAGAAGAAGAAATACGTAGAAGAACAATAGTTGCAGTGCTTTGCACTGCAACCTATGGGCTCCCCTAGGGGAGCCCATAGGTTGCTGTGCTGCAGCACTGCATCCTAACTAGACCGGACAATTCCCCGGGGGAAATTGTGAGAGGATGCAGTGCGCGAAGCAATTCGCTCACGCATGTTCGCTGGCCGTGAATGTGTGACCCGCAATGATGTTTCAATGCAATGATTATGTGTGTGCTTGAGACAGCAGCCGTCATGAATAAGAGCTATTCAATAGAATAAACAAAGTTAATACAGGCGGAAATTAGCATGTACTGCTATAACCTGGGACAGACATCTGACCTTACCACAAGGATAATGTTTAATTTGTGCACTGTCCCTTTTAAAAATAAAATAAACTCTGAACTCTAAGAAGAGTGTTTGCAGATTGTATGTACGAACAGAAGTGTTCCTAATAAAGTGGGCGGCTAAGGTGAAGTGTCATACTGACCGAGGCTGTTTTTTTTTTTTTGGAGTTTTGTGCTGTTTTATATGAATGACCAGGCCTCAAACAATGACAAATAACTCGACAACGGAAGCAGCTATTCACAAAATTCTTTCACAGTGAGCGCTAGAAGGGTCTCCTGAATAAAATGATGTATTTTTTTGTTTGTATTGTTAAAAATGAGGACGCTACAGGGAGTTAAAAACGAGTGACTTTTCAGCAACGTTTATACTGGGAGTCAATGAGGCCGCTCACCTGTGCTCTCCTCACTTTGAGGCTTGTCATTCAAAAACCGTAAATCCTATCGTTTAGGTAGACACATTGTGTGAATCAGGACAAGTTTTCCTACTACTTTTGAGAAAATCATGTCTGTAGAGTGAAATTTGTGGCTGAAAACAGAGTTTAAGCGAGAAAGTTTGACCTTTTTTTTCAAACTGTCTACACTCTAAGATAACGACCTTCACTGGTGTGTAACGCAATAGACACCCATTCAAAAGCCGGATTTTCTCCCAGAAACCACATGGCGGTTGAGCCGGGACTGATCCGAAAGTGTAGAACCTAGCAGAAAAGTTTAATGCCAGATCCACAGAGGAGAAGTTTTCCTACGTTTTAGAGTTTGAATCACGTCTCTAGGTGAAAGCATGCCAGAGCAGCGGATGTTTGAAAAACGTTGAAAAAGTGCTTTTTTTTCAATTAATTCCATAGAAATGAATGGGGTTTTTTTGGACGATTTTTTCGCGACTACGTCGCGAAAAAATCGTATTCTATAGAGAAAAGTAATAGCATAGCGAGTCCGATCGAGCCGCACGTTTTGATACATTGTTTGTCTGTGTGCGACGTACGGTTATTGTGTTACTCGAAATCAAAATTTGTGTAGGAAGAGTAACAAATATAACACTAGACCGGACAATTCCCCGGGGGAAATTGTGAGAGGATGCAGTGCGCGAAGCAATTCGCTCACGCATGTTTGCTGGCCGTGAACGTGTGACCCGCAATGATGTTTCAATGCAATGATTATGTGTGTGCTTGAGACAGCAGCCGTCATGAAGAAGAGCTATTCAACAGTATAAACAAAGTGACTACAGGCGGAAATTAGCATGTACTGCTATAACCTGGGACAGACATCTGTCCTTACCACAAGGATAATGTTTAATTTGTGCACTGTCCCTTTTAAAAATAAAATAAACTCTAAGAAGAGTGGTTGTAGTTTGTATGTACGAACAGAAGTGTTCCTAATAAAGTGGGCGGCTAAGGTGAGGCCATTTGGCTGCCCTCTTCTCACTTTGAGGCTTCTCATTCAAAAATTGTAAATCCTATCATTTAGATAGACACATTGTGTGAATCAGGACAAGTTTTCCTACTACTTTTGAGAAAATCATGTCTGTAGAGTGAAATTTGTGGATGAAAACACAGTTTAAGCGAGAAAGTTTGAGCTTTTTTTCCAAGCTGTCTACACTCTAAGCTTAACGACCTTCACTGGTGTGTAACGCAATAGACACCCATTCAAAAGCCCGATTTTCTCCCACAACCCACATGGCGTTTGAGCCGGGACTGATCCAAAAGTGTAGAACCTAGCAGAAAAGTTGAATGCCAGATCCACAGAGGAGAAGTTTTCCTACGTTTTAGAGTTTGAATCACGTCTCTAGGTGAAAGCATGCCAGAGCAGTGGATGTTTGAAAAAGTGCTTTTTTTTCCAATTAATTCCAAATGAATGGGGTTTTTTTGGGAGAAGTGTGACCACTACTTTTGAGAAAATTATGTCTGTAGTGTGAAATTTGTGGCTGAAAACAGTTTAAGTTTGAAATTTTGAGCATGATTTGTGTGTGCTTGAGACAGCAGCCACCTCTGCCCCGTCACTGGCCCCAATCGGCATGGTGACGGGCCTGAACAGGAGAGTTAAGAGACACAGACAAGATTTTGTCAGGTGTCTGTCTGCTGTGTTTTGCTAAGGAGTAGGCCTCGAACAATCACAAATAACTCGACAACGAAAGCAGCTATTCACAAAATTCTTTCACAGTGAGCGCTAGAAGGGTCTCCTGAATAGACTGATGTAATTCTTTTGTCTGTATTGTTAAAAATGAGGACGCTACAGGGAGTTAAAAACGAGTGAATTTTCAGCAACGTTTATAATGGGAGTCAATGAGGCCGCTCACCTGTGCTCTCCTCACTTTGAGGCTTGTCATTCAAAAACAGTAAATCCTATCGTTTAGGTAGACACATTGTGTGAATCAGGACAAGTTTTCCTACTACTTTTGAGAAAATCATGTCTGTAGAGTGAAATTTGTGGCTGAAAACAGAGTTTAAGCGAGAAAGTTTGACCTTTTTTTTGAACCTCTCTCCACTCTGAGCTTAAGGAGGTCCACTGGTGTGTATCGCAATAGAAGCCCATTCAAAAGCCGGATTTTCTCCCGGAACCCACATGGCGTTTGACCCGGGACTGATCCGAAAGTGTAGAACCTAGCAGAAAAGTTGAATGCCAGATCCACAGAGGAGAAGTTTTCCTACGTTTTAGAGTTTGAATCACGTCTCTAGGTGAAAGCATGCCAGAGCAGCGGATGTTTGAAAAAGTGCTTTTTTTTCAATTAATTCCATAGAAATGAATGGGGTTTTTTTGGACGATTTTTTCGCGACTACGTCGCGAAAAAATCGTATTCTATAGAGAAAAGTAATAGCATAGCGAGTCCGATCGAGCCGCAGGTTTTCATACATTGTTTGTCTGTGTGCGACGTACGGTTATTGTGTTACTCGAAATCAAAATTTGTGTAGGAAGAGTAACAAATATAACACTAGACCGGACAATTCCCCGGGGGGAAATTGTGAGAGGATGCAGTGCGCGAAGCAATTCGGTCACGCATGTTTGCTGGCCGTGAATGTGTGACCCGCAATGACGTTTCAATGCAATGATTATGTGTGTGCTTGAGACAGCAGCCGTCATGAAGAAGAGCTATTCAACAGTATGACCAAAGTGACTACAGGCGGAAATTAGCATGTACTGCTATAACCTGGGACAGACATCTGTCCTTACCACAAGGATAATGTTTAATTTGTGCACTGTCCCTTTTAAAAATAAAATAAACTCTAAACTCTAAGAAGAGTGTTTGTAGTTTGTATGTACGAACAGAAGTGTTCCTAATAAAGTGGGCGGCTAAGGTGAGGCTGCCACACAAGGGCTGGAGTTTTCTACTGTTTTTTTATGAAGGACCAGGCCTCGAACAATGACAAATAACTCGACAACGGAAGCAGCTATTCACAAAATTCTTTCACAGTGAGCGCTAGAAGGGTCTCCTGAATAAAATGATGTTTTTTTTTGTTTGTATTGTTAAAAATGAGGACGCTACAGGGAGTTAAAAACGAGTGACTTTTCAGCAACGTTTATACTGGGAGTCAATGAGGCCGCTCACCTGTGCTCTCCTCACTTTGAGGCTTGTCATTCAAAAACCGTAAATCCTATCGTTTAGGTAGACACATTGTGTGAATCAGGACAAGTTTTCCTACTACTTTTGAGAAAATCATGTCTGTAGAGTTAAATTTGTGGCTGAAAACAGAGTTTAAGCGAGAAAGTTTGACCTTTTTTTTGAACCTCTCTCCACTCTGACCTTAACGAGGTCCACTGGTGTGTAACGCAATAGACACCCATTCAAAAGCCGGATTTTCTCCCAGAAACCACATGGCGTTTGACCCGGGACTGATCCGAAAGTGTAGAACCTAGCAGAAAAGTTGAATGCCAGATCCACAGAGGAGAAGTTTTCCTACGTTTTAGAGTTTGAATCACGTCTCTAGGTGAAAGCATGCCAGAGCAGCGGACGTTTGAAAAACGTTGAAAAAGTGCTTTTTTTTCAATTAATTCCATAGAAATGAATGGGGTTTTTTTGGACGATTTTTTCGCGACTACGTCGCGAAAAAATCGTATTCTATAGAGAAAAGTAATAGCATAGCGAGTCCGATCGAGCCGCACGTTTTGATACATTGTTTGTCTGTGTGCGACGTACGGTTATTGTGTTACTCGAAATCAAAATTTGTGTAGGAAGAGTAACAAATATAACACTAGACCGGACAATTCCCCGGGGGAAATTGTGAGAGGATGCAGTGCGCGAAGCAATTCGCTCACGCATGTTCGCTGGCCGTGAACGCGTGACCCGCAATGATGTTTCAATGCAATGATCGTGTGTGTGCTCGAGACAGCAGCCATCATGAAGAAGACCTATTCAAGAGTATGACCAAAGTGACTACAGGCGGAAATTAGCATGTACTGCTATAACCTGGGACAGACATCTGTCCTTAACACAAGGGTAATGTTTAATTTGTGCACTGTCCCTTTTAAAAATAAAATAAACTCTAAACTCTAAGAAGAGTGTTTGTAGTTTGTATGTACGAACAGAAGTGTTCCTAATAAAGTGGGCGGCTAAGGTGAGGCTGACACACAAGGGCTGGAGTTTTCTACTGTTTTTTTTATGAAGGACCAGGCCTCGAACAATGACAAATAACTCGACAACGGAAGCAGCTATTCACAAAATTCTTTCACAGTGAGCGCTAGAACGGTCTCCTGAATAAAATGATGTATTTTTTTGTTTGTACTCTTAAAAATAACGACAATAGAGCGATTTAAAAACGAGTGACTTTTCTCTCATGTTTACAATGGGTTTCAATGAAGCCTGTCAGCTGCCCTGTCCTCAGTTTGACGCTTGTCATTCAAAAACAGTAAATCCTATCGTTTAGGTAGACACATTGTGTGAATCAGGACAAGTTTTCCTACAAGGATAATGTTTAATTTGTGCACTGTCCCTTTTAAAAATAAAATAAACTCTAAACTCTAAGAAGAGTGTTTGTAGTTTGTATGTACGAACAGAAGTGTTCCTAATAAAGTGGGCGGCTAAGGTGAGGCTGACACACAAGGGCTGGAGTTTTCTACTGTTTTTTTTATGAAGGACCAGGCCTCGAACAATGACAAATAACTCGACAACGGAAGCAGCTATTCACAAAATTCTTTCACAGTGAGCGCTAGAAGGGTTTCCTGAATAAAATGATGTATTTTTTTGTTTGTATTGTTAAAAATGAGGACGCTACAGGGAGTTAAAAACGAGTGACTTTTCAGCAACGTTTATACTGGGAGTCAATGAGGCCGCTCACCTGTGCTCTCCTCACTTTGAGGCTTGTCATTCAAAAACCGTAAATCCTATCGTTTAGGTAGACACATTGTGTGAATCAGGACAAGTTTTCCTACTACTTTTGAGAAAATCATGTCTGTAGAGTGAAATTTGTGGCGGAAAACACGGTTTAAGCGAGAAAGTTTGAGCTTTTTTTTGAAGCCGCCTACACTCTAAGCTTAAAGACCCTCACTGGTGTGTAACGCAATAGACACCCATTCAAAAGCCGGATTTTCTCCCAGAAACCACATGGCGTTTGAACCGGGACTGATCCGAAAGTGTAAAACCTAGCAGAAAAGTTGAATGCCAGATCCACAGAGGAGAAGTTTTCCTACGTTTTAGAGTTTGAATCATGTCTCTAGGTGAAAGCATGCCAGAGCAACGGATGTTTGAAAAACGTTGAAAAAGTGCTTTTTTTTCAATTAATTCCATAGAAATGAATGGGGTTTTTTGGGGCGATTTTTTCACGACTATGTCGCGAAAAAATCGTATTCTATAGAGAAAAGTAATGTACTGTTTGTTTGCATGTACTGCTATAACCTGGGACAGACATCTGTCCTTAACACAAGGATAATGTTTAATTTGTGCACTGTCCCTTTTAAAAATAAAATAAACTCTAAACTCTAAGAAGAGTGTTTGTAGTTTGTATGTACGAACAGAAGTGTTCCTAATAAAGTGGGCGGCTAAGGTGAGGCTGACACATCAAGGGCTGGAGTTTTCTACTGTTTTTTTATGAAGGACCAGGCCTCGAACAATGACAAATAACTCGACAACGGAAGCAGCTATTCACAAAATTCTTTCACAGTGAGCGCTAGAAGGGTCTCCTGAATAAAATGATGTATTTTTTGGTTTGTATTGTTAAAAATGAGGACGCTACAGGGAGTTAAAAACGAGTGACTTTTCAGCAACATTTATACTGGGAGTCAATGAGGCTGCTCACCTGTGCTCTCCTCACTTTGAGGCTTGTCATTCAAAAACCGTAAATCCTACCGTTTAGGTAGACACATTGTGTGAATCAGGACAAGTTTTCCTACTACTTTTGAGAAAATAATGTCTGTAGAGTGAAATTTGTGGCTGAAAACGGAGTTTAAGCGAGAAAGTTTGACCTTTTTTTTGAAGCCGCCTACACTCTAAGTTTAACGACCCTCACTGGTGTGTAACGCAATAGACACCCATTCAAAAGCCGGATTTTCTCCCAGAAACCACATGGCGTTTGAACCGGGCCTGATCCGAAAGTGTAAAACCTAGCAGAAAAGTTGAATGCCAGATCCACAGAGGAGAAGTTTTCCTACGTTTTAGAGTTTGAATCATGTCTCTAGGTGAAAGCATGCCAGAGCAGTGGATGTTTGAAAAACATTGAAAAAGTGCTTTTTTTTCAATTAATTCCATAGAAATGAATGGGGTTTTTTGGGGCGATTTTTTCGCGACTACGTCGCGAAAAAATCGTATTCTATAGAGAAAAGTAATAGCATAGCGAGTCCGATCGAGCCGCACGTTTTGATATATTGTTTGTCTGTGTGCGACGTACGGTTATTGAGTTATTCGAAATCAAAATTTGCGTAGGAATAATAAGAAGAAGAAGAAATACGTAGAAGAACAATAGTTGCAGTGCTTTGCACTGCAACCTATGGGCTCCCCTAGGGGAGCCCATAGGTTGCTGTGCTGCAGCACTGCATCCTAACTAGACCGGACAATTCCCCGGGGGGAAATTGTGAGAGGATGCAGTGCGCGAAGCAATTCGGTCACGCATGTTTGCTGGCCGTGAATGTGTGACCCGCAATGACGTTTCAATGCAATGATTATGTGTGTGCTTGAGACAGCAGCCGTCATGAAGAAGAGCTATTCAACAGTATGACCAAAGTGACTACAGGCGGAAATTAGCATGTACTGCTATAACCTGGGACAGACATCTGTCCTTACCACAAGGATAATGTTTAATTTGTGCACTGTCCCTTTTAAAAATAAAATAAACTCTAAACTCTAAGAAGAGTGTTTGTAGTTTGTATGTACGAACAGAAGTGTTCCTAATAAAGTGGGCGGCTAAGGTGAGGCCTGTCGGCTGCCCTCCTCTCAGTTTCTCAGAGCAGCGGATGTTTGAAAAAGTCCTTTTTTTTTCCAATTAATTCCATTGAAATGAATGGGTTTTTTTGGGGACAAGTGTGACTACTACTTTTGAGAAAATTATGTCTGTAGTGTGAAATTTGTGGCTGAAAACAGTTTAAGTTTGAAATTTTGAGCATGTAAGTGTAGAACCTAGCAGAAAAGTTGAATGACAGATCCACAGAGGAGAAGTTTTCCTACGTTTTAGAGTTTGAATCACGTCTCTAGGTGAAAGCATGCCAGAGCAGCAGACGTTTGAAAAACGTTGAAAAAGTGCTTTTTTTCAATTAATTCCATAGAAATGAATGGGGTTTTTTTGTGACGATTTTTTTTTTATAACCTGGGACAGACATCTGATCTTAACACAAGGATAATGTTTAATTTGTGCACTGTCCCTTTTAAAAATAAAATAAACTCTAAACTCTAAGAAGAGTGTTTGTAGTTTGTATGTACGAACAGAAGTGTTCCTAATAAAGTGGGCGGCTAAGGTGAGGCTGCCACACAAGGGCTGGAGTTTTCTACTGTTTTTTTATGAAGGACCAGGCCTCGAACAATGACAAATAACTCGACAACGGAAGCAGCTATTCACAAAATTCTTTCACAGTGAGCGCTAGAAGGGTCTCCTGAATAAAATGATGTATTTTTTTGTTTGTATTGTTAAAAATGAGGACGCTACAGGGAGTTAAAAACGAGTGACTTTTCAGCAACGTTTATACTGGGAGTCAATGAGGCCGCTCACCTGTGCTCTCCTCGCTTTGAGGCTTGTCATTCAAAAACCGTAAATCCTATCGTTTAGGTAGACACATTGTGTGAATCAGGACAAGTTTTCCTACTACTTTTGAGAAAATCATGTCTGTAGAGTGAAATTTGTGGCTGAAAACAGAGTTTAAGCGAGAAAGTTTGACCTTTTTTTTGAAGCCGCCTACACTCTAAGATAATGACCTTCACTGGTGTGTAACGCAATAGACACCCATTCAAAAGCCGGATTTTCTCCCAGAAACCACATGGCGTTTGAACCGGGCCTGATCCGAAAGTGTAAAACCTAGCAGAAAAGTTGAATGCCAGATCCACAGAGGAGAAGTTTTCCTACGTTTTAGAGTTTGAATCATGTCTCTAGGTGAAAGCATGCCAGAGCAGCGGATGTTTGAAAAACGTTGAAAAAGTGCTTTTTTTTCAATTAATTCCATAGAAATGAATGGGGTTTTTTGGGGCGATTTTTTCGCGACTACGTCGCGAAAAAATCGTAAACTGTAGAGAAAAGTAATAGCATAGCGAGTCCGATCGAGCCGCACGTTTTGATGTATTGTTTGTCTGTGTGCGACGTACGGTTATTGAGGTATTCGAAATCAAAATTTGCGTAGGAATAATAAGTTTAATAATAATAATAATAAGAAGAAGAAACACGTAGAAGAACAATAGTTGCAGTGCTTTGCACTGCAACCTATGGGCTCCCCTAGGGGAGCCCATAGGTTGCTGTGCTGCAGCACTGCATCCTAACTAGACCGGACAATTCCCCGGGGGAAATTGTGAGAGGATGCAGTGCGCGAAGCAATTCGCTCACGCATGTTCGCTGGCCGTGAACGTGTGACCCGCAATGATGTTTCAATGCAATGATCGTGTGTGTGCTCGAGACAGCAGCCATCATGAAGAAGACCTATTCAAGAGTATGACCAAAGTGACTACAGGCGGAAATTAGCATGTACTGCTATAACCTGGGACAGACATCTGTCCTTAACACAAGGATAATGTTTAATTTGTGCACTGTCCCTTTTAAAAATAAAATAAACTCTAAACTCTAAGAAGAGTGTTTGTAGTTTGTATGTACGAACAGAAGTGTTCCTAATAAAGTGGGCGGCTAAAGTGAGGCTGACACACAAGGGCTGGAGTTTTCTACTGTTTTTTTTATGAAGGACCAGGCCTCGAACAATGACAAATAACTCGACAACGGAAGCAGCTATTCACAAAATTCTTTCACAGTGAGCGCTAGAAGGGTCTCCTGAATAAAATGATGTATTTTTTTGTTTGTATTGTTAAAAATGAGGACGCTACAGGGAGTTAAAAACGAGTGACTTTTCAGCAACGTTTATACTGGGAGTCAATGAGGCCGCTCACCTGTGCTCTCCTCACTTTGAGGCTTGTCATTCAAAAACCGTAAATCCTACGGTTTAGGTAGACACATTGTGTGAATCAGGACAAGTTTTCCTACTACTTTTGAGAAAATCATGTCTGTAGAGTGAAATTTGTGGCTGAAAACACGGTTTAAGCGAGAAAGTTTGAGCTTTTTTTTGAAGCCGCCTACACTCTAAGCTTAAAGACCCTCACTGGTGTGTAACGCAATAGACACCCATTCAAAAGCCGGATTTTCTCCCAGAAACCACATGGCGTTTGAACCGGGCCTGATCCGAAATTGTAAAACCTAGCAGAAAAGTTGAATGCCAGATCCACAGAGGAGAAGTTTTCCTACGTTTTAGAGTTTGAATCATGTCTCTAGGTGAAAGCATGCCAGAGCAGTGGATGTTTGAAAAACATTGAAAAAGTGCTTTTTTTTCAATTAATTCCATAGAAATGAATGGGGTTTTTTTGGACGATTTTTTCGCGACTACGTCGCGAAAAAATCGTATTCTATAGAGAAAAGTAATAGCATAGCGAGTCCGATCGAGCCGCACGTTTTGATACATTGTTTGTCTGTGTGCGACGTACGGTTATTGTGTTACTCGAAATCAAAATTTGTGGAGGAAGAGTAACAAATATAACACTAGACCGGACAATTCCCCGGGGGAAATTGTGAGAGGATGCAGTGCGCGAAGCAATTCGGTCACGCATGTTTGCTGGCCGTGAATGTGTGACCCGCAATGATGTTTCAATGCAATGATTATGTGTGTGCTTGAGACAGCAGCCGTCATGAAATTTGTGCACTGTCCCTTTTAAAAATAAAATAAACTCTAAACACTAAGAAGAGTGTTTGTAGTTTGTATGTACGAACAGAAGTGTTCCTAATAAAGTGGGCGGCTAAGGTGAGGCTAAGACACACAAGGGCTGGAGTTTTCTACTGTTTTTTTTATGAAGGACCAGGCCTCGAACAATAACAAATAACTCGACAACGGAAGCAGCTATTCACAAAATTCTTTCACAGTGAGCGCTAGAAGGGTCTCCTGAATAAAATGATGTATTTTTTTGTTTGTACTCTTTAAAATAACGACACTAGAGCGATTTAAAAACGAGTGACTTTTCTATCACGTTTATAATGGATGTCAATGAAGCCTGTCAGCTGCACTGTCCTCAGTTTGACGCTTGTCATTCAAAAACCGTAAATCCTACCGTTTAGGTAGACACATTGTGTGAATCAGGACAAGTTTTCCTACTACTTTTGAGAAAATCATGTCTGTAGAGTGAAATTTGTGGATGAAAACACAGTTTAAGTGAGAAATTTTGAGCTTTTTTTTGAAGCCGCCTACACTCTGAGTTAACGAGGCGCACTGGTGTGTAACGCAATAGACACCCATTCAAAAGCCGGATTTTCTATCAGAACCCACATGGCGTTTGAGCCGGGACTGATCCGAAAGTGTAGAACCTAGCAGAAAAGTTGAAGGCCAGATCCACAGAGGAGAAGTTTTCCTACGTTTTAGAGTTTGAATCACGTCTCTAGGTGAAAGCATGCCAGAGCAGTGGACGTTTGAAAAACGTTGAAAAAGTGCTTTTTTTTCAATTAATTCCATAGAAATGAATGGGGTTTTTTTGGACGATTTTTTCGCGACTACGTCGCGAAAAAATCGTATTCTATAGAGAAAAGTAATAGCATAGCGAGTCTGATCGAGCCGCACGTTTTGATACATTGTTTGTCTGTGTGCGACGTACGGTTATTGTGTTACTCGAAATCAAAATTTGTGTAGGAAGAGTAACAAATATAACACTAGACCGGACAATTCCCCGGGGGAAATTGTGAGAGGATGCAGTGCGCGAAGCAATTCGGTCACGCATGTTTGCCGGCCGTGAATGTGTGACCAGCAATGATGTTTCAATGCAATGATCGTGTGTGTGCTTGAGACAGCAGCCGTCATGAAATTTGTGCACTGTCCCTTTTAAAAATAAAATAAACTCTAAACACTAAGAAGAGTGTTTGTAGTTTGTATGTACGAACAGAAGTGTTCCTAATAAAGTGGGCGGCTAAGGTGAGGCTAAGACACACAAGGGCTGGAGTTTTCTACTGTTTTTTTTATGAAGGACCAGGCCTCGAACAATAACAAATAACTCGACAACGGAAGCAGCTATTCACAAAATTCTTTCACAGTGAGCGCTAGAAGGGTCTCCTGAATAAAATGATGTATTTTTTTGTTTGTACTCTTTAAAATAACGACACTAGAGCGATTTAAAAACGAGTGACTTTTCTATCACGTTTATAATGGATGTCAATGAAGCCTGTCAGCTGCACTGTCCTCAGTTTGACGCTTGTCATTCAAAAACCGTAAATCCTACCGTTTAGGTAGACACATTGTGTGAATCAGGACAAGTTTTCCTACTACTTTTGAGAAAATCATGTCTGTAGAGTGAAATTTGTGGATGAAAACACAGTTTAAGTGAGAAATTTTGAGCTTTTTTTTGAAGCCGCCTACACTCTGAGTTAACGAGGCGCACTGGTGTGTAACGCAATAGACACCCATTCAAAAGCCGGATTTTCTATCAGAACCCACATGGCGTTTGAGCCGGGACTGATCCGAAAGTGTAGAACCTAGCAGAAAAGTTGAAGGCCAGATCCACAGAGGAGAAGTTTTCCTACGTTTTAGAGTTTGAATCACGTCTCTAGGTGAAAGCATGCCAGAGCAGTGGACGTTTGAAAAACGTTGAAAAAGTGCTTTTTTTTCAATTAATTCCATAGAAATGAATGGGGTTTTTTTGGACGATTTTTTCGCGACTACGTCGCGAAAAAATCGTATTCTATAGAGAAAAGTAATAGCATAGCGAGTCTGATCGAGCCGCACGTTTTGATACATTGTTTGTCTGTGTGCGACGTACGGTTATTGTGTTACTCGAAATCAAAATTTGTGTAGGAAGAGTAACAAATATAACACTAGACCGGACAATTCCCCGGGGGGAAATTGTGAGAGGATGCAGTGCGCGAAGCAATTCGGTCACGCATGTTTGCTGGCCG
The DNA here is from genome assembly GCF_027579695.1 of Neoarius graeffei. NCBI lineage: Eukaryota > Metazoa > Chordata > Actinopteri > Siluriformes > Ariidae > Neoarius > Neoarius graeffei. The sequence goes on from NC_083583.1 coordinate 26,302,502, forward strand.
TGAATGTGTGACCCGCAATGACGTTTCAATGCAATGATTATGTGTGTGCTTGAGACAGCAGCCGTCATGAAGAAGAGCTATTCAACAGTATGACCAAAGTGACTACAGGCGGAAATTAGCATGTACTGCTATAACCTGGGACAGACATCTGTCCTTACCACAAGGATAATGTTTAATTTGTGCACTGTCCCTTTTAAAAATAAAATAAACTCTAAACTCTAAGAAGAGTGTTTGTAGTTTGTATGTACGAACAGAAGTGTTCCTAATAAAGTGGGCGGCTAAGGTGAGGCCTGTCGGCTGCCCTCCTCTCAGTTTCTCAGAGCAGCGGATGTTTGAAAAAGTCCTTTTTTTTTCCAATTAATTCCATTGAAATGAATGGGTTTTTTTGGGGACAAGTGTGACTACTACTTTTGAGAAAATTATGTCTGTAGTGTGAAATTTGTGGCTGAAAACAGTTTAAGTTTGAAATTTTGAGCATGTAAGTGTAGAACCTAGCAGAAAAGTTGAATGACAGATCCACAGAGGAGAAGTTTTCCTACGTTTTAGAGTTTGAATCACGTCTCTAGGTGAAAGCATGCCAGAGCAGCAGACGTTTGAAAAACGTTGAAAAAGTGCTTTTTTTCAATTAATTCCATAGAAATGAATGGGGTTTTTTTGTGACGATTTTTTTTTTATAACCTGGGACAGACATCTGATCTTAACACAAGGATAATGTTTAATTTGTGCACTGTCCCTTTTAAAAATAAAATAAACTCTAAACTCTAAGAAGAGTGTTTGTAGTTTGTATGTACGAACAGAAGTGTTCCTAATAAAGTGGGCGGCTAAGGTGAGGCTGCCACACAAGGGCTGGAGTTTTCTACTGTTTTTTTATGAAGGACCAGGCCTCGAACAATGACAAATAACTCGACAACGGAAGCAGCTATTCACAAAATTCTTTCACAGTGAGCGCTAGAAGGGTCTCCTGAATAAAATGATGTATTTTTTTGTTTGTATTGTTAAAAATGAGGACGCTACAGGGAGTTAAAAACGAGTGACTTTTCAGCAACGTTTATACTGGGAGTCAATGAGGCCGCTCACCTGTGCTCTCCTCGCTTTGAGGCTTGTCATTCAAAAACCGTAAATCCTATCGTTTAGGTAGACACATTGTGTGAATCAGGACAAGTTTTCCTACTACTTTTGAGAAAATCATGTCTGTAGAGTGAAATTTGTGGCTGAAAACAGAGTTTAAGCGAGAAAGTTTGACCTTTTTTTTGAAGCCGCCTACACTCTAAGATAATGACCTTCACTGGTGTGTAACGCAATAGACACCCATTCAAAAGCCGGATTTTCTCCCAGAAACCACATGGCGTTTGAACCGGGCCTGATCCGAAAGTGTAAAACCTAGCAGAAAAGTTGAATGCCAGATCCACAGAGGAGAAGTTTTCCTACGTTTTAGAGTTTGAATCATGTCTCTAGGTGAAAGCATGCCAGAGCAGCGGATGTTTGAAAAACGTTGAAAAAGTGCTTTTTTTTCAATTAATTCCATAGAAATGAATGGGGTTTTTTGGGGCGATTTTTTCGCGACTACGTCGCGAAAAAATCGTAAACTGTAGAGAAAAGTAATAGCATAGCGAGTCCGATCGAGCCGCACGTTTTGATGTATTGTTTGTCTGTGTGCGACGTACGGTTATTGAGGTATTCGAAATCAAAATTTGCGTAGGAATAATAAGTTTAATAATAATAACTAGACCGGACAATTCCCCGGGGGAAATTGTGAGAGGATGCAGTGCGCGAAGCAATTCGCTCACGCATGTTTGCTGGCCGTGAACGTGTGACCCGCAATGATGTTTCAATGCAATGATCGTGTGTGTGCTCGAGACAGCAGCCATCATGAAGAAGACCTATTCAAGAGTATGACCAAAGTGACTACAGGCGGAAATTAGCATGTACTGCTATAACCTGGGACAGACATCTGTCCTTAACACAAGGATAATGTTTAATTTGTGCACTGTCACTTTTAAAAATAAAATAAACTCTAAACTCTAAGAAGAGTGTTTGTAGTTTGTATGTACGAACAGAAGTGTTCCTAATAAAGTGGGCGGCTAAGGTGAGGCTGACACACAAGGGCTGGAGTTTTCTACTGTTTTTTTTATGAAGGACCAGGCCTCGAACAATGACAAATAACTCGACAACGGAAGCAGCTATTCACAAAATTCTTTCACAGTGAGCGCTAGAAAGGTCTCCTGAATAAAATGATGTAATTTTTTGTTTGTACTCTTAAAAATAACGACACTAGAGCGATTTAAATACGAGTGACTTTTCACTCACGTTTATAATGTGAGTCAATGAGCTAAGAAACACAAGGTCTTGAATATTGTGCTGTGTTTTACTACGGACCAGACCTCGAACAATGACAAATAACTCGACAACGGAAGCAGCTATTCACAAAATTCTTTCACACTGAGCGCTAGAAGGGTCTCCTGAATAAAATGATGTATTTTTTTGTTTGTACTCTTTAAAATAACGACACTAGAGCGATTTAAAAACGAGTGACTTTTCACTCATGTTTATAATGTGTGTCAATGACCTAAGACACACAAGGTCTTGAATATTGTGCTGTGTTTTACTACGGACCAGACCTCGAACAATGACAAATAACTCGACAACGGAAGCAGCTATTCACAAAATTCTTTCACACTGAGCGCTAGAAGGGTCTCCTGAATAAAATGATGTATTTTTTTGTTTGTACTCTTAAAAATAACGACACTAGAGCGATTTAAAAACGAGTGACTTTTCACTCACGTTTATAATGTGAGTCAATGAGCTAAGAAACACAAGGTCTTGAATATTGTGCTGTGTTTTACTACAGACCAGACCTCGAACAATGACAAATAACTCGACAACGGAAGCAGCTATTCACAAAATTCTTTCACAGTGAGCGCTAGAAGGGTCTCCTGAATAAAATTATGTATTTTTTTGTTTGTACTCTTAAAAATAACGACACTAGAGCGATTTAAAAACGAGTGACTTTTCTATCCCGTTTATAATGCATGTCAATGAGCTAAAACACACAAGGTCTTGAATTTTGGGCTGTGTTTTACTACAGACCAGACCTCGAACAATGACAAATAACTCGACAACGGAAGCAGCTATTCACAAAATTCTTTCACAGTGAGCGCTAGAAGGGTCTCCTGAATAAAATGATGTATTTTTTTGTTTGTATTGTTAAAAATGAGGACGCTACAGGGAGTTAAAAACGAGTGACTTTTCAGCAACGTTTATACTGGGAGTCAATGAGGCCGCTCACCTGTGCTCTCCTCACTTTGAGGCTTGTCATTCAAAAACCGTAAATCCTATCGTTTAGGTAGACACATTGTGTGAATCAGGACAAGTTTTCCTACTACTTTTGAGAAAATCATGTCTGTAGAGTGAAATTTGTGGCTGAAAACAGAGTTTAAGCGAGAAAGTTTGACCTTTTTTTTCAAACTGTCTACACTCTAAGATAATGACCTTCACTGGTGTGTAACGCAATAGACACCCATTCAAAAGCCGGATTTTCTCCCAGAAACCACATGGCGGTTGAGCCGGGACTGATCCGAAAGTGTAGAACCTAGCAGAAAAGTTTAATGCCAGATCCACAGAGGAGAAGTTTTCCTACGTTTTAGAGTTTGAATCACGTCTCTAGGTGAAAGCATGCCAGAGCAGCGGATGTTTGAAAAACGTTGAAAAAGTGCTTTTTTTTCAATTAATTCCATAGAAATGAATGGGGTTTTTTTGGGCGATTTTTTCGCGACTACGTCGCGAAAAAATCGCAATCTATAGAGAAAAGTAATAGCATAGCGAGTCCGATCGAGCCGCACGTTTTGATATATTGTTTGTCTGTGTGCGACGTACGGTTATTGAGTTATTCGAAATCAAAATTTGCGTAGGAATAATAAAAATAAAAATAATAATAAAAAGAAACACGTAGAAGAACAATAGTTGCAGTGCTTTGCACTGCAACCTATGGGCTCCCCTAGGGGAGCCCATAGGTTGCTGTGCTGCAGCACTGCATCCTAATAAGAAGAAGAAGAAACACGTAGAAGAACAATAGTTGCAGTGCTTTGCACTGCAACCTATGGGCTCCCCTAGGGGAGCCCATAGGTTGCTGTGCTGCAGCACTGCATCCTAACTAGACCGGACAATTCCCCGGGGGAAATTGTGAGAGGATGCAGTGCGCGAAGCAATTCGCTCACGCATGTTCGCTGGCCGTGAATGTGTGACCCGCAATGACGTTTCAATGCAATGATCGTGTGTGTGCTCGAGACAGCAGCCGTCATGAAGAAGACCTATTCAAGAGTATGACCAAAGTGACTACAGGCGGAAATTAGCATGTACTGCTATAACCTGGGACAGACATCTGTCCTTAACACAAGGAAAATGTTTAATTTGTGCGCTGTCCCTTTTAAAAATAAAATAAACTCTAAACTCTAAGAAGAGTGTTTGTAGTTTGTATGTACGAACAGAAGTGTTCCTATTAAAGTGGGCGGCTAAGGTGAGGCTGACACACAAGGGCTGGAGTTTTCTACTGTTTTTTTTATGAAGGACCAGGCCTCGAACAATGACAAATAACTCGACAACGGAAGCAGCTATTCACAAAATTCTTTCACAGTGAGCGCTAGAAGGGTCTCCTGAATAAAATGATGTATTTTTTTGTTTGTATTCTTAAAAATGAGGACGCTACAGGGAGTTAAAAACGAGTGACTTTTCAGCAACGTTTATACTGGGAGTCAATGAGGCCGCTCACCTGTGCTCTCCTCACTTTGAGGCTTGTCATTCAAAAACCGTAAATCCTATCGTTTAGGTAGACACATTGTGTGAATCAGGACAAGTTTTCCTACTACTTTTGAGAAAATCATGTCTGTAGAGTGAAATTTGTGGCTGAAAACACGGTTTAAGCGAGAAAGTTTGAGCTTTTATTTCAAACTGTCTGCACTCTAAGGTTAACGACCCTCACTGGTGTGTAACGCAATAGACACCCATTCAAAAGCCGGATTTTCTCCCAGAAACCACATGGCGTTTGAACCGGGCCTGATCCGAAAGTGTAAAACCTAGCAGAAAAGTTGAATGCCAGATCCACAGAGGAGAAGTTTTCCTACGTTTTAGAGTTTGAATCATGTCTCTAGGTGAAAGCATGCCAGAGCAGCGGATGTTTGAAAAACGTTGAAAAAGTGCTTTTTTTTCAATTAATTCCATAGAAATGAATGGGGTTTTTTGGGGCGATTTTTTCGCGACTACGTCGCGAAAAAATCATAAACTGTAGAGAAAAGTAATAGCATAGCGAGTCCGATCGAGCCGCACGTTTTGATGTATTGTTTGTCTGTGTGCGACGTACGGATATTGAGTTAATCGAAATCAAAATTTGTGTAGGAAGAGTAACAAATATAACACTAGACCGGACAATTCCCCGGGGGAAATTGTGAGAGGATGCAGTGCGCGAAGCAATTCGCTCACGCACGTTTGCTGGCCGTGAATGTGTGACCCGCAATGATGTTTCAATGCAATGATTGTGTGTGTGCTCTAGACAGCAGCCATCATGAAGAAGAGCTATTCAAGAGCATGAACAAAGTGACTACAGGCGGAAATTAGCATGTACTGCTATAACCTGGGACAGACATCTGTCCTTACCACATGGATAATGTTTAATTTGTGCACTGTCCCTTTTAAAAATAAAATAAAACTCTAAACACTAAGAAGAGTGTTTGTAGTATGTATGTACGAACAGAAGTGTTCCTAATAAAGTGGGCGGCTAAGGTGAGGCTAAGACACACAAGGGCTGGAGTTTTCTACTGTTTTTTTATGAAGGACCAGGCCTCGAACAATAACAAATAACTCGACAACGGAAGCAGCTATTCACAAAATTCTTTCACAGTGAGCGCTAGAAGGGTCTCCTGAATAAAATGATGTATTTTTTTGTTTGTACTCTTAAAAATAACGACAATAGAGCGATTTAAATACGAGTGACTTTTCTCTCATGTTTACAATGGGTTTCAATGAAGCCTGTCAGCTGCCCTGTCCTCAGTTTGACGCTTGTCATTCAAAAACCGTAAATCCTATCGTTTAGGTAGACACATTGTGTGAATCAGGACAAGTTTTCCTACAAGGATAATGTTTAATTTGTGCACTGTCCCTTTTAAAAATAAAATAAACTCTAAACTCTAAGAAGAGTGTTTGTAGTTTGTATGTACGAACAGAAGTGTTCCTAATAAAGTGGGCGGCTAAGGTGAGGCTGACACACAAGGGCTGGAGTTTTCTACTGTTTTTTTTATGAAGGACCAGGCCTCGAACAATGACAAATAACTCGACAACGGAAGCAGCTATTCACAAAATTCTTTCACAGTGAGCGCTAGAAGGGTCTCCTGAATAAAATGATGTATTTTTTTGTTTGTATTTTTAAAAATGACGACGCTACAGGGAGTTAAAAACGAGTGACTTTTCAGCAACGTTTATACTGGGAGTCAATGAGGCCGCTCACCTGTGCTCTCCTCACTTTGAGGCTTCTCATTCAAAAACCGTGAATCCTATCGTTTAGGTAGACACATTGTGTGAATCAGGACAAGTTTTCCTACTACTTTTGAGAAAATCATGTCTGTAGAGTGAAATTTGTGGATGAAAACACAGTTTAAGTGAGAAATTTTGAGCTTTTTTTTGAAGCCGCCTACACTCTGAGTTAACGAGGCGCACTGGTGTGTAACGCAATAGACACCCATTCAAAAGCAGGATTTTCTATCAGAACCCACATGGCGTTTGACCCGGGACTGATCCGAAAGTGTAGAACCTAGCAGAAAAGTTGAATGCCAGATCCACAGAGGAGAAGTTTTCCTACGTTTTAGAGTTTGAATCACGTCTCTAGGTGAAAGCATGCCAGAGCAGTGGACGTTTGAAAAACGTTGAAAAAGTGCTTTTTTTTCAATTAATTCCATAGAAATGAATGGGGCTTTTTTGGACGATTTTTTCGCGACTACGTCGCGAAAAAATCGTAATCTATAGAGAAAAGTAATAGCATAGCGAGTCCGATCGAGCCGCACGTTTTGATATATTGTTTGTCTGTGTGCGACGTACGGTTATTGAGTTAATCGAAATCAAAATTTGCGTAGGAATAATAAAAATAATAATAAATATAAGAATAAGAAGAAGAAGAAGAAACACGTAGAAGAACAATAGTTGCAGTGCTTTGCACTGCAACCTATGGGCTCCCCTAGGGGAGCCCATAGGTTGCTGTGCTGCAGCACTGCATCCTAACTAGACCGGACAATTCCCCGGGGGAAATTGTGAGAGGATGCAGTGCGCGAAGCAATTCGCTCACGCATGTTTGCTGGCCGTGAACGTGTGACCCGCAATGATGTTTCAATGCAATGATCGTGTGTGTGCTCGAGACAGCAGCCATCATGAAGAAGACCTATTCAAGAGTATGACCAAAGTGACTACAGGCGGAAATTAGCATGTACTGCTATAACCTGGGACAGACATCTGTCCTTACCACAAGGATAATGTTTAATTTGTGCACTGTCCCTTTTAAAAATAAAATAAACTCTAAACTCTAAGAAGAGTGTTTGTAGTTTGTATGTACGAACAGAAGTGTTCCTAATAAAGTGGGCGGCTAAGGTGAGGCCTGTCGGCTGCCCTCCTCTCAGTTTCTCAGAGCAGCGGATGTTTGAAAAAGTGCTTTTTTTTCCAATTAATTCCATAGAAATGAATGGGTTTTTTTTGGGACAAGTGTGACTACTACTTTTGAGAAAATTATGTCTGTAGTGTGAAATTTGTGGCTGAAAACAGTTTAAGTTTGAAATTTTGAGCATGATGTGTGTGTTCTTGAGACAGCTTTTCCCTCTGCCCCGTCACTGGCCCCAATTGGCATGGTGATGGGCCTGAACAGGAGAGTTAAGAAACACACACAAGATTATGTCAGGTGTCTGCTGTAAATTGCTATGGACCAGGCCTCGAACAATGACAAATAACTCGACAACGGAAGCAGCTATTCACAAAATTCTTTCACAGTGAGCGCTAGAAGGGTCTCCTGAATAAAATGATGTATTTTTTTGTTTGTATTGTTAAAAATGAGGACGCTACAGGGAGTTAAAAACGAGTGACTTTTCAGCAACGTTTATACTGGGAGTCAATGAGGCCGCTCACCTGTGCTCTCCTCACTTTGAGGCTTGTCATTCAAAAACCGTAAATCCTATCGTTTAGGTAGACACATTGTGTGAATCAGGACAAGTTTTCCTACTACTTTTGAGAAAATCATGTCTGTAGAGTGAAATTTGTGGCTGAAAACACGGTTTAAAAATAAAATAAACTCTAAACTCTAAGAAGAGTGTTTGTAGTTTGTATGTACGAACAGAAGTGTTCCTAATAAAGTGGGCGGCTAAGGTGAGGCTGACACACAAGGGCTGGAGTTTTCTACTGTTTTTTTTATGAAGGACCAGGCCTCGAACAATGACAAATAACTCGACAACGGAAGCAGCTATTCACAAAATTCTTTCACAGTGAGCGCTAGAAGGGTCTCCTGAATAAAATGATGTATTTTTTTGTTTGTATTGTTAAAAATGAGGACGCTACAGGGAGTTAAAAACGAGTGACTTTTCAGCAACGTTTATACTGGGAGTCAATGAGGCCGCTCACCTGTGCTCTCCTCACTTTGAGGCTTGTCATTCAAAAACCGTAAATCCTATCGTTTAGGTAGACACATTGTGTGAATCAGGACAAGTTTTCCTACTACTTTTGAGAAAATCATGTCTGTAGAGTGAAATTTGTGGCTGAAAACACGGTTTAAAAATAAAATAAACTCTAAACTCTAAGAAGAGTGTTTGCAGTTTGTATGTACGAACAGAAGTGTTCCTAATAAAGTGGGCGGCTAAGGTGAGGCTGACACACAAGGGCTGGAGTTTTCTACTGTTTTTTTTATGAAGGACCAGGCCTCGAACAATGACAAATAACTCGACAACGGAAGCAGCTATTCACAAAATTCTTTCACAGTGAGCGCTAGAAGGGTCACCTGAATAAAATGATGTATTTTTTTGTTTGTATTATTAAAAATGAGGACGCTACAGGGAGTTAAAAACGAGTGACTTTTCTATCCCGTTTATAATGCATGTCAATGAGCTAACACACACAAGGTCTTGAATTTTGTGCTGTGTTTTACTACGGACCAGACCTCAAACAATGACAAATAACTCGACAACGGAAGCAGCTATTCACAAAATTCTTTCACAGTGAGCGCTAGAAGGGTCTCCTGAATAAAATTATGTATTTTTTTGTTTGTACTCTTAAAAATAACGACACTAGAGCGATTTAAAAACGAGTGACTTTTCTATCCCGTTTATAATGCATGTCAATGAGCTAACACACACAAGGTCTTGAATTTTGTGCTGTGTTTTACTACGGACCAGACCTCAAACAATGACAAATAACTCGACAACGGAAGCAGCTATTCACAAAATTCTTTCACAGTGAGCGCTAGAAGGGTCTCCTGAATAAAATTATGTATTTTTTTGTGTGTACTCTTAAAAATAACGACACTAGAGCGATTTAAAAACGAGTGACTTTTCTCTCACGTTTACAATGGGTTTCAATGAAGCCTGTCAGCTGCCCTGTCCTCAGTTTGACGCTTGTCATTCAAAAACCGTAAATCCTATCGTTTAGGTAGACACATTGTGTGAATCAGGACAAGTTTTCCTACTACTTTTGAGAAAATCATGTCTGTAGAGTTAAATTTGTGGCTGAAAACAGAGTTTAAGCGAGAAAGTTTGACCTTTTTTTTGAACCTCTCTCCACTCTGACCTTAACGAGGTCCACTGGTGTGTAACGCAATAGACACCCATTCAAAAGCCGGATTTTCTCCCAGAAACCACATGGCGTTTGACCCGGGACTGATCCGAAAGTGTACAACCTAGCAGAAAAGTTGAATGCCAGATCCACAGAGGAGAAGTTTTCCTACGTTTTAGAGTTTGAATCATGTCTCTAGGTGAAAGCATGCCAGAGCAGTGGATGTTTGAAAAACATTGAAAAAGTGCTTTTTTTTCAATTAATTCCATAGAAATGAATGGGGTTTTTTGGGGCGATTTTTTCGCGACTACGTCGCGAAAAAATCGTATTCTATAGAGAAAAGTAATAGCATAGCGAGTCCGATCGAGCCGCACGTTTTGATATATTGTTTGTCTGTGTGCGACGTACGGTTATTGAGTTATTCGAAATCAAAATTTGCGTAGGAATAATAATAAGAAGAAACACGTAGAAGAACAATAGTTGCAGTGCTTTGCACTGCAACCTATGGGCTCCCCTAGGGGAGCCCATAGGTTGCTGTGCTGCAGCACTGCATCCTAACTAGACCGGACAATTCCCCGGGGGAAATTGTGAGAGGATGCAGTGCGCGAAGCAATTCGCTCACGCACGTTCGCTGGCCGTGAATGTGTGACCCGCAATGATGTTTCAATGCAATGATCGTGTGTGTGCTCTAGACAGCAGCCATCATGAAGAAGAGCGATTCAAGAGCATGAACAAAGTGACTACAGGCGGAAATTAGCATGTACTGCTATAACCTGGGACAGACATCTGTCCTTACCACAAGGATAATGTTTAATTTGTGCACTGTCCCTTTTAAAAATAAAATAAACTCTAAACTCTAAGAAGAGTGTTTGTAGTATGTATGTACGAACAGAAGTGTTCCTAATAAAGTGGGCGGCTAAGGTGAGGCTAAGACACACAAGGGCTGGAGTTTTCTACTGTTTTTTTATGAAGGACCAGGCCTCGAACAATAACAAATAACTCGACAACGGAAGCAGCTATTCACAAAATTCTTTCACAGTGAGCGCTAGAAGGGTCTCCTGAATAAAATGATGTATTTTTTTGTTTGTACTCTTAAAAATAACGACAATAGAGCGATTTAAAAACGAGTGACTTTTCTCTCATTTTTACAATGGGTTTCAATGAAGCCTGTCAGCTGCCCTGTCCTCAGTTTGACGCTTGTCATTCAAAAACCGTAAATCCTATCGTTTAGGTAGACACATTGTGTGAATCAGGACAAGTTTTCCTACAAGGATAATGTTTAATTTGTGCACTGTCCCTTTTAAAAATAAAATAAACTCTAAACTCTAAGAAGAGTGTTTGTAGTTTGTATGTACGAACAGAAGTGTTCCTAATAAAGTGGGCGGCTAAGGTGAGGCTGACACACAAGGGCTGGAGTTTTCTACTGTTTTTTTTTATGAAGGACCAGGCCTCGAACAATGACAAATAACTCGACAACGGAAGCAGCTATTCACAAAATTCTTTCACAGTGAGCGCTAGAAGGGTCTCCTGAATAAAATGATGTATTTTTTTGTTTGTATTGTTAAAAATGACGACGCTACAGGGAGTTAAAAACGAGTGACTTTTCAGCAACGTTTATACTGGGAGTCAATGAGGCCGCTCACCTGTGCTCTCCTCACTTTGAGGCTTGTCATTCGAAAACCGTAAATCCTATCGTTTAGGTAGACACATTGTGTGAATCAGGACAAGTTTTCCTACTACTTTTGAGAAAATCATGTCTGTAGAGTGAAATTTGTGGATGAAAACACAGTTTAAGCGAGAAAGTTTGACCTTTTTTTTGAACCTCTCTCCACTCTGACCTTAACGAGGTCCACTGGTGTGTAACGCAATAGACACCCATTCAAAAGCCGGATTTTTTCCCAGAAACCACATGGCGTTTGACCCGGGACTGATCCGAAAGTGTAGAACCTAGCAGAAAAGTTGAATGCCAGATCCACAGAGGAGAAGTTTTCCTACGTTTTAGAGTTTGAATCATGCCTCTAGGTGAAAGCATGCCAGAGCAGCGGATGTTTGAAAAACGTTGGAAAAGTGCTTTTTTTTCAATTAATTCCATCGAAATGAATGGGGTTTTTTGAGACGATTTTTTCGCGACTACGTCGCGAAAAAATCGTATTCTGTAGAGAAAAGTAATAGCATAGCGAGTCCAATCAAGCCGCACGTTTTGATATATTGTTTGTCTGTGTGCGACGTACGGTTGTGTGACCTGCTATGAAGCTACAATGCCATGATTCATGTGTGTGCTTGAGACAGCCGGCCCCTCCCCTCTGTGCTCGCTTACTGTAGCCAGTCGGCATGGTAAAGGGCCTGAGCAGGTTAAAAAACACACACAAGAGTTTGTCAGGTGTCTGCTGAATTTTGCTAAGGGACAGGCCTCGAACAATGACAAATAACTCGACAACGGAAGCAGCTATTCACAAAATTCTTTCACAGTGAGCGCTAGAAGGGTTTCCTGAATAAAATGATGTATTTTTTTGTTTGTATTGTTAAAAATGAGGACGCTACAGGGAGTTAAAAACGAGTGACTTTTCAGCAACGTTTATAATGGGAGTCAATGAGGCCGCTCACCTGTGCTCTCCTCACTTTGAGGCTTGTCATTCAAAAACCGTAAATAATATCGTTTAGGTAGACACATTGTGTGAATCAGGACAAGTTTTCCTACTACTTTTGAGAAAATCATGTCTGTAGAGTGAAATTTGTGGCTGAAAACAGAGTTTAAGCGAGAAAGTTTGACCTTTTTTTTGAACCTCTCTCCACTCTGACCTTAACGAGGTCCACTGGTGTGTAACGCAATAGACACCCATTCAAAAGCCGGATTTTCTCCCAGAAACCACATGGCGTTTGACCCGGGGGAAATTGGTTATTATTCCTACGCAAATTTTGATTTCGAATAACTCAATAACCGTGACCAAAATCATGACCAAATCATGACTTTTTATGACCAAAGTGACTACAGGCGGAAATTAGCATGTACTGCTATAACCTGGGACAGACATCTGACAAGCCCTATTGCGTTACACACCAGTGAAGGTCATTATCTTAGAGTGTAGACAGTTTGAAAAAAAAGGTCAAACTTTCTCGCTTAAACTCTGTTTTCAGCCACAAATTTCACTCTACAGACATGATTTTCTCAAAAGTAGTAGGAAAACTTGTCCTGATTCACACAATGTGTCTACCTAAACGATAGGATTTACGGTTTTTGAATGACAAGCCTCAAAGTGAGGGGAGCACAGGTGAGCGGCCTCATTGACTCCCAGTATAAACGTTGCTGAAAAGTCACTCGTTTTTAACTCCCTGTAGCGTCCTCATTTTTAACAATACAAAGAAAAAAATACATCATTTTATTCAGGAGACCCTTCTAGCGCTCACTGTGAAAGAATTTTGTGAATAGCTGCTTCCGTTGTCGAGTTATTTGTCATTGTTCGAGGCCTGGTCCATAGCAATTTACAGCAGACACCTGATAAAATCTTGTGTGTGTTTCATAACCTGCTCAGGCCTGTTACCATGCTTACTGGCTTCAGTAAGCGAGCACAGAGGGGAGGGGCCGGCTGTCTCAAGCACACAAATCATGGCATTGTAGCTTCATAGCAGGTCACACAACCGTACGTCGCACACAGACAAACAATATATCAAAAAATCCAAAAAACTTTGGTCATTGTCATTTATTTTATTTTTAAAAGGGACAGTGCACAAATTAAACATTATCCTTGTGTTAAGGACAGATGTCTGTCCCAGGTTATAGCAGTACATGCTAATTTCCGCCTGTAGTCACTTTGGTCATACTCTTGAATAGGTCTTCTTCATGATGGCTGCTGTCTCGAGCACACACACGATCATTGCATTGAAACATCATTGCGGGTCACACATTCACGGCCAGCGAACATGCGTGAGCGAATTGCTTCGCGCACTGCATCCTCTCACAATTTCCCCCGGGGAATTGTCCGGTCTAGTTATTTTTATTTTTATTAGGATGCAGTGCTGCAGCACAGCAACCTATGGGCTCCCCTAGGGGAGCCCATAGGTTGCAGTGCAAAGCACTGCAACTATTGTTCTTCTACGTATTTCTTCTTCTTATTAGGATGCAGTGCTGCAGCACAGCAACCTATGGGCTCCCCTAGGGGAGCCCATAGGTTGCAGTGCAAAGCACTGCAACTATTGTTCTTCTACGTGTTTCTTCTTATTATTATTATTCCTACGCAAATTTTGATTTCGAATAACTCAATAACCGTACGTCGCACACAGACAAACAATACATCAAAACGTGCGGCTCGATCGGACTCGCTATGCTATTACTTTTCTCTATAGAATACGATTTTTTCGCGACGTAGTCGCGAAAAAATCGCCCCAAAAAACCCCATTCATTTCTATGGAATTAATTGAAAAAAAAGCACTTTTTCAATGTTTTTCAAACATCCACTGCTCTGGCATGCTTTCACCTAGAGACATGATTCAAACTCTAAAACGTAGGAAAACTTCTCCTCTGTGGATCTGGCATTCAACTTTTCTGCTAGGTTTTACACTTTCGGATCAGGCCCGGTTCAAACGCCATGTGGTTTCTGGGAGAAAATCCGGCTTTTGAATGGGTGTCTATTGCGTTACACACCAGTGAAGGTCATTATCTTAGAGTGTAGGCGGCTTCAAAAAAAAGGTCAAACTTTCTCGCTTAAACTCTGTTTTCAGCCACAAATTTCACTCTACAGACATGATTTTCTCAAAAGTAGTAGGAAAACTTGTCCTGATTCACACAATGTGTCTACCTAAACGATAGGATTTACGGTTTTTGAATGACAAGCCTCAAAGCGAGGAGAGCACAGGTGAGCGGCCTCATTGACTCCCAGTATAAACGTTGCTGAAAAGTCACTCGTTTTTAACTCCCTGTAGCGTCCTCATTTTTAACAATACAAACAAAAAAATACATCATTTTATTCAGGAGACCCTTCTAGCGCTCACTGTGAAAGAATTTTGTGAATAGCTGCTTCCGTTGTCGAGTTATTTGTCATTGTTCGAGGCCTGGTCCTTCATAAAAAAACAGTAGAAAACTCCAGCCCTTGTGTGGCAGCCTCACCTTAGCCGCCCACTTTATTAGGAACACTTCTGTTCGTACATACAAACTACAAACACTCTTCTTAGAGTTTAGAGTTTATTTTATTTTTAAAAGGGACAGTGCACAAATTAAACATTATCCTTGTGTTAAGATCAGATGTCTGTCCCAGGTTATAAAAAAAAAATCGTCACAAAAAAACCCCATTCATTTCTATGGAATTAATTGAAAAAAAGCACTTTTTCAACGTTTTTCAAACGTCTGCTGCTCTGGCATGCTTTCACCTAGAGACGTGATTCAAACTCTAAAACGTAGGAAAACTTCTCCTCTGTGGATCTGTCATTCAACTTTTCTGCTAGGTTCTACACTTACATGCTCAAAATTTCAAACTTAAACTGTTTTCAGCCACAAATTTCACACTACAGACATAATTTTCTCAAAAGTAGTAGTCACACTTGTCCCCAAAAAAACCCATTCATTTCAATGGAATTAATTGGAAAAAAAAAGGACTTTTTCAAACATCCGCTGCTCTGAGAAACTGAGAGGAGGGCAGCCGACAGGCCTCACCTTAGCCGCCCACTTTATTAGGAACACTTCTGTTCGTACATACAAACTACAAACACTCTTCTTAGAGTTTAGAGTTTATTTTATTTTTAAAAGGGACAGTGCACAAATTAAACATTATCCTTGTGGTAAGGACAGATGTCTGTCCCAGGTTATAGCAGTACATGCTAATTTCCGCCTGTAGTCACTTTGGTCATACTGTTGAATAGCTCTTCTTCATGACGGCTGCTGTCTCAAGCACACACATAATCATTGCATTGAAACGTCATTGCGGGTCACACATTCACGGCCAGCAAACATGCGTGACCGAATTGCTTCGCGCACTGCATCCTCTCACAATTTCCCCCCGGGGAATTGTCCGGTCTAGTTAGGATGCAGTGCTGCAGCACAGCAACCTATGGGCTCCCCTAGGGGAGCCCATAGGTTGCAGTGCAAAGCACTGCAACTATTGTTCTTCTACGTATTTCTTCTTCTTCTTATTATTATTATTCCTACGCAAATTTTGATTTCGAATAACTCAATAACCGTACGTCGCACACAGACAAACAATACATCAAAATGTGCGGCTCGATCGGACTCGCTATGCTATTACTTTTCTCTATAGAATAAGATTTTTTCGCGACGTAGTCGCGAAAAAATCGTCCAAAAAAACCCCATTCATTTCTATGGAATTAATTGAAAAAAAAGCACTTTTTCAACGTTTTTCAAACGTCCACTGCTCTGGCATGCTTTCACCTAGAGACGTGATTCAAACTCTAAAACGTAGGAAAACTTCTCCTCTGTGGATCTGGCATTCAACTTTTCTGCTAGGTTCTACACTTTCGGATCAGTCCCGGGTCAAACGCCATGTGGGTTCTGATAGAAAATCCGGCTTTTGAATGGGTGTCTATTGCGTTACACACCAGTGCGCCTCGTTAACTCAGAGTGTAGGCGGCTTCAAAAAAAAGCTCAAAATTTCTCACTTAAACTGTGTTTTCATCCACAAATTTCACTCTACAGACATGATTTTCTCAAAAGTAGTAGGAAAACTTGTCCTGATTCACACAATGTGTCTACCTAAACGGTAGGATTTACGGTTTTTGAATGACAAGCCTCAAAGCGAGGAGAGCACAGGTGAGCGGCCTCATTGACTCCCAGTATAAACGTTGCTGAAAAGTCACTCGTTTTTAACTCCCTGTAGCGTCCTCATTTTTAACAATACAAACAAAAAAATACATCATTTTATTCAGGAGACCCTTCTAGCGCTCACTGTGAAAGAATTTTGTGAATAGCTGCTTTCGTTGTCGAGTTATTTGTCATTGTTTGAGGTCTGGTCCATAGTAAAAAACAGCACAAAATTCAAGACCTTGTGTGTGTTAGCTCATTGACATGCATTATAAACGGGATAGAAAAGTCACTCGTTTTTAACTCCCTGTAGCGTCCTCATTTTTAACAATACAAACAAAAAAATACATCATTTTATTCAGGAGACCCTTCTAGCGCTCACTGTGAAAGAATTTTGTGAATAGCTGCTTCCGTTGTCGAGTTATTTGTCATTGTTCGAGGCCTGGTCCTTCATAAAAAAAACAGTAGAAAACTCCAGCCCTTGTGTGTCAGCCTCACCTTAGCCGCCCACTTTATTAGGAACACTTCTGTTCGTACATACAAACTACAAACACTCTTCTTAGAGTTTAGAGTTTATTTTATTTTTAAAAGGGACAGTGCACAAATTAAACATTATCCTTGTGTTAAGGACAGATGTCTGTCCCAGGTTATAGCAGTACATGCTAATTTCCGCCTGTAGTCACTTTGGTTAGACGTGATTCAAACTCAAAAACGTAGGAAAACTTCTCCTCTGGGGATCTGGCATTCAACTTTTCTGCTAGGTTCTACACTTACATGCTCGAAATTTCAAACTTAAACTGTTTTCAGCCACAAATTTCACACTACAGACATAATTTTCTCAAAAGTTGTAGTCACACTTGTCCCAAAAAAACCCCATTAATTTCTATGGAATTAATTGGAAAAAAAAGCACTTTTTCAAACATCCGCTGCTCTGAGAAACTGAGAAGAGGGCAGCCGACAGGCCTCACCTTAGCCGCCCACTTTATTAGGAACACTTCTGTTCGTACATACAAACTACAAACACTCTTCTTAGAGTTTAGAGTTTATTTTATTTTTAAAAGGGACAGTGCACAAATTAAACATTATCCTTGTGTTAAGGACAGATGTCTGTCCCAGGTTATAGCAGTACATGCTAATTTCCGCCTGTAGTCACTTTGGTCATACTCTTGAATAGGTCTTCTTCATGACGGCTGCTGTCTCGAGCACACACACGATCATTGCATTGAAACATCATTGCGGGTCACACATTGACGGCCAGCGAACATGCGTGAGCGAATTGCTTCGCGCACTGCATCCTCTCACAATTTCCCCCGGGGAATTGTCCGGTCTAGTTAGGATGCAGTGCTGCAGCACAGCAACCTATGGGCTCCCCTAGGGGAGCCCATAGGTTGCAGTGCAAAGCACTGCAACTATTGTTCTTCTACGTATTTCTTCTTCTTCTTCTTCTTCTTATTATTCCTACGCAAATTTTGATTTCGAATAACTCAATAACCGTACGTCGCACACAGACAAACAATATATCAAAACGTGCGGCTCGATCGGACTCGCTATGCTATTACTTTTCTCTGTAGAATACGATTTTTTCGCGACGTAGTCGCGAAAAAATCGCCCCAAAAAACCCCATTCATTTCTATGGAATTAATTGAAAAAAAAGCACTTTTTCAATGTTTTTCAAACATCCACTGCTCTGGCATGCTTTCACCTAGAGACATGATTCAAACTCTAAAACGTAGGAAAACTTCTCCTCTGTGGATCTGGCATTCAACTTTTCTGCTAGGTTTTACACTTTCGGATCAGGCCCGGTTCAAACGCCATGTGGTTTCTGGGAGAAAATCCGGCTTTTGAATGGGTGTCTATTGCGTTACACACCAGTGAGGGTCGTTAAACTTAGAGTGTAGGCGGCTTCAAAAAAAAGGTCAAACTTTCTCGCTTAAACTCCGTTTTCAGCCACAAATTTCACTCTACAGACATGATTTTCTCAAAAGTAGTAGGAAAACTTGTCCTGATTCACACAATGTGTCTACCTAAACGATAGGATTTACGGTTTTTGAATGACAAGCCTCAAAGTGAGGAGAGCACAGGTGAGCGGCCTCATTGACTCCCAGTATAAACGTTGCTGAAAAGTCACTCGTTTTTAACTCCCTGTAGCGTCCTCATTTTTAACAATACAAACAAAAAAATACATCATTTTATTCAGGAGACCCTTCTAGCGCTCACTGTGAAAGAATTTTGTGAATAGCTGCTTCCGTTGTCGAGTTATTTGTCATTGTTCGAGGCCTGGTCCTTCATAAAAAAACAGTAGAAAACTCCAGCCCTTGTGTGGCAGCCTCACCTTAGCCGCCCACTTTATTAGGAACACTTCTGTTCGTACATACAAACTACAAACACTCTTCTTAGAGTTTAGAGTTTATTTTATTTTTAAAAGGGACAGTGCACAAATTAAACATTATCCTTGTGTTAAGATCAGATGTCTGTCCCAGGTTATAAAAAAAAAAATCGTCACAAAAAAACCCCATTCATTTCTATGGAATTAATTGAAAAAAAGCACTTTTTCAACGTTTTTCAAACGTCTGCTGCTCTGGCATGCTTTCACCTAGAGACGTGATTCAAACTCTAAAACGTAGGAAAACTTCTCCTCTGTGGATCTGTCATTCAACTTTTCTGCTAGGTTCTACACTTACATGCTCAAAATTTCAAACTTAAACTGTTTTCAGCCACAAATTTCACACTACAGACATAATTTTCTCAGAAGTAGTAGTCACACTTGTCCCAAAAAAAACCCATTAATTTCTATGGAATTAATTGGAAAAAAAAGCACTTTTTCAAACATCCGCTGCTCTGAGAAACTGAGAAGAGGGCAGCCGACAGGCCTCACCTTAGCCGCCCACTTTATTAGGAACACTTCTGTTCGTACATACAAACTACAAACACTCTTCTTAGTGTTTAGAGTTTATTTTATTTTTAAAAGGGACAGTGCACAAATTAAACATTATCCTTGTGGTAAGGACAGATGTCTGTCCCAGGTTATAGCAGTACATGCTAATTTCCGCCTGTAGTCACTTTGTTCATGCTCTTGAATAGGTCTCCTTCATGACGGCTGCTGTCTCAAGCACACACACGATCATTGCATTGAAACATCATTGCTGGTCACACATTCACGGCCGGCAAACATGCATGACCGAATTGCTTCGCGCACTGCATCCTCTCACAATTTCCCCCGGGGAATTGTCCGGTCTAGTTATTAGGATGCAGTGCTGCAGCACAGCAACCTATGGGCTCCCCTAGGGGAGCCCATAGGTTGCAGTGCAAAGCACTGCAACTATTGTTCTTCTACGTGTTTCTTCTTATTATTATTATTCCTACGCAAATTTTGATTTCGAATAACTCAATAACCGTACGTCGCACACAGACAAACAATACATCAAAACGTGCGGCTCGATCGGACTCGCTATGCTATTACTTTTCTCTATAGAATACGATTTTTTCGCGACGTAGTCGCGAAAAAATCGCCCCAAAAAACCCCATTCATTTCTATGGAATTAATTGAAAAAAAAGCACTTTTTCAATGTTTTTCAAACATCCACTGCTCTGGCATGCTTTCACCTAGAGACATGATTCAAACTCTAAAACGTAGGAAAACTTCTCCTCTGTGGATCTGGCATTCAACTTTTCTGCTAGGTTTTACACTTTCGGATCAGGCCCGGTTCAAACGCCATGTGGTTTCTGGGAGAAAATCCGGCTTTTGAATGGGTGTCTATTGCGTTACACACCAGTGAAGGTCATTATCTTAGAGTGTAGGCGGCTTCAAAAAAAAGGTCAAACTTTCTCGCTTAAACTCTGTTTTCAGCCACAAATTTCACTCTACAGACATGATTTTCTCAAAAGTAGTAGGAAAACTTGTCCTGATTCACACAATGTGTCTACCTAAACGATAGGATTTACGGTTTTTGAATGACAAGCCTCAAAGCGAGGAGAGCACAGGTGAGCGGCCTCATTGACTCCCAGTATAAACGTTGCTGAAAAGTCACTCGTTTTTAACTCCCTGTAGCGTCCTCATTTTTAACAATACAAACAAAAAAATACATCATTTTATTCAGGAGACCCTTCTAGCGCTCACTGTGAAAGAATTTTGTGAATAGCTGCTTCCGTTGTCGAGTTATTTGTCATTGTTCGAGGCCTGGTCCTTCATAAAAAAACAGTAGAAAACTCCAGCCCTTGTGTGGCAGCCTCACCTTAGCCGCCCACTTTATTAGGAACACTTCTGTTCGTACATACAAACTACAAACACTCTTCTTAGAGTTTAGAGTTTATTTTATTTTTAAAAGGGACAGTGCACAAATTAAACATTATCCTTGTGTTAAGATCAGATGTCTGTCCCAGGTTATAAAAAAAAAATCGTCACAAAAAAACCCCATTCATTTCTATGGAATTAATTGAAAAAAAGCACTTTTTCAACGTTTTTCAAACGTCTGCTGCTCTGGCATGCTTTCACCTAGAGACGTGATTCAAACTCTAAAACGTAGGAAAACTTCTCCTCTGTGGATCTGTCATTCAACTTTTCTGCTAGGTTCTACACTTACATGCTCAAAATTTCAAACTTAAACTGTTTTCAGCCACAAATTTCACACTACAGACATAATTTTCTCAAAAGTAGTAGTCACACTTGTCCCCAAAAAAACCCATTCATTTCAATGGAATTAATTGGAAAAAAAAAAGGACTTTTTCAAACATCCGCTGCTCTGAGAAACTGAGAGGAGGGCAGCCGACAGGCCTCACCTTAGCCGCCCACTTTATTAGGAACACTTCTGTTCGTACATACAAACTACAAACACTCTTCTTAGAGTTTAGAGTTTATTTTATTTTTAAAAGGGACAGTGCACAAATTAAACATTATCCTTGTGGTAAGGACAGATGTCTGTCCCAGGTTATAGCAGTACATGCTAATTTCCGCCTGTAGTCACTTTGGTCATACTGTTGAATAGCTCTTCTTCATGACGGCTGCTGTCTCAAGCACACACATAATCATTGCATTGAAACGTCATTGCGGGTCACACATTCACGGCCAGCAAACATGCGTGACCGAATTGCTTCGCGCACTGCATCCTCTCACAATTTCCCCCCGGGGAATTGTCCGGTCTAGTGTTATATTTGTTACTCTTCCTACACAAATTTTGATTTCGAGTAACACAATAACCGTACGTCGCACACAGACAAACAATGTATCAAAACGTGCGGCTCGATCGGACTCGCTATGCTATTACTTTTCTCTATAGAATACGATTTTTTCGCGACGTAGTCGCGAAAAAATCGTCCAAAAAAAACCCCATTCATTTCTATGGAATTAATTGAAAAAGAAGCACTTTTTCAACGTTTTTCAAACATCCGCTGCTCTGGCATGCTTTCACCTAGAGACGTGATTCAAACTCTAAAACGTAGGAAAACTTCTCCTCTGTGGATCTGGCATTCAACTTTTCTGCTAGGTTCTACACTTTCGGATCAGTCCCGGGTCAAACGCCATGTGGTTTCTGGGAGAAAATCTGGCTTTTGAATGGGTGTCTATTGCGTTACACACCAGTGGACCTCGTTAAGGTCAGAGTGGAGAGAGGTTCAAAAAAAAGGTCAAACTTTCTCGCTTAAACTCTGTTTTCAGCCACAAATTTCACTCTACAGACATGATTTTCTCAAAAGTAGTAGGAAAACTTGTCCTGATTCACACAATGTGTCTACCTAAACGATAGGATTTACGGTTTTTGAATGACAAGCCTCAAAGTCAGGAGAGCACAGGTGAGCGGCCTCATTGACTCCCAGTATAAACGTTGCTGAAAAGTCACTCGTTTTTAACTCCCTGTAGCGTCCTCATTTTTAACAATACAAACAATACATCATTTTATTCAGGAGACCCTTCTAGCGCTCACTGTGAAAGAATTTTGTGAATAGCTGCTTCCGTTGTCGAGTTATTTGTGATTGTTCGAGGCCTGGTCCTTCATAAAAAAAACAGTAGAAAACTCCAGCCCTTGTGTGTCAGCCTCACCTTAGCCACCCACTTTATTAGGAACACTTCTGTTCGTACATACAAACTACAAACACTCTTCTTAGAGTTTAGAGTTTATTTTATTTTTAAAAGGGACAGTGCACAAATTAAACATTATCCTTGTGTTAAGGACAGATGTCTGTCCCAGGTTATAGCAGTACATGCTAATTTCCGCCTGTAGTCACTTTGGTCATACTCTTGAATAGGTCTTCTTCATGATGGCTGCTGTCTCGAGCACACACACGATCATTGCATTGAAACATCATTGCGGGTCACGCGTTCACGGCCAGCGAACATGCGTGAGCGAATTGCTTCGCGCACTGCATCCTCTCACAATTTCCCCCGGGGAATTGTCCGGTCTAGTGTTATATTTGTTACTCTTCCTACACAAATTTTGATTTCGAGTAACACAATAACCGTACGTCGCACACAGACAAACAATGTATCAAAACGTGCGGCTCGATCGGACTCGCTATGCTATTACTTTTCTCTATAGAATACGATTTTTTCGCGACGTAGTCGCGAAAAAATCGTCCAAAAAAACCCCATTCATTTCGATGGAATTAATTGAAAAAAAAGCACTTTTTCAACGTTTTTCAAACATCCGCTGCTCTGGCATGCTTTCACCTAGAGACGTGATTCAAACTCTAAAACGTAGGAAAACTTCTCCTCTGTGGATCTGACCTTCAACTTTTCTGCTAGGTTCTACACTTTCGGATCAGTCCCGGCTCAAACGCCATGTTGGTTCCGGGAGAAAATCCGGCTTTTTATGGGTGTCTATTGCGTTACACACCAGTGGACCTCGTTATGCTCAGAGTGGAGAGAGGTTAAAAAAAAAGGTCAAACTTTCTCGCTTAAACTCTGTTTTCAGCCACAAATTTCACTCTACAGACATGATTTTCTCAAAAGTAGTAGGAAAACTTGTCCTGATTCACACAATGTGTCTACCTAAACGATAGGATTTACGGTTTTTGAATGACAAGCCTCAAAGTGAGGAGAGCACAGGTGAGCGGCCTCATTGACTCCCAGTATAAACGTTGCTGAAAAGTCACTCGTTTTTAACTCCCTGTAGCGTCCTCATTTTTAACAATACAAACAAAAAAATACATTTTATTCAGGAGACCCTTCTAGCGCTCACTGTGAAAGAATTTTGTGAATAGCTGCTTCCGTTGTCGAGTTATTTGTCATTGTTCGAGGCCTGGTCCTTCATAAAAAAACAGTAGAAAACTCCAGCCCTTGTGTGTCAGCCTCACCTTAGCCGCCCACTTTATTAGGAACACTTCTGTTCGTACATACAAACTACAAACACTCTTCTTAGAGTTTAGAGTTTATTTTATTTTTAAAAGGGACAGTGCACAAATTAAACATTATCCTTGTGTTAAGGACAGATGTCTGTCCCAGGTTATAGCAGTACATGCTAATTTCCGCCTGTAGTCACTTTGGTCATACTCTTGAATAGGTCTTCTTCATGATGGCTGCTGTCTCGAGCACACACACGATCATTGCATTGAAACATCATTGCGGGTCACGCGTTCACGGCCAGCGAACATGCGTGAGCGAATTGCTTCGCGCACTGCATCCTCTCACAATTTCCCCCGGGGAATTGTCCGGTCTAGTTAGGATGCAGT
The DNA here is from genome assembly GCF_027579695.1 of Neoarius graeffei. NCBI lineage: Eukaryota > Metazoa > Chordata > Actinopteri > Siluriformes > Ariidae > Neoarius > Neoarius graeffei. Next base: position 26,326,689 of record NC_083583.1, read on the forward strand.
GCTGCAGCACAGCAACCTATGGGCTCCCCTAGGGGAGCCCATAGGTTGCAGTGCAAAGCACTGCAACTATTGTTCTTCTACGTGTTTCTTCTTCTTATTAGGATGCAGTGCTGCAGCACAGCAACCTATGGGCTCCCCTAGGGGAGTCCATAGGTTGCAGTGCAAAGCACTGCAACTATTGTTCTTCTACGTGTTTCTTCTTATTATTAGGATGCAGTGCTGCAGCACAGCAACCTATGGGCTCCCCTAGGGGAGCCCATAGGTTGCAGTGCAAAGCACTGCAACTATTGTTCTTCTACGTGTTTCTTCTTCTTCTTCTTATTCTTATATTTATTATTATTTTTATTATTCCTACGCAAATTTTGATTTCGATTAACTCAATAACCGTACGTCGCACACAGACAAACAATATATCAAAACGTGCGGCTCGATCGGACTCGCTATGCTATTACTTTTCTCTATAGATTACGATTTTTTCGCGACGTAGTCGCGAAAAAATCGTCCAAAAAAGCCCCATTCATTTCTATGGAATTAATTGAAAAAAAAGCACTTTTTCAACGTTTTTCAAACGTCCACTGCTCTGGCATGCTTTCACCTAGAGACGTGATTCAAACTCTAAAACGTAGGAAAACTTCTCCTCTGTGGATCTGGCATTCAACTTTTCTGCTAGGTTCTACACTTTCGGATCAGTCCCGGGTCAAACGCCATGTGGGTTCTGATAGAAAATCCTGCTTTTGAATGGGTGTCTATTGCGTTACACACCAGTGCGCCTCGTTAACTCAGAGTGTAGGCGGCTTCAAAAAAAAGCTCAAAATTTCTCACTTAAACTGTGTTTTCATCCACAAATTTCACTCTACAGACATGATTTTCTCAAAAGTAGTAGGAAAACTTGTCCTGATTCACACAATGTGTCTACCTAAACGATAGGATTCACGGTTTTTGAATGAGAAGCCTCAAAGTGAGGAGAGCACAGGTGAGCGGCCTCATTGACTCCCAGTATAAACGTTGCTGAAAAGTCACTCGTTTTTAACTCCCTGTAGCGTCGTCATTTTTAAAAATACAAACAAAAAAATACATCATTTTATTCAGGAGACCCTTCTAGCGCTCACTGTGAAAGAATTTTGTGAATAGCTGCTTCCGTTGTCGAGTTATTTGTCATTGTTCGAGGCCTGGTCCTTCATAAAAAAAACAGTAGAAAACTCCAGCCCTTGTGTGTCAGCCTCACCTTAGCCGCCCACTTTATTAGGAACACTTCTGTTCGTACATACAAACTACAAACACTCTTCTTAGAGTTTAGAGTTTATTTTATTTTTAAAAGGGACAGTGCACAAATTAAACATTATCCTTGTAGGAAAACTTGTCCTGATTCACACAATGTGTCTACCTAAACGATAGGATTTACGGTTTTTGAATGACAAGCGTCAAACTGAGGACAGGGCAGCTGACAGGCTTCATTGAAACCCATTGTAAACATGAGAGAAAAGTCACTCGTATTTAAATCGCTCTATTGTCGTTATTTTTAAGAGTACAAACAAAAAAATACATCATTTTATTCAGGAGACCCTTCTAGCGCTCACTGTGAAAGAATTTTGTGAATAGCTGCTTCCGTTGTCGAGTTATTTGTTATTGTTCGAGGCCTGGTCCTTCATAAAAAAACAGTAGAAAACTCCAGCCCTTGTGTGTCTTAGCCTCACCTTAGCCGCCCACTTTATTAGGAACACTTCTGTTCGTACATACATACTACAAACACTCTTCTTAGTGTTTAGAGTTTTATTTTATTTTTAAAAGGGACAGTGCACAAATTAAACATTATCCATGTGGTAAGGACAGATGTCTGTCCCAGGTTATAGCAGTACATGCTAATTTCCGCCTGTAGTCACTTTGTTCATGCTCTTGAATAGCTCTTCTTCATGATGGCTGCTGTCTAGAGCACACACACAATCATTGCATTGAAACATCATTGCGGGTCACACATTCACGGCCAGCAAACGTGCGTGAGCGAATTGCTTCGCGCACTGCATCCTCTCACAATTTCCCCCGGGGAATTGTCCGGTCTAGTTATTATTTTTATTATTTTTATTATTCCTACGCAAATTTTGATTTCGAATACCTCAATAACCGTACGTCGCACACAGACAAACAATACATCAAAACGTGCGGCTCGATCGGACTCGCTATGCTATTACTTTTCTCTACAGTTTACGATTTTTTCGCGACGTAGTCGCGAAAAAATCGCCCCAAAAAACCCCATTCATTTCTATGGAATTAATTGAAAAAAAAGCACTTTTTCAACGTTTTTCAAACATCCGCTGCTCTGGCATGCTTTCACCTAGAGACATGATTCAACCTCTAAAACGTAGGAAAACTTCTCCTCTGTGGATCTGGCATTCAACTTTTCTGCTAGGTTTTACACTTTCGGATCAGGCCCGGTTCAAACGCCATGTGGTTTCTGGGAGAAAATCCGGCTTTTGAATGGGTGTCTATTGCGTTACACACCAGTGCGCCTCGTTAACTCAGAGTGTAGGCGGCTTCAAAAAAAAGCTCAAAATTTCTCACTTAAACTGTGTTTTCATCCACAAATTTCACTCTACAGACATGATTTTCTCAAAAGTAGTAGGAAAACTTGTCCTGATTCACACAATGTGTCTACCTAAACGGTAGGATTTACGGTTTTTGAATGACAAGCCTCAAAGTGAGGAGAGCACAGGTGAGCGGCCTCATTGACTCCCAGTATAAACGTTGCTGAAAAGTCACTCGTTTTTAACTCCCTGTAGCGTCCTCATTTTTAACAATACAAACAAAAAAATACATCATTTTATTCAGGAGACCCTTCTAGCGCTCAGTGTGAAAGAATTTTGTGAATAGCTGCTTCCGTTGTCGAGTTATTTGTCATTGTTCGAGGTCTGGTCCGTAGTAAAACACAGCACAATATTCAAGACCTTGTGTGTCTTAGGTCATTGACACACATTATAAACATGAGTGAAAAGTCACTCGTTTTTAAATCGCTCTAGTGTCGTTATTTTAAAGAGTACAAACAAAAAAATACATCATTTTATTCAGGAGACCCTTCTAGCGCTCAGTGTGAAAGAATTTTGTGAATAGCTGCTTCCGTTGTCGAGTTATTTGTCATTGTTCGAGGTCTGGTCCGTAGTAAAACACAGCACAATATTCAAGACCTTGTGTTTCTTAGCTCATTGACTCACATTATAAACGTGAGTGAAAAGTCACTCGTATTTAAATCGCTCTAGTGTCGTTATTTTTAAGAGTACAAACAAAAAATTACATCATTTTATTCAGGAGACCTTTCTAGCGCTCACTGTGAAAGAATTTTGTGAATAGCTGCTTCCGTTGTCGAGTTATTTGTCATTGTTCGAGGCCTGGTCCTTCATAAAAAAAACAGTAGAAAACTCCAGCCCTTGTGTGTCAGCCTCACCTTAGCCGCCCACTTTATTAGGAACACTTCTGTTCGTACATACAAACTACAAACACTCTTCTTAGAGTTTAGAGTTTATTTTATTTTTAAAAGTGACAGTGCACAAATTAAACATTATCCTTGTGTTAAGGACAGATGTCTGTCCCAGGTTATAGCAGTACATGCTAATTTCCGCCTGTAGTCACTTTGGTCATACTCTTGAATAGGTCTTCTTCATGATGGCTGCTGTCTCGAGCACACACACGATCATTGCATTGAAACATCATTGCGGGTCACACGTTCACGGCCAGCAAACATGCGTGAGCGAATTGCTTCGCGCACTGCATCCTCTCACAATTTCCCCCGGGGAATTGTCCGGTCTAGTGTTATATTTGTTACTCATCCTACGCAAATTTCGATTTCGATTAACTCAATAACCGTACGTCGCACACAGACAAACAATATATCAAAACGTGCGGCTCGATCGGACTCGCTATGCTATTACTTTTCTCTATAGAATACGATTTTTTCTCGACGTAGTCGCGAAAAAATCGCCCCAAAAAAACCCATTCATTTCTATGGAATTAATTGAAAAAAAAGCACTTTTTCAATGTTTTTCAAACATCCACTGCTCTGGCATGCTTTCACCTAGAGACATGATTCAAACTCTAAAACGTAGGAAAACTTCTCCTCTGTGGATCTGGCATTCAACTTTTCTGCTAGGTTTTACACTTTCGGATCAGGCCCGGTTCAAACGCCATGTGGTTTCTGGGAGAAAATCCGGCTTTTGAATGGGTGTCTATTGCGTTACACACCAGTGAGGGTCGTTAAGCTTAGAGTGTAGGCGGCTTCAAAAAAAAGCTCAAACTTTCTCGCTTAAACCGTGTTTTCAGCCACAAATTTCACTCTACAGACATGATTTTCTCAAAAGTAGTAGGAAAACTTGTCCTGATTCACACAATGTGTCTACCTAAACGATAGGATTTACGGTTTTTGAATGACAAGCCTCAAAGTGAGGAGAGCACAGGTGAGCGGCCTCATTGACTCCCAGTATAAACGTTGCTGAAAAGTCACTCGTTTTTAACTCCCTGTAGCGTCCTCATTTTTAACAATACAAACAAAAAAATACATCATTTTATTCAGGAGACCCTTCTAGCGCTCAGTTTGAAAGAATTTTGTGAATAGCTGCTTCCGTTGTCGAGTTATTTGTCATTGTTCGAGGCCTGGTCCTTCATAAAAAAAACAGTAGAAAACTCCAGCCCTTGTGTGTCAGCCTCACCTTAGCCGCCCACTTTATTAGGAACACTTCTGTTCATACATACAAACTACAAACACTCTTCTTAGAGTTTAGAGTTTATTTTATTTTTAAAAGGGACAGTGCACAAATTAAACATTATCCTTGTGTTAAGGACAGATGTCTGTCCCAGGTTATAGCAGTACATGCTAATTTCCGCCTGTAGTCACTTTGGTCATACTCTTGAATAGGTCTTCTTCATGATGGCTGCTGTCTCAAGCACACACATAATCATTGCATTGAAACATCATTGCGGGTCACACGTTCACGGCCAGCAAACATGCGTGAGCGAATTGCTTCGCGCACTGCATCCTCTCACAATTTCCCCCGGGGAATTGTCCGGTCTAGTGTTATATTTGTTACTCATCCTACGCAAATTTCGATTTCAATTAACTCAATAACCGTTCGTTGCACACAGACAAACAATATATCAAAACGTGCGGCTCGATCGGACTCGCTATGCTATTCCTTTTCTCTACAGAATACCATTTTTTCGCGACGTAGTCGCGAAAAAATCGTCACAAAAAACCCACATTCATTTCTATGGAATTAATTGAAAAAAAGCACTTTTTCAACGTTTTTCAAACGTCTGCTGCTCTGGCATGCTTTCACCTAGAGACGTGATTCAAACTCTAAAACGTAGGAAAACTTCTCCTCTGTGGATCTGTCATTCAACTTTTCTGCTAGGTTCTACACTTACATGCTCAAAATTTCAAACTTAAACTGTTTTCAGCCACAAATTTCACACTACAGACATAATTTTCTCAGAAGTAGTAGTCACACTTGTCCCAAAAAAAACCCATTAATTTCTATGGAATTAATTGGAAAAAAAAGCACTTTTTCAAACATCCGCTGCTCTGAGAAACTGAGAAGAGGGCAGCCGACAGGCCTCACCTTAGCCGCCCACTTTATTAGGAACACTTCTGTTCGTACATACAAACTACAAACACTCTTCTTAGAGTTTAGAGTTTATTTTATTTTTAAAAGGGACAGTGCACAAATTAAACATTATCCTTGTGGTAAGGACAGATGTCTGTCCCAGGTAATAGCAGTACATGCTAATTTCCGCCTGTAGTCACTTTGATATACTGTTGAATAGCTCTTCTTCATGACGGCTGCTGTCTCAAGCACACACATAATCATTGCATTGAAACATCATTGCGGGTCACACGTTCACGGCCAGCGAACGTGCGTGACCGAATTGCTTCGCGCACTGCATCCTCTCACAATTTCCCCCGGGGAATTGTCCGGTCTAGTTATTATTATTATTAAACTTATTATTCCTACGCAAATTTTGATTTCGAATACCTCAATAACCGTACGTCGCACACAGACAAACAATACATCAAAACGTGCGGCTCGATCGGACTCGCTATGCTATTACTTTTCTCTACAGTTTACGATTTTTTCGCGACGTAGTCGCGAAAAAATCGCCCCAAAAAACCCCATTCATTTCTATGGAATTAATTGAAAAAAAAGCACTTTTTCAACGTTTTTCAAACATCCGCTGCTCTGGCATGCTTTCACCTAGAGACATGATTCAAACTCTAAAACGTAGGAAAACTTCTCCTCTGTGGATCTGGCATTCAACTTTTCTGCTAGGTTTTACACTTTCGGATCAGGCCCGGTTCAAACGCCATGTGGTTTCTGGGAGAAAATCCGGCTTTTGAATGGGTGTCTATTGCGTTACACACCAGTGAAGGTCATTATCTTAGAGTGTAGGCGGCTTCAAAAAAAAGGTCAAACTTTCTCGCTTAAACTCTGTTTTCAGCCACAAATTTCACTCTACAGACATGATTTTCTCAAAAGTAGTAGGAAAACTTGTCCTGATTCACACAATGTGTCTACCTAAACGATAGGATTTACGGTTTTTGAATGACAAGCCTCAAAGCGAGGAGAGCACAGGTGAGCGGCCTCATTGACTCCCAGTATAAACGTTGCTGAAAAGTCACTCGTTTTTAACTCCCTGTAGCGTCCTCATTTTTAACAATACAAACAAAAAAATACATCATTTTATTCAGGAGACCCTTCTAGCGCTCACTGTGAAAGAATTTTGTGAATAGCTGCTTCCGTTGTCGAGTTATTTGTCATTGTTCGAGGCCTGGTCCTTCATAAAAAAACAGTAGAAAACTCCAGCCCTTGTGTGGCAGCCTCACCTTAGCCGCCCACTTTATTAGGAACACTTCTGTTCGTACATACAAACTACAAACACTCTTCTTAGAGTTTAGAGTTTATTTTATTTTTAAAAGGGACAGTGCACAAATTAAACATTATCCTTGTGTTAAGATCAGATGTCTGTCCCAGGTTATAAAAAAAAAATCGTCACAAAAAAACCCCATTCATTTCTATGGAATTAATTGAAAAAAAGCACTTTTTCAACGTTTTTCAAACGTCTGCTGCTCTGGCATGCTTTCACCTAGAGACGTGATTCAAACTCTAAAACGTAGGAAAACTTCTCCTCTGTGGATCTGTCATTCAACTTTTCTGCTAGGTTCTACACTTACATGCTCAAAATTTCAAACTTAAACTGTTTTCAGCCACAAATTTCACACTACAGACATAATTTTCTCAAAAGTAGTAGTCACACTTGTCCCCAAAAAAACCCATTCATTTCAATGGAATTAATTGGAAAAAAAAAGGACTTTTTCAAACATCCGCTGCTCTGAGAAACTGAGAGGAGGGCAGCCGACAGGCCTCACCTTAGCCGCCCACTTTATTAGGAACACTTCTGTTCGTACATACAAACTACAAACACTCTTCTTAGAGTTTAGAGTTTATTTTATTTTTAAAAGGGACAGTGCACAAATTAAACATTATCCTTGTGGTAAGGACAGATGTCTGTCCCAGGTTATAGCAGTACATGCTAATTTCCGCCTGTAGTCACTTTGGTCATACTGTTGAATAGCTCTTCTTCATGACGGCTGCTGTCTCAAGCACACACATAATCATTGCATTGAAACGTCATTGCGGGTCACACATTCACGGCCAGCAAACATGCGTGACCGAATTGCTTCGCGCACTGCATCCTCTCACAATTTCCCCCCGGGGAATTGTCCGGTCTAGTTAGGATGCAGTGCTGCAGCACAGCAACCTATGGGCTCCCCTAGGGGAGCCCATAGGTTGCAGTGCAAAGCACTGCAACTATTGTTCTTCTACGTGTTTCTTCTTCTTCTTCTTATTCTTATATTTATTAGGATGCAGTGCTGCAGCACAGCAACCTATGGGCTCCCCTAGGGGAGCCCATAGGTTGCAGTGCAAAGCACTGCAACTATTGTTCTTCTACGTATTTCTTCTTCTTCTTATTATTCCTACGCAAATTTTGATTTCGAATAACTCAATAACCGTACGTCGCACACAGACAAACAATATATCAAAACGTGCGGCTCGATCGGACTCGCTATGCTATTACTTTTCTCTATAGAATACGATTTTTTCGCGACGTAGTCGCGAAAAAATCGCCCCAAAAAACCCCATTCATTTCTATGGAATTAATTGAAAAAAAAGCACTTTTTCAATGTTTTTCAAACATCCACTGCTCTGGCATGCTTTCACCTAGAGACATGATTCAAACTCTAAAACGTAGGAAAACTTCTCCTCTGTGGATCTGGCATTCAACTTTTCTGCTAGGTTTTACACTTTCGGATCAGGCCCGGTTCAAACGCCATGTGGTTTCTGGGAGAAAATCCGGCTTTTGAATGGGTGTCTATTGCGTTACACACCAGTGAGGGTCATTAAGATTAGAGTGTAGGCGGCTTCAAAAAAAAGGTCAAACTTTCTCGCTTAAACTCCGTTTTCAGCCACAAATTTCACTCTACAGACATGATTTTCTCAAAAGTACTAGGAAAACTTGTCCTGATTCACACAATGTGTCTACCTAAACGATAGGATTTACGGTTTTTGAATGACAAGCCTCAAAGTGAGGAGAGCACAGGTGAGCGGCCTCATTGACTCCCATTGTAAACGTTGCTGAAAAGTCACTCGTTTTTAACTCCCTGTAGCGTCCTCATTTTTAACAATACAAACAAAAAAATACATCATTTTATTCAGGAGACCCTTCTAGCGCTCACTGTGAAAGAATTTTGTGAATAGCTGCTTCCGTTGTCGAGTTATTTGTCATTGTTCGAGGCCTGGTCCTTCATAAAAAAAACAGTAGAAAACTCCAGCCCTTGTGTGTCAGCCTCACCTTAGCCGCCCACTTTATTAGGAACACTTCTGTTCGTACATACAAACTACAAACACTCTTCTTAGAGTTTAGAGTTTATTTTATTTTTAAACCGTGTTTTCAGCCACAAATTTCACTCTACAGACATGATTTTCTCAAAAGTAGTAGGAAAACTTGTCCTGATTCACACAATGTGTCTACCTAAACGATAGGATTTACGGTTTTTGAATGACAAGCCTCAAAGTGAGGAGAGCACAGGTGAGCGGCCTCATTGACTCCCATTATAAACGTTGCTGAAAAGTCACTCGTTTTTAACTCCCTGTAGCGTCCTCATTTTTAACAATACAAACAAAAAAATACATCATTTTATTCAGGAGACCCTTCTAGCGCTCACTGTGAAAGAATTTTGTGAATAGCTGCTTCCGTTGTCGAGTTATTTGTCATTGTTCGAGGCCTGGTCCTTCATAAAAAAACAGTAGAAAGCTCCAGCCCTTGTGTGGCAGCCTCACCTTAGCCGCCCACTTTATTAGGAACACTTCTGTTCGTACATACAAACTACAAACACTCTTCTTAGAGTTTAGAGTTTATTTTATTTTTAAAAGGGACAGTGCACAAATTAAACATTATCCTTGTGTTAAGATCAGATGTCTGTCCCAGGTTATAAAAAAAAAAATCGTCACAAAAAAACCCCATTCATTTCTATGGAATTTATTGAAAAAAAGCACTTTTTCAACGTTTTTCAAACGTCTGCTGCTCTGGCATGCTTTCACCTAGAGACGTGATTCAAACTCTAAAACGTAGGAAAACTTCTCCTCTGTGGATCTGGCATTCAACTTTTCTGCTAGGTTCTACACTTACATGCTCAAAATTTCAAACTTAAACTGTTTTCAGCCACAAATTTCACACTACAGACATAATTTTCTCAGAAGTAGTAGTCACACTTGTCCCAAAAAAAACCCATTAATTTCTATGGAATTAATTGGAAAAAAAAGCACTTTTTCAAACATCCGCTGCTCTGAGAAACTGAGAAGAGGGCAGCCGACAGGCCTCACCTTAGCCGCCCACTTTATTAGGAACACTTCTGTTCGTACATACAAACTACAAACACTCTTCTTAGTGTTTAGAGTTTATTTTATTTTTAAAAGGGACAGTGCACAAATTAAACATTATCCTTGTGGTAAGGACAGATGTCTGTCCCAGGTTATAGCAGTACATGCTAATTTCCGCCTGTAGTTACTTTGTTCATGCTCTTGAATAGGTCTCCTTCATGACGGCTCCTGTCTCAAGCACACACACGATCATTGCATTGAAACATCATTGCTGGTCACACATTCACGGCCGGCAAACATGCATGACCGAATTGCTTCGCGCACTGCATCCTCTCACAATTTCCCCCGGGGAATTGTCCGGTCTAGTTATTATTTTTATTATTCCTACGCAAATTTTGATTTCGATTAACTCAATAACCGTACGTCGCACACAGACAAACAATATATCAAAACGTGCGGCTCGATCGGACTCGCTATGCTATTACTTTTCTCTATAGATTACGATTTTTTCGCGACGTAGTCGCGAAAAAATCGTCCAAAAAAGCCCCATTCATTTCTATGGAATTAATTGAAAAAAAAGCACTTTTTCAACGTTTTTCAAACGTCCACTGCTCTGGCATGCTTTCACCTAGAGACGTGATTCAAACTCTAAAACGTAGGAAAACTTCTCCTCTGTGGATCTGGCATTCAACTTTTCTGCTAGGTTCTACACTTTCGGATCAGTCCCGGGTCAAACGCCATGTGGGTTCTGATAGAAAATCCTGCTTTTGAATGGGTGTCTATTGCGTTACACACCAGTGCGCCTCGTTAACTCAGAGTGTAGGCGGCTTCAAAAAAAAGCTCAAAATTTCTCACTTAAACTGTGTTTTCATCCACAAATTTCACTCTACAGACATGATTTTCTCAAAAGTAGTAGGAAAACTTGTCCTGATTCACACAATGTGTCTACCTAAACGATAGGATTCACGGTTTTTGAATGAGAAGCCTCAAAGTGAGGAGAGCACAGGTGAGCGGCCTCATTGACTCCCAGTATAAACGTTGCTGAAAAGTCACTCGTTTTTAACTCCCTGTAGCGTCGTCATTTTTAAAAATACAAACAAAAAAATACATCATTTTATTCAGGAGACCCTTCTAGCGCTCACTGTGAAAGAATTTTGTGAATAGCTGCTTCCGTTGTCGAGTTATTTGTCATTGTTCGAGGCCTGGTCCTTCATAAAAAAAACAGTAGAAAACTCCAGCCCTTGTGTGTCAGCCTCACCTTAGCCGCCCACTTTATTAGGAACACTTCTGTTCGTACATACAAACTACAAACACTCTTCTTAGAGTTTAGAGTTTATTTTATTTTTAAAAGGAAAGTGCACAAATTAAACATTATCCTTGTAGGAAAACTTGTCCTGATTCACACAATGTGTCTACCTAAACGATAGGATTTACGGTTTTTGAATGACAAGCGTCAAACTGAGGACAGGGCAGCTGACAGGCTTCATTGAAACCCATTGTAAACATGAGAGAAAAGTCACTCGTATTTAAATCGCTCTATTGTCGTTATTTTTAAGAGTACAAACAAAAAAATACATCATTTTATTCAGGAGACCCTTCTAGCGCTCACTGTGAAAGAATTTTGTGAATAGCTGCTTCCGTTGTCGAGTTATTTGTTATTGTTCGAGGCCTGGTCCTTCATAAAAAAACAGTAGAAAACTCCAGCCCTTGTGTGTCTTAGCCTCACCTTAGCCGCCCACTTTATTAGGAACACTTCTGTTCGTACATACATACTACAAACACTCTTCTTAGTGTTTAGAGTTTTATTTTATTTTTAAAAGGGACAGTGCACAAATTAAACATTATCCATGTGGTAAGGACAGATGTCTGTCCCAGGTTATAGCAGTACATGCTAATTTCCGCCTGTAGTCACTTTGTTCATGCTCTTGAATAGCTCTTCTTCATGATGGCTGCTGTCTAGAGCACACACACAATCATTGCATTGAAACATCATTGCGGGTCACACATTCACGGCCAGCAAACGTGCGTGAGCGAATTGCTTCGCGCACTGCATCCTCTCACAATTTCCCCCGGGGAATTGTCCGGTCTAGTGTTATATTTGTTACTCTTCCTACACAAATTTCGATTTCGAGTAACTCAATAACCGTACGTCGCACACAGCCAAACAATATATCAAAACGTGCAGCTCGATCGGACTCGCTATGCTATTACTTTTCTCTATAGAATAAGATTTTTTCGCGACGTAGTCGCGAAAAAATCGTCCAAAAAAAACCCATTCATTTCTATGGAATTATTTGAAAAAAAGCACTTTTTCAACGTTTTTCAAACATCCGCTGCTCTGGCATGCTTTCACCTAGAGACGTGATTCAAACTCTAAAACGTAGGAAAACTTCTCCTCTGTGGATCTGGCATTCAACCTCTTCTGCTAGGTTCTACACTTTCGGATCAGTCCCAGTTCAAACACCATGTGGGTTCCGGGAGAAAATCCGGCATTTGAATGGGTGTCTATTGCGTTACACACCAGTGGACCTTGGTAAGTCAGAGTGGAGAGAGGTTGAAAATAAAGCTCAAACTTTCTCGCTTAAATTGTGTTTTTCAGCCACAAATTTCACTCTACAGACATGATTTTCTCAAAAGTTGTAGTAAAACTTGTCCTGATTCACACAATGTGTCTACCTAAACGATAGGATTTACGGTTTTTGAATGACAAGCGTCAAACTGAGGACAGTGCAGCTGACAGGCTTCATTGAAACCCATTGTAAACGTGAGAGAAAAGTCACTCGTTTTTAAATCGCTCTATTGTCGTTATTTTTAAGAGTACAAACAAAAAAAAACATAATTTTATTCAGGAGACCCTTATAGCGCTCAGTGTGAAAGAATTTTGTGAATAGCTGCTTCCGTTGTCGAGTTATTTGTCATTGTTCGAGGCCTGGTCCTTCATAAAAAAAACAGTAGAAAACTCCAGCCCTTGTGTGTCTTAGCCTCACCTTAGCCGCCCACTTTATTAGGAACACTTCTGTTCGTACATACAAACTACAAACACTCTTCTTAGAGTTTAGAGTTTATTTTATTTTTAAAAGGGACAGTGCACAAATTAAACATTATCCTTGTGTTAAGGACAGATGTCTGTCCCAGGTTATAGCAGTACATGCTAATTTCCGCCTGTAGTCGCTTTGGTCATACTCTTGAATAGGTCTTCTTCATGATGGCTGCTGTCTCGAGCACACACACGATCATTGCATTGAAACATCATTGCGGGTCACACATTCACGGCCAGCGAACATGCGTGAGCGAATTGCTTCGCGCACTGCATCCTCTCACAATTTCCCCCGGGGAATTGTCCGGTCTAGTTATTATTATTATTCCTACGCAAATTTTGATTTCGAATAACTCAATAACCGTACGTCGCACACAGACAAACAATATATCAAAACGTGCGGCTCGATCGGACTCGCTATGCTATTACTTTTCTCTATAGAATACGATTTTTTCGCGACGTAGTCGCGAAAAAATCGCCCCAAAAAACCCCATTCATTTCTATGGAATTAATTGAAAAAAAAGCACTTTTTCAATGTTTTTCAAACATCCACTGCTCTGGCATGCTTTCACCTAGAGACATGATTCAAACTCTAAAACGTAGGAAAACTTCTCCTCTGTGGATCTGGCATTCAACTTTTCTGCTAGGTTTTACACTTTCGGATCAGGCCCGGTTCAAACGCCATGTGGTTTCTGGGAGAAAATCCGGCTTTTGAATGGGTGTCTATTGCGTTACACACCAGTGAGGGTCGTTAAACTTAGAGTGTAGGCGGCTTCAAAAAAAGGTCAAACTTTCTCGCTTAAACTCCGTTTTCAGCCACAAATTTCACTCTACAGACATGATTTTCTCAAAAGTAGTAGGAAAACTTGTCCTGATTCACACAATGTGTCTACCTAAACGGTAGGATTTACGGTTTTTGAATGACAAGCCTCAAAGTGAGGAGAGCACAGGTGAGCGGCCTCATTGACTCCCAGTATAAATGTTGCTGAAAAGTCACTCGTTTTTAACTCCCTGTAGCGTCCTCATTTTTAACAATACAAACAAAAAAATACATCATTTTATTCAGGAGACCCTTCTAGCGCTCACTGTGAAAGAATTTTGTGAATAGCTGCTTCCGTTGTCGAGTTATTTGTCATTGTTCGAGGCCTGGTCCTTCATAAAAAAACAGTAGAAAACTCCAGCCCTTGATGTGTCAGCCTCACCTTAGCCGCCCACTTTATTAGGAACACTTCTGTTCGTACATACAAACTACAAACACTCTTCTTAGAGTTTAGAGTTTATTTTATTTTTAAAAGGGACAGTGCACAAATTAAACATTATCCTTGTGTTAAGGACAGATGTCTGTCCCAGGTTATAGCAGTACATGCAAACAAACAGTACATTACTTTTCTCTATAGAATACGATTTTTTCGCGACGTAGTCGTGAAAAAATCGCCCCAAAAAACCCCATTCATTTCTATGGAATTAATTGAAAAAAAAGCACTTTTTCAACGTTTTTCAAACATCCGTTGCTCTGGCATGCTTTCACCTAGAGACATGATTCAAACTCTAAAACGTAGGAAAACTTCTCCTCTGTGGATCTGGCATTCAACTTTTCTGCTAGGTTTTACACTTTCGGATCAGTCCCGGTTCAAACGCCATGTGGTTTCTGGGAGAAAATCCGGCTTTTGAATGGGTGTCTATTGCGTTACACACCAGTGAGGGTCGTTACGCTTAGAGTGTAGGCGGCTTCAAAAAAAAGCTCAAACTTTCTCGCTTAAACCGTGTTTTCCGCCACAAATTTCACTCTACAGACATGATTTTCTCAAAAGTAGTAGGAAAACTTGTCCTGATTCACACAATGTGTCTACCTAAACGATAGGATTTACGGTTTTTGAATGACAAGCCTCAAAGTGAGGAGAGCACAGGTGAGCGGCCTCATTGACTCCCAGTATAAACGTTGCTGAAAAGTCACTCGTTTTTAACTCCCTGTAGCGTCCTCATTTTTAACAATACAAACAAAAAAATACATCATTTTATTCAGGAAACCCTTCTAGCGCTCACTGTGAAAGAATTTTGTGAATAGCTGCTTCCGTTGTCGAGTTATTTGTCATTGTTCGAGGCCTGTCCCTTAGCAAAATTCAGCAGACACCTGACAAACTCTTGTGTGTGTTTTTTAACCTGCTCAGGCCCTTTACCATGCCGACTGGCTTCAGTAAGCGAGCACAGAGGGGAGGGGCCGGCTGTCTCAAGCACACACATGAATCATGGCATTGTAGCTTCATAGCAGGTCACACAACCGTACGTCGCACACAGACAAACAATATATCAAAACGTGCGGCTCGATCGGACTCGCTATGCTATTACTTTTCTCTATAGATTGCGATTTTTTCGCGACGTAGTCGCGAAAAAATCGCCCAAAAAAACCCCATTCATTTCGATGGAATTAATTGAAAAAAAAGCACTTTTCCAACGTTTTTCAAACATCCGCTGCTCTGGCATGCTTTCACCTAGAGGCATGATTCAAACTCTAAAACATAGGAAAACTTCTCCTCTGTGGATCTGGCATTCAACTTTTCTGCTAGGTTCTACACTTTCGGATCAGTCCCGGGTCAAACGCCATGTGGTTTCTGGGAAAAAATCCGGCTTTTGAATGGGTGTCTATTGCGTTACACACCAGTGGACCTCGTTAAGGTCAGAGTGGAGAGAGGTTCAAAAAAAAGGTCAAACTTTCTCGCTTAAACTGTGTTTTCATCCACAAATTTCACTCTACAGACATGATTTTCTCAAAAGTAGTAGGAAAACTTGTCCTGATTCACACAATGTGTCTACCTAAACGATAGGATTTACGGTTTTTGAATGACAAGCGTCAAACTGAGGACAGGGCAGCTGACAGGCTTCATTGAAACCCATTGTAAACTTGAGAGAAAAGTCACTCGTTTTTAAATCGCTCTAGTGTCGTTATTTTTAAGAGTACAAACAAAAAAATACATAATTTTATTCAGGAGACCCTTCTAGCGCTCACTGTGAAAGAATTTTGTGAATAGCTGCTTCCGTTGTCGAGTTATTTGTCATTGTTCGAGGTCTGGTCCGTAGTAAAACACAGCACAATATTCAAGACCTTGTGTGTCTTAGCTCATTGACACACATTATAAACGTGAGTGAAAAGTCACTCGTTTTTAAATCGGTCTAGTGTCGTTATTTTAAAGAGTACAAACAAAAAAATACATCATTTTATTCAGGAGACCCTTCTAGCGCTCAGTGTGAAAGAATTTTGTGAATAGCTGCTTCCGTTGTCGAGTTATTTGTCATTGTTCGAGGCCTGGTCCTTCATAAAAAAAACAGTAGAAAACTCCAGCCCTTGTGTGTCAGCCTCACCTTAGCCGCCCACTTTATTAGGAACACTTCTGTTCGTACATACAAACTACAAACACTCTTCTTAGAGTTTAGAGTTTATTTTATTTTTAAACCGTGTTTTCAGCCACAAATTTCACTCTACAGACATGATTTTCTCAAAAGTAGTAGGAAAACTTGTCCTGATTCACACAATGTGTCTACCTAAACGATAGGATTTACGGTTTTTGAATGACAAGCCTCAAAGTGAGGAGAGCACAGGTGAGCGGCCTCATTGACTCCCAGTATAAACGTTGCTGAAAAGTCACTCGTTTTTAACTCCCTGTAGCGTCCTCATTTTTAACAATACAAACAAAAAAATACATCATTTTATTCAGGAGACCCTTCTAGCGCTCACTGTGAAAGAATTTTGTGAATAGCTGCTTCCGTTGTCGAGTTATTTGTCATTGTTCGAGGCCTGGTCCTTCATAAAAAAAACAGTAGAAAACTCCAGCCCTTGTGTGTCAGCCTCACCTTAGCCGCCCACTTTATTAGGAACACTTCTGTTCGTACATACAAACTACAAACACTCTTCTTAGAGTTTAGAGTTTATTTTATTTTTAAAAGGGACAGTGCACAAATTAAACATTATCCTTGTGTTAAGGACAGATGTCTGTCCCAGGTTATAGCAGTACATGCTAATTTCCGCCTGTAGTCACTTTGGTCATACTCTTGAATAGGTCTTCTTCATGATGGCTGCTGTCTCGAGCACACACACGATCATTGCATTGAAACATCATTGCGGGTCACACATTCACGGCCAGCGAACATGCGTGAGCGAATTGCTTCGCGCACTGCATCCTCTCACAATTTCCCCCGGGGAATTGTCCGGTCTAGTTAGGATGCAGTGCTGCAGCACAGCAACCTATGGGCTCCCCTAGGGGAGCCCATAGGTTGCAGTGCAAAGCACTGCAACTATTGTTCTTCTACGTATTTCTTCTTCTTCTTCTTCTTCTTATTCCTACGCAAATTTTGATTTCGAATAACTCAATAACCGTACGTCACACACAGACAAACAATATATCAAAACGTGCGGATCGATCGGACTCGCTATGCTATTAGTTTTCTCTACAGATTACGATTTTTTCGCGACTACGTCGCGAAAAAATCGCCCAAAAAAACCCCATTCATTTCTATGGAATTAATTGGAAAAAAAGCACTTTTTCAACGTTTTTCAAATGTCCGCTGCTCTGGCATGCTTTCACCTAGAGACGTGATTCAAACTCTAAAACATAGGAAAACTTCTCCTCTGTGGATCTGGCATTCAACTTTTCTGCTAGGTTCTACACTTTCGGATCAGTCCCAGCTCAAACGCCATGTGGCTTCTGGGAGAAAATCGGGCTTTTGAATGAGTGTCTATTGCGTTACACACCAGTGGACCTCGTTAAGCTCAGAGTGGAGAGAGGTTTAAAAAAAAGGTCAAACTTTCTCGCTTAAACTGTGTTTTCAGCTACAAATTTCACTCTACAGACATGATTTTCTCAAAAGTTGTAGGAAAACTTGTCCTGATTCACACAATGTGTCTACCTAAACGATAGGATTTACGGTTTTTGAATGACAAGCGTCAAACTGAGGACAGTGCAGCTGACAGGCTTCATTGACATCCATTATAAACGTGATAGAAAAGTCACTCGTTTTTAACTCCCTGTAGCGTCCTCATTTTTAAGAATACAGAGAAAAAAATTACATCATTTTATTCAGGAGACCCTTCTAGCGCTCACTGTGAAAGAATTTTGTGAATAGCTGCTTTCGTTGTCGAGTTATTTGTGATTGTTCGAGGCCTACTCCTTAGCAAAACAGCAGACACCTGACATAATCTTGTGTGTGTGTCTTAACTCTCCTGTTCAGGCCCGTCACCATGCCGATTGGGGCCAGTGACAGGGCAGAGGGAAAAGCTGTCTCAAGCACACACACAAATCATGCTCAAAATTTCAAACTTAAACTGTTTTCAGCCACAAATTTCACACTACAGACATAATTTTCTCAAAAGTAGTAGTCACACTTGTCCCAAAAAAAACCCATTCATTTCTATGGAATTAATTGGAAAAAAAAGCACTTTTTCAAACATCCGCTGCTCTGAGAAACTGAGAAGAGGGCAGCCGACAGGCCTCACCTTAGCCGCCCACTTTATTAGGAACACTTCTGTTCGTACATACAAACTACAAACACTCTTCTTAGAGTTTATTTTATTTTTAAAAGGGACAGTGCACAAATTAAACATTATCCTTGTGGTAAGGACAGATGTCTGTCCCAGGTTATAGCAGTACATGCTAATTTCCGCCTGTAGTCACTTTGGTTATACTGTTGAATAGCTCTTCTTCATGACGGCTGCTGTCTCAAGCACACACAATCATTGCATTGAAACATCATTGCGGGTCACACGTTCACGGCCAGCGAACGTGCGTGACCGAATTGCTTCGCGCACTGCATCCTCTCACAATTTCCCCTGGGGAATTGTCCGGTCTAGTGTTATATTTGTTACTCTTCCTACACAAATTTTGATTTCGAGTAACACAATAACCGTACGTTGCACACAGACAAACAATGTATCAAAACGTGCGGCTCGATCAGACTCGCTATGCTATTACTTTTCTCTATAGAATACGATTTTTTCGCGACGTAGTCGCGAAAAAATCGTCCAAAAAAACCCCATTCATTTCTATGGAATTAATTGAAAAAAAAGCACTTTTTCAACGTTTTTCAAACGTCCACTGCTCTGGCATGCTTTCACCTAGAGACGTGATTCAAACTCTAAAACGTAGGAAAACTTCTCCTCTGTGGATCTGGCCTTCAACTTTTCTGCTAGGTTCTACACTTTCGGATCAGTCCCGGCTCAAACGCCATGTGGGTTCTGATAGAAAATCCGGCTTTTGAATGGGTGTCTATTGCGTTACACACCAGTGCGCCTCGTTAACTCAGAGTGTAGGCGGCTTCAAAAAAAAGCTCAAAATTTCTCACTTAAACTGTGTTTTCATCCACAAATTTCACTCTACAGACATGATTTTCTCAAAAGTAGTAGGAAAACTTGTCCTGATTCACACAATGTGTCTACCTAAACGGTAGGATTTACGGTTTTTGAATGACAAGCGTCAAACTGAGGACAGTGCAGCTGACAGGCTTCATTGACATCCATTATAAACGTGATAGAAAAGTCACTCGTTTTTAAATCGCTCTAGTGTCGTTATTTTAAAGAGTACAAACAAAAAAATACATCATTTTATTCAGGAGACCCTTCTAGCGCTCACTGTGAAAGAATTTTGTGAATAGCTGCTTCCGTTGTCGAGTTATTTGTTATTGTTCGAGGCCTGGTCCTTCATAAAAAAAACAGTAGAAAACTCCAGCCCTTGTGTGTCTTAGCCTCACCTTAGCCGCCCACTTTATTAGGAACACTTCTGTTCGTACATACAAACTACAAACACTCTTCTTAGTGTTTAGAGTTTATTTTATTTTTAAAAGGGACAGTGCACAAATTTCATGACGGCTGCTGTCTCAAGCACACACATAATCATTGCATTGAAACATCATTGCGGGTCACACATTCACGGCCAGCAAACATGCGTGACCGAATTGCTTCGCGCACTGCATCCTCTCACAATTTCCCCCGGGGAATTGTCCGGTCTAGTTTTTATTATTCCTACGCAAATTTTGATTTCGAATAACTCAATAACCGTGACCAAAATCATGACCAAATCATGACTTTTTATGACCAAAGTGACTACAGGCGGAAATTAGCATGTACTGCTATAACCTGGGACAGACATCTGACAAGCCCTATTGCGTTACACACCAGTGAAGGTCATTATCTTAGAGTGTAGACAGTTTGAAAAAAAAGGTCAAACTTTCTCGCTTAAACTCTGTTTTCAGCCACAAATTTCACTCTACAGACATGATTTTCTCAAAAGTAGTAGGAAAACTTGTCCTGATTCACACAATGTGTCTACCTAAACGATAGGATTTACGGTTTTTGAATGACAAGCCTCAAAGTGAGGAGAGCACAGGTGAGCGGCCTCATTGACTCCCAGTATAAACGTTGCTGAAAAGTCACTCGTTTTTAACTCCCTGTAGCGTCCTCATTTTTAACAATACAAACAAAAAAATACATCATTTTATTCAGGAAACCCTTCTAGCGCTCACTGTGAAAGAATTTTGTGAATAGCTGCTTCCGTTGTCGAGTTATTTGTCATTGTTCGAGGCCTGTCCCTTAGCAAAATTCAGCAGACACCTGACAAACTCTTGTGTGTGTTTTTTAACCTGCTCAGGCCCTTTACCATGCCGACTGGCTTCAGTAAGCGAGCACAGAGGGGAGGGGCCGGCTGTCTCAAGCACACACATGAATCATGGCATTGTAGCTTCATAGCAGGTCACACAACCGTACGTCGCACACAGACAAACAATATATCAAAACGTGCGGCTTGATTGGACTCGCTATGCTATTACTTTTCTCTACAGAATACGTCCAAAAAACCCCATTCATTTCGATGGAATTAATTGAAAAAAAAGCACTTTTCCAACGTTTTTCAAACATCCGCTGCTCTGGCATGCTTTCACCTAGAGGCATGATTCAAACTCTAAAACGTAGGAAAACTTCTCCTCTGTGGATCTGGCATTCAACTTTTCTGCTAGGTTCTACACTTTCGGATCAGTCCCGGGTCAAACGCCATGTGGTTTCTGGGAAAAAATCCGGCTTTTGAATGGGTGTCTATTGCGTTACACACCAGTGGACCTCGTTAAGGTCAGAGTGGAGAGAGGTTCAAAAAAAAGGTCAAACTTTCTCGCTTAAACTGTGTTTTCATCCACAAATTTCACTCTACAGACATGATTTTCTCAAAAGTAGTAGGAAAACTTTAAGCGAGAAAGTTTGAGCTTTTTTTTGAAGCCGCCTACACTCTAAGATTAACGACCATCACTGGTGTGTAACGCAATAGACACCCATTCAAAAGCCGGATTTTCTCCCAGAACTCACATCGTGTTTGAGCCGGGCCTGATCCGAAAGTGTAGAACCTTGCAGAAAAGTTGAATGCCAGATCCACAGAGGAGAAGTTTTCCTACGTTTTAGAGTTTGAATCACGTCTCTAGGTTAAAGCATGCCAGAGCAGCGGACGTTTGAAAAACGTTGAAAAAGTGCTTTTTTTCCAATTAATTCCATAGAAATGAATGGGTTTTTTTTGGGACAAGTGTGACTACTACTTTTGAGAAAATTATGTCTGTAGTGTGAAATTTGTGGCTGAAAACAGTTTAAGTTTGAAATTTTGAGCATGATGTGTGTGTTCTTGAGACAGCTTTTCCCTCTGCCCCGTCACTGGCCCCAATTGGCATGGTGATGGGCCTGAACAGGAGAGTTAAGAAACACACACAAGATTATGTCAGGTGTCTGCTGTAAATTGCTATGGACCAGGCCTCGAACAATGACAAATAACTCGACAACGGAAGCAGCTATTCACAAAATTCTTTCACAGTGAGCGCTAGAAGGGTCTCCTGAATAAAATGATGTATTTTTTTGTTTGTATTGTTAAAAATGAGGACGCTACAGGGAGTTAAAAACGAGTGACTTTTCAGCAACGTTTATACTGGGAGTCAATGAGGCCGCTCACCTGTGCTCTCCTCACTTTGAGGCTTGTCATTCAAAAACCGTAAATCCTATCGTTTAGGTAGACACATTGTGTGAATCAGGACAAGTTTTCCTACTACTTTTGAGAAAATCATGTCTGTAGAGTGAAATTTGTGGCTGAAAACAGAGTTTAAGCGAGAAAGTTTGACCTTTTTTTTCAAACTGTCTACACTCTAAGATAATGACCTTCACTGGTGTGTAACGCAATAGACACCCATTCAAAAGCCGGATTTTCTCCCAGAAACCACATGGCGGTTGAGCCGGGACTGATCCGAAAGTGTAGAACCTAGCAGAAAAGTTTAATGCCAGATCCACAGAGGAGAAGTTTTCCTACGTTTTAGAGGTTGAATCACGTCTCTAGGTGAAAGCATGCCAGAGCAGCGGATGTTTGAAAAACGTTGAAAAAGTGCTTTTTTTTCAATTAATTCCATAGAAATGAATGGGGTTTTTTTGGGCGATTTTTTCGCGACTATGTCGCGAAAAAATCGCAATCTATAGAGAAAAGTAATAGCATAGCGAGTCCGATCGAGCCGCACGTTTTGATATATTGTTTGTCTGTGTGCGACGTACAGTTATTGAGTTATTCGAAATCAAAATTTGCGTAGGAATAATAATAAATATAAGAAGAAGAAGAAATACGTAGAAGAACAATAGTTGCAGTGCTTTGCACTGCAACCTATGGGCTCCCCTAGGGGAGCCCATAGGTTGCTGTGCTTTGCACTGCATCCTAACTAGACCGGACAATTCCCCGGGGGAAATTGTGAGAGGATGCAGTGCGCGAAGCAATTCGCTCACGCATGTTCGCTGGCCGTGAATGTGTGACCCGCAATGATGTTTCAATGCAATGATCGTGTGTGTGCTCGAGACAGCAGCCATCATGAAGAAGACCTATTCAAGAGTATGACCAAAGTGACTACAGGCGGAAATTAGCATGTACTGCTATAACCTGGGACAGACATCTGTCCTTAACACAAGGATAATGTTTAATTTGTGCACTGTCCCTTTTAAAAATAAAATAAACTCTAAACTCTAAGAAGAGTGTTTGTAGTTTGTATGTACGAACAGAAGTGTTCCTAATAAAGTGGGCGGCTAAGGTGAGGCTGACACACAAGGGCTGGAGTTTTCTACTGTTTTTTTTATGAAGGACCAGGCCTCGAACAATGACAAATAACTCGACAACGGAAGCAGCTATTCACAAAATTCTTTCACAGTGAGCGCTAGAAGGGTCTCCTGAATAAAATGATGTATTTTTTTGTTTGTATTGTTAAAAATGAGGACGCTACAGGGAGTTAAAAACGAGTGACTTTTCAGCAACGTTTATACTGGGAGTCAATGAGGCCGCTCACATGTACTGCTATAACCTGGGACAGACATCTGTCCTTAACACAAGGATAATGTTGAATTTGTGCACTGTCCCTTTTAAAAATAAAATAAACTCTAAACTCTAAGAAGAGTGTTTGTAGTTTGTATGTACGAACAGAAGTGTTCCTAATAAAGTGGGCGGCTAAGGTGAGGCTGACACACAAGGGCTGGAGTTTTCTACTGTTTTTTTTATGAAGGACCAGGCCTCGAACAATGACAAATAACTCGACAACGGAAGCAGCTATTCACAAAATTCTTTCACAGTGAGCGCTAGAAGGGTCTCCTGAATAAAATGATGTATTTTTTTGTTTGTACTCTTAAAAATAACGACAATAGAGCGATTTAAAAACGAGTGACTTTTCTCTCATGTTTACAATGGGTTTCAATGAAGCCTGTCAGCTGCCCTGTCCTCAGTTTGACGCTTGTCATTCAAAAACCGTAAATCCTATCGTTTAGGTAGACACATTGTGTGAATCAGGACAAGTTTTCCTACAAGGATAATGTTTAATTTGTGCACTGTCCCTTTTAAAAATAAAATAAACTCTAAACTCTAAGAAGAGTGTTTGTAGTTTGTATGTACGAACAGAAGTGTTCCTAATAAAGTGGGCGGCTAAGGTGAGGCTGACACACAAGGGCTGGAGTTTTCTACTGTTTTTTTTATGAAGGACCAGGCCTCGAACAATGACAAATAACTCGACAACGGAAGCAGCTATTCACAAAATTCTTTCACAGTGAGCGCTAGAAGGGTCTCCTGAATAAAATGATGTATTTTTTTGTTTGTATTGTTAAAAATGAGGACGCTACAGGGAGTTAAAAACGAGTGACTTTTCAGCAACGTTTATACTGGGAGTCAATGAGGCCGCTCACCTGTGCTCTCCTCACTTTGAGGCTTGTCATTCAAAAACCGTAAATCCTATCGTTTAGGTAGACACATTGTGTGAATCAGGACAAGTTTTCCTACTACTTTTGAGAAAATCATGTCTGTAGAGTTAAATTTGTGGCTGAAAACAGAGTTTAAGCGAGAAAGTTTGACCTTTTTTTTGAACCTCTCTCCACTCTGACCTTAACGAGGTCCACTGGTGTGTAACGCAATAGACACCCATTCAAAAGCCGGATTTTCTCCCAGAAACCACATGGCGTTTGACCCGGGACTGATCCGAAAGTGTAGAACCTAGCAGAAAAGTTGAATGCCAGATCCACAGAGGAGAAGTTTTCCTACGTTTTCGAGTTTGAATCACGTCTCTAGGTGAAAGCATGCCAGAGCAGCGGACGTTTGAAAAACGTTGAAAAAGTGCTTTTTTTTCAATTAATTCCATAGAAATGAATGGGGTTTTTTTGGACGATTTTTTCGCGACTACGTCGCGAAAAAATCGTATTCTATAGAGAAAAGTAATAGCATAGCGAGTCCGATCGAGCCGCACGTTTTGATACATTGTTTGTCTGTGTGCGACGTACGGTTATTGTGTTACTCGAAATCAAAATTTGTGTAGGAAGAGTAACAAATATAACACTAGACCGGACAATTCCCCGGGGGAAATTGTGAGAGGATGCAGTGCGCGAAGCAATTCGCTCACGCACGTTCGCTGGCCGTGAACGCGTGACCCGCAATGATGTTTCAATGCAATGATCGTGTGTGTGCTCGAGACAGCAGCCATCATGAAGAAGACCTATTCAAGAGTATGACCAAAGTGACTACAGGCGGAAATTAGCATGTACTGCTATAACCTGGGACAGACATCTGTCCTTAACACAAGGATAATGTTTAATTTGTGCACTGTCCCTTTTAAAAATAAAATAAACTCTAAACTCTAAGAAGAGTGTTTGTAGTTTGTATGTACGAACAGAAGTGTTCCTAATAAAGTGGGCGGCTAAGGTGAGGCTGACACACAAGGGCTGGAGTTTTCTACTGTTTTTTTTATGAAGGACCAGGCCTCGAACAATGACAAATAACTCGACAACGGAAGCAGCTATTCACAAAATTCTTTCACAGTGAGCGCTAGAAGGGTCTCCTGAATAAAATGATGTATTTTTTTGTTTGTATTGTTAAAAATGACGACGCTACAGGGAGTTAAAAACGAGTGACTTTTCTATTACGTTTATAATGGATGTCAATGAAGCCTGTCAGCTGCACTGTCCTCAGTTTGACGCTTGTCATTCAAAAACCGTAAATCCTACCGTTTAGGTAGACACATTGTGTGAATCAGGACAAGTTTTCCTACTACTTTTGAGAAAATCATGTCTGTAGAGTGAAATTTGTGGATGAAAACACAGTTTAAGTGAGAAATTTTGAGCTTTTTTTTGAAGCCGCCTACACTCTGAGTTAACGAGGCGCACTGGTGTGTAACGCAATAGACACCCATTCAAAAGCCGGATTTTCTATCAGAACCCACAAGGCGTTTGACCCGGGACTGATCTGAAAGTGTAGAACCTAGCAGAAAAGTTGAATGCCAGATCCACAGAGGAGAAGTTTTCCTACGTTTTAGAGTTTGAATCACGTCTCTAGGTGAAAGCATGCCAGAGCAGTGGACGTTTGAAAAACGTTGAAAAAGTGCTTTTTTTCAATTAATTCCATAGAAATGAATGGGGTTTTTTTGGGGCGCATTTTTCGCGACTACGTCGCGAAAAAATCGCAATCTATAGAGCAAAGTAATAGCATAGCGAGTCCGATCGAGCCGCACGTTTTGATATATTGTTTGTCTGTGTGCGACGTACGGTTATTGAGTTAATCGAAATCGAAATTTGTGTAGGAAGAGTAACAAATATAACACTAGACCGGACAATTCCCCGGGGGAAATTGTGAGAGGATGCAGTGCGCGAAGCAATTCGCTCACGCATGTTCGCTGGCCGTGAACGCGTGACCCGCAATGATGTTTCAATGCAATGATCGTGTGTGTGCTCGAGACAGCAGCCATCATGAAGAAGACCTATTCAAGAGTATGACCAAAGTGACTACAGGCGGAAATTAGCATGTACTGCTATAACCTGGGACAGACATCTGTCCTTACCACAAGGATAATGTTTAATTTGTGCACTGTCCCTTTTAAAAATAAAATAAACTCTAAACTCTAAGAAGAGTGTTTGTAGTTTGTATGTACGAACAGAAGTGTTCCTAATAAAGTGGGCGGCTAAGGTGAGGCTGACACACAAGGGCTGGAGTTTTCTACTGTTTTTTTTATGAAGGACCAGGCCTCGAACAATGACAAATAACTCGACAACGGAAGCAGCTATTCACAAAATTCTTTCACCGTGAGCGCTAGAAGGGTCTCCTGAATAAAA
This sequence comes from Neoarius graeffei, assembly GCF_027579695.1. Lineage (NCBI taxonomy): Eukaryota > Metazoa > Chordata > Actinopteri > Siluriformes > Ariidae > Neoarius > Neoarius graeffei. The sequence goes on from NC_083583.1 coordinate 26,353,261, forward strand.
TGATGTATTTTTTTGTTTGTATTGTTAAAAATGAGGACGCTACAGGGAGTTAAAAACGAGTGACTTTTCAGCAACGTTTATACTGGGAGTCAATGAGGCCGCTCACCTGTGCTCTCCTCGCTTTGAGGCTTGTCATTCAAAAACCGTGAATCCTATCGTTTAGGTAGACACATTGTGTGAATCAGGACAAGTTTTCCTACTACTTTTGAGAAAATCATGTCTGTAGAGTGAAATTTGTGGCTGAAAACACGGTTTAAGCGAGAAAGTTTGAGCTTTTTTTTGAAGCCGCCTACACTCTAAGCTTAAAGACCCTCACTGGTGTGTAACGCAATAGACACCCATTCAAAAGCCGGATTTTCTCCCAGAAACCACATGGCGTTTGAACCGGGACTGATCCGAAAGTGTAAAACCTAGCAGAAAAGTTGAATGCCAGATCCACAGAGGAGAAGTTTTCCTACGTTTTAGAGTTTGAATCATGTCTCTAGGTGAAAGCATGCCAGAGCAACGGATGTTTGAAAAACGTTGAAAAAGTGCTTTTTTTTCAATTAATTCCATAGAAATGAATGGGGTTTTTTTGGGACAAGTGTGACTACTACTTTTGAGAAAATTATGTCTGTAGTGTGAAATTTGTGGCTGAAAACAGTTTAAGTTTGAAATTTTGAGCATTATGTGTGTGTGCTTGAGACAGCTTTTCCCTCTGCCCCGTCACTGGCCCCAATTGGCATGGTGACGGGCCTGAACAGGAGAGTTAAGCACACACACAAGATTATGTCAGGTGTCTGCTGTGTTTTTTGCAAAGAGTAGGCCTCGAACAATCACAAGTAACTCGACAACGGAAGCAGCTATTCACAAAATTCTTTCACAGTGAGCGCTAGAAGGGTCTCCTGAATAAAATGATGTATTTTTTTGTTTGTATTGTTAAAAATGAGGACGCTACAGGGAGTTAAAAACGAGTGACTTTTCAGCAACGTTTATACTGGGAGTCAATGAGGCCGCTCACCTGTGCTCTCCTCACTTTGAGGCTTGTCATTCAAAAACCGTAAATCCTACCGTTTAGGTAGACACATTGTGTGAATCAGGACAAGTTTTCCTACTACTTTTGAGAAAATCATGTCTGTAGAGTGAAATTTGTGGCTGAAAACAGAGTTTAAGCGAGAAAGTTTGACCTTTTTTTTGAACCTCTCTCCACTCTGAGCGTAACGAGGTCCACTGGTGTGTAACGCAATAGACACCCATTCAAAAGCCGGATTTTCTCCCAGAAACCACATGGCGTTTGACCCGGGACTGATCCGAAAGTGTAGAACCTAGCAGAAAAGTTTAATGCCAGATCCACAGAGGAGAAGTTTTCCTACGTTTTAGAGTTTGAATCACGTCTCTAGGTGAAAGCATGCCAGAGCAGCGGATGTTTGAAAAACGTTGAAAAAGTGCTTTTTTTCAATTAATTCCATAGAAATGAATGGGGTTTTTTTGGACGATTTTTTCGCGACTACGTCGCGAAAAAATCGTATTCTATAGAGAAAAGTAATAGCATAGCGAGTCCGATCGAGCCGCACGTTTTGATACATTGTTTGTCTGTGTGCGACGTACGGTTATTGTGTTACTCGAAATCAAAATTTGCGTAGGAAGAGTAACAAATATAACACTAGACCGGACAATTCCCCGGGGGAAATTGTGAGAGGATGCAGTGCGTGAAGCAATTCGCTCACGCATGTTCGCTGGCCGTGAACGTGTGACCCGCAATGATGTTTCAATGCAATGATCGTGTGTGTGCTCGAGACAGCAGCCGTCATGAAGAGCTATTCAACAGTACAACCAAAGTGACTACAGGCGGAAATTAGCATGTACTGCTATAACCTGGGACAGACATCTGTCCTTACCACAAGGATAATGTTTAATTTGTGCACTGTCCCTTTTAAAAATAAAATAAACTCTAAACTCTAAGAAGAGTGTTTGTAGTTTGTATGTACGAACAGAAGTGTTCCTAATAAAGTGGGCGGCTAAGGTGAGGCTAAGACACACAAGGGCTGGAGTTTTCTACTGTTTTTTTTATGAAGGACCAGGCCTCGAACAATGACAAATAACTCGACACCGGAAGCAGCTAAGTTGAAAACAGTTTAAGTTTGAAATTTTGAGCATGATGTGTGTGTGCTTGAGACAGCTTTTCCCTCTGCCCCGTCACTGGCCCCAATTGGCATGGTGACGGGCCTGAACAGGAGAGTTAAGACCCACACACAAGATTATGTCAGGTGTCTGCTGTATTTTGCAAAGAGTAGGCCTCGAACAATCACAAATAACTCGACAACGAAAGCAGTTATTCACAAAATTCTTTCACAGTGAGTGCTAGAAGGGTCTCCTGAATAAAATGATGTATTTTTTTTGTTTGTATTGTTAAAAATGAGGACGCTACAGGGAGTTAAAAACGAGTGACTTTTCAGCAACGTTTATACTGGGAGTCAATGAGGCCGCTCACCTGTGCTCTCCTCACTTTGAGGCTTGTCATTCAAAAACCGTAAATCCTATCGTTTAGGTAGACACATTGTGTGAATCAGGACAAGTTTTCCTACTACTTTTGAGAAAATCATGTCTGTAGAGTGAAATTTGTGGCTGAAAACACGGTTTAAGCGAGAAAGTTTGACCTTTTTTTTTGAACCTCTCTCCACTCTGACCTTAACGAGGTCCACTGGTGTGTAACGCAATAGACACCTATTCAAAAGCCAGATTTTCTCCCAGAAACCACATGGCGTTTGACCCGGGACTGATCCGAAAGTGTAGAACCTAGCAGAAAAGTTGAATGCCAGATCCACAGAGGAGAAGTTTTCCTACGTTTTAGAGTTTGAATCACGTCTCTAGGTGAAAGCATGCCAGAGCAGCGGATGTTTAAAAAACGTTGAAAAAGTGCTTTTTTTTCAATTAATTCCATAGAAATGAATGGGGTTTTTTTTGGACGATTTTTTCGCGACTACGTCGCGAAAAAATCGTATTCTATAGAGAAAAGTAATAGCATAGCGAGTCCGATCGAGCCGCACGTTTTGATACATTGTTTGTCTGTGTGCGACGTACGGTTATTGTGTTACTCGAAATCAAAATTTGTGTAGGAAGAGTAACAAATATAACACTAGACCGGACAATTCCCCGGGGGAAATTGTGAGAGGATGCAGTGCGCGAAGCAATTCGGTCATGCATGTTTGCCGGCCGTGAATGTGTGACCAGCAATGATGTTTCAATGCAATGATCGTGTGTGTGCTTGAGACAGCAGCCGTCATGAAGGAGACCTATTCAAGAGCATGAACAAAGTGACTACAGGCGGAAATTAGCATGTACTGCTATAACCTGGGACAGACATCTGTCCTTACCACAAGGATAATGTTTAATTTGTGCACTGTCCCTTTTAAAAATAAAATAAACTCTAAACACTAAGAAGAGTGTTTGTAGTTTGTATGTACGAACAGAAGTGTTCCTAATAAAGTGGGCGGCTAAGGTGAGGCCTGTCGGCTGCCCTCTTCTCAGTTTCTCAGAGCAGCGGATGTTTGAAAAAGTGCTTTTTTTTCCAATTAATTCCATAGAAATTAATGGGGGTTTTTTGGGACAAGTGTGACTACTACTTCTGAGAAAATTATGTCTGTAGTGTGAAATTTGTGGCTGAAAACAGTTTAAGTTTGAAATTTTGAGCATGTAAGTGTAGAACCTAGCAGAAAAGTTGAATGACAGATCCACAGAGGAGAAGTTTTCCTACGTTTTAGAGTTTGAATCACGTCTCTAGGTGAAAGCATGCCAGAGCAGCAGACGTTTGAAAAACGTTGAAAAAGTGCTTTTTTTCAATTAATTCCATAGAAATGAATGGGGTTTTTTTGTGACGATTTTTTTTTTATAACCTGGGACAGACATCTGATCTTAACACAAGGATAATGTTTAATTTGTGCACTGTCCCTTTTAAAAATAAAATAAACTCTAAACTCTAAGAAGAGTGTTTGTAGTTTGTATGTACGAACAGAAGTGTTCCTAATAAAGTGGGCGGCTAAGGTGAGGCTGCCACACAAGGGCTGGAGTTTTCTACTGTTTTTTTATGAAGGACCAGGCCTCGAACAATGACAAATAACTCGACAACGGAAGCAGCTATTCACAAAATTCTTTCACAGTGAGCGCTAGAAGGGTCTCCTGAATAAAATGATGTATTTTTTTGTTTGTATTGTTAAAAATGAGGACGCTACAGGGAGTTAAAAACGAGTGACTTTTCAGCAACGTTTATACTGGGAGTCAATGAGGCCGCTCACCTGTGCTCTCCTCACTTTGAGGCTTGTCATTCAAAAACCGTAAATCCTATCGTTTAGGTAGACACATTGTGTGAATCAGGACAAGTTTTCCTACTACTTTTGAGAAAATCATGTCTGTAGAGTGAAATTTGTGGCTGAAAACAGAGTTTAAGCGAGAAAGTTTGACCTTTTTTTTGAAGCCGCCTACACTCTAAGATAATGACCTTCACTGGTGTGTAACGCAATAGACACCCATTCAAAAGCCGGATTTTCTCCCAGAAACCACATGGCGTTTGAACCGGGCCTGATCCGAAAGTGTAAAACCTAGCAGAAAAGTTGAATGCCAGATCCACAGAGGAGAAGTTTTCCTACGTTTTAGAGTTTGAATCATGTCTCTAGGTGAAAGCATGCCAGAGCAGTGGATGTTTGAAAAACATTGAAAAAGTGCTTTTTTTTCAATTAATTCCATAGAAATGAATGGGGTTTTTTGGGGCGATTTTTTCGCGACTACGTCGCGAAAAAATCGCAATCTATAGAGAAAAGTAATAGCATAGCGAGTCCGATCGAGCCGCACGTTTTGATATATTGTTTGTCTGTGTGCGACGTACGGTTATTGAGTTATTCGAAATCAAAATTTGCGTAGGAATAATAAGAAGAAGAAGAAGAAGAAGAAATACGTAGAAGAACAATAGTTGCAGTGCTTTGCACTGCAACCTATGGGCTCCCCTAGGGGAGCCCATAGGTTGCTGTGCTGCAGCACTGCATCCTAACTAGACCGGACAATTCCCCGGGGGAAATTGTGAGAGGATGCAGTGCGCGAAGCAATTCGCTCACGCATGTTCGCTGGCCGTGAATGTGTGACCCGCAATGTTGTTTCAATGCAATGATCGTGTGTGTGCTCGAGACAGCAGCCATCATGAAGAAGACCTATTCAAGAGTATGACCAAAGTGACTACAGGCGGAAATTAGCATGTACTGCTATAACCTGGGACAGACATCTGTCCTTAACACAAGGATAATGTTTAATTTGTGCACTGTCCCTTTTAAAAATAAAATAAACTCTAAACTCTAAGAAGAGTGTTTGTAGGTTGTATGTACGAACAGAAGTGTTCCTAATAAAGTGGGCAGCTAAGGTGAGGCTAAGACACACAAAGGCTGGAGTTTTCTACTGTTTTTTTTATGAAGGACCAGGCCTCAAACAATGACAAATAACTCGACAACGGAAGCAGCTATTCACAAAATTCTTTCACACTGAGCGCTAGAAGGGTCTCCTGAATAAAATGATGTATTTTTTTGTTTGTACTCTTTAAAATAACGACACTAGAGCGATTTAAAAACGAGTGACTTTTCACTCATGTTTATAATGTGTGTCAATGACCTAAGACACACAAGGTCTTGAATATTGTGCTGTGTTTTCCTACGGACCAGACCTCGAACAATGACAAATAACTCGACAACGGAAGCAGCTATTCACAAAATTCTTTCACACTGAGCGCTAGAAGGGTCTCCTGAATAAAATGATGTATTTTTTTGTTTGTACTCTTAAAAATAATGACACTAGAGCGATTTAAAAACGAGTGACTTTTCACTCACGTTTATAATGTGAGTCAATGAGCTAAGAAACACAAGGTCTTGAATATTGTGCTGTGTTTTACTACGGACCAGACCTCGAACAATGACAAATAACTCGACAACGGAAGCAGCTATTCACAAAATTCTTTCACACTGAGCGCTAGAAGGGTCTCCTGAATAAAATGATGTATTTTTTTGTTTGTACTCTTTAAAATAACGACACTAGAGCGATTTAAAAACGAGTGACTTTTCACTCATGTTTATAATGTGTGTCAATGAGCTAAGACTCACAAGGTCTTGAATATTGTGCTGTGTTTTACTACGGACCAGACCTCGAACAATGACAAATAACTCGACAACGGAAGCAGCTATTCACAAAATTCTTTCACACTGAGCGCTAGAAGGGTCTCCTGAATAAAATGATGTATTTTTTTGTTTGTACTCTTAAAAATAATGACACTAGAGCGATTTAAAAACGAGTGACTTTTCACTCACGTTTATAATGTGAGTCAATGAGCTAAGAAACACAAGGTCTTGAATATTGTGCTGTGTTTTACTACGGACCAGACCTCGAACAATGACAAATAACTCGACAACGGAAGCAGCTATTCACAAAATTCTTTCACACTGAGCGCTAGAAGGGTCTCCTGAATAAAATGATGTATTTTTTTGTTTGTACTCTTTAAAATAACGACACTAGAGCGATTTAAAAACGAGTGACTTTTCACTCATGTTTATAATGTGTGTCAATGAGCTAAGACTCACAAGGTCTTGAATATTGTGCTGTGTTTTACTACGGACCAGACCTCGAACAATGACAAATAACTCGACAACGGAAGCAGCTATTCACAAAATTCTTTCACACTGAGCGCTAGAAGGGTCTCCTGAATAAAATGATGTATTTTTTTGTTTGTACTCTTAAAAATAATGACACTAGAGCGATTTAAAAACGAGTGACTTTTCACTCACGTTTATAATGTGAGTCAATGAGCTAAGAAACACAAGGTCTTGAATATTGTGCTGTGTTTTACTACGGACCAGACCTCGAACAATGACAAATAACTCGACAACGGAAGCAGCTATTCACAAAATTCTTTCACAGTGAGCGCTAGAAGGGTCTCCTGAATAAAATTATGTATATTTTTTGTTTGTACTCTTTAAAATAACGACACTAGAGCGATTTAAAAACGAGTGACTTTTCTCTCACGTTTACAATGGGTTTCAATGAAGCCTGTCAGCTGCCCTGTCCTCAGTTTGACGCTTGTCATTCAAAAACCGTAAATCCTATCGTTTAGGTAGACACATTGTGTGAATCAGGACAAGTTTTCCTACTACTTTTGAGAAAATCATGTCTGTAGAGTGAAATTTGTGGCTGAAAACAGAGTTTAAGCGAGAAAGTTTGACCTTTTTTTTGAACCTCTCTCCACTCTGACCTTAACGAGGTCCACTGGTGTGTAACGCAATAGACACCCATTCAAAAGCCGGATTTTCTCCCAGAAACCACATGGCGTTTGACCCGGGACTGATCCGAAAGTGTAGAACCTAGCAGAAAAGTTGAATGCCAGATCCACAGAGGAGAAGTTTTCCTACGTTTTAGAGTTTGAATCACGTCTCTAGTTGAAAGCATGCCAGAGCAGCGGATGTTTGAAAAACATTGAAAAAGTGCTTTTTTTTCAATTAATTCCATAGAAATGAATGTGGTTTTTTTGGACGATTTTTTCGCGACTACGTCGCGAAAACATCGTATTCTATAGAGAAAAGTAATAGCATAGCGAGTCCGATCGAGCCGCACGTTTTGATACATTGTTTGTCTGTGTGCGACGTACGGTTATTGTGTTACTCGAAATCAAAATTTGTGTAGGAAGAGTAACAAATATAACACTAGACCGGACAATTCCCCGGGGGAAATTGTGAGAGGATGCAGTGCGCGAAGCAATTCGGTCATGCATGTTTGCCGGCCGTGAATGTGTGACCAGCAATGATGTTTCAATGCAATGATCGTGTGTGTGCTTGAGACAGGAGCCGTCATGAAGGAGACCTATTCAAGAGCATGAACAAAGTAACTACAGGCGGAAATTAGCATGTACTGCTATAACCTGGGACAGACATCTGTCCTTACCACAAGGATAATGTTTAATTTGTGCACTGTCCCTTTTAAAAATAAAATAAACTCTAAACACTAAGAAGAGTGTTTGTAGTTTGTATGTACGAACAGAAGTGTTCCTAATAAAGTGGGCGGCTAAGGTGAGGCCTGTCGGCTGCCCTCTTCTCAGTTTCTCAGAGCAGCGGATGTTTGAAAAAGTGCTTTTTTTTCCAATTAATTCCATAGAAATTAATGGGTTTTTTTTGGGACAAGTGTGACTACTACTTCTGAGAAAATTATGTCTGTAGTGTGAAATTTGTGGCTGAAAACAGTTTAAGTTTGAAATTTTGAGCATGTAAGTGTAGAACCTAGCAGAAAAGTTGAATGCCAGATCCACAGAGGAGAAGTTTTCCTACGTTTTAGAGTTTGAATCACGTCTCTAGGTGAAAGCATGCCAGAGCAGCAGACGTTTGAAAAACGTTGAAAAAGTGCTTTTTTTCAATAAATTCCATAGAAATGAATGGGGTTTTTTTGTGACGATTTTTTTTTTTATAACCTGGGACAGACATCTGATCTTAACACAAGGATAATGTTTAATTTGTGCACTGTCCCTTTTAAAAATAAAATAAACTCTAAACTCTAAGAAGAGTGTTTGTAGTTTGTATGTACGAACAGAAGTGTTCCTAATAAAGTGGGCGGCTAAGGTGAGGCTGCCACACAAGGGCTGGAGCTTTCTACTGTTTTTTTATGAAGGACCAGGCCTCGAACAATGACAAATAACTCGACAACGGAAGCAGCTATTCACAAAATTCTTTCACAGTGAGCGCTAGAAGGGTCTCCTGAATAAAATGATGTATTTTTTTGTTTGTATTGTTAAAAATGAGGACGCTACAGGGAGTTAAAAACGAGTGACTTTTCAGCAACGTTTATACTGGGAGTCAATGAGGCCGCTCACCTGTGCTCTCCTCACTTTGAGGCTTGTCATTCAAAAACCGTAAATCCTATCGTTTAGGTAGACACATTGTGTGAATCAGGACAAGTTTTCCTACTACTTTTGAGAAAATCATGTCTGTAGAGTGAAATTTGTGGCTGAAAACACGGTTTAAAAATAAAATAAACTCTAAACTCTAAGAAGAGTGTTTGTAGTTTGTATGTACGAACAGAAGTGTTCCTAATAAAGTGGGCGGCTAAGGTGAGGCTGACACACAAGGGCTGGAGTTTTCTACTGTTTTTTTTATGAAGGACCAGGCCTCGAACAATGACAAATAACTCGACAACGGAAGCAGCTATTCACAAAATTCTTTCACAGTGAGCGCTAGAAGGGTCTCCTGAATAAAATGATGTATTTTTTTGTTTGTATTGTTAAAAATGAGGACGCTACAGGGAGTTAAAAACGAGTGACTTTTCAGCAACGTTTACAATGGGAGTCAATGAGGCCGCTCACCTGTGCTCTCCTCACTTTGAGGCTTGTCATTCAAAAACCGTAAATCCTATCGTTTAGGTAGACACATTGTGTGAATCAGGACAAGTTTTCCTAGTACTTTTGAGAAAATCATGTCTGTAGAGTGAAATTTGTGGCTGAAAACGGAGTTTAAGCGAGAAAGTTTGACCTTTTTTTTGAAGCCGCCTACACTCTAATCTTAATGACCCTCACTGGTGTGTAACGCAATAGACACCCATTCAAAAGCCGGATTTTCTCCCAGAAACCACATGGCGTTTGAACCGGGCCTGATCCGAAAGTGTAAAACCTAGCAGAAAAGTTGAATGCCAGATCCACAGAGGAGAAGTTTTCCTACGTTTTAGAGTTTGAATCATGTCTCTAGGTGAAAGCATGCCAGAGCAGTGGATGTTTGAAAAACATTGAAAAAGTGCTTTTTTTTCAATTAATTCCATAGAAATGAATGGGGTTTTTTGGGGCGATTTTTTCGCGACTACGTCGCGAAAAAATTGTATTCTATAGAGAAAAGTAATAGCATAGCGAGTCCGATCGAGCCGCACGTTTTGATATATTGTTTGTCTGTGTGCGACGTACGGTTATTGAGTTATTCGAAATCAAAATTTGCGTAGGAATAATAAGAAGAAGAAGAAATACGTAGAAGAACAATAGTTGCAGTGCTTTGCACTGCAACCTATGGGCTCCCCTAGGGGAGCCCATAGGTTGCTGTGCTGCAGCACTGCATCCTAACTAGACCGGACAATTCCCCGGGGGAAATTGTGAGAGGATGCAGTGCGCGAAGCAATTCGCTCACGCATGTTCGCTGGCCGTGAACGTGTGACCCGCAATGATGTTTCAATGCAATGATCGTGTGTGTGCTCGAGACAGCAGCCCTCATGAAGAAGACCTATTCAAGAGTATGACCAAAGTGACTACAGGCGGAAATTAGCATGTACTGCTATAACCTGGGACAGACATCTGTCCTTAACACAAGGATAATGTTTAATTTGTGCACTGTCCCTTTTAAAAATAAAATAAACTCTAAACTCTAAGAAGAGTGTTTGTAGTTTGTATGTACGAACAGAAGTGTTCCTAATAAAGGGGGCGGCTAAGGTGAGGCTGACACACAAGGGCTGGAGTTTTCTACTGTTTTTTTCATGAAGGACCAGGCCTCGAACAATGACAAATAACTCGACAACGGAAGCAGCTATTCACAAAATTCTTTCACAGTGAGCGCTAGAAGGGTCTCCTGAATAAAATCATGTATTTTTTTGTTTGTATTGTTAAAAATGAGGACGCTACAGAGAGTTAAAAACGAGTGACTTTTCAGCAACGTTTATACTGGGAGTCAATGAGGCCGCTCACCTGTGCTCTCCTCGCTTTGAGGCTTGTCATTCAAAAACCGTAAATCCTATCGTTTAGGTAGACACATTGTGTGAATCAGGACAAGTTTTCCTACTACTTTTGAGAAAATCATGTCTGTAGAGTGAAATTTGTGGCTGAAAACACGATTTAAGCGAGAAAGTTTGAGCTTTTTTTTGAAGCCGCCTACACTCTAAGATTAACGACCCTCACTGGTGTGTAACGCAATAGACACCCATTCAAAAGCCGGATTTTCTCCCAGAAACCACATGGCGTTTGAACCGGGCCTGATCCGAAAGTGTAAAACCTAGCAGAAAAGTTGAATGCCAGATCCACAGAGGAGAAGTTTTCCTACGTTTTAGAGTTTGAATCATGTCTCTAGGTGAAAGCATGCCAGAGCAGTGGATGTTTGAAAAACATTGAAAAAGTGCTTTTTTTTCAATTAATTCCATAGAAATGAATGGGGTTTTTTGGGGCGATTTTTTCGCGACTACGTCGCGAAAAAATCGTATTCTATAGAGAAAAGTAATAGCATAGCGAGTCCGATCGAGCCGCACGTTTTGATACATTGTTTGTCTGTGTGCGACGTACGTTTATTGTGTTACTCGAAATCAAAATTTGTGTAGGAAGAGTAACAAATATAACACTAGACCGGACAATTCCCCGGGGGAAATTGTGAGAGGATGCAGTGCGCGAAGCAATTCGCTCACGCATGTTCGCTGGCCGTGAACGTGTGACCCGCAATGATGTTTCAATGCAATGATCGTGTGTGTGCTCGAGACAGCAGCCGTCATGAAGAAGACCTATTCAAGAGTATGACCAAAGTGACTACAGGCGGAAATTAGCATGTACTGCTATAACCTGGGACAGACATCTGTCCTTAACACAAGGATAATGTTTAATTTGTGCACTGTCCCTTTTAAAAATAAAATAAACTCTAAACTCTAAGAAGAGTGTTTGTAGTTTGTATGTACGAACAGAAGTGTTCCTAATAAAGTGGGCGGCTAAGGTGAGGCCTGTCGGCTGCCCTCCTCTCAGTTTCTCAGAGCAGCGGATGTTTGAAAAAGTGCTTTTTTTTCCAATTAATTCCATAGAAATGAATGGGGTTTTTTTGGGACAAGTGTGACTACTACTTTTGAGAAAATTATGTCTGTAGTGTGAAATTTGTGGCTGAAAACAGTTTAAGTTTGAAATTTTTAGCATGATGTGTGTGTTCTTGAGACAGCTTTTCCCTCTGCCCCGTCACTGGCCCCAATTGGCATGGTGATGGGCCTGAACAGGAGAGTTAAGAAACACACACAAGTTTATGTCAGGTGTCTGCTGTAAATTGCTATGGACCAGGCCTCGAACAATGACAAATAACTCGACAACGGAAGCAGCTATTCACAAAATTCTTTCACAGTGAGCGCTAGAAGGGTCTCCTGAATAAAATGATGTATTTTTTTGTTTGTATTGTTAAAAATGAGGACGCTACAGGGAGTTAAAAACGAGTGACTTTTCAGCAACGTTTATACTGGGAGTCAATGAGGCCGCTCACCTGTGCTCTCCTCACTTTGAGGCTTGTCATTCAAAAACCGTAAATCCTATCGTTTAGGTAGACACATTGTGTGAATCAGGACAAGTTTTCCTACTACTTTTGAGAAAATCATGTCTGTAGAGTGAAATTTGTGGCTGAAAACACGGTTTAAGCGAGAAAGTTTGAGCTTTTTTTTGAAGCCGCCTACACTCTAAGCTTAAAGACCCTCACTGGTGTGTAACGCAATAGACACCCATTCAAAAGCCGGATTTTCTCCCAGAAACCACATGGCGTTTGAACCGGGACTGATCCGAAAGTGTAAAACCTAGCAGAAAAGTTGAATGCCAGATCCACTGAGGAGAAGTTTTCCTACGTTTTAGAGTTTGAATCATGTCTCTAGGTGAAAGCATGCCAGAGCAACGGATGTTTGAAAAACGTTGAAAAAGTGCTTTTTTTTCAATTAATTCCATAGAAATGAATGGGGTTTTTTGGGGCGATTTTTTCACGACTACGTCGCGAAAAAATCGTATTCTATAGAGAAAAGTAATGTACTGTTTGTTTGCATGTACTGCTATAACCTGGGACAGACATCTGTCCTTAACACAAGGATAATGTTTAATTTGTGCACTGTTCCTTTTAAAAATAAAATAAACTCTAAACTCTAAGAAGAGTGTTTGTAGTTTGTATGTACGAACAGAAGTGTTCCTAATAAAGTGGGCGGCTAAGGTGAGGCTGACACATCAAGGGCTGGAGTTTTCTACTGTTTTTTTATGAAGGACCAGGCCTCGAACAATGACAAATAACTCGACAACGGAAGCAGCTATTCACAAAATTCTTTCACAGTGAGCGCTAGAAGGGTCTCCTGAATAAAATGATGTATTTTTTTGTTTGTATTGTTAAAAATGAGGACGCTACAGGGAGTTAAAAACGAGTGACTTTTCAGCAACGTTTACAATGGGAGTCAATGAGGCCGCTCACCTGTGCTCTCCTCACTTTGAGGCTTGTCATTCAAAAACCGTAAATCCTATCGTTTAGGTAGACACATTGTGTGAATCAGCACAAGTTTTCCTACTACTTTTGAGAAAATCATGTCTGTAGAGTGAAATTTGTGGCGGAAAACACGGTTTAAGCGAGAAAGTTTGAGCTTTTTTTGGAAGCCGCCTACACTCTAAGCTTAAAGACCCTCACTGGTGTGTAACGCAATAGACACCCATTCAAAAGCCGGATTTTCTCCCAGAAACCACATGGCGTTTGAACCGGGACTGATCCGAAAGTGTAAAACCTAGCAGAAAAGTTGAATGCCAGATCCACAGAGGAGAAGTTTTCCTACGTTTTAGAGTTTGAATCATGTCTCTAGGTGAAAGCATGCCAGAGCAACGGATGTTTGAAAAACGTTGAAAAAGTGCTTTTTTTTTCAATTAATTCCATAGAAATGAATGGGGTTTTTTGGGGCGATTTTTGCACGACTACGTCGCGAAAAAATCGTATTCTATAGAGAAAAGTAATGTACTGTTTGTTTGCATGTACTGCTATAACCTGGGACAGACATCTGTCCTTAACACAAGGATAATGTTTAATTTGTGCACTGTCCCTTTTAAAAATAAAATAAACTCTAAACTCTAAGAAGAGTGTTTGTAGTTTGTATGTACGAACAGAAGTGTTCCTAATAAAGTGGGCGGCTAAGGTGAGGCTGACACACAAGGGCTGGAGTTTTCTACTGTTTTTTTATGAAGGACCAGGCCTCGAACAATGACAAATAACTCGACAACGGAAGCAGCTATTCACAAAATTCTTTCACAGTGAGCGCTAGAAGGGTCTCCTGAATAAAATGATGTATTTTTTTGTTTGTACTCTTAAAAATAACGACACTAGAGCGATTTAAAAATGAGTGACTTTTCACTCACGTTTATAATGTGAGTCAATGAGCTAAGAAACACAAGGTCTTGAATATTGTGCTGTGTTTTACTACGGACCAGACCTCGAACAATGACAAATAACTCGACAACGGAAGCAGCTATTCACAAAATTCTTTCACACTGAGCGCTAGAAGGGTCTCCTGAATAAAATGATGTATTTTTTTGTTTGTACTCTTTAAAATAACGACACTAGAGCGATTTAAAAACGAGTGACTTTTCACTCATGTTTATAATGTGTGTCAATGACCTAAGACACACAAGGTCTTGAATATTGTGCTGTGTTTTACTACGGACCAGACCTCGAACAATGACAAATAACTCGACAACGGAAGCAGCTATTCACAAAATTCTTTCACACTGAGCGCTAGAAGGGTCTCCTGAATAAAATGATGTATTTTTTTGTTTGTACTCTTAAAAATAACGACACTAGAGCGATTTAAAAACGAGTGACTTTTCACTCACGTTTATAATGTGAGTCAATGAGCTAAGAAACACAAGGTCTTGAATATTGTGCTGTGTTTTACTACGGACCAGACCTCGAACAATGACAAATAACTCGACAACGGAAGCAGCTATTCACAAAATTCTTTCACAGTGAGCGCTAGAAGGTTCTCCTGAATAAAATTATGTATTTTTTTGTTTGTACTCTTAAAAATAACGACACTAGAGCAATTTAAAAACGAGTGACTTTTCTATCCCGTTTATAATGCATGTCAATGAGCTAAAACACACAAGGTCTTGAATTTTGGGCTGTGTTTTACTACAGACCAGACCTCGAACAATGACAAATAACTCGACAACGGAAGCAGCTATTCACAAAATTATTTCACAGTGAGCGCTAGAAGGGTCTCCTGAATAAAATGATGTATTTTTTTGTTTGTATTGTTAAAAATGAGGACGCTACAGGGAGTTAAAAACGAGTGACTTTTCAGCAACGTTTATACTGGGAGTCAATGAGGCCGCTCACCTGTGCTCTCCTCACTTTGAGGCTTGTCATTCAAAAACCGTAAATCCTATCGTTTAGGTAGACACATTGTGTGAATCAGGACAAGTTTTCCTACTACTTTTGAGAAAATCATGTCTGTAGAGTGAAATTTGTGGCTGAAAACGGAGTTTAAGCGAGAAAGTTTGACCTTTTTTTTGAAGCCGCCTACACTCTAAGTTTAACAACCCTCACTGGTGTGTAACGCAATAGACACCCATTCAAAAGCCGGATTTTCTCCCAGAAACCACATGGCGTTTGAACCGGGCCTGATCCGAAAGTGTAAAACCTAGCAGAAAAGTTGAATGCCAGATCCACAGAGGAGAAGTTTTCCTACGTTTTAGAGTTTGAATCATGTCTCTAGGTGAAAGCATGCCAGAGCAGTGGATGTTTGAAAAACATTGAAAAAGTGCTTTTTTTTCAATTAATTCCATAGAAATGAATGGGGTTTTTTGGGGCGATTTTTTCGCGACTACGTCGCGAAAAAATCGTATTCTACAGAGAAAAGTAATAGCATAGCGAGTCCGATCGAGCCGCACGTTTTGATATATTGTTTGTCTGTGTGCGACGTACGGTTATTGAGTTATTCGAAATCAAAATTTGCGTAGGAATAATAATAAGAAGAAGAAGAGGAAGAAATACGTAGAAGAACAATAGTTGCAGTGCTTTGCACTGCAACCTATGGGCTCCCCTAGGGGAGCCCATAGGTTGCTGTGCTGCAGCACTGCATCCTAACTAGACCGGACAATTCCCCGGGGGAAATTGTGAGAGGATGCAGTGCGCGAAGCAATTCGCTCACGCACGTTCGCTGGCCGTGAACGTGTGACCCGCAATGATGTTTCAATGCAATGATCGTGTGTGTGCTCGAGACAGCAGCCATCATGAAGAAGACCTATTCAAGAGTATGACCAAAGTGACTACAGGCGGAAATTAGCATGTACTGCTATAACCTGGGACAGACATCTGTCCTTAACACAAGGATAATGTTTAATTTGTGCACTGTCCCTTTTAAAAATAAAATAAACTCTAAACTCTAAGAAGAGTGTTTGTAGTTTGTATGTACGAACAGAAGTGTTCCTAATAAAGTGGGCGGCTAAGGTGAGGCTGACACACAAGGGCTGGAGTTTTCTACTGTTTTTTTTATGAAGGACCAGGCCTCGAACAATGACAAATAACTCGACAACGGAAGCAGCTATTCACAAAATTCTTTCACAGTGAGCGCTAGAAGGGTCTCCTGAATAAAATGATGTATTTTTTTGTTTGTATTGTTAAAAATGAGGACGCTACAGGGAGTTAAAAACGAGTGACTTTTCAGCAACGTTTATACTGGGAGTCAATGAGGCCGCTCACCTGTGCTCTCCTCGCTTTGAGGCTTGTCATTCAAAAACCGTAAATCCTATCGTTTAGGTAGACACATTGTGTGAATCAGGACAAGTTTTCCTACTACTTTTGAGAAAATCATGTCTGTAGAGTGAAATTTGTGGCTGAAAACACGGTTTAAAAATAAAATAAACTCTAAACTCTAAGAAGAGTGTTTGTAGTTTGTATGTACGAACAGAAGTGTTCCTAATAATGTGGGCGGCTAAGGTGAGGCTGACACACAAGGGCTGGAGTTTTCTACTGTTTTTTTTATGAAGGACCAGGCCTCGAACAATGACAAATAACTCGACAACGGAAGCAGCTATTCACAAAATTCTTTCACAGTGAGCGCTAGAAGGGTCTCCTGAATAAAATGATGTATTTTTTTGTTTGTATTGTTAAAAATGAGGACGCTACAGGGAGTTAAAAACGAGTGACTTTTCAGCAATGTTTATACTGGGAGTCAATGAGGCCGCTCACCTGTGCTCTCCTCACTTTGAGGCTTGTCATTCGAAAACCGTAAATCCTATCGTTTAGGTAGACACATTGTGTGAATCAGGACAAGTTTTCCTACTACTTTTGAGAAAATCATGTCTGTAGAGTGAAATTTGTGGCTGAAAACACGGTTTAAGCGAGAAAGTTTGAGCTTTTTTTTGAAGCCGCCTACACTCTAAGATTAACGACCATCACTGGTGTGTAACGCAATAGACACCCATTCAAAAGCCGGATTTTCTCCCAGAACTCACATCGTGTTTGAGCCGGGCCTGATCCGAAAGTGTAGAACCTTGCAGAAAAGTTGAATGCCAGATCCACAGAGGAGAAGTTTTCCTACGTTTTAGAGTTTGAATCACGTCTCTAGGTTAAAGCATGCCAGAGCAGCGGACGTTTGAAAAACGTTGAAAAAGTGCTTTTTTTCCAATTAATTCCATAGAAATGAATGGGTTTTTTTTGGGACAAGTGTGACTACTACTTTTGAGAAAATTATGTCTGTAGTGTGAAATTTGTGGCTGAAAACAGTTTAAGTTTGAAATTTTGAGCATGATGTGTGTGTTCTTGAGACAGCTTTTACCTCTGCCCCGTCACTGGCCCCAATTGGCATGGTGATGGGCCTGAACAGGAGAGTTAAGAAACACACACAAGATTATGTCAGGTGTCTGCTGTAAATTGCTATGGACCAGGCCTCGAACAATGACAAATAACTCGACAACGGAAGCAGCTATTCACAAAATTCTTTCACAGTGAGCGCTAGAAGGGTCTCCTGAATAAAATGATGTATTTTTTTGTTTGTACTCTTAAAAATAACGACACTAGAGCGATTTAAAAACGAGTGACTTTTCTATCCCGTTTATAATGCATGTCAATGAGCTAAAACACACAAGGTCTTGAATTTTGGGCTGTGTTTTACTACAGACCAGACCTCGAACAATGACAAATAACTCGACAACGGAAGCAGCTATTCACAAAATTCTTTCACAGTGAGCGCTAGAAGGGTCTCCTGAATAAAATGATGTATTTTTTTGTTTGTATTGTTAAAAATGAGGACGCTACAGGGAGTTAAAAACGAGTGACTTTTCAGCAACGTTTATACTGGGAGTCAATGAGGCCGCTCACCTGTGCTCTCCTCACTTTGAGGCTTGTCATTCGAAAACCGTAAATCCTATCGTTTAGGTAGACACATTGTGTGAATCAGGACAAGTTTTCCTACTACTTTTGAGAAAATCATGTCTGTAGAGTGAAATTTGTGGCTGAAAACACGGTTTAAGCGAGAAAGTTTGAGCTTTTTTTTGAAGCCGCCTACACTCTAAGTTTAACGACCCTCACTGGTGTGTAACGCAATAGACACCCATTCAAAAGCCGGATTTTCTCCCAGAAACCACATGGCGTTTGAACCGGGCCTGATCCGAAAGTGTAAAACCTAGCAGAAAAGTTGAATGCCAGATCCACAGAGGAGAAGTTTTCCTACGTTTTAGAGTTTGAATCATGTCTCTAGGTGAAAGCATGCCAGAGCAGTGGATGTTTGAAAAACATTGAAAAAGTGCTTTTTTTTCAATTAATTCCATAGAAATGAATGGGGTTTTTTGGGGCGATTTTTTCGCGACTACGTCGCGAAAAAATCGTATTCTATAGAGAAAAGTAATAGCATAGCGAGTCCGATCGAGCCGCACGTTTTGATATATTGTTTGTCTGTGTGCGACGTACGGTTATTGAGTTATTCGAAATCAAAATTTGCGTAGGAGGAAGAAGAAGAAGAAGAAGAAGAAGAAATACGTAGAAGAACAATAGTTGCAGTGCTTTGCACTGCAACCTATGGGCTCCCCTAGGGGAGCCCATAGGTTGCTGTGCTGCAGCACTGCATCCTAACTAGACCGGACAATTCCCCGGGGGAAATTGTGAGAGGATGCAGTGCGCGAAGCAATTCGCTCACGCATGTTCGCTGGCCGTGAATGTGTGACCCGCAATGATGTTTCAATGCAATGATCGTGTGTGTGCTCGAGACAGCAGCCATCATGAAGAAGACCTATTCAAGAGTATGACCAAAGTGACTACAGGCGGAAATTAGCATGTACTGCTATAACCTGGGACAGACATCTGTCCTTAACACAAGGATAATGTTTAATTTGTGCACTGTCCCTTTTAAAAATAAAATAAACTCTAAACTCTAAGAAGAGTGTTTGTAGTTTGTATGTACGAACAGAAGTGTTCCTAATAAAGTGGGCGGCTAAGGTGAGGCTGACACACAAGGGCTGGAGTTTTCTACTGTTTTTTTTATGAAGGACCAGGCCTCGAACAATGACAAATAACTCGACAACGGAAGCAGCTATTCACAAAATTCTTTCACAGTGAGCGCTAGAAGGGTCTCCTGAATAAAATGATGTATTTTTTTGTTTGTATTGTTAAAAATGAGGACGCTACAGGGAGTTAAAAACGAGTGACTTTTCAGCAACGTTTATACTGGGAGTCAATGAGGCCGCTCACCTGTGCTCTCCTCACTTTGAGGCTTGTCATTCAAAAACCGTAAATCCTATCGTTTAGGTAGACACATTGTGTGAATCAGGACAAGTTTTCCTACTACTTTTGAGAAAATCATGTCTGTAGAGTGAAATTTGTGGCTGAAAACACGGTTTAAAAATAAAATAAACTCTAAACTCTAAGAAGAGTGTTTGTAGTTTGTATGTACGAACAGAAGTGTTCCTAATAAAGTGGGCGGCTAAGGTGAGGCTGACACACAAGGGCTGGAGTTTTCTACTGTTTTTTTTATGAAGGACCAGGCCTCGAACAATGACAAATAACTCGACAACGGAAGCAGCTATTCACAAAATTCTTTCACACTGAGCGCTAGAAGGGTCTCCTGAATAAAATGATGTATTTTTTTGTTTGTACTCTTTAAAATAACGACACTAGACCGATTTAAAAACGAGTGACTTTTCACTCACGTTTATAATGTGTGTCAATGAGCTAAGACACACAAGGTCTTGAATATTGTGCTGTGTTTTACTACGGACCAGACCTCGAACAATGACAAATAACTCGACAACGGAAGCAGCTATTCACAAAATTCTTTCACAGTGAGCGCTAGAAGGGTCTCCTGAATAAAATTATGTATTTTTTTGTTTGTACTCTTAAAAATAACGACACTAGAGCGATTTAAAAACGAGTGACTTTTCTCTCAAGTTTACAATGGGTTTCAATGAAGCCTGTCAGCTGCCCTGTCCTCAGTTTGACGCTTGTCATTCAAAAACCGTAAATCCTATCGTTTAGGTAGACACATTGTGTGAATCAGGACAAGTTTTCCTACTACTTTTGAGAAAATCATGTCTGTAGAGTGAAATTTGTGGATGAAAACACAGTTTAAGCGAGAAAGTTTGACCTTTTTTTTGAACCTCTCTCCACTCTGACCTTAACGAGGTCCACTGGTGTGTAACGCAATAGACACCCATTCAAAAGCCGGATTTTTTCCCAGAAACCACATGGCGTTTGACCCGGGACTGATCCGAAAGTGTAGAACCTAGCAGAAAAGTTGAATGCCAGATCCACAGAGGAGAAGTTTTCCTATGTTTTAGAGTTTGAATCATGCCTCTAGGTGAAAGCATGCCAGAGCAGCGGATGTTTGAAAAACGTTGGAAAAGTGCTTTTTTTTCAATTAATTCCATCGAAATGAATGGGGTTTTTTTGGGCGATTTTTTCGCGACTACGTCGCGAAAAAATCGCAATCTATAGAGAAAAGTAATAGCATAGCGAGTCCGATCGAGCCGCACGTTTTGATATATTGTTTGTCTGTGTGCGACGTACGGTTGTGTGACCTGCTATGAAGCTACAATGCCATGATTCATGTGTGTGCTTGAGACAGCCGGCCCCTCCCCTCTGTGCTCGCTTACTGAAGCCAGTCGGCATGGTAAAGGGCCTGAGCAGGTTAAAAAACACACACAAGAGTTTGTCAGGTGTCTGCTGAATTTTGCTAAGGGACAGGCCTCGAACAATGACAAATAACTCGACAACGGAAGCAGCTATTCACAAAATTCTTTCACAGTGAGCGCTAGAAGGGTTTCCTGAATAAAATGATGTATTTTTTTGTTTGTATTGTTAAAAATGAGGACGCTACAGGGAGTTAAAAACGAGTGACTTTTCAGCAACGTTTATACTGGGAGTCAATGAGGCCGCTCACCTGTGCTCTCCTCACTTTGAGGCTTGTCATTCAAAAACCGTAAATCCTATCGTTTAGGTAGACACATTGTGTGAATCAGGACAAGTTTTCCTACTACTTTTGAGAAAATCATGTCTGTAGAGTGAAATTTGTGGCGGAAAACACGGTTTAAGCGAGAAAGTTTGAGCTTTTTTTTGAAGCCGCCTACACTCTAAGCGTAACGACCCTCACTGGTGTGTAACGCAATAGACACCCATTCAAAAGCCGGATTTTCTCCCAGAAACCACATGGCGTTTGAACCGGGACTGATCCGAAAGTGTAAAACCTAGCAGAAAAGTTGAATGCCAGATCCACAGAGGAGAAGTTTTCCTACGTTTTAGAGTTTGAATCATGTCTCTAGGTGAAAGCATGCCAGAGCAACGGATGTTTGAAAAACGTTGAAAAAGTGCTTTTTTTTCAATTAATTCCATAGAAATGAATGGGGTTTTTTGGGGCGATTTTTTCACGACTACGTCGCGAAAAAATCGTATTCTATAGAGAAAAGTAATGTACTGTTTGTTTGCATGTACTGCTATAACCTGGGACAGACATCTGTCCTTAACACAAGGATAATGTTTAATTTGTGCACTGTCCCTTTTAAAAATAAAATAAACTCTAAACTCTAAGAAGAGTGTTTGTAGTTTGTATGTACGAACAGAAGTGTTCCTAATAAAGTGGGCGGCTAAGGTGAGGCTGACACATCAAGGGCTGGAGTTTTCTACTGTTTTTTTATGAAGGACCAGGCCTCGAACAATGACAAATAACTCGACAACGGAAGCAGCTATTCACAAAATTCTTTCACAGTGAGCGCTAGAAGGGTCTCCTGAATAAAATGATGTATTTTTTTGTTTGTATTGTTAAAAATGAGGACGCTACAGGGAGTTAAAAACGAGTGACTTTTCAGCAACATTTATACTGGGAGTCAATGAGGCCGCTCACCTGTGCTCTCCTCACTTTGAGGCTTGTCATTCAAAAACCGTAAATCCTACCGTTTAGGTAGACACATTGTGTGAATCAGGACAAGTTTTCCTACTACTTTTGAGAAAATCATGTCTGTAGAGTGAAATTTGTGGCTGAAAACGGAGTTTAAGCGAGAAAGTTTGACCTTTTTTTGAAGCCGCCTACACTCTAAGTTTAACGACCCTCACTGGTGTGTAACGCAATAGACACCCATTCAAAAGCCGGATTTTCTCCCAGAAACCACATGGCGTTTGAACCGGGCCTGATCCGAAAGTGTAAAACCTAGCAGAAAAGTTGAATGCCAGATCCACAGAGGAGAAGTTTTCCTACGTTTTAGAGTTTGAATCATGTCTCTAGGTGAAAGCATGCCAGAGCAGTGGATGTTTGAAAAACATTGAAAAAGTGCTTTTTTTTCAATTAATTCCATAGAAATGAATGGGGTTTTTTGGGGCGATTTTTTCGCGACTACGTCGCGAAAAAATCGTATTCTATAGAGAAAAGTAATAGCATAGCGAGTCCGATCGAGCCGCACGTTTTGATATATTGTTTGTCTGTGTGCGACGTACGGTTATTGAGTTATTCGAAATCAAAATTTGCGTAGGAATAATAATAATAACTAGACCGGACAATTCCCCGGGGGAAATTGTGAGAAGATGCAGTGCGCGAAGCAATTCGGTCACGCATGTTTGCTGGCCGTGAATGTGTGACCCTCAATGATGTTTCAATGCAATGATCGTGTGTGTGCTCGAGACAGCAGCCGTCATGAAGAAGAGCTTTTCAAGAGTATGAACAAAGTGACTACAGGCGGAAATTAGCATGTACTGCTATAACCTGGGACAGACATCTGTCCTTACCACAAGGATAATGTTTAATTTGTGCACTGTCCCTTTTAAAAATAAAATAAACTCTAAACTCTAAGAAGTGTGTTTGTAGGTTGTATGTACGAACAGAAGTGTTCCTAATAAAGTGGGCGGCTAAGGTGAGGCTAAGACACACAAGGGCTGGAGTTTTCTACTGTTTTTTTATGAAGGACCAGGCCTCGAACAATGACAAATAACTCGACAACGGAAGCAGCTATTCACAAAATTATTTCACAGTGAGCGCTAGAAGGGTCTCCTGAATAAAATTATGTATTTTTTTGTTTGTACTCTTAAAAATAACGACACTAGAGCGATTTAAAAACGAGTGACTTTTCTCTCACGTTTACAATGGGTTTCAATGAAGCCTGTCAGCTGCCCTGTCCTCAGTTTGACGCTTGTCATTCAAAAACCGTAAATCCTATCGTTTAGGTAGACACATTGTGTGAATCAGGACAAGTTTTCCTACTATTTTTGAGAAAATCATGTCTGTAGAGTGAAATTTGTGGCTGAAAACAGAGTTTAAGCGAGAAAGTTTGACCTTTTTTTTTAACCTCTCTCCACTCTGAGCATAACGAGGTCCACTGGTGTGTAACGCAATAGACACCCATAAAAAGCCGGATTTTCTCCCGGAACCAACATGCCGTTTGAGCCGGGACTGATCCGAAAGTGTAGAACCTAGCAGAAAAGTTGAAGGCCAGATCCACAGAGGAGAAGTTTTCCTACGTTTTAGAGTTTGAATCACGTCTCTAGGTGAAAGCATGCCAGAGCAGCAGATGTTTGAAAAACGTTGAAAAAGTGCTTTTTTTCCAATTAATTCCATAGAAATGAATGGGGTTTTTTTGGACGATTTTTTCGCGACTACGTCGCGAAAAAATCGTATTCTATAGAGAAAAGTAATAGCATAGCGAGTCCGATCGAGCCGCACGTTTTGATACATTGTTTGTCTGTGTGCGACGTACGGTTATTGAGTTAATCGAAATCGAAATTTGTGTAGGAAGAGTAACAAATATAACACTAGACCGGACAATTCCCCGGGGGAAATTGTGAGAGGATGCAGTGCGCGAAGCAATTCGGTCATGCATGTTTGCCGGCCGTGAATGTGTGACCAGCAATGATGTTTCAATGCAATGATCGTGTGTGTGCTTGAGACAGCAGCCGTCATGAAGGAGACCTATTCAAGAGCATGAACAAAGTGACTACAGGCGGAAATTAGCATGTACTGCTATAACCTGGGACAGACATCTGTCCTTACCACAAGGATAATGTTTAATTTGTGCACTGTCCCTTTTAAAAATAAAATAAACTCTAAACACTAAGAAGAGTGTTTGTAGTTTGTATGTACGAACAGAAGTGTTCCTAATAAAGTGGGCGGCTAAGGTGAGGCCTGTCGGCTGCCCTCTTCTCAGTTTCTCAGAGCAGCGGATGTTTGAAAAAGTGCTTTTTTTTCCAATTAATTCCATAGAAATTAATGGGTTTTTTTTGGGACAAGTGTGACTACTACTTCTGAGAAAATTATGTCTGTAGTGTGAAATTTGTGGCTGAAAACAGTTTAAGTTTGAAATTTTGAGCATGTAAGTGTAGAACCTAGCAGAAAAGTTGAATGACAGATCCACAGAGGAGAAGTTTTCCTACGTTTTAGAGTTTGAATCACGTCTCTAGGTGAAAGCATGCCAGAGCAGCAGACGTTTGAAAAACGTTGAAAAAGTGCTTTTTTTCAATTAATTCCATAGAAATGAATGGGGTTTTTTTGTGACGATTTTTTTTTTTATAACCTGGGACAGACATCTGATCTTAACACAAGGATAATGTTTAATTTGTGCACTGTCCCTTTTAAAAATAAAATAAACTCTAAACTCTAAGAAGAGTGTTTGTAGTTTGTATGTACGAACAGAAGTGTTCCTAATAAAGTGGGCGGCTAAGGTGAGGCTGCCACACAAGGGCTGGAGTTTTCTACTGTTTTTTTATGAAGGACCAGGCCTCGAACAATGACAAATAACTCGACAACGGAAGCAGCTATTCACAAAATTCTTTCACAGTGAGCGCTAGAAGGGTCTCCTGAATAAAATGATGTATTTTTTTGTTTGTATTGTTAAAAATGAGGACGCTACAGGGAGTTAAAAACGAGTGACTTTTCAGCAACGTTTATACTGGGAGTCAATGAGGCCGCTCACCTGTGCTCTCCTCACTTTGAGGCTTGTCATTCAAAAACCGTAAATCCTATCGTTTAGGTAGACACATTGTGTGAATCAGGACAAGTTTTCCTACTACTTTTGAGAAAATCATGTCTGTAGAGTGAAATTTGTGGCTGAAAACGGAGTTTAAGCGAGAAAGTTTGACCTTTTTTTTGAAGCCGCCTACACTCTAAGTTTAACGACCCTCACTGGTGTGTAACGCAATAGACACCCATTCAAAAGCCGGATTTTCTCCCAGAAACCACATGGCGTTTGAACCGGGCCTGATCCGAAAGTGTAAAACCTAGCAGAAAAGTTGAATGCCAGATCCACAGAGGAGAAGTTTTCCTACGTTTTAGAGTTTGAATCATGTCTCTAGGTGAAAGCATGCCAGAGCAGTGGATGTTTGAAAAACATTGAAAAAGTGCTTTTTTTTCAATTAATTCCATAGAAATGAATGGGGTTTTTTGGGGCGATTTTTTCGCGACTACGTCGCGAAAAAATCGTATTCTACAGAGAAAAGTAATAGCATAGCGAGTCCGATCGAGCCGCACGTTTTGATATATTGTTTGTCTGTGTGCGACGTACGGTTATTGAGTTATTCGAAATCAAAATTTGCGTAGGAATAATAAGAAGAAGAAGAAGAAGAAGAAATACGTAGAAGAACAATAGTTGCAGTGCTTTGCACTGCAACCTATGGGCTCCCCTAGGGGAGCCCATAGGTTGCTGTGCTGCAGCACTGCATCCTAACTAGACCGGACAATTCCCCGGGGGAAATTGTGAGAGGATGCAGTGCGCGAAGCAATTCGCTCACGCACGTTCGCTGGCCGTGAATGTGTGACCCGCAATGATGTTTCAATGCAATGATCGTGTGTGTGCTCGAGACAGCAGCCATCATGAAGAAGACCTATTCAAGAGCATGACCAAAGTGACTACAGGCGGAAATTAGCATGTACTGCTATAACCTGGGACAGACATCTGTCCTTACCACAAGGATAATGTTTAATTTGTGCACTGTCCCTTTTAAAAATAAAATAAACTCTAAACTCTAAGAAGAGTGTTTGTAGTTTGTATGTACGAACAGAAGTGTTCCTAATAAAGTGGGCGGCTAAGGTGAGGCTGACACACAAGGGCTGGAGTTTTCTACTGTTTTTTTTATGAAGGACCAGGCCTCGAACAATGACAAATAACTCGACAACGGAAGCAGCTATTCACAAAATTCTTTCACAGTGAGCGCTAGAAGGGTCTCCTGAATAAAATGATGTATTTTTTTGTTTGTATTGTTAAAAATGAGGACGCTACAGGGAGTTAAAAACGAGTGACTTTTCAGCAACGTTTATACTGGGAGTCAATGAGGCCGCTCACCTGTGCTCTCCTCACTTTGAGGCTTGTCATTCAAAAACCGTAAATCCTATCGTTTAGGTAGACACATTGTGTGAATCAGGACAAGTTTTCCTACTACTTTTGAGAAAATCATGTCTGTAGAGTGAAATTTGTGGCTGAAAACACGGTTTTAGCGAGAAAGTTTGAGCTTTTTTTTGAAGCCGCCTACACTCTAAGCTTAAAGACCCTCACTGGTGTGTAACGCAATAGACACCCATTCAAAAGCCGGATTTTCTCCCAGAAACCACATGGCGTTTGAACCGGGCCTGATCCGAAAGTGTAAAACCTAGCAGAAAAGTTGAATGCCAGATCCACAGAGGAGAAGTTTTCCTACGTTTTAGAGTTTGAATCATGTCTCTAGGTGAAAGCATGCCAGAGCAACGGATGTTTGAAAAACGTTGAAAAAGTGCTTTTTTTTCAATTAATTCCATAGAAATGAATGGGGTTTTTTGGGGCGATTTTTTCACGACTACATCGCGAAAAAATCGTATTCTATAGAGAAAAGTAATGTACTGTTTGTTTGCATGTACTGCTATAACCTGGGACAGACATCTGTCCTTAACACAAGGATAATGTTTAATTTGTGCACTGTCCCTTTTAAAAATAAAATAAACTCTAAACTCTAAGAAGTGTGTTTGTAGTTTGTATGTACGAACAGAAGTGTTCCTAATAAAGTGGGCGGCTAAGGTGAGGCTGACACACAAGGGCTGGAGTTTTCTACTGTTTTTTTATGAAGGACCAGGCCTCGAACAATAACAAATAACTCGACAACGGAAGCAGCTATTCACAAAATTCTTTCACAGTGAGCGCTAGAAGGGTCTCCTGAATAAAATGATGTATTTTTTTGTTTGTATTGTTAAAAATGAGGACGCTACAGGGAGTTAAAAACGAGTGACTTTTCAGCAACGTTTATACTGGGAGTCAATGAGGCCGCTCACCTGTGCTCTCCTCGCTTTGAGGCTTGTCATTCAAAAACCGTAAATCCTACCGTTTAGGTAGACACATTGTGTGAATCAGGACAAGTTTTCCTTCTACTTTTGAGAAAATCATGTCTGTAGAGTGAAATTTGTGGCTGAAAACAGAGTTTAAGCGAGAAAGTTTGACCTTTTTTTTCAAACTGTCTACACTCTAAGATAATGACCTTCACTGGTGTGTAACGCAATAGACACCCATTCAAAAGCCGGATTTTCTCCCAGAACTCACATCGTGTTTGAGCCGGGCCTGATCCGAAAGTGTAGAACCTTGCAGAAAAGTTGAATGCCAGATCCACAGAGGAGAAGTTTTCCTACGTTTTAGAGTTTGAATCACGTCTCTAGGTTAAAGCATGCCAGAGCAGCGGACGTTTGAAAAACGTTGAAAAAGTGCTTTTTTTCCAATTAATTCCATAGAAATGAATGGGTTTTTTTTGGGACAAGTGTGACTACTACTTTTGAGAAAATTATGTCTGTAGTGTGAAATTTGTGGCTGAAAACAGTTTAAGTTTGAAATTTTGAGCATGATGTGTGTGTTCTTGAGACAGCTTTTCCCTCTGCCCCGTCACTGGCCCCAATTGGCATGGTGATGGGCCTGAACAGGAGAGTTAAGAAACACACACAAGATTATGTCAGGTGTCTGCTGTAAATTGCTATGGACCAGGCCTCGAACAATGACAAATAACTCGACAACGGAAGCAGCTATTCACAAAATTCTTTCACAGTGAGCGCTAGAAGGGTCTCCTGAATAAAATGATGTATTTTTTTGTTTGTATTGTTAAAAATGAGGACGCTACAGGGAGTTAAAAACGAGTGACTTTTCAGCAACGTTTACACTGGGAGTCAATGAGGCCGCTCACCTGTGCTCTCCTCACTTTGAGGCTTGTCATTCAAAAACCGTAAATCCTATCGTTTAGGTAGACACATTGTGTGAATCAGGACAAGTTTTCCTACTACTTTTGAGAAAATCATGTCTGTAGAGTGAAATTTGTGGCTGAAAACACGGTTTAAGCGAGAAAGTTTGAGCTTTATTTTCAACCTCTCTACACTCTAAGATAACGACCTTCACTGGTGTGTAACGCAATAGACACCCATTCAAAAGCCGGATTTTCTCCCAGAAACCACATGGCGGTTGAGCCGGGACTGATCCGAAAGTGTAGAACCTAGCAGAAAAGTTTAATGCCAGATCCACAGAGGAGAAGTTTTCCTACGTTTTAGAGTTTGAATCATGTCTCTAGGTGAAAGCATGCCAGAGCAGCGGATGTTTGAAAAACGTTGAAAAAGTGCTTTTTTTTCAATTAATTCCATAGAAATGAATGGGGTTTTTTGAGACGATTTTTTCGCGACAACGTCGCGAAAAAATCGTATTCTGCAGAGAAAAGTAATAGCATAGCGAGTCCGATCGAGCCGCACGTTTTGATATATTGTTTGTCTGTGTGCGACGTACGGTTATTGAGTTACTCGAAATCAAAATTTGCGTAGGAAGAGTAACAAATATAACACTAGACCGGACAATTCCCCGGGGGAAATTGTGAGAGGATGCAGTGCGCGAAGCAATTCGCTCACGCATGTTCGCTGGCCGTGAATGTGTGGCCCGCAATGATGTTTCAATGCAATGATCGTGTGTGTGCTCGAGACAGCAGCCATCATGAAGAAGACCTATTCAAGAGTATGACCAAAGCGACTATAGGCGGAAATTAGCATGTACTGCTATAACCTGGGACAGACATCTGTCCTTAACACAAGGATAATGTTTAATTTGTGCACTGTCCCTTTTAAAAATAAAATAAACTCTAAACTCTAAGAAGAGTGTTTGTAGTTTGTATGTACGAACAGAAGTGTTCCTAATAAAGTGGGCGGCTAAGGTGAGGCTAAGACACACAAGGGCTGGAGTTTTCTACTGTTTTTTTTATGAAGGACCAGGCCTCGAACAATGACAAATAACTCGACAACGGAAGCAGCTATTCACAAAATTCTTTCACACTGAGCGCTATAAGGGTCTCCTGAATAAAATTATGTTTTTTTTTGTTTGTACTCTTAAAAATAACGACAATAGAGCGATTTAAAAACGAGTGACTTTTCTCTCACGTTTACAATGGGTTTCAATGAAGCCTGTCAGCTGCACTGTCCTCAGTTTGACGCTTGTCATTCAAAAACCGTAAATCCTATCGTTTAGGTAGACACATTGTGTGAATCAGGACAAGTTTTCCTACTACTTTTGAGAAAATCATGTCTGTAGAGTGAAATTTGTGGCTGAAAACAGAGTTTAAGCGAGAAAGTTTGACCTTTTTTTTTAACCTCTCTCCACTCTGAGCTTAACGAGGTCCACTGGTGTGTAACGCAATAGACACCCATTCAAAAGCCGGATTTTCTCCCAGAACCCACATGGCGTTTGACCCGGGACTGATCCGAAAGTGTAGAACCTAGCAGAAAAGTTGAATGCCAGATCCACAGAGGAGAAGTTTTCCTACGTTTTAGAGTTTGAATCACGTCTCTAGGTGAAAGCATGCCAGAGCAGTGGATGTTTGAAAAACGTTGAAAAAGTGCTTTTTTTTCAATTAATTCCATAGAAATGAATGGGCTTTTTTTGTACGATTTTTTCGCAACTACGTCGCGAAAAAATCGTATTCTGTAGACAAAAGTAATAGCATAGCGAGTCCGATCGAGACGCACGTTTTGATACATTGTTTGTCTGTGTGCGACGTACGGTTATTGTGTTACTCGAAATCAAAATTTGTGTAGGAAGAGTAACAAATATAACACTAGACCGGACAATTCCCCGGGGGAAATTGTGAGAGGATGCAGTGCGCGAAGCAATTCGCTCACGCATGTTCGCTGGCCGTGAATGTGTGACCCGCAATGATGTTTCAATGCAATGATTGTGTGTGTGCTCCAGACAGCAGCCATCATGAAGAAGACCTGTTCAAGAGCATGACCAAATTGACTACAGGCGGAAATTAGCATGTACTGCTATAACCTGGGACAGACATCTGTCCTTACCACAAGGATAATATTTAATTTGTGCACTGTCCCTTTTAAAAATAAAATAAACTCTAAACTCTAAGAAGAGTGTTTGTAGTTTGTATGTACGAACAGAAGTGGTCCTAATAAAGTGGGCGGCTAAGGTGAGGCTAAGACACACAAGGGCTGGAGTTTTCTACTTTTTTTTTTTAATGAAGGACCAGGCCTCGAACAATGACAAATAACTCGACAACGGAAGCAGCTATTCACAAAATTCTTTCACAGTGAGCGCTAGAAGGGTCTCCTGAATAAAATGATGTATTTTTTTGTTTGTATTGTTAAAAATGAGGACGCTACAGGGAGTTAAAAACGAGTGACTTTTCAGCAACGTTTATACTGGGAGTCAATGAGGCCGCTCACCTGTGCTCTCCTCACTTTGAGGCTTGTCATTCAAAAACCGTAAATCCTATCGTTTAGGTAGACACATTGTGTGAATCAGGACAAGTTTTCCTACTACTTTTGAGAAAATCATGTCTGTAGAGTGAAATTTGTGGCTGAAAACAGAGTTTAAGCGAGAAAGTTTGACCTTTTTTTTGAACCTCTCTCCACTCTGACCTTAACGAGGTCCACTGGTGTGTAACGCAATAGACACCCATTCAAAAGCCGGATTTTCTCCCAGAAACCACATGGCGTTTGACCCGGGACTGATCCGAAAGTGTAGAACCTAGCAGAAAAGTTGAATGCCAGATCCACAGAGGAGAAGTTTTCCTACGTTTTAGAGTCTGAATCACGTCTCTAGGTGAAAGCATGCCAGAGCAGCGGACGTTTGAAAAACGTTGAAAAAGTGCTTTTTTTTCAATTAATTCCATAGAAATGAATGGGGTTTTTTTGGACGATTTTTTCGCGACTACGTCGCGAAAAAATCGTATTCTATAGAGAAAAGTAATAGCATAGCGAGTCCGATCGAGCCGCACGTTTTGATACATTGTTTGTCTGTGTGCGACGTACGGTTATTGTGTTACTCGAAATCAAAATTTGTGTAGGAAGAGTAACAAATATAACACTAGACCGGACAATTCCCCGGGGGAAATTGTGAGAGGATGCAGTGCGCGAAGCAATTCGCTCACGCACGTTCGCTGGCCGTGAACGTGTGACCCGCAATGATGTTTCAATGCAATGATCGTGTGTGTGCTCGAGACAGCAGCCATCATGAAGAAGACCTATTCAAGAGTATGACCAAAGTGACTACAGGCGGAAATTAGCATGTACTGCTATAACCTGGGACAGACATCTGTCCTTAACACAAGGATAATGTTTAATTTGTGCACTGTCCCTTTTAAAAATAAAATAAACTCTAAACTCTAAGAAGAGTGTTTGTAGTTTGTATGTACGAACAGAAGTGTTCCTAATAAAGTGGGCGGCTAAGGTGAGGCTGACACACAAGGGCTGGAGTTTTCTACTGTTTTTTTTATGAAGGACCAGGCCTCGAACAATGACAAATAACTCGACAACGGAAGCAGCTATTCACAAAATTCTTTCACAGTGAGCGCTAGAAGGGTCTCCTGAATAAAATGATGTATTTTTTTGTTTGTATTGTTAAAAATGAGGACGCTACAGGGAGTTAAAAACGAGTGACTTTTCAGCAACGTTTATACTGGGAGTCAATGAGGCCGCTCACCTGTGCTCGCCTCACTTTGAGGCTTGTCATTCAAAAACCGTAAATCCTATCGTTTAGGTAGACACATTGTGTGAATCAGGACAAGTTTTCCTACTACTTTTGAGAAAATCATGTCTGTAGAGTGAAATTTGTGGCTGAAAACACGGTTTAAAAATAAAATAAACTCTAAACTCTAAGAAGAGTGTTTGTAGTTTGTATGTACGAACAGAAGTGTTCCTAATAATGTGGGCGGCTAAGGTGAGGCTGACACACAAGGGCTGGAGTTTTCTACTGTTTTTTTTATGAAGGACCAGGCCTCGAACAATGACAAATAACTCGACAACGGAAGCAGCTATTCACAAAATTCTTTCACAGTGAGCGCTAGAAGGGTCTCCTGAATAAAATGATGTATTTTTTTGTTTGTATTGTTAAAAATGAGGACGCTACAGGGAGTTAAAAACGAGTGACTTTTCAGCAACGTTTATACTGGGAGTCA
The DNA here is from genome assembly GCF_027579695.1 of Neoarius graeffei. Classification (NCBI taxonomy): domain Eukaryota; kingdom Metazoa; phylum Chordata; class Actinopteri; order Siluriformes; family Ariidae; genus Neoarius; species Neoarius graeffei. Next base: position 26,385,876 of record NC_083583.1, read on the forward strand.
ATGAGGCCGCTCACCTGTGCTCTCCTCACTTTGAGGCTTGTCATTCGAAAACCGTAAATCCTATCGTTTAGGTAGACACATTGTGTGAATCAGGACAAGTTTTCCTACTACTTTTGAGAAAATCATGTCTGTAGAGTGAAATTTGTGGCTGAAAACACGGTTTAAGCGAGAAAGTTTGAGCTTTTTTTTGAAGCCGCCTACACTCTAAGATTAACGACCATCACTGGTGTGTAACGCAATAGACACCCATTCAAAAGCCGGATTTTCTCCCAGAACTCACATCGTGTTTGAGCCGGGCCTGATCCGAAAGTGTAGAACCTTGCAGAAAAGTTGAATGCCAGATCCACAGAGGAGAAGTTTTCCTACGTTTTAGAGTTTGAATCACGTCTCTAGGTTAAAGCATGCCAGAGCAGCGGACGTTTGAAAAACGTTGAAAAAGTGCTTTTTTTCCAATTAATTCCATAGAAATGAATGGGTTTTTTTTGGGACAAGTGTGACTACTACTTTTGAGAAAATTATGTCTGTAGTGTGAAATTTGTGGCTGAAAACAGTTTAAGTTTGAAATTTTGAGCATGATGTGTGTGTTCTTGAGACAGCTTTTCCCTCTGCCCCGTCACTGGCCCCAATTGGCATGGTGATGGGCCTGAACAGGAGAGTTAAGAAACACACACAAGATTATGTCAGGTGTCTGCTGTAAATTGCTATGGACCAGGCCTCGAACAATGACAAATAACTCGACAACGGAAGCAGCTATTCACAAAATTCTTTCACAGTGAGCGCTAGAAGGGTCTCCTGAATAAAATGATGTATTTTTTTGTTTGTATTGTTAAAAATGAGGACGCTACAGGGAGTTAAAAACGAGTGACTTTTCAGCAACGTTTATACTGGGAGTCAATGAGGCCGCTCACATGTACTGCTATAACCTGGGACAGACATCTGTCCTTAACACAAGGATAATGTTGAATTTGTGCACTGTCCCTTTTAAAAATAAAATAAACTCTAAACTCTAAGAAGAGTGTTTGTAGTTTGTATGTACGAACAGAAGTGTTCCTAATAAAGTGGGCGGCTAAGGTGAGGCTGACACACAAGGGCTGGAGTTTTCTACTGTTTTTTTTATGAAGGACCAGGCCTCGAACAATGACAAATAACTCGACAACGGAAGCAGCTATTCACAAAATTCTTTCACAGTGAGCGCTAGAAGGGTCTCCTGAATAAAATGATGTATTTTTTTGTTTGTATTGTTAAAAATGAGGACGCTACAGGGAGTTAAAAACGAGTGACTTTTCAGCAACGTTTATACTGGGAGTCAATGAGGCCGCTCACCTGTGCTCTCCTCACTTTGAGGCTTGTCATTCAAAAACCGTAAATCCTACCGTTTAGGTAGACACATTGTGTGAATCAGGACAAGTTTTCCTACTACTTTTGAGAAAATCATGTCTGTAGAGTGAAATTTGTGGATGAAAACACGGTTTAAGCGAGAAAGTTTGAGCTTTTTTTTGAAGCCGCCTACACTCTAAGTTAACGACCCTCACTGGTGTGTAACGCAATAGACACCCATTCAAAAGCCGGATTTTCTCCCAGAAACCACATGGCGTTTGAACCGGGCCTGATCCGAAAGTGTAAAACCTAGCAGAAAAGTTGAATGCCAGATCCACAGAGGAGAAGTTTTCCTACGTTTTAGAGTTTGAATCATGTCTCTAGGTGAAAGCATGCCAGAGCAAAGGATGTTTGAAAAACGTTGAAAAAGTGCTTTTTTTTCAATTAATTCCATAGAAATGAATGGGGTTTTTTGGGGCGATTTTTTCGCGACTACGTCGCGAAAAAATCGTAAACTGTAGAGAAAAGTAATAGCATAGCGAGTCCGATCGAGCCGCACGTTTTGATGTATTGTTTGTCTGTGTGCGACGTACGGTTATTGAGGTATTCGAAATCAAAATTTGCGTAGGAATAATAATAATAATAATAAGAAGAAGAAATACGTAGAAGAACAATAGTTGCAGTGCTTTGCACTGCAACCTATGGGCTCCCCTAGGGGAGCCCATAGGTTGCTGTGCTGCAGCACTGCATCCTAACTAGACCGGACAATTCCCCGGGGGAAATTGTGAGAGGATGCAGTGCGCGAAGCAATTCGCTCACGCATGTTCGCTGGCCGTGAACGTGTGACCCGCAATGATGTTTCAATGCAATGATCGTGTGTGTGCTCGAGACAGCAGCCGTCATGAAGAAGACCTATTCAAGAGTATGACCAAAGTGACTACAGGCGGAAATTAGCATGTACTGCTATAACCTGGGACAGACATCTGTCCTTACCACAAGGATAATGTTTAATTTGTGCACTGTCCCTTTTAAAAATAAAATAAACTCTAAACTCTAAGAAGAGTGTTTGTAGTTTGTATGTACGAACAGAAGTGTTCCTAATAAAGTGGGCGGCTAAGGTGAGGCTGACACACAAGGGCTGGAGTTTTCTACTGTTTTTTTTATGAAGGACCAGGCCTCGAACAATGACAAATAACTCGACAACGGAAGCAGCTATTCACAAAATTCTTTCACAGTGAGCGCTAGAAGGGTCTCCTGAATAAAATGATGTATTTTTTTGTTTGTATTGTTAAAAATGAGGACGCTACAGGGAGTTAAAAACGAGTGACTTTTCAGCAACGTTTATACTGGGAGTCAATGAGGCCGCTCACCTGTGCTCTCCTCACTTTGAGGCTTGTCATTCAAAAACCGTAAATCCTATCGTTTAGGTAGACACATTGTGTGAATCAGGACAAGTTTTCCTACTACTTTTGAGAAAATCATGTCTGTAGAGTGAAATTTGTGGCTGAAAACACGGTTTTAGCGAGAAAGTTTGAGCTTTTTTTTGAAGCCGCCTACACTCTAAGCTTAAAGACCCTCACTGGTGTGTAACGCAATAGACACCCATTCAAAAGCCGGATTTTCTCCCAGAAACCACATGGCGTTTGAACCGGGCCTGATCCGAAAGTGTAAAACCTAGCAGAAAAGTTGAATGCCAGATCCACAGAGGAGAAGTTTTCCTACGTTTTAGAGTTTGAATCATGTCTCTAGGTGAAAGCATGCCAGAGCAACGGATGTTTGAAAAACGTTGAAAAAGTGCTTTTTTTTCAATTAATTCCATAGAAATGAATGGGGTTTTTTGGGGCGATTTTTTCACGACTACATCGCGAAAAAATCGTATTCTATAGAGAAAAGTAATGTACTGTTTGTTTGCATGTACTGCTATAACCTGGGACAGACATCTGTCCTTAACACAAGGATAATGTTTAATTTGTGCACTGTCCCTTTTAAAAATAAAATAAACTCTAAACTCTAAGAAGAGTGTTTGTAGTTTGTATGTACGAACAGAAGTGTTCCTAATAAAGTGGGCGGCTAAGGTGAGGCTGACACACAAGGGCTGGAGTTTTCTACTGTTTTTTTTATGAAGGACCAGGCCTCGAACAATGACAAATAACTCGACAACGGAAGCAGCTATTCACAAAATTCTTTCACAGTGAGCGCTAGAAGGGTCTCCTGAATAAAATGATGTATTTTTTTGTTTGTATTGTTAAAAATGAGGACGCTACAGGGAGTTAAAAACGAGTGACTTTTCAGCAACGTTTATACTGGGAGTCAATGAGGCCGCTCACCTGTGCTCTCCTCACTTTGAGGCTTGTCATTCGAAAACCGTAAATCCTATCGTTTAGGTAGACACATTGTGTGAATCAGGACAAGTTTTCCTACTACTTTTGAGAAAATCATGTCTGTAGAGTGAAATTTGTGGCAGAAAACACGGTTTAAGCGAGAAAGTTTGAGCTTTTTTTTGAAGCCGCCTACACTCTAATCTTAACGACCCTCACTGGTGTGTAACGCAATAGACACCCATTCAAAAGCCGGATTTTCTCCCAGAAACCACATGGTGTTTGAACCGGGCCTGATCCGAAAGTGTAAAACCTAGCAGAAAAGTTGAATGCCAGATCCACAGAGGAGAAGTTTTCCTACGTTTTAGAGTTTGAATCATGTCTCTAGGTGAAAGCATGCCAGAGCAGCGGATGTTTGAAAAACGTTGAAAAAGTGCTTTTTTTTCAATTAATTCCATAGAAATGAATGGGGTTTTTTGGGGCGATTTTTTCGCGACTACGTCGCGAAAAAATCGTATTCTATAGAGAAAAGTAATAGCATAGCGAGTCCGATCGAGCCGCACGTTTTGATATATTGTTTGTCTGTGTGCGACGTACGGTTATTGAGTTATTCGAAATCAAAATTTGCGTAGGATTAATAATAATAAGAAGAAACACGTAGAAGAACAATAGTTGCAGTGCTTTGCACTGCAACCTATGGGCTCCCCTAGGGGAGCCCATAGGTTGCTGTGCTGCAGCACTGCATCCTAACTAGACCGGACAATTCCCCGGGGGAAATTGTGAGAGGATGCAGTGCGCGAAGCAATTCGGTCACGCATGTTCGCTGGCCGTGAATGTGTGACCCGCAATGATGTTTCAATGCAATGATCGTGTGTGTGCTCGAGACAGCAGCCATCATGAAGAAGACCTATTCAAGAGTATGATCAAAGTGACTACAGGCGGAAATTAGCATGTACTGCTATAACCTGGGACAGACATCTGTCCTTAACACAAGGATAATGTTTAATTTGTGCACTGTCCCTTTTAAAAATAAAATAAACTCTAAACTCTAAGAAGAGTGTTTGTAGTTTGTATGTACGAACAGAAGTGTTCCTAATAAAGTGGGCGGCTAAGGTGAGGCTGACACACAAGGGCTGGAGTTTTCTACTGTTTTTTTTATGAAGGACCAGGCCTCGAACAATGACAAATAACTCGACAACGGAAGCAGCTATTCACAAAATTCTTTCACAGTGAGCGCTAGAAGGGTCTCCTGAATAAAATGATGTATTTTTTTGTTTGTATTGTTAAAAATGAGGACGCTACAGGGAGTTAAAAACGAGTGACTTTTCAGCAACGTTTATACTGGGAGTCAATGAGGCCGCTCACCTGTGCTCTCCTCACTTTGAGGCTTGTCATTCAAAAACCGTAAATCCTATCGTTTAGGTAGACACATTGTGTGAATCAGGACAAGTTTTCCTACTACTTTTGAGAAAATCATGTCTGTAGAGTGAAATTTGTGGCTGAAAACAGAGTTTAAGCGAGAAAGTTTGACCTTTTTTTTGAAGCCGCCTACACTCTAAGTTTAACGACCCTCACTGGTGTGTAACGCAATAGACACCCATTCAAAAGCCGGATTTTCTCCCAGAAACCACATGGCGTTTGAACCGGGCCTGATCCGAAAGTGTAAAACCTAGCAGAAAAGTTGAATGCCAGATCCACAGAGGAGAAGTTTTCCTACGTTTTAGAGTTTGAATCATGTCTCTAGGTGAAAGCATGCCAGAGCAGTGGATGTTTGAAAAACATTGAAAAAGTGCTTTTTTTTCAATTAATTCCATAGAAATGAATGGGGTTTTTTGGGGCGATTTTTTCGCGACTACGTCGCGAATAAATCGTGTTCTATAGAGAAAAGTAATAGCATAGCGAGTCCGATCGAGCCGCACGTTTTGATATATTGTTTGTCTGTGTGCGACGTACGGTTATTGAGTTACTCGAAATCAAAATTTGCGTAGGAAGAGTAACAAATATAACACTAGACTGGACAATTCCCCGGGGGAAATTGTGAGAGGATGCAGTGCGCGAAGCAATTCGGTCACGCACGTTCGCTGGCCGTGAATGTGTGACCCGCAATGATGTTTCAATGCAATGATTGTGTGTGTGCTCTAGACAGCAGCCATCATGAAGAAGAGCTATTCAAGAGCATGAACAAAGTGACTACAGGCGGAAATTAGCATGTACTGCTATAACCTGGGACAGACATCTGTCCTTACCACAAGGATAATGTTTAATTTGTGCACTGTCCCTTTTAAAAATAAAATAAACTCTAAACACTAAGAAGAGTGTTTGTAGTATGTATGTACGAACAGAAGTGTTCCTAATAAAGTGGGCGGCTAAGGTGAGGCTAAGACACACAAGGGCTGGAGTTTTCTACTGTTTTTTTATGAAGGACCAGGCCTCGAACAATAACAAATAACTCGACAACGGAAGCAGCTATTCACAAAATTCTTTCACAGTGAGCGCTAGAAGGGTCTCCTGAATAAAATGATGTATTTTTTTGTTTGTACTCTTAAAAATAACGACAATAGAGCGATTTAAAAACGAGTGACTTTTCTCTCACGTTTACAATGGGTTTCAATGAAGCCTGTCAGCTGCCCTGTCCTCAGTTTGACGCTTGTCATTCAAAAACCGTAAATCCTATCGTTTAGGTAGACACATTGTGTGAATCAGGACAAGTTTTCCTACAAGGATAATGTTTAATTTGTGCACTGTCCCTTTTAAAAATAAAATAAACTCTAAACTCTAAGAAGAGTGTTTGTAGTTTGTATGTACGAACAGAAGTGTTCCTAATAAAGTGGGCGGCTAAGGTGAGGCTGACACACAAGGGCTGGAGTTTTCTACTGTTTTTTTTATGAAGGACCAGGCCTCGAACAATGACAAATAACTCGACAACGGAAGCAGCTATTCACAAAATTCTTTCACAGTGAGCGCTAGAAGGGTCTCCTGAATAAAATGATGTATTTTTTTGTTTGTATTGTTAAAAATGAGGACGCTACAGGGAGTTAAAAACGAGTGACTTTTCAGCAACGTTTATACTGGGAGTCAATGAGGCCGCTCACCTGTGCTCTCCTCACTTTGAGGCTTGTCATTCGAAAACCGTAAATCCTATCGTTTAGGTAGACACATTGTGTGAATCAGGACAAGTTTTCCTACTACTTTTGAGAAAATCATGTCTGTAGAGTGAAATTTGTGGCAGAAAACACGGTTTAAGCGAGAAAGTTTGAGCTTTTTTTTGAAGCCGCCTACACTCTAATCTTAACGACCCTCACTGGTGTGTAACGCAATAGACACCCATTCAAAAGCCGGATTTTCTCCCAGAAACCACATGGTGTTTGAACCGGGCCTGATCCGAAAGTGTAAAACCTAGCAGAAAAGTTGAATGCCAGATCCACAGAGGAGAAGTTTTCCTACGTTTTAGAGTTTGAATCATGTCTCTAGGTGAAAGCATGCCAGAGCAGCGGATGTTTGAAAAACGTTGAAAAAGTGCTTTTTTTTCAATTAATTCCATAGAAATGAATGGGGTTTTTTGGGGCGATTTTTTCGCGACTACGTCGCGAAAAAATCGTATTCTATAGAGAAAAGTAATAGCATAGCGAGTCCGATCGAGCCGCACGTTTTGATATATTGTTTGTCTGTGTGCGACGTACGGTTATTGAGTTATTCGAAATCAAAATTTGCGTAGGATTAATAATAATAAGAAGAAACACGTAGAAGAACAATAGTTGCAGTGCTTTGCACTGCAACCTATGGGCTCCCCTAGGGGAGCCCATAGGTTGCTGTGCTGCAGCACTGCATCCTAACTAGACCGGACAATTCCCCGGGGGAAATTGTGAGAGGATGCAGTGCGCGAAGCAATTCGGTCACGCATGTTCGCTGGCCGTGAATGTGTGACCCGCAATGATGTTTCAATGCAATGATCGTGTGTGTGCTCGAGACAGCAGCCATCATGAAGAAGACCTATTCAAGAGTATGATCAAAGTGACTACAGGCGGAAATTAGCATGTACTGCTATAACCTGGGACAGACATCTGTCCTTAACACAAGGATAATGTTTAATTTGTGCACTGTCCCTTTTAAAAATAAAATAAACTCTAAACTCTAAGAAGAGTGTTTGTAGTTTGTATGTACGAACAGAAGTGTTCCTAATAAAGTGGGCGGCTAAGGTGAGGCTGACACACAAGGGCTGGAGTTTTCTACTGTTTTTTTTATGAAGGACCAGGCCTCGAACAATGACAAATAACTCGACAACGGAAGCAGCTATTCACAAAATTCTTTCACAGTGAGCGCTAGAAGGGTCTCCTGAATAAAATGATGTATTTTTTTGTTTGTATTGTTAAAAATGAGGACGCTACAGGGAGTTAAAAACGAGTGACTTTTCAGCAACGTTTATACTGGGAGTCAATGAGGCCGCTCACCTGTGCTCTCCTCACTTTGAGGCTTGTCATTCAAAAACCGTAAATCCTATCGTTTAGGTAGACACATTGTGTGAATCAGGACAAGTTTTCCTACTACTTTTGAGAAAATCATGTCTGTAGAGTGAAATTTGTGGCTGAAAACAGAGTTTAAGCGAGAAAGTTTGACCTTTTTTTTGAAGCCGCCTACACTCTAAGTTTAACGACCCTCACTGGTGTGTAACGCAATAGACACCCATTCAAAAGCCGGATTTTCTCCCAGAAACCACATGGCGTTTGAACCGGGCCTGATCCGAAAGTGTAAAACCTAGCAGAAAAGTTGAATGCCAGATCCACAGAGGAGAAGTTTTCCTACGTTTTAGAGTTTGAATCATGTCTCTAGGTGAAAGCATGCCAGAGCAGTGGATGTTTGAAAAACATTGAAAAAGTGCTTTTTTTTCAATTAATTCCATAGAAATGAATGGGGTTTTTTGGGGCGATTTTTTCGCGACTACGTCGCGAATAAATCGTGTTCTATAGAGAAAAGTAATAGCATAGCGAGTCCGATCGAGCCGCACGTTTTGATATATTGTTTGTCTGTGTGCGACGTACGGTTATTGAGTTACTCGAAATCAAAATTTGCGTAGGAAGAGTAACAAATATAACACTAGACTGGACAATTCCCCGGGGGAAATTGTGAGAGGATGCAGTGCGCGAAGCAATTCGGTCACGCACGTTCGCTGGCCGTGAATGTGTGACCCGCAATGATGTTTCAATGCAATGATTGTGTGTGTGCTCTAGACAGCAGCCATCATGAAGAAGAGCTATTCAAGAGCATGAACAAAGTGACTACAGGCGGAAATTAGCATGTACTGCTATAACCTGGGACAGACATCTGTCCTTACCACAAGGATAATGTTTAATTTGTGCACTGTCCCTTTTAAAAATAAAATAAACTCTAAACACTAAGAAGAGTGTTTGTAGTATGTATGTACGAACAGAAGTGTTCCTAATAAAGTGGGCGGCTAAGGTGAGGCTAAGACACACAAGGGCTGGAGTTTTCTACTGTTTTTTTATGAAGGACCAGGCCTCGAACAATAACAAATAACTCGACAACGGAAGCAGCTATTCACAAAATTCTTTCACAGTGAGCGCTAGAAGGGTCTCCTGAATAAAATGATGTATTTTTTTGTTTGTACTCTTAAAAATAACGACAATAGAGCGATTTAAAAACGAGTGACTTTTCTCTCACGTTTACAATGGGTTTCAATGAAGCCTGTCAGCTGCCCTGTCCTCAGTTTGACGCTTGTCATTCAAAAACCGTAAATCCTATCGTTTAGGTAGACACATTGTGTGAATCAGGACAAGTTTTCCTACAAGGATAATGTTTAATTTGTGCACTGTCCCTTTTAAAAATAAAATAAACTCTAAACTCTAAGAAGAGTGTTTGTAGTTTGTATGTACGAACAGAAGTGTTCCTAATAAAGTGGGCGGCTAAGGTGAGGCTGACACACAAGGGCTGGAGTTTTCTACTGTTTTTTTTATGAAGGACCAGGCCTCGAACAATGACAAATAACTCGACAACGGAAGCAGCTATTCACAAAATTCTTTCACACTGAGCGCTAGAAGGGTCTCCTGAATAGACTGATGTAATTTTTTTGTCTGTATTGTTAAAAATGAGGACGCTACAGGGAGTTAAAAACGAGTGACTTTTCAGCAACGTTTATAATGGGAGTCAATGAGGCCGCTCACCTGTGCTCTCCTCACTTTGAGGCTTGTCATTCAAAAACCGTAAATCCTATTGTTTAGGTAGACACATTGTGTGAATCAGGACAAGTTTTCCTCCTACTTTTGAGAAAATCATGTCTGTAGAGTGAAATTTGTGCCTGAAAACAGAGTGTAAGCGAGAAAGTTTGACCTTTTTTTTGAACCTCTCTCCACTCTGAGCTAAACAAGGTCCACTGGTGTGTAACGCAATAGACACCCATTCAAATGCCGGATTTTCTCCCAGAAACCACATGGCGTTTGACCCGGGACTGATCCGAAAGTGTAGAACCTAGCAGAAAAGTTGAAGGCCAGATCCACAGAGGAGAAGTTTTCCTACGTTTTAGAGTTTGAATCACGTCTCTAGGTGAAAGCATGCCAGAGCAGCGGATGTTTGAAAAACGTTGAAAAAGTGCTTTTTTTTCAATTAATTCCATAGAAATGAATGGGGTTTTTTTGGACGATTTTTTCGCGACTACGTCGCGAAAAAATCGTATTCTATAGAGAAAAGTAATAGCATAGCGAGTCCGATCGAGCTGCACGTTTTGATACATTGTTTGTCTGTGTGCGACGTACGGTTATTGTGTTACTCGAAATCAAAATTTGTGTAGGAAGAGTAACAAATATAACACTAGACCGGACAATTCCCCGGGGGAAATTGTGAGAGGATGCAGTGCGCGAAGCAATTCGGTCATGCATGTTTGCCGGCCGTGAATGTGTGACCAGCAATGATGTTTCAATGCAATGATCGTGTGTGTGCTTGAGACAGCAGCCGTCATGAAGGAGACCTATTCAAGAGCATGAACAAAGTGACTACAGGCGGAAATTAGCATGTACTGCTATAACCTGGGACAGACATCTGTCCTTACCACAAGGATAATGTTTAATTTGTGCACTGTCCCTTTTAAAAATAAAATAAACTCTAAACACTAAGAAGAGTGTTTGTAGTTTGTATGTACGAACAGAAGTGTTCCTAATAAAGTGGGCGGCTAAGGTGAGGCCTGTCGGCTGCCCTCTTCTCAGTTTCTCAGAGCAGCGGATGTTTGAAAAAGTGCTTTTTTTTCCAATTAATTCCATAGAAATTAATGGGTTTTTTTTGGGACAAGTGTGACTACTACTTCTGAGAAAATTATGTCTGTAGTGTGAAATTTGTGGCTGAAAACAGTTTAAGTTTGAAATTTTGAGCATGTAAGTGTAGAACCTAGCAGAAAAGTTGAATGACAGATCCACAGAGGAGAAGTTTTCCTACGTTTTAGAGTTTGAATCACGTCTCTAGGTGAAAGCATGCCAGAGCAGCAGACGTTTGAAAAACGTTGAAAAAGTGCTTTTTTTCAATTAATTCCATAGAAATGAATGGGGTTTTTTTGTGACGATTTTTTTTTTTATAACCTGGGACAGACATCTGATCTTAACACAAGGATAATGTTTAATTTGTGCACTGTCCCTTTTAAAAATAAAATAAATTCTAAACTCTAAGAAGAGTGTTTGTAGTTTGTATGTACGAACAGAAGTGTTCCTAATAAAGTGGGCGGCTAAGGTGAGGCTGCCACACAAGGGCTGGAGTTTTCTACTGTTTTTTTATGAAGGACCAGGCCTCGAACAATGACAAATAACTCGACAACGGAAGCAGCTATTCACAAAATTCTTTCACAGTGAGCGCTAGAAGGGTCTCCTGAATAAAATGATGTATTTTTTTGTTTGTATTGTTAAAAATGAGGACGCTACAGGGAGTTAAAAACGAGTGACTTTTCAGCAACGTTTATACTGGGAGTCAATGAGGCCGCTCACCTGTGCTCTCCTCACTTTGAGGCTTGTCATTCAAAAACCGTAAATCCTATCGTTTAGGTAGACACATTGTGTGAATCAGGACAAGTTTTCCTACTACTTTTGAGAAAATCATGTCTGTAGAGTGAAATTTGTGGCTGAAAACGGAGTTTAAGCGAGAAAGTTTGACCTTTTTTTTGAAGCCGCCTACACTCTAAGTTTAACGACCCTCACTGGTGTGTAACGCAATAGACACCCATTCAAAAGCCGGATTTTCTCCCAGAAACCACATGGCGTTTGAACCGGGCCTGATCCGAAAGTGTAAAACCTAGCAGAAAAGTTGAATGCCAGATCCACAGAGGAGAAGTTTTCCTACGTTTTAGAGTTTGAATCATGTCTCTAGGTGAAAGCATGCCAGAGCAGTGGATGTTTGAAAAACATTGAAAAAGTGCTTTTTTTTCAATTAATTCCATAGAAATGAATGGGGTTTTTTGGGGCGATTTTTTCGCGACTACGTCGCGAAAAAATCGTATTCTACAGAGAAAAGTAATAGCATAGCGAGTCCGATCGAGCCGCACGTTTTGATATATTGTTTGTCTGTGTGCGACGTACGGTTATTGAGTTATTCGAAATCAAAATTTGCGTAGGAATAATAATAAGAAGAAGAAGAAGAAGAAATACGTAGAAGAACAATAGTTGCAGTGCTTTGCACTGCAACCTATGGGCTCCCCTAGGGGAGCCCATAGGTTGCTGTGCTGCAGCACTGCATCCTAACTAGACCGGACAATTCCCCGGGGGAAATTGTGAGAGGATGCAGTGCGCGAAGCAATTCGCTCACGCATGTTCGCTGGCCGTGAATGTGTGACCCGCAATGATGTTTCAATGCAATGATCGTGTGTGTGCTCGAGACAGCAGCCATCATGAAGAAGACCTATTCAAGAGTATGACCAAAGTGACTACAGGCGGAAATTAGCATGTACTGCTATAACCTGGGACAGACATCTGTCCTTAACACAAGGATAATGTTTAATTTGTGCACTGTCACTTTTAAAAATAAAATAAACTCTAAACTCTAAGAAGAGTGTTTGTAGTTTGTATGTACGAACAGAAGTGTTCCTAATAAAGTGGGCGGCTAAGGTGAGGCTGACACACAAGGGCTGGAGTTTTCTACTGTTTTTTTTATGAAGGACCAGGCCTCGAACAATGACAAATAACTCGACAACGGAAGCAGCTATTCACAAAATTCTTTCACAGTGAGCGCTAGAAGGGTCTCCTGAATAAAATGATGTATTTTTTTGTTTGTACTCTTAAAAATAACGACACTAGAGCGATTTAAATACGAGTGACTTTTCACTCACGTTTATAATGTGAGTCAATGAGCTAAGAAACACAAGGTCTTGAATATTGTGCTGTGTTTTACTACGGACCAGACCTCGAACAATGACAAATAACTCGACAACGGAAGCAGCTATTCACAAAATTCTTTCACACTGAGCGCTAGAAGGGTCTCCTGAATAAAATGATGTATTTTTTTGTTTGTACTCTTTAAAATAACGACACTAGAGCGATTTAAAAACGAGTGACTTTTCACTCATGTTTATAATGTGTGTCAATGACCTAAGACACACAAGGTCTTGAATATTGTGCTGTGTTTTACTACGGACCAGACCTCGAACAATGACAAATAACTCGACAACGGAAGCAGCTATTCACAAAATTCTTTCACACTGAGCGCTAGAAGGGTCTCCTGAATAAAATGATGTATTTTTTTGTTTGTACTCTTAAAAATAACGACACTAGAGCGATTTAAAAACGAGTGACTTTTCACTCACGTTTATAATGTGAGTCAATGAGCTAAGAAACACAAGGTCTTGAATATTGTGCTGTGTTTTACTACGGACCAGACCTCGAACAATGACAAATAACTCGACAACGGAAGCAGCTATTCACAAAATTCTTTCACAGTGAGCGCTAGAACGGTCTCCTGAATAAAATTATGTATTTTTTTGTTTGTACTCTTAAAAATAACGACACTAGAGCGATTTAAAAACGAGTGACTTTTCTATCCCGTTTATAATGCATGTCAATGAGCTAAAACACACAAGGTCTTGAATTTTGGGCTGTGTTTTACTACAGACCAGACCTCGAACAATGACAAATAACTCGACAACGGAAGCAGCTATTCACAAAATTCTTTCACAGTGAGCGCTAGAAGGGTCTCCTGAATAAAATGATGTATTTTTTTGTTTGTATTGTTAAAAATGAGGACGCTACAGGGAGTTAAAAACGAGTGACTTTTCAGCAACGTTTATACTGGGAGTCAATGAGGCCGCTCACCTGTGCTCTCCTCACTTTGAGGCTTGTCATTCAAAAACCGTAAATCCTACCGTTTAGGTAGACACATTGTGTGAATCAGGACAAGTTTTCCTACTACTTTTGAGAAAATCATGTCTGTAGAGTGAAATTTGTGGATGAAAACACAGTTTAAGTGAGAAATTTTGAGCTTTTTTTTGAAGCCGCCTACACTCTGAGTTAACGAGGCGCACTGGTGTGTAACGCAATAGACACCCATTCAAAAGCCGGATTTTCTCCCAGAAACCACATGGCGTTTGAACCGGGCCTGATCCGAAAGTGTAAAACCTAGCAGAAAAGTTGAATGCCAGATCCACAGAGGAGAAGTTTTCCTACGTTTTAGAGTTTGAATCATGTCTCTAGGTGAAAGCATGCCAGAGCAGCGGATGTTTGAAAAACGTTGAAAAAGTGCTTTTTTTTCAATTAATTCCATAGAAATGAATGGGGTTTTTTGGGGCGATTTTTTCGCGACTACGTCGCGAAAAAATCGTAAACTGTAGAGAAAAGTAATAGCATAGCGAGTCCGATCGAGCCGCACGTTTTGATGTATTGTTTGTCTGTGTGCGACGTACGGTTATTGAGGTATTCGAAATCAAAATTTGCGTAGGAATAATAAGTTTAACTAGACTGGACAATTCCCCGGGGGAAATTGTGAGAGGATGCAGTGCGCGAAGCAATTCGGTCACGCATGTTCGCTGGCCGTGAATGTGTGACCCGCAATGATGTTTCAATGCAATGATCGTGTGTGTGCTCGAGACAGCAGCCATCATGAAGAAGACCTATTCAAGAGTATGACCAAAGTGACTACAGGCGGAAATTAGCATGTACTGCTATAACCTGGGACAGACATCTGTCCTTAACACAAGGATAATGTTTAATTTGTGCACTGTCCCTTTTAAAAATAAAATAAACTCTAAACTCTAAGAAGAGTGTTTGTAGTTTGTATGTACGAACAGAAGTGTTCCTAATAAAGTGGGCGGCTAAGGTGAGGCTGACACACAAGGGCTGGAGTTTTCTACTGTTTTTTTTATGAAGGACCAGGCCTCGAACAATGACAAATAACTCGACAACGGAAGCAGCTATTCACAAAATTCTTTCACAGTGAGCGCTAGAAGGGTTTCCTGAATAAAATGATGTATTTTTTTGTTTGTATTGTTAAAAATGAGGACGCTACAGGGAGTTAAAAACGAGTGACTTTTCAGCAACGTTTATACTGGGAGTCAATGAGGCCGCTCACCTGTGCTCTCCTCACTTTGAGGCTTGTCATTCAAAAACCGTAAATCCTATCGTTTAGGTAGACACATTGTGTGAATCAGGACAAGTTTTCCTACTACTTTTGAGAAAATAATGTCTGTAGAGTGAAATTTGTGGATGAAAACGGAGTTTAAGCGAGAAAGTTTGACCTTTTTTTTGAAGCCGCCTACACTCTAAGCTAAACGACCCTCACTGGTGTGTAACGCAATAGACACCCATTCAAAAGCCGGATTTTCTGTCAGAACCCACATGGCGTTTGACCCGGGACTGATCCGAAAGTGTAGAACCTAGCAGAAAAGTTGAATGCCAGATCCACAGAGGAGAAGTTTACCTACGTTTTAGAGTTTGAATCATGTCTCTAGGTGAAAGCATGCCAGAGGAACGGATGTTTGAAAAACGTTGAAAAAGTGCTTTTTTTTCAATTAATTCCATAGAAATGAATGGGGTTTTTTGGGGCGATTTTTTCACGACTACGTCGCGAAAAAATCGTATTCTATAGAGAAAAGTAATGTACTGTTTGTTTGCATGTACTGCTATAACCTGGGACAGACATCTGTCCTTAACACAAGGATAATGTTTAATTTGTGCACTGTCCCTTTTAAAAATAAAATAAACTCTAAACTCTAAGAAGAGTGTTTGTAGTTTGTATGTACGAACAGAAGTGTTCCTAATAAAGTGGGCGGCTAAGGTGAGGCTGACACATCAAGGGCTGGAGTTTTCTACTGTTTTTTTATGAAGGACCAGGCCTCGAACAATGACAAATAACTCGACAACGGAAGCAGCTATTCACAAAATTCTTTCACAGTGAGCGCTAGAAGGGTCTCCTGAATAAAATGATGTATTTTTTTGTTTGTATTGTTAAAAATGAGGACGCTACAGGGAGTTAAAAACGAGTGACTTTTCAGCAACATTTATACTGGGAGTCAATGAGGCCGCTCACCTGTGCTCTCCTCACTTTGAGGCTTGTCATTCAAAAACCGTAAATCCTACCGTTTAGGTAGACACATTGTGTGAATCAGGACAAGTTTTCCTACTACTTTTGAGAAAATAATGTCTGTAGAGTGAAATTTGTGGCTGAAAACGGAGTTTAAGCGAGAAAGTTTGACCTTTTTTTTGAAGCCGCCTACACTCTAAGTTTAACGACCCTCACTGGTGTGTAACGCAATAGACACCCATTCAAAAGCCGGATTTTCTCCCAGAAACCACATGGCGTTTGAACCGGGCCTGATCCGAAAGTGTAAAACCTAGCAGAAAAGTTGAATGCCAGATCCACAGAGGAGAAGTTTTCCTACGTTTTAGAGTTTGAATCATGTCTCTAGGTGAAAGCATGCCAGAGCAGTGGATGTTTGAAAAACATTGAAAAAGTGCTTTTTTTTCAATTAATTCCATAGAAATGAATGGGGTTTTTTGGGGCGATTTTTTCGCGACTACGTCGCGAAAAAATCGTATTCTATAGAGAAAAGTAATAGCATAGCGAGTCCGATCGAGCCGCACGTTTTGATATATTGTTTGTCTGTGTGCGACGTACGGTTATTGAGTTATTCGAAATCAAAATTTGCGTAGGAATAATAAATATAAGAACTAGACCGGACAATTCCCCGGGGGAAATTGTGAGAGGATGCAGTGCGCGAAGCAATTCGCTCACGCATGTTCGCTGGCCGTGAACGCGTGACCCGCAATGATGTTTCAATGCAATGATCGTGTGTGTGCTCGAGACAGCAGCCATCATGAAGAAGACCTATTCAAGAGTATGACCAAAGTGACTACAGGCGGAAATTAGCATGTACTGCTATAACCTGGGACAGACATCTGTCCTTAACACAAGGGTAATGTTTAATTTGTGCACTGTCCCTTTTAAAAATAAAATAAACTCTAAACTCTAAGAAGAGTGTTTGTAGTTTGTATGTACGAACAGAAGTGTTCCTAATAAAGTGGGCGGCTAAGGTGAGGCTGACACACAAGGGCTGGAGTTTTCTACTGTTTTTTTTATGAAGGACCAGGCCTCGAACAATGACAAATAACTCGACAACGGAAGCAGCTATTCACAAAATTCTTTCACAGTGAGCGCTAGAAGGGTCTCCTGAATAAAATGATGTATTTTTTTGTTTGTACTCTTAAAAATAACGACAATAGAGCGATTTAAAAACGAGTGACTTTTCTCTCATGTTTACAATGGGTTTCAATGAAGCCTGTCAGCTGCCCTGTCCTCAGTTTGACGCTTGTCATTCAAAAACAGTAAATCCTATCGTTTAGGTAGACACATTGTGTGAATCAGGACAAGTTTTCCTACAAGGATAATGTTTAATTTGTGCACTGTCCCTTTTAAAAATAAAATAAACTCTAAACTCTAAGAAGAGTGTTTGTAGTTTGTATGTACGAACAGAAGTGTTCCTAATAAAGTGGGCGGCTAAGGTGAGGCTGACACACAAGGGCTGGAGTTTTCTACTGTTTTTTTTATGAAGGACCAGGCCTCGAACAATGACAAATAACTCGACAACGGAAGCAGCTATTCACAAAATTCTTTCACAGTGAGCGCTAGATGGGTTTCCTGAATAAAATGATGTATTTTTTTGTTTGTATTGTTAAAAATGAGGACGCTACAGGGAGTTAAAAACGAGTGACTTTTCAGCAACGTTTATACTGGGAGTCAATGAGGCCGCTCACCTGTGCTCTCCTCACTTTGAGGCTTGTCATTCAAAAACCGTAAATCCTATCGTTTAGGTAGACACATTGTGTGAATCAGGACAAGTTTTCCTACTACTTTTGAGAAAATCATGTCTGTAGAGTGAAATTTGTGGCGGAAAACACGGTTTAAGCGAGAAAGTTTGAGCTTTTTTTTGAAGCCGCCTACACTCTAAGCTTAAAGACCCTCACTGGTGTGTAACGCAATAGACACCCATTCAAAAGCCGGATTTTCTCCCAGAAACCACATGGCGTTTGAACCGGGACTGATCCGAAAGTGTAAAACCTAGCAGAAAAGTTGAATGCCAGATCCACAGAGGAGAAGTTTTCCTACGTTTTAGAGTTTGAATCATGTCTCTAGGTGAAAGCATGCCAGAGCAACGGATGTTTGAAAAACGTTGAAAAAGTGCTTTTTTTTCAATTAATTCCATAGAAATGAATGGGGTTTTTTGGGGCGATTTTTTCACGACTACGTCGCGAAAAAATCGTATTCTATAGAGAAAAGTAATGTACTGTTTGTTTGCATGTACTGCTATAACCTGGGACAGACATCTGTCCTTAACACAAGGATAATGTTTAATTTGTGCACTGTCCCTTTTAAAAATAAAATAAACTCTATACTCTAAGAAGAGTGTTTGTAGTTTGTATGTACGAACAGAAGTGTTCCTAATAAAGTGGGCGGCTAAGGTGAGGCTGACACATCAAGGGCTGGAGTTTTCTACTGTTTTTTTATGAAGGACCAGGCCTCGAACAATGACAAATAACTCGACAACGGAAGCAGCTATTCACAAAATTCTTTCACAGTGAGCGCTAGAAGGGTCTCCTGAATAAAATGATGTATTTTTTGGTTTGTATTGTTAAAAATGAGGACGCTACAGGGAGTTAAAAACGAGTGACTTTTCAGCAACATTTATACTGGGAGTCAATGAGGCTGCTCACCTGTGCTCTCCTCACTTTGAGGCTTGTCATTCAAAAACCGTAAATCCTACCGTTTAGGTAGACACATTGTGTGAATCAGGACAAGTTTTCCTACTACTTTTGAGAAAATAATGTCTGTAGAGTGAAATTTGTGGCTGAAAACGGAGTTTAAGCGAGAAAGTTTGACCTTTTTTTTGAAGCCGCCTACACTCTAAGTTTAACGACCCTCACTGGTGTGTAACGCAATAGACACCCATTCAAAAGCCGGATTTTCTCCCAGAAACCACATGGCGTTTGAACCGGGCCTGATCCGAAAGTGTAAAACCTAGCAGAAAAGTTGAATGCCAGATCCACAGAGGAGAAGTTTTCCTACGTTTTAGAGTTTGAATCATGTCTCTACGTGAAAGCATGCCAGAGCAGTGGATGTTTGAAAAACATTGAAAAAGTGCTTTTTTTTCAATTAATTCCATAGAAATGAATGGGGTTTTTTGGGGCGATTTTTTCGCGACTACGTCGCGAAAAAATCGTATTCTATAGAGAAAAGTAATAGCATAGCGAGTCCGATCGAGCCGCACGTTTTGATATATTGTTTGTCTGTGTGCGACGTACGGTTATTGAGTTATTCGAAATCAAAATTTGCGTAGGAATAATAAGAAGAAGAAGAAATACGTAGAAGAACAATAGTTGCAGTGCTTTGCACTGCAACCTATGGGCTCCCCTAGGGGAGCCCATAGGTTGCTGTGCTGCAGCACTGCATCCTAATAAGAAGAAGAAGAAGAAACACGTAGAAGAACAATAGTTGCAGTGCTTTGCACTGCAACCTATGGGCTCCCCTAGGGGAGCCCATAGGTTGCTGTGCTGCAGCACTGCATCCTAATAATAATAATAATAAGAAGAAGAAACACGTAGAAGAACAATAGTTGCAGTGCTTTGCACTGCAACCTATGGGCTCCCCTAGGGGAGCCCATAGGTTGCTGTGCTGCAGCACTGCATCCTAACTAGACCGGACAATTCCCCGGGGGAAATTGTGAGAGGATGCAGTGCGCGAAGCAATTCGGTCATGCATGTTTGCCGGCCGTGAATGTGTGACCAGCAATGATGTTTCAATGCAATGATCGTGTGTGTGCTTGAGACAGCAGCCGTCATGAAGGAGACCTATTCAAGAGCATGAACAAAGTGACTACAGGCGGAAATTAGCATGTACTGCTATAACCTGGGACAGACATCTGTCCTTACCACAAGGATAATGTTTAATTTGTGCACTGTCCCTTTTAAAAATAAAATAAACTCTAAACACTAAGAAGAGTGTTTGTAGTTTGTATGTACGAACAGAAGTGTTCCTAATAAAGTGGGCGGCTAAGGTGAGGCCTGTCGGCTGCCCTCTTCTCAGTTTCTCAGAGCAGCGGATGTTTGAAAAAGTGCTTTTTTTTCCAATTAATTCCATAGAAATTAATGGGGGTTTTTTGGGACAAGTGTGACTACTACTTCTGAGAAAATTATGTCTGTAGTGTGAAATTTGTGGCTGAAAACAGTTTAAGTTTGAAATTTTGAGCATGTAAGTGTAGAACCTAGCAGAAAAGTTGAATGACAGATCCACAGAGGAGAAGTTTTCCTACGTTTTAGAGTTTGAATCACGTCTCTAGGTGAAAGCATGCCAGAGCAGCAGACGTTTGAAAAACGTTGAAAAAGTGCTTTTTTTCAATTAATTCCATAGAAATGAATGGGGTTTTTTTGTGACGATTTTTTTTTTATAACCTGGGACAGACATCTGATCTTAACACAAGGATAATGTTTAATTTGTGCACTGTCCCTTTTAAAAATAAAATAAACTCTAAACTCTAAGAAGAGTGTTTGTAGTTTGTATGTACGAACAGAAGTGTTCCTAATAAAGTGGGCGGCTAAGGTGAGGCTGCCACACAAGGGCTGGAGTTTTCTACTGTTTTTTTATGAAGGACCAGGCCTCGAACAATGACAAATAACTCGACAACGGAAGCAGCTATTCACAAAATTCTTTCACAGTGAGCGCTAGAAGGGTCTCCTGAATAAAATGATGTATTTTTTTGTTTGTATTGTTAAAAATGAGGACGCTACAGGGAGTTAAAAACGAGTGACTTTTCAGCAACGTTTATACTGGGAGTCAATGAGGCCGCTCACCTGTGCTCTCCTCACTTTGAGGCTTGTCATTCAAAAACCGTAAATCCTATCGTTTAGGTAGACACATTGTGTGAATCAGGACAAGTTTTCCTACTACTTTTGAGAAAATCATGTCTGTAGAGTGAAATTTGTGGCTGAAAACAGAGTTTAAGCGAGAAAGTTTGACCTTTTTTTTGAAGCCGCCTACACTCTAAGATAATGACCTTCACTGGTGTGTAACGCAATAGACACCCATTCAAAAGCCGGATTTTCTCCCAGAAACCACATGGCGTTTGAACCGGGCCTGATCCGAAAGTGTAAAACCTAGCAGAAAAGTTGAATGCCAGATCCACAGAGGAGAAGTTTTCCTACGTTTTAGAGTTTGAATCATGTCTCTAGGTGAAAGCATGCCAGAGCAGTGGATGTTTGAAAAACATTGAAAAAGTGCTTTTTTTTCAATTAATTCCATAGAAATGAATGGGGTTTTTTGGGGCGATTTTTTCGCGACTACGTCGCGAAAAAATCGCAATCTATAGAGAAAAGTAATAGCATAGCGAGTCCGATCGAGCCGCACGTTTTGATATATTGTTTGTCTGTGTGCGACGTACGGTTATTGAGTTATTCGAAATCAAAATTTGCGTAGGAATAATAAGAAGAAGAAGAAGAAGAAGAAATACGTAGAAGAACAATAGTTGCAGTGCTTTGCACTGCAACCTATGGGCTCCCCTAGGGGAGCCCATAGGTTGCTGTGCTGCAGCACTGCATCCTAACTAGACCGGACAATTCCCCGGGGGAAATTGTGAGAGGATGCAGTGCGCGAAGCAATTCGCTCACGCATGTTCGCTGGCCGTGAACGCGTGACCCGCAATGATGTTTCAATGCAATGATCGTGTGTGTGCTCGAGACAGCAGCCATCATGAAGAAGACCTATTCAAGAGTATGACCAAAGTGACTACAGGCGGAAATTAGCATGTACTGCTATAACCTGGGACAGACATCTGTCCTTAACACAAGGATAATGTTTAATTTGTGCACTGTCCCTTTTAAAAATAAAATAAACTCTAAACTCTAAGAAGAGTGTTTGTAGTTTGTATGTACGAACAGAAGTGTTCCTAATAAAGTGGGCGGCTAAGGTGAGGCTGACACACAAGGGCTGGAGTTTTCTACTGTTTTTTTATGAAGGACCAGGCCTCGAACAATGACAAATAACTCGACAACGGAAGCAGCTATTCACAAAATTCTTTCACAGTGAGCGCTAGAAGGGTCTCCTGAATAAAATGATGTATTTTTTTGTTTGTATTGTTAAAAATGAGGACGCTACAGGGAGTTAAAAACGAGTGACTTTTCAGCAACGTTTATACTGGGAGTCAATGAGGCCGCTCACCTGTGCTCTCCTCACTTTGAGGCTTGTCATTCAAAAACCGTAAATCCTATCGTTTAGGTAGACACATTGTGTGAATCAGGACAAGTTTTCCTACTACTTTTGAGAAAATCATGTCTGTAGAGTGAAATTTGTGGCTGAAAACAGAGTTTAAGCGAGAAAGTTTGACCTTTTTTTTTAACCTCTCTCCACTCTGAGCATAACGAGGTCCACTGGTGTGTAACGCAATAGACACCCATAAAAAGCCGGATTTTCTCCCGGAACCAACATGGCGTTTGAGCCGGGACTGATCCGAAAGTGTAGAACCTAGCAGAAAAGTTGAAGGTCAGATCCACAGAGGAGAAGTTTTCCTACGTTTTAGAGTTTGAATCACGTCTCTAGGTGAAAGCATGCCAGAGCAGCGGATGTTTGAAAAACGTTGAAAAAGTGCTTTTTTTTCAATTAATTCCATCGAAATGAATGGGGTTTTTTTGGACGATTTTTTCGCGACTACGTCGCGAAAAAATCGTATTCTATAGAGAAAAGTAATAGCATAGCGAGTCCGATCGAGCCGCACGTTTTGATACATTGTTTGTCTGTGTGCGACGTACGGTTATTGTGTTACTCGAAATCAAAATTTGTGTAGGAAGAGTAACAAATATAACACTAGACCGGACAATTCCCCGGGGGAAATTGTGAGAGGATGCAGTGCGCGAAGCAATTCGCTCACGCATGTTCGCTGGCCGTGAACGCGTGACCCGCAATGATGTTTCAATGCAATGATCGTGTGTGTGCTCGAGACAGCAGCCATCATGAAGAAGACCTATTCAAGAGTATGACCAAAGTGACTACAGGCGGAAATTAGCATGTACTGCTATAACCTGGGACAGACATCTGTCCTTAACACAAGGATAATGTTTAATTTGTGCACTGTCCCTTTTAAAAATAAAATAAACTCTAAACTCTAAGAAGAGTGTTTGTAGTTTGTATGTACGAACAGAAGTGTTCCTAATAAAGTGGGTGGCTAAGGTGAGGCTGACACACAAGGGCTGGAGTTTTCTACTGTTTTTTTTATGAAGGACCAGGCCTCGAACAATCACAAATAACTCGACAACGGAAGCAGCTATTCACAAAATTCTTTCACAGTGAGCGCTAGAAGGGTCTCCTGAATAAAATGATGTATTGTTTGTATTGTTAAAAATGAGGACGCTACAGGGAGTTAAAAACGAGTGACTTTTCAGCAACGTTTATACTGGGAGTCAATGAGGCCGCTCACCTGTGCTCTCCTGACTTTGAGGCTTGTCATTCAAAAACCGTAAATCCTATCGTTTAGGTAGACACATTGTGTGAATCAGGACAAGTTTTCCTACTACTTTTGAGAAAATCATGTCTGTAGAGTGAAATTTGTGGCTGAAAACAGAGTTTAAGCGAGAAAGTTTGACCTTTTTTTTGAACCTCTCTCCACTCTGACCTTAACGAGGTCCACTGGTGTGTAACGCAATAGACACCCATTCAAAAGCCAGATTTTCTCCCAGAAACCACATGGCGTTTGACCCGGGACTGATCCGAAAGTGTAGAACCTAGCAGAAAAGTTGAATGCCAGATCCACAGAGGAGAAGTTTTCCTACGTTTTAGAGTTTGAATCACGTCTCTAGGTGAAAGCATGCCAGAGCAGCGGATGTTTGAAAAACGTTGAAAAAGTGCTTCTTTTTCAATTAATTCCATAGAAATGAATGGGGTTTTTTTTGGACGATTTTTTCGCGACTACGTCGCGAAAAAATCGTATTCTATAGAGAAAAGTAATAGCATAGCGAGTCCGATCGAGCCGCACGTTTTGATACATTGTTTGTCTGTGTGCGACGTACGGTTATTGTGTTACTCGAAATCAAAATTTGTGTAGGAAGAGTAACAAATATAACACTAGACCGGACAATTCCCCGGGGGAAATTGTGAGAGGATGCAGTGCGCGAAGCAATTCGGTCACGCATGTTTGCTGGCCGTGAATGTGTGACCCGCAATGATGTTTCAATGCAATGATTGTGTGTGTGCTCGAGACAGCAGCCGTCATGAAGAAGAGCTATTCAAGAGCATGAACAAAGTGACTACAGGCGGAAATTAGCATGTACTGCTATAACCTGGGACAGACATCTGTCCTTACCACAAGGATAATGTTTAATTTGTGCACTGTCCCTTTTAAAAATAAAATAAACTCTAAACTCTAAGAAGAGTGTTTGTAGTTTGTATGTACGAACAGAAGTGTTCCTAATAAAGTGGGCGGCTAAGGTGAGGCTAAGACACATAAGGGCTGGAGTTTTCTACTGTTTTTTTATGAAGGACCAGGCCTCGAACAATGACAAATAACTCGACAACGGAAGCAGCTATTCACAAAATTCTTTCACACTGAGCGCTAGAAGGGTCTCCTGAATAGACTGATGTAATTTTTTTGTCTGTCTTGTTAAAAATGAGGACGCTACAGGGAGTTAAAAACGAGTGACTTTTCAGCAACGTTTATAATGGGAGTCCATGAGGCCGCTCACCTGTGCTCTCCTCACTTTGAGGCTTGTCATTCAAAAACCGTAAATAATATCGTTTAGGTAGACACATTGTGTGAATCAGGACAAGTTTTCCTACTACTTTTGAGAAAATCATGTCTGTAGAGTGAAATTTGTGGCTGAAAACAGAGTTTAAGCGAGAAAGTTTGACCTTTTTTTTGAACCTCTCTCCACTCTGACCTTAACGAGGTCCACTGGTGTGTAACGCAATAGACACCCATTCAAAAGCCGGATTTTCTCCCAGAAACCACATGGCGTTTGACCCGGGACTGATCCGAAAGTGTAGAACCTAGCAGAAAAGTTGAATGCCAGATCCACAGAGGAGAAGTTTTCCTACGTTTTAGAGTTTGAATCACGTCTCTAGGTGAAAGCATGCCAGAGCAGCGGACGTTTGAAAAACGTTGAAAAAGTGCATTTTTTTCAATTAATTCCATAGAAATGAATGGGGTTTTCTTGGACGATTTTTTCGCGACTACGTCGCGAAAAAATCGCAATCTATAGAGAAAAGTAATAGCATAGCGAGTCCGATCGAGCCGCACGTTTTGATACATTGTTTGTCTGTGTGCGACGTACGGTTATTGTGTTACTCGAAATCAAAATTTGTGTAGGAAGAGTAACAAATATAACACTAGACCGGACAATTCCCCGGGGGAAATTGTGAGAGGATGCAGTGCGCGAAGCAATTCGGTCACGCATGTTCGCTGGCCGTGAACGTGTGACCTGCAATGACGTTTCAATGCAATGATTGTGTGTGTGCTTGAGACAGCAGCCATCATGAAGAAGAGCTATTCAACAGTATGAACAAAGTGACTACAGGCGGAAATTAGCATGTACTGCTTTAACCTGGGACAGACATCTGTCCTTACCACAAGGATAATGTTTAATTTGTGCACTGTCCCTTTTAAAAATAAAATAAACTCTAAGAAGAGTGTTTGTAGTTTGTATGTACGAACAGAAGTGTTCCTAATAAAGTGGGCGGCTAAGGTGAGGCCTGTCGGCTGATCTCTTCTCAGTTTCTCAGAGCAGCGGATGTTTGAAAAAGTGCTTTTTTTTTCCAATTAATTCCATAGAAATGAATGGGGTTTTTTTGGGACAAGTGTGACTACTACTTTTGAGAAAATTATGTCTGTAGTGTGAAATTTGTGGCTGAAAACAGTTTAAGTTTGAAATTTTGAGCATGATGTGTGTGTGCTTGAGACAGCTTTTCCCTCTGCCCCGTCACTGGCCCCAATCGGCATGGTGACGGGCCTGAACAGGAGAGTTAAGAGACACACACAAGATTATGTCAGGTTTCTGCTGTGTTTTGCTAAGAAGTAGGCCTCGAACAATCACAAATAACTCGACAACGAAAGCTTCTATTCACAAAATTCTTTCACAGTGAGCGCTAGAAGGGTCTCCTGAATAAAATGATGTATTTTTTTGTTTGTACTCTTAAAAATAACGACAATAGAGTGATTTAAAAACGAGTGACTTTTCTCTCATGTTTACAATGGGTTTCAATGAAGCCTGTCAGCTGCCCTGTCCTCAGTTTGACGCTTGTCATTGAAAAACCGTAAATCCTATCGTTTAGGTAGACACATTGAGTGAATCAGGACAAGTTTTCCTACAAGGATAATGTTTAATTTGTGCACTGTCCCTTTTAAAAATAAAATAAACTCTAAACTCTAAGAAGAGTGTTTGTAGTTTGTATGTACGAACAGAAGTGTTCCTAATAAAGTGGGCGGCTAAGGTGAGGCTGACACACAAGGGCTGGAGTTTTCTACTGTTTTTTTTATGAAGGACCAGGCCTCGAACAATGACAAATAACTCGACAACGGAAGCAGCTATTCACAAAATTCTTTCACAGTGAGCGCTAGAAGGGTCTCCTGAATAAAATGATGTATTTTTTTGTTTGTATTGTTAAAAATGAGGACGCTACAGGGAGTTAAAAACGAGTGACTTTTCAGCAACGTTTATACTGGGAGTCAATGAGGCCGCTCACCTGTGCTCTCCTCACTTTGAGGCTTGTCATTCAAAAACCGTAAATCCTATCGTTTAGGTAGACACATTGTGTGAATCAGGACAAGTTTTCCTACTACTTTTGAGAAAATCATGTCTGTAGAGTGAAATTTGTGGCTGAAAACACGGTTTAAGCGAGAAAGTTTGAGCTTTTATTTCAAACTGTCTGCACTCTAATTTTAATGACCCTCACTGGTGTGTAACGCAATAGACACCCATTCAAAAGCCGGATTTTCTCCCAGAAACCACATGGCGTTTGAACCGGGCCTGATCCGAAAGTGTAAAACCTAGCAGAAAAGTTGAATGCCAGATCCACAGAGGAGAAGTTTTCCTACGTTTTAGAGTTTGAATCATGTCTCTAGGTGAAAGCATGCCAGAGCAGCGGATGTTTGAAAAACGTTGAAAAAGTGCTTTTTTTTCAATTAATTCCATAGAAATGAATGGGGTTTTTTTGGGCCATTTTTTCGCGACTACGTCGCGAAAAAATCGCAATCTGTAGAGAAAGGTAATAGCATAGCGAGTCCGATCGACCCGCACGTTTTGATTTATTGTTTGTCTGTGTGCGACGTACGGTTATTGAGTTAATCGAAATCGAAATTTGTGTAGGAAGAGTAACAAATATAACACTAGACCGGACAATTCCCCGGGGGAAATTGTGAGAGGATGCAGTGCGCGAAGCAATTCGGTCATGCATGTTTGCCGGCCGTGAATGTGTGACCAGCAATGATGTTTCAATGCAATGATCGTGTGTGTGCTTGAGACAGCAGCCGTCATGAAGGAGACCTATTCAAGAGCATGAACAAAGTGACTACAGGCGGAAATTAGCATGTACTGCTATAACCTGGGACAGACATCTGTCCTTACCACAAGGATAATGTTTAATTTGTGCACTGTCCCTTTTAAAAATAAAATAAACTCTAAACACTCAGAAGAGTGTTTGTAGTTTGTATGTACGAACAGAAGTGTTCCTAATAAAGTGGGCGGCTAAGGTGAGGCCTGTCGGCTGCCCTCTTCTCAGTTTCTCAGAGCAGCGGATGTTTGAAAAAGTGCTTTTTTTTCCAATTAATTCCATAGAAATTAATGGGTTTTTTTTGGGACAAGTGTGACTACTACTTCTGAGAAAATTATGTCTGTAGTGTGAAATTTGTGGCTGAAAACAGTTTAAGTTTGAAATTTTGAGCATGTAAGTGTAGAACCTAGCAGAAAAGTTGAATGACAGATCCACAGAGGAGAAGTTTTCCTACGTTTTAGAGTTTGAATCACGTCTCTAGGTGAAAGCATGCCAGAGCAGCAGACGTTTGAAAAACGTTGAAAAAGTGCTTTTTTTCAATTAATTCCATAGAAATGAATGGGGTTTTTTTGTGACGATTTTTTTTTTTATAACCTGGGACAGACATCTGATCTTAACACAAGGATAATGTTTAATTTGTGCACTGTCCCTTTTAAAAATAAAATAAACTCTAAACTCTAAGAAGAGTGTTTGTAGATTGTATGTACGAACAGAAGTGTTCCTAATAAAGTGGGCGGCTAAGGTGAGGCTGCCACACAAGGGCTGGAGTTTTCTACTGTTTTTTTATGAAGGACCAGGCCTCGAACAATGACAAATAACTCGACAACGGAAGCAGCTATTCACAAAATTCTTTCACAGTGAGCGCTAGAAGGGTCTCCTGAATAAAATGATGTATTTTTTTGTTTGTATTGTTAAAAATGAGGACGCTACAGGGAGTTAAAAACGAGTGACTTTTCAGCAACGTTTATACTGGGAGTCAATGAGGCCGCTCACCTGTGCTCTCCTCACTTTGAGGCTTGTCATTCAAAAACCGTAAATCCTATCGTTTAGGTAGACACATTGTGTGAATCAGGACAAGTTTTCCTACTACTTTTGAGAAAATCATGTCTGTAGAGTGAAATTTGTGGCTGAAAACGGAGTTTAAGCGAGAAAGTTTGACCTTTTTTTTGAAGCCGCCTACACTCTAAGTTTAACGACCCTCACTGGTGTGTAACGCAATAGACACCCATTCAAAAGCCGGATTTTCTCCCAGAAACCACATGGCGTTTGAACCGGGCCTGATCCGAAAGTGTAAAACCTAGCAGAAAAGTTGAATGCCAGATCCACAGAGGAGAAGTTTTCCTACGTTTTAGAGTTTGAATCATGTCTCTAGGTGAAAGCATGCCAGAGCAGTGGATGTTTGAAAAACATTGAAAAAGTGCTTTTTTTTCAATTAATTCCATAGAAATGAATGGGGTTTTTTGGGGCGATTTTTTCGCGACTACGTCGCGAAAAAATCGTATTCTACAGAGAAAAGTAATAGCATAGCGAGTCCGATCGAGCCGCACGTTTTGATATATTGTTTGTCTGTGTGCGACGTACGGTTATTGAGTTATTCGAAATCAAAATTTGCGTAGGAATAATAAGAAGAAGAAGAAGAAGAAGAAATACGTAGAAGAACAATAGTTGCAGTGCTTTGCACTGCAACCTATGGGCTCCCCTAGGGGAGCCCATAGGTTGCTGTGCTGCAGCACTGCATCCTAACTAGACCGGACAATTCCCCGGGGGAAATTGTGAGAGGATGCAGTGCGCGAAGCAATTCGGTCACGCATGTTTGCTGGCCGTGAACGTGTGACCCGCAATGATGTTTCAATGCAATGATTGTGTGTGTGCTTGAGACAGCAGCCGTCATGAAGAAGAGCTATTCAAGAGCATGAACAAAGTGACTACAGGTGGAAATTAGCATGTACTGCTATAACCTGGGACAGACATCTGTCCTTAACACAAGGATAATGTTTAATTTGTGCACTGTCCCTTTTAAAAATAAAATAAACTCTAAGAAGAGTGTTTGTAGGTTGTATGTACGAACAGAAGTGTTCCTAATAAAGTGGGCGGCTAAGGTGAGGCTAAGACACACAAGGGCTGGAGTTTTCTACTGTTTTTTTTATGAAGGACCAGGCCTCGAACAATGACAAATAACTCGACAACGGAAGCAGTTATTCACAAAATTCTTTCACAGTGAGCGCTAGAAGGGTCTCCTGAATAAAATTATGTATTTTTTTGTTTGTACTCTTAAAAATAACGACACTAGAGCGATTTAAAAACGAGTGACTTTTCTCTCACGTTTACAATGGGTTTCAATGAAGCCTGTCAGCTGCCCTGTCCTCAGTTTGACGCTTGTCATTCAAAAACCGTAAATCCTATCTTTTAGCTAGACACATTGTGTGAATCAGGACAAGTTTTCCTACTACTTTTGAGAAAATCATGTCTGTAGAGTGAAATTTGTGGCTGAAAACAGAGTTTAAGCGAGAAAGTTTGACCTTTTTTTTGAACCTCTCTCCACTCTGACCTTAACGAGGTCCACTGGTGTGTAACGCAATAGACACCCATTCAAAAGCCGGATTTTCTCCCAGAAACCACATGGCGTTTGACCCGGGACTGATCCGAAAGTGTAGAACCTAGCAGAAAAGTTGAATGCCAGATCCACAGAGGAGAAGTTTTCCTACGTTTTAGAGTTTGAATCACGTCTCTAGGTGAAAGCATGCCAGAGCAGCGGATGTTTGAAAAACGTTGAAAAAGTGCTTTTTTTTCAATTAATTCCATAGAAATGAATGTGGTTTTTTTGGACGATTTTTTCGCGACTACGTCGCGAAAAAATCGTATTCTATAGAGAAAAGTAATAGCATAGCGAGTCCGATCGAGCCGCACGTTTTGATACATTGTTTGTCTGTGTGCGACGTACGGTTATTGTGTTACTCGAAATCAAAATTTGTGTAGGAAGAGTAACAAATATAACACTAGACCGGACAATTCCCCGGGGGAAATTGTGAGAGGATGCAGTGCGCGAAGCAATTCGCTCACGCATGTTTGCTGGCCGTGAACGTGTGACCCGCAATGATGTTTCAATGCAATGATCGTGTGTGTGCTCGAGACAGCAGCCATCATGAAGAAGACCTATTCAAGAGTATGACCAAAGTGACTACAGGCGGAAATTAGCATGTACTGCTATAACCTGGGACAGACATCTGTCCTTAACACAAGGATAATGTTTAATTTGTGCACTGTCACTTTTAAAAATAAAATAAACTCTAAACTCTAAGAAGAGTGTTTGTAGTTTGTATGTACGAACAGAAGTGTTCCTAATAAAGTGGGCGGCTAAGGTGAGGCTGACACACAAGGGCTGGAGTTTTCTACTGTTTTTTTTATGAAGGACCAGGCCTCGAACAATGACAAATAACTCGACAACGGAAGCAGCTATTCACAAAATTCTTTCACAGTGAGCGCTAGAAAGGTCTCCTGAATAAAATGATGTAATTTTTTGTTTGTACTCTTAAAAATAACGACACTAGAGCGATTTAAATACGAGTGACTTTTCACTCACGTTTATAATGTGAGTCAATGAGCTAAGAAACACAAGGTCTTGAATATTGTGCTGTGTTTTACTACGGACCAGACCTCGAACAATGACAAATAACTCGACAACGGAAGCAGCTATTCACAAAATTCTTTCACACTGAGCGCTAGAAGGGTCTCCTGAATAAAATGATGTATTTTTTTGTTTGTACTCTTTAAAATAACGACACTAGAGCGATTTAAAAACGAGTGACTTTTCACTCATGTTTATAATGTGTGTCAATGACCTAAGACACACAAGGTCTTGAATATTGTGCTGTGTTTTACTACGGACCAGACCTCGAACAATGACAAATAACTCGACAACGGAAGCAGCTATTCACAAAATTCTTTCACACTGAGCGCTAGAAGGGTCTCCTGAATAAAATGATGTATTTTTTTGTTTGTATTGTTAAAAATGAGGACGCTACAGGGAGTTAAAAACGAGTGACTTTTCAGCAACGTTTATACTGGGAGTCAATCAGGCCGCTCACCTGTGCTCTCCTCACTTTGAGGCTTGTCATTCAAAAACCGTAAATCCTACCGTTTAGGTAGACACATTGTGTGAATCAGGACAAGTTTTCCTACTACTTTTGAGAAAATCATGTCTGTAGAGTGAAATTTGTGGATGAAAACACAGTTTAAGTGAGAAATTTTGAGCTTTTTTTTGAAGCCGCCTACACTCTGAGTTAACGAGGCGCACTGGTGTGTAACGCAATAGACACCCATTCAAAAGCCGGATTTTCTCCCAGAAACCACATGGCGTTTGAACCGGGCCTGATCCGAAAGTGTAAAACCTAGCAGAAAAGTTGAATGCCAGATCCACAGAGGAGAAGTTTTCCTACGTTTTAGAGGTTGAATCATGTCTCTAGGTGAAAGCATGCCAGAGCAGCGGATGTTTGAAAAACGTTGAAAAAGTGCTTTTTTTTCAATTAATTCCATAGAAATGAATGGGGTTTTTTGGGGCGATTTTTTCGCGACTACGTCGCGAAAAAATCGTAAACTGTAGAGAAAAGTAATAGCATAGCGAGTCCGATCGAGCCGCACGTTTTGATGTATTGTTTGTCTGTGTGCGACGTACGGTTATTGAGGTATTCGAAATCAAAATTTGCGTAGGAATAATAAAAATAATAAAAATAATAATAATAAGAAGAAACACGTAGAAGAACAATAGTTGCAGTGCTTTGCACTGCAACCTATGGGCTCCCCTAGGGGAGCCCATAGGTTGCTGTGCTGCAGCACTGCATCCTAACTAGACCGGACAATTCCCCGGGGGAAATTGTGAGAGGATGCAGTGCGCGAAGCAATTCGGTCATGCATGTTTGCCGGCCGTGAATGTGTGACCAGCAATGATGTTTCAATGCAATGATTGTGTGTGTGCTTGAGACAGCAGCCGTCATGAAGGAGACCTATTCAAGAGCATGAACAAAGTGACTACAGGCGGAAATTAGCATGTACTGCTATAACCTGGGACAGACATCTGTCCTTACCACAAGGATAATGTTTAATTTGTGCACTGTCCCTTTTAAAAATAAAATAAACTCTAAACTCTAAGAAGAGTGTTTGAAGTTTATATGTACGAACAGAAGTGTTCCTAATAAAGTGGGCGGCTAAGGTGAGGCTAAGACACACAAGGGCTGGAGTTTTCTACTGTTTTTTTTATGAAGGACCAGGCCTCGAACAATGACAAATAACTCGACAACGGAAGCAGCTATTCACAAAATTCTTTCACACTGAGCGCTAGAAGGGTCTCCTGAATAAAATGATGTATTTTTTTGTTTGTACTCTTTAAAATAACGACACTATAGCGATTTAAAAATGAGTGACTTTTCTATCACGTTTATAATGGTTGTCAATGAAGCCTGTCAGCTGCACTGTCCTCAGTTTGACGCTTGTCATTCAAAAACCGTAAATCCTATCGTTTAGGTAGACACATTGTGTGAATCAGGACAAGTTTTCCTACTACTTTTGAGAAAATCATGTCTGTAGAGTGAAATTTGTGGCTGAAAACAGAGTTTAAGCGAGAAAGTTTGACCTTTTTTTTGAAGCCGCCTACACTCTGAGTTAACGAGGCGCACTGGTGTGTAACGCAATAGACACCCATTCAAAAGCCGGATTTTCTCCCAGAAACCACATGGCGTTTGACCCGGGACTGATCCGAAAGTGTAGAACCTAGCAGAAAAGTTGAATGCCAGATCCACAGAGGAGAAGTTTTCCTACGTTTTAGAGTTTGAATCACGTCTCTAGGTGAAAGCATGCCAGAGCAGCGGATGTTTGAAAAACGTTGAAAAAGTGCTTTTTTTCAAATTAATTCCATAGAAATGAATGGGGTTTTTTTGGACGATTTTTTCGCGACTACGTCGCGAAAAAATCGTTTTCTATAGAGAAAAGTAATAGCATAGCGAGTCCGATCGAGCCGCACGTTTTGATATATTGTTTGTCTGTGTGCAACGTACGGTTATTGAGTTAATCGAAATCGAAATTTGCGTAGGAAGAGTAACAAATATAACACTAGACCGGACAATTCCCCGGGGGAAATTGTGAGAGGATGCAGTGCGCGAAGCAATTCGCTCACGCATGTTCGCTGGCCGTGAATGTGTGACCCGCAATGATGTTTCAATGCAATGATCGTGTGTGTGCTCGAGACAGCAGCCGTCATGAAGAAGACCTATTCAAGAGTATGACCAAAGTGACTACAGGCGGAAATTAGCATGTACTGCTATAACCTGGGACAGACATCTGTCCTTAACACAAGGATAATGTTTAATTTGTGCACTGTCCCTTTTAAAAATAAAATAAACTCTAAACTCTAAGAAGAGTGTTTGTAGTTTGTATGTACGAACAGAAGTGTTCCTAATAAAGTGGGCGGCTAAGGTGAGGCTGACACACAAGGGCTGGAGTTTTCTACTGTTTTTTTTATGAAGGACCAGGCCTCGAACAATGACAAATAACTCGACAACGGAAGCAGCTATTCACAAAATTCTTTCACAGTGAGCGCTAGAAGGGTCTCCTGAATAAAATGATGTATTTTTTTGTTTGTATTGTTAAAAATGAGGACGCTACAGGGAGTTAAAAACGAGTGACTTTTCAGCAACGTTTATGCTGGGAGTCAATGAGGCCGCTCACCTGTGCTCTCCTCACTTTGAGGCTTGTCATTCAAAAACCGTAAATCCTATCGTTTAGGTAGACACATTGTGTGAATCAGGACAAGTTTTCCTACTACTTTTGAGAAAATCATGTCTGTAGAGTGAAATTTGTGGCTGAAAACACGGTTTAAGCGAGAAAGTTTGAGCTTTTTTTTGAAGCCGCCTACACTCTAAGCTTAACGACCCTCACTGGTGTGTAACGCAATAGACACCCATTCAAAAGCCGGATTTTCTCCCAGAAACCACATGGCGTTTGAACCGGGCCTGATCCAAAAGTGTAAAACCTAGCAGAAAAGTTGAATGCCAGATCCACAGAGGAGAAGTTTTCCTACGTTTTAGAGTTTGAATCATGTCTCTAGGTGAAAGCATGCCAGAGCAGTGGATGTTTGAAAAACATTGAAAAAGTGCTTTTTTTTCAATTAATTCCATAGAAATGAATGGGGTTTTTTGGGGCGATTTTTTCGCGACTACGTCGCGAAAAAATCGTATTCTATAGAGAAAAGTAATAGCATAGCGAGTCCGATCGAGCCGCACGTTTTGATACATTGTTTGTCTGTGTGCGACGTACGGTTATTGTGTTACTCGAAATCAAAATTTGTGTAGGAAGAGTAACAAATATAACACTAGACCGGACAATTCCCCGGGGGAAATTGTGAGAGGATGCAGTGCGCGAAGCAATTCGCTCATGCATGTTCGCTGGCCGTGAATGTGTGACCCGCAATGATGTTTCAATGCAATGATCGTGTGTGTGCTCGAGACAGCAGCCATCATGAAGAAGACCTATTCAAGAGTATGACCAAAGTGACTACAGGCGGAAATTAGCATGTACTGCTATAACCTGGGACAGACATCTGTCCTTAACACAAGGATAATGTTTAATTTGTGCACTGTCCCTTTTAAAAATAAAATAAACTCTAAACACTAAGAAGAGTGTTTGTAGTATGTATGTACGAACAGAAGTGTTCCTAATAAAGTGGGCGGCTAAGGTGAGGCTGACACACAAGGGCTGGAGTTTTCTACTGTTTTTTTATGAAGGACCAGGCCTCGAACAATAACAAATAACTCGACAACGGAAGCAGCTATTCACAAAATTCTTTCACAGTGAGCGCTAGAAGGGTCTCCTGAATAAAATGATGTATTTTTTTGTTTGTACTCTTAAAAATAACGACAATAGAGCGATTTAAAAACGAGTGGCTTTTCTCTCATGTTTACAATGGGTTTCAATGAAGCCTGTCAGCTGCCCTGTCCTCAGTTTGACGCTTGTCATTCAAAAACCGTAAATCCTATCGTTTAGGTAGACACATTGTGTGAATCAGGACAAGTTTTCCTACAAGGATAATGTTTAATTTGTGCACTGTCCCTTTTAAAAATAAAATAAACTCTAAACTCTAAGAAGAGTGTTTGTAGTTTGTATGTACGAACAGAAGTGTTCCTAATAAAGTGGGCGGCTAAGGTGAGGCTGACACACAAGGGCTGGAGTTTTCTACTGTTTTTTTTATGAAGGACCAGGCCTCGAACAATGACAAATAACTCGACAACGGAAGCAGCTATTCACAAAATTCTTTCACAGTGAGCGCTAGAAGGGTCTCCTGAATAAAATGATGTATTTTTTTGTTTGTATTTTTAAAAATGACGACGCTACAGGGAGTTAAAAACGAGTGACTTTTCAGCAACGTTTATACTGGGAGTCAATGAGGCCGCTCACCTGTGCTCTCCTCACTTTGAGGCTTGTCATTCAAAAACCGTAAATCCTATCGTGTAGGTAGACACATTGTGTGAATCAGGACAAGTTTTCCTACTACTTTTGAGAAAATCATGTCTGTAGAGTGAAATTTGTGGATGAAAACACAGTTTAAGCGAGAAAGTTTGAGCTTTTTTTTGAAGCCGCCTACACTCTAAGCTTAAAGACCCTCACTGGTGTGTAACGCAATAGACACCCATTCAAAAGCCGGATTTTCTCCCAGAAACCACATGGCGTTTGAACCGGGACTGATCCGAAAGTGTAAAACCTAGCAGAAAAGTTGAATGCCAGATCCACAGAGGAGAAGTTTTCCTACGTTTTAGAGTTTGAATCATGTCTCTAGGTGAAAGCATGCCAGAGCAACGGATGTTTGAAAAACGTTGAAAAAGTGCTTTTTTTTCAATTAATTCCATAGAAATGAATGGGGTTTTTTGGGGCAATTTTGTCGCGACTACGTCGCGAAAAAAACGTTTTCTATAGAGAAAAGTAATAGCATAGCGAGTCCGATCGAGCCGCACGTTTTGATATATTGTTTGTCTGTGTGCGACGTACGGTTATTGAGTTAATCGAAATCGAAATTTGTGTAGGAAGAGTAACAAATTTAACACTAGACCGGACAATTCCCCGGGGGAAATTGTGAGAGGATGCAGTGCGCGAAGCAATTCGGTCACGCATGTTCGCTGGCCGTGAATGTGTGACCCGCAATGATGTTTCAATGCAATGATCATGTGTGTGCTCGAGACAGCAGCCGTCATGAAGAAGAGCTTTTCAAGAGTATGAACAAAGTGACTACAGGCGGAAATTAGCATGTACTGCTATAACCTGGGACAGACATCTGTCCTTACCACAAGGATAATGTTTAATTTGTGCACTGTCCCTTTTAAAAATAAAATAAACTCTGAACTCTAAGAAGTGTGTTTGTAGTTTGCATGTACGAACAGACGTGTTCCTAATAAAGTGGGCGGCTAAGGTGAGGCTAAGACACACAAGGGCTGGAGTTTTCTACTGTTTTTTTTATGAAGGACCAGGCCTCGAACAATGACAAATAACTCGACAACGGAAGCAGCTATTCACAAAATTCTTTCACAGTGAGCGCTAGAAGGGTCTCCTGAATAAAATGATGTATTTTTTTGTTTGTATTGTTAAAAATGAGGACGCTACAGGGAGTTAAAAACGAGTGACTTTTCAGCAACGTTTATAATGGGAGTCAATGAGGCCGCTCACCTGTGCTCTCCTCACTTTGAGGCTTGTCATTCAAAAACCGTAAATCCTATCGTTTAGGTAGACACATTGTGTGAATCAGGACAAGTTTTCCTACTACTTTTGAGAAAATCATGTCTGTAGAGTGAAATTTGTGGCTGAAAACAGAGTTTAAGCGAGAAAGTTTGACCTTTTTTTTGAACCTCTCTCCACTCTGACCTTAACGAGGTCCACTGGTGTGTAACGCAATAGACACCCATTCAAAAGCCGGATTTTCTCCCAGAACTCACATCGTGTTTGAGCCGGGCCTGATCCGAAAGTGTAGAACCTTGCAGAAAAGTTGAATGCCAGATCCACAGAGGAGAAGTTTTCCTACGTTTTAGAGTTTGAATCACGTCTCTAGGTTAAAGCATGCCAGAGCAGCGGACGTTTGAAAAACGTTGAAAAAGTGCTTTTTTTCCAATTAATTCCATAGAAATGAATGGGTTTTTTTTGGGACAAGTGTGACTACTACTTTTGAGAAAATTATGTCTGTAGTGTGAAATTTGTGGCTGAAAACAGTTTAAGTTTGAAATTTTGAGCATGATGTGTGTGTTCTTGAGACAGCTTTTCCCTCTGCCCCGTCACTGGCCCCAATTGGCATGGTGATGGGCCTGAACAGGAGAGTTAAGAAACACACACAAGATTATGTCAGGTGTCTGCTGTAAATTGCTATGGACCAGGCCTCGAACAATGACAAATAACTCGACAACGGAAGCAGCTATTCACAAAATTCTTTCACAGTGAGCGCTAGAAGGGTCTCCTGAATAAAATGATGTATTTTTTTGTTTGTATTGTTAAAAATGAGGACGCTACAGGGAGTTAAAAACGAGTGACTTTTCAGCAACGTTTATACTGGGAGTCAATGAGGCCGCTCACCTGTGCTCTCCTCACTTTGAGGCTTGTCATTCAAAAACCGTAAATCCTATCGTTTAGGTAGACACATTGTGTGAATCAGGACAAGTTTTCCTACTACTTTTGAGAAAATCATGTCTGTAGAGTGAAATTTGTGGCTGAAAACAGAGTTTAAGCGAGAAAGTTTGACCTTTTTTTTCAAACTGTCTACACTCTAAGATAATGACCTTCACTGGTGTGTAACGCAATAGACACCCATTCAAAAGCCGGATTTTCTCCCAGAAACCACATGGCGGTTGAGCCGGGACTGATCCGAAAGTGTAGAACCTAGCAGAAAAGTTTAATGCCAGATCCACAGAGGAGAAGTTTTCCTACGTTTTAGAGGTTGAATCACGTCTCTAGGTGAAAGCATGCCAGAGCAGCGGATGTTTGAAAAACGTTGAAAAAGTGCTTTTTTTTCAATTAATTCCATAGAAATGAATGGGGTTTTTTGGGGCGATTTTTTCGCGACTACGTCGCGAAAAAATCGTATTCTATAGAGAAAAGTAATAGCATAGCGAGTCCGATCGAGCCGCACGTTTTGATATATTGTTTGTCTGTGTGCGACGTACGGTTGTGTGACCTGCTATGAAGCTACAATGCCATGATTTGTGTGCTTGAGACAGCCGGCCCCTCCCCTCTGTGCTCGCTTACTGAAGCCAGTAAGCATGGTAACAGGCCTGAGCAGGTTATGAAACACACACAAGATTTTATCAGGTGTCTGCTGTAAATTGCTATGGACCAGGCCTCGAACAATGACAAATAACTCGACAACGGAAGCAGCTATTCACAAAATTCTTTCACAGTGAGCGCTAGAAGGGTCTCCTGAATAAAATGATGTATTTTTTTCTTTGTATTGTTAAAAATGAGGACGCTACAGGGAGTTAAAAACGAGTGACTTTTCAGCAACGTTTATACTGGGAGTCAATGAGGCCGCTCACCTGTGCTCCCCTCACTTTGAGGCTTGTCATTCAAAAACCGTAAATCCTATCGTTTAGGTAGACACATTGTGTGAATCAGGACAAGTTTTCCTACTACTTTTGAGAAAATCATGTCTGTAGAGTGAAATTTGTGGCTGAAAACAGAGTTTAAGCGAGAAAGTTTGACCTTTTTTTTCAAACTGTCTACACTCTAAGATA
Organism: Neoarius graeffei; assembly: GCF_027579695.1. Lineage (NCBI taxonomy): Eukaryota > Metazoa > Chordata > Actinopteri > Siluriformes > Ariidae > Neoarius > Neoarius graeffei. Next base: position 26,425,252 of record NC_083583.1, read on the forward strand.
ATGACCTTCACTGGTGTGTAACGCAATAGACACCCATTCAAAAGCCGGATTTTCTCCCAGAAACCACATGGCGTTTGAACCGGGCCTGATCCGAAAGTGTAGAACCTAGCAGAAAAGTTTAATGCCAGATCCACAGAGGAGAAGTTTTCCTACGTTTTAGAGTTTGAATCACGTCTCTAGGTGAAAGCATGCCAGAGCAGCGGATGTTTGAAAAACGTTGAAAAAGTGCTTTTTTTTCAATTAATTCCATAGAAATGAATGGGGTTTTTTTGGGCGATTTTTTCGCGACTACGTCGCGAAAAAATCGCAATCTATAGAGAAAAGTAATAGCATAGCGAGTCCGATCGAGCCGCACGTTTTGATATATTGTTTGTCTGTGTGCGACGTACGGTTATTGAGTTATTCGAAATCAAAATTTGCGTAGGAATAATAAAAATAAAAATAATAATAATAAAAAGAAACACGTAGAAGAACAATAGTTGCAGTGCTTTGCACTGCAACCTATGGGCTCCCCTAGGGGAGCCCATAGGTTGCTGTGCTGCAGCACTGCATCCTAACTAGACCGGACAATTCCCCGGGGGAAATTGTGAGAGGATGCAGTGCGCGAAGCAATTCGGTCATGCATGTTTGCCGGCCGTGAATGTGTGACCAGCAATGATGTTTCAATGCAATGATCGTGTGTGTGCTTGAGACAGCAGCCGTCATGAAGGAGACCTATTCAAGAGCATGAACAAAGTGACTACAGGCGGAAATTAGCATGTACTGCTATAACCTGGGACAGACATCTGTCCTTAACACAAGGATAATGTTTAATTTGTGCACTGTCCCTTTTAAAAATAAAATAAACTCTAAACTCTAAGAAGAGTGTTTGTAGTTTGTATGTACGAACAGAAGTGTTCCTAATAAAGTGGGCGGCTAAGGTGAGGCTGCCACACAAGGGCTGGAGTTTTCTACTGTTTTTTTATGAAGGACCAGGCCTCGAACAATGACAAATAACTCGACAACGGAAGCAGCTATTCACAAAATTCTTTCACAGTGAGCGCTAGAAGGGTCTCCTGAATAAAATGATGTATTTTTTTGTTTGTATTGTTAAAAATGAGGACGCTACAGGGAGTTAAAAACGAGTGACTTTTCAGCAACGTTTATACTGGGAGTCAATGAGGCCGCTCACCTGTGCTCTCCTCACTTTGAGGCTTGTCATTCAAAAACCGTAAATCCTATCGTTTAGGTAGACACATTGTGTGAATCAGGACAAGTTTTCCTACTACTTTTGAGAAAATCATGTCTGTAGAGTGAAATTTGTGGCTGAAAACGGAGTTTAAGCGAGAAAGTTTGACCTTTTTTTTGAAGCCGCCTACACTCTAAGTTTAACGACCCTCACTGGTGTGTAACGCAATAGACACCCATTCAAAAGCCGGATTTTCTCCCAGAAACCACATGGCGTTTGAACCGGGCCTGATCCGAAAGTGTAAAACCTAGCAGAAAAGTTGAATGCCAGATCCACAGAGGAGAAGTTTTCCTACGTTTTAGAGTTTGAATCATGTCTCTAGGTGAAAGCATGCCAGAGCAGTGGATGTTTGAAAAACATTGAAAAAGTGCTTTTTTTTCAATTAATTCCATAGAAATGAATGGGGTTTTTTGGGGCGATTTTTTCGCGACTACGTCGCGAAAAAATCGTATTCTACAGAGAAAAGTAATAGCATAGCGAGTCCGATCGAGCCGCACGTTTTGATATATTGTTTGTCTGTGTGCGACGTACGGTTATTGAGTTATTCGAAATCAAAATTTGCGTAGGAATAATAAGAAGAAGAAGAAGAAGAAGAAATACGTAGAAGAACAATAGTTGCAGTGCTTTGCACTGCAACCTATGGGCTCCCCTAGGGGAGCCCATAGGTTGCTGTGCTGCAGCACTGCATCCTAACTAGACCGGACAATTCCCCGGGGGAAATTGTGAGAGGATGCAGTGCGCGAAGCAATTCGCTCACGCATGTTCGCTGGCCGTGAATGTGTGACCCGCAATGATGTTTCAATGCAATGATCGTGTGTGTGCTCGAGACAGCAGCCGTCATGAAGAAGACCTATTCAAGAGTATGACCAAAGTGACTACAGGCGGAAATTAGCATGTACTGCTATAACCTGGGACAGACATCTGTCCTTACCACAAGGATAATGTTTAATTTGTGCACTGTCCCTTTTAAAAATAAAATAAACTCTAAACTCTAAGAAGAGTGTTTGTAGTTTGTATGTACGAACAGAAGTGTTCCTAATAAAGTGGGCGGCTAAGGTGAGGCTGACACACAAGGGCTGGAGTTTTCTACTGTTTTTTTTATGAAGGACCAGGCCTCGAACAATGACAAATAACTCGACAACGGAAGCAGCTATTCACAAAATTCTTTCACAGTGAGCGCTAGAAGGGTCTCCTGAATAAAATGATGTATTTTTTTGTTTGTATTGTTAAAAATGAGGACGCTACAGGGAGTTAAAAACGAGTGACTTTTCAGCAACGTTTATACTGGGAGTCAATGAGGCCGCTCACCTGTGCTCTCCTCGCTTTGAGGCTTGTCATTCAAAAACCGTAAATCCTATCGTTTAGGTAGACACATTGTGTGAATCAGGACAAGTTTTCCTACTACTTTTGAGAAAATCATGTCTGTAGAGTGAAATTTGTGGCTGAAAACACGGTTTAAAAATAAAATAAACTCTAAACTCTAAGAAGAGTGTTTGTAGTTTGTATGTACGAACAGAAGTGTTCCTAATAAAGTGGGCGGCTAAGGTGAGGCTGACACACAAGGGCTGGAGTTTTCTACTGTTTTTTTTATGAAGGACCAGGCCTCGAACAATGACAAATAACTCGACAACGGAAGCAGCTATTCACAAAATTCTTTCACAGTGAGCGCTAGAAGGGTTTCCTGAATAAAATGATGTATTTTTTTGTTTGTATTGTTAAAAATGAGGACGCTACAGGGAGTTAAAAACGAGTGACTTTTCAGCAACGTTTATACTGGGAGTCAATGAGGCCGCTCACCTGTGCTCTCCTCACTTTGAGGCTTGTCATTCAAAAACCGTAAATCCTATCGTTTAGGTAGACACATTGTGTGAATCAGGACAAGTTTTCCTACTACTTTTGAGAAAATAATGTCTGTAGAGTGAAATTTGTGGCTGAAAACGGAGTTTAAGCGAGAAAGTTTGACCTTTTTTTTGAAGCCGCCTACACTCTAAGCTAAACGACCCTCACTGGTGTGTAACGCAATAGACACCCATTCAAAAGCCGGATTTTCTCCCAGAAACCACATGGCGTTTGAACCGGGCCTGATCCGAAAGTGTAAAACCTAGCAGAAAAGTTGAATGCCAGATCCACAGAGGAGAAGTTTTCCTACGTTTTAGAGTTTGAATCATGTCTCTAGGTGAAAGCATGCCAGAGCAGTGGATGTTTGAAAAACATTGAAAAAGTGCTTTTTTTTCAATTAATTCCATAGAAATGAATGGGGTTTTTTGGGGCGATTTTTTCGCGACTACGTCGCGAAAAAATCGTATTCTATAGAGAAAAGTAATAGCATAGCGAGTCCGATCGAGCCGCACGTTTTGATATATTGTTTGTCTGTGTGCGACGTACGGTTATTGAGTTATTCGAAATCAAAATTTGCGTAGGAATAATAAGAAGAAGAAGAAATACGTAGAAGAACAATAGTTGCAGTGCTTTGCACTGCAACCTATGGGCTCCCCTAGGGGAGCCCATAGGTTGCTGTGCTGCAGCACTGCATCCTAACTAGACCGGACAATTCCCCGGGGGAAATTGTGAGAGGATGCAGTGCGCGAAGCAATTCGCTCACGCATGTTTGCTGGCCGTGAACGTGTGACCCGCAATGATGTTTCAATGCAATGATCGTGTGTGTGCTCGAGACAGCAGCCATCATGAAGAAGACCTATTCAAGAGTATGACCAAAGTGACTACAGGCGGAAATTAGCATGTACTGCTATAACCTGGGACAGACATCTGTCCTTAACACAAGGATAATGTTTAATTTGTGCACTGTCACTTTTAAAAATAAAATAAACTCTAAACTCTAAGAAGAGTGTTTGTAGTTTGTATGTACGAACAGAAGTGTTCCTAATAAAGTGGGCGGCTAAGGTGAGGCTGACACACAAGGGCTGGAGTTTTCTACTGTTTTTTTTATGAAGGACCAGGCCTCGAACAATGACAAATAACTCGACAACGGAAGCAGCTATTCACAAAATTCTTTCACAGTGAGCGCTAGAAAGGTCTCCTGAATAAAATGATGTAATTTTTTGTTTGTACTCTTAAAAATAACGACACTAGAGCGATTTAAATACGAGTGACTTTTCACTCACGTTTATAATGTGAGTCAATGAGCTAAGAAACACAAGGTCTTGAATATTGTGCTGTGTTTTACTACGGACCAGACCTCGAACAATGACAAATAACTCGACAACGGAAGCAGCTATTCACAAAATTCTTTCACACTGAGCGCTAGAAGGGTCTCCTGAATAAAATGATGTATTTTTTTGTTTGTACTCTTTAAAATAACGACACTAGAGCGATTTAAAAACGAGTGACTTTTCACTCATGTTTATAATGTGTGTCAATGACCTAAGACACACAAGGTCTTGAATATTGTGCTGTGTTTTACTACGGACCAGACCTCGAACAATGACAAATAACTCGACAACGGAAGCAGCTATTCACAAAATTCTTTCACACTGAGCGCTAGAAGGGTCTCCTGAATAAAATGATGTATTTTTTTGTTTGTACTCTTAAAAATAACGACACTAGAGCGATTTAAAAACGAGTGACTTTTCACTCACGTTTATAATGTGAGTCAATGAGCTAAGAAACACAAGGTCTTGAATATTGTGCTGTGTTTTACTACAGACCAGACCTCGAACAATGACAAATAACTCGACAACGGAAGCAGCTATTCACAAAATTCTTTCACAGTGAGCGCTAGAAGGGTCTCCTGAATAAAATTATGTATTTTTTTGTTTGTACTCTTAAAAATAACGACACTAGAGCGATTTAAAAACGAGTGACTTTTCTATCCCGTTTATAATGCATGTCAATGAGCTAAAACACACAAGGTCTTGAATTTTGGGCTGTGTTTTACTACAGACCAGACCTCGAACAATGACAAATAACTCGACAACGGAAGCAGCTATTCACAAAATTCTTTCACAGTGAGCGCTAGAAGGGTCTCCTGAATAAAATGATGTATTTTTTTGTTTGTATTGTTAAAAATGAGGACGCTACAGGGAGTTAAAAACGAGTGACTTTTCAGCAACGTTTATACTGGGAGTCAATGAGGCCGCTCACCTGTGCTCTCCTCACTTTGAGGCTTGTCATTCAAAAACCGTAAATCCTATCGTTTAGGTAGACACATTGTGTGAATCAGGACAAGTTTTCCTACTACTTTTGAGAAAATCATGTCTGTAGAGTGAAATTTGTGGCTGAAAACAGAGTTTAAGCGAGAAAGTTTGACCTTTTTTTTCAAACTGTCTACACTCTAAGATAATGACCTTCACTGGTGTGTAACGCAATAGACACCCATTCAAAAGCCGGATTTTCTCCCAGAAACCACATGGCGGTTGAGCCGGGACTGATCCGAAAGTGTAGAACCTAGCAGAAAAGTTTAATGCCAGATCCACAGAGGAGAAGTTTTCCTACGTTTTAGAGTTTGAATCACGTCTCTAGGTGAAAGCATGCCAGAGCAGCGGATGTTTGAAAAACGTTGAAAAAGTGCTTTTTTTTCAATTAATTCCATAGAAATGAATGGGGTTTTTTTGGGCGATTTTTTCGCGACTACGTCGCGAAAAAATCGCAATCTATAGAGAAAAGTAATAGCATAGCGAGTCCGATCGAGCCGCACGTTTTGATATATTGTTTGTCTGTGTGCGACGTACGGTTATTGAGTTATTCGAAATCAAAATTTGCGTAGGAATAATAAAAATAAAAATAAAAATAACTAGACTGGACAATTCCCCGGGGGAAATTGTGAGAGGATGCAGTGCGCGAAGCAATTCGGTCACGCACGTTCGCTGGCCGTGAATGTGTGACCCGCAATGATGTTTCAATGCAATGATTGTGTGTGTGCTCTAGACAGCAGCCATCATGAAGAAGAGCTATTCAAGAGCATGAACAAAGTGACTACAGGCGGAAATTAGCATGTACTGCTATAACCTGGGACAGACATCTGTCCTTACCACAAGGATAATGTTTAATTTGTGCACTGTCCCTTTTAAAAATAAAATAAACTCTAAACACTAAGAAGAGTGTTTGTAGTATGTATGTACGAACAGAAGTGTTCCTAATAAAGTGGGCGGCTAAGGTGAGGCTAAGACACACAAGGGCTGGAGTTTTCTACTGTTTTTTTATGAAGGACCAGGCCTCGAACAATAACAAATAACTCGACAACGGAAGCAGCTATTCACAAAATTCTTTCACAGTGAGCGCTAGAAGGGTCTCCTGAATAAAATGATGTATTTTTTTGTTTGTACTCTTAAAAATAACGACAATAGAGCGATTTAAAAACGAGTGACTTTTCTCTCACGTTTACAATGGGTTTCAATGAAGCCTGTCAGCTGCCCTGTCCTCAGTTTGACGCTTGTCATTCAAAAACCGTAAATCCTATCGTTTAGGTAGACACATTGTGTGAATCAGGACAAGTTTTCCTACAAGGATAATGTTTAATTTGTGCACTGTCCCTTTTAAAAATAAAATAAACTCTAAACTCTAAGAAGAGTGTTTGTAGTTTGTATGTACGAACAGAAGTGTTCCTAATAAAGTGGGCGGCTAAGGTGAGGCTGACACACAAGGGCTGGAGTTTTCTACTGTTTTTTTTATGAAGGACCAGGCCTCGAACAATGACAAATAACTCGACAACGGAAGCAGCTATTCACAAAATTCTTTCACACTGAGCGCTAGAAGGGTCTCCTGAATAGACTGATGTAATTTTTTTGTCTGTATTGTTAAAAATGAGGACGCTACAGGGAGTTAAAAACGAGTGACTTTTCAGCAACGTTTATAATGGGAGTCAATGAGGCCGCTCACCTGTGCTCTCCTCACTTTGAGGCTTGTCATTCAAAAACCGTAAATCCTATTGTTTAGGTAGACACATTGTGTGAATCAGGACAAGTTTTCCTCCTACTTTTGAGAAAATCATGTCTGTAGAGTGAAATTTGTGCCTGAAAACAGAGTGTAAGCGAGAAAGTTTGACCTTTTTTTTGAACCTCTCTCCACTCTGAGCTAAACAAGGTCCACTGGTGTGTAACGCAATAGACACCCATTCAAATGCCGGATTTTCTCCCAGAAACCACATGGCGTTTGACCCGGGACTGATCCGAAAGTGTAGAACCTAGCAGAAAAGTTGAAGGCCAGATCCACAGAGGAGAAGTTTTCCTACGTTTTAGAGTTTGAATCACGTCTCTAGGTGAAAGCATGCCAGAGCAGCGGATGTTTGAAAAACGTTGAAAAAGTGCTTTTTTTTCAATTAATTCCATAGAAATGAATGGGGTTTTTTTGGACGATTTTTTCGCGACTACGTCGCGAAAAAATCGTATTCTATAGAGAAAAGTAATAGCATAGCGAGTCCGATCGAGCTGCACGTTTTGATACATTGTTTGTCTGTGTGCGACGTACGGTTATTGTGTTACTCGAAATCAAAATTTGTGTAGGAAGAGTAACAAATATAACACTAGACCGGACAATTCCCCGGGGGAAATTGTGAGAGGATGCAGTGCGCGAAGCAATTCGGTCATGCACGTTTGCCGGCCGTGAATGTGTGACCAGCAATGATGTTTCAATGCAATGATTGTGTGTGTGCTTGAGACAGCAGCCGTCATGAAGGAGACCTATTCAAGAGCATGAACAAAGTGACTACAGGCGGAAATTAGCATGTACTGCTATAACCTGGGACAGACATCTGTCCTTACCACAAGGATAATGTTTAATTTGTGCACTGTCCCTTTTAAAAATAAAATAAACTCTAAACTCTAAGAAGAGTGTTTGAAGTTTGTATGTACGAACAGAAGTGTTCCTAATAAAGTGGGCGGCTAAGGTGAGGCTAAGACACACAAGGGCTGGAGTTTTCTACTGTTTTTTTTATGAAGGACCAGGCCTCGAACAATGACAAATAACTCGACAACGGAAGCAGCTATTCACAAAATTCTTTCACACTGAGCGCTAGAAGGGTCTCCTGAATAAAATGATGTATTTTTTTGTTTGTACTCTTTAAAATAACGACACTAGAGCGATTTAAAAACGAGTGACTTTTCTATCACGTTTATAATGGTTGTCAATGAAGCCTGTCAGCTGCACTGTCCTCAGTTTGACGCTTGTCATTCAAAAACCGTAAATCCTATCGTTTAGGTAGACACATTGTGTGAATCAGGACAAGTTTTCCTACTACTTTTGAGAAAATCATGTCTGTAGAGTGAAATTTGTGGCTGAAAACAGAGTTTAAGCGAGAAAGTTTGACCTTTTTTTTGAAGCCGCCTACACTCTGAGTTAACGAGGCGCACTGGTGTGTAACGCAATAGACACCCATTCAAAAGCCGGATTTTCTCCCAGAAACCACATGGCGTTTGACCCGGGACTGATCCGAAAGTGTTGAACCTAGCAGAAAAGTTGAATGCCAGATCCACAGAGGAGAAGTTTTCCTACGTTTTAGAGTTTGAATCACGTCTCTAGGTGAAAGCATGCCAGAGCAGCGGATGTTTGAAAAACGTTGAAAAAGTGCTTTTTTTCAAATTAATTCCATAGAAATGAATGGGGTTTTTTTGGACGATTTTTTCGCGACTACGTCGCGAAAAAATCGTTTTCTATAGAGAAAAGTAATAGCATAGCGAGTCCGATCGAGCCGCACGTTTTGATATATTGTTTGTCTGTGTGCAACGTACGGTTATTGAGTTAATCGAAATCGAAATTTGCGTAGGAAGAGTAACAAATATAACACTAGACCGGACAATTCCCCGGGGGAAATTGTGAGAGGATGCAGTGCGCGAAGCAATTCGGTCACGCATGTTTGCCGGCCGTGAATGTGTGACCAGCAATGATGTTTCAATGCAATGATCGTGTGTGTGCTTGAGACAGCAGCCGTCATGAAGGAGACCTATTCAAGAGCATGAACAAAGTGACTACAGGCGGAAATTAGCATGTACTGCTATAACCTGGGACAGACATCTGTCCTTACCACAAGGATAATGTTTAATTTGTGCACTGTCCCTTTTAAAAATAAAATAAACTCTAAACACTAAGAAGAGTGTTTGTAGTTTGTATGTACGAACAGAAGTGTTCCTAATAAAGTGGGCGGCTAAGGTGAGGCCTGTCGGCTGCCCTCTTCTCAGTTTCTCAGAGCAGCGGATGTTTGAAAAAGTGCTTTTTTTTCCAATTAATTCCATAGAAATTAATGGGTTTTTTTTGGGACAAGTGTGACTACTACTTCTGAGAAAATTATGTCTGTAGTGTGAAATTTGTGGCTGAAAACAGTTTAAGTTTGAAATTTTGAGCATATAAGTGTAGAACCTAGCAGAAAAGTTGAATGACAGATCCACAGAGGAGAAGTTTTCCTACGTTTTAGAGTTTGAATCACGTCTCTAGGTGAAAGCATGCCAGAGCAGCAGACGTTTGAAAAACGTTGAAAAAGTGCTTTTTTTCAATTAATTCCATAGAAATGAATGGGGTTTTTTTGTGACGATTTTTTTTTTTATAACCTGGGACAGACATCTGATCTTAACACAAGGATAATGTTTAATTTGTGCACTGTCCCTTTTAAAAATAAAATAAACTCTAAACTCTAAGAAGAGTGTTTGTAGTTTGTATGTACGAACAGAAGTGTTCCTAATAAAGTGGGCGGCTAAGGTGAGGCTGCCACACAAGGGCTGGAGTTTTCTACTGTTTTTTTATGAAGGACCAGGCCTCGAACAATGACAAATAACTCGACAACGGAAGCAGCTATTCACAAAATTCTTTCACAGTGAGCGCTAGAAGGGTCTCCTGAATAAAATGATGTATTTTTTTGTTTGTATTGTTAAAAATGAGGACGCTACAGGGAGTTAAAAACGAGTGACTTTTCAGCAACGTTTATACTGGGAGTCAATGAGGCCGCTCACCTGTGCTCTCCTCACTTTGAGGCTTGTCATTCAAAAACCGTAAATCCTATCGTTTAGGTAGACACATTGTGTGAATCAGGACAAGTTTTCCTACTACTTTTGAGAAAATCATGTCTGTAGAGTGAAATTTGTGGCTGAAAACGGAGTTTAAGCGAGAAAGTTTGACCTTTTTTTTGAAGCCGCCTACACTCTAAGTTTAACGACCCTCACTGGTGTGTAACGCAATAGACACCCATTCAAAAGCCGGATTTTCTCCCAGAAACCACATGGCGTTTGAACCGGGCCTGATCCGAAAGTGTAAAACCTAGCAGAAAAGTTGAATGCCAGATCCACAGAGGAGAAGTTTTCCTACGTTTTAGAGTTTGAATCATGTCTCTAGGTGAAAGCATGCCAGAGCAGTGGATGTTTGAAAAACATTGAAAAAGTGCTTTTTTTTCAATTAATTCCATAGAAATGAATGGGGTTTTTTGGGGCGATTTTTTCGCGACTACGTCGCGAAAAAATCGTATTCTACAGAGAAAAGTAATAGCATAGCGAGTCCGATCGAGCCGCACGTTTTGATATATTGTTTGTCTGTGTGCGACGTACGGTTATTGAGTTATTCGAAATCAAAATTTGCGTAGGAATAATAAGAAGAAGAAGAAGAAGAAGAAATACGTAGAAGAACAATAGTTGCAGTGCTTTGCACTGCAACCTATGGGCTCCCCTAGGGGAGCCCATAGGTTGCTGTGCTGCAGCACTGCATCCTAATAATAATAAAAAGAAACACGTAGAAGAACAATAGTTGCAGTGCTTTGCACTGCAACCTATGGGCTCCCCTAGGGGAGCCCATAGGTTGCTGTGCTGCAGCACTGCATCCTAACTAGACCGGACAATTCCCCGGGGGGAAATTGTGAGAGGATGCAGTGCGCGAAGCAATTCGGTCACGCATGTTTGCTGGCCGTGAATGTGTGACCCGCAATGACGTTTCAATGCAATGATTATGTGTGTGCTTGAGACAGCAGCCGTCATGAAGAAGAGCTATTCAACAGTATGACCAAAGTGACTACAGGCGGAAATTAGCATGTACTGCTATAACCTGGGACAGACATCTGTCCTTACCACAAGGATAATGTTTAATTTGTGCACTGTCCCTTTTAAAAATAAAATAAACTCTAAACTCTAAGAAGAGTGTTTGTAGTTTGTATGTACGAACAGAAGTGTTCCTAATAAAGTGGGCGGCTAAGGTGAGGCCTGTCGGCTGCCCTCCTCTCAGTTTCTCAGAGCAGCGGATGTTTGAAAAAGTCCTTTTTTTTTCCAATTAATTCCATTGAAATGAATGGGTTTTTTTGGGGACAAGTGTGACTACTACTTTTGAGAAAATTATGTCTGTAGTGTGAAATTTGTGGCTGAAAACAGTTTAAGTTTGAAATTTTGAGCATGTAAGTGTAGAACCTAGCAGAAAAGTTGAATGACAGATCCACAGAGGAGAAGTTTTCCTACGTTTTAGAGTTTGAATCACGTCTCTAGGTGAAAGCATGCCAGAGCAGCAGACGTTTGAAAAACGTTGAAAAAGTGCTTTTTTTCAATTAATTCCATAGAAATGAATGGGGTTTTTTTGTGACGATTTTTTTTTTATAACCTGGGACAGACATCTGATCTTAACACAAGGATAATGTTTAATTTGTGCACTGTCCCTTTTAAAAATAAAATAAACTCTAAACTCTAAGAAGAGTGTTTGTAGTTTGTATGTACGAACAGAAGTGTTCCTAATAAAGTGGGCGGCTAAGGTGAGGCTGCCACACAAGGGCTGGAGTTTTCTACTGTTTTTTTATGAAGGACCAGGCCTCGAACAATGACAAATAACTCGACAACGGAAGCAGCTATTCACAAAATTCTTTCACAGTGAGCGCTAGAAGGGTCTCCTGAATAAAATGATGTATTTTTTTGTTTGTATTGTTAAAAATGAGGACGCTACAGGGAGTTAAAAACGAGTGACTTTTCAGCAACGTTTATACTGGGAGTCAATGAGGCCGCTCACCTGTGCTCTCCTCGCTTTGAGGCTTGTCATTCAAAAACCGTAAATCCTATCGTTTAGGTAGACACATTGTGTGAATCAGGACAAGTTTTCCTACTACTTTTGAGAAAATCATGTCTGTAGAGTGAAATTTGTGGCTGAAAACAGAGTTTAAGCGAGAAAGTTTGACCTTTTTTTTGAAGCCGCCTACACTCTAAGATAATGACCTTCACTGGTGTGTAACGCAATAGACACCCATTCAAAAGCCGGATTTTCTCCCAGAAACCACATGGCGTTTGAACCGGGCCTGATCCGAAAGTGTAAAACCTAGCAGAAAAGTTGAATGCCAGATCCACAGAGGAGAAGTTTTCCTACGTTTTAGAGTTTGAATCATGTCTCTAGGTGAAAGCATGCCAGAGCAGTGGATGTTTGAAAAACATTGAAAAAGTGCTTTTTTTTCAATTAATTCCATAGAAATGAATGGGGTTTTTTGGGGCGATTTTTTCGCGACTACGTCGCGAAAAAATCGCAATCTATAGAGAAAAGTAATAGCATAGCGAGTCCGATCGAGCCGCACGTTTTGATATATTGTTTGTCTGTGTGCGACGTACGGTTATTGAGTTATTCGAAATCAAAATTTGCGTAGGAATAATAAGAAGAAGAAGAAGAAGAAGAAATACGTAGAAGAACAATAGTTGCAGTGCTTTGCACTGCAACCTATGGGCTCCCCTAGGGGAGCCCATAGGTTGCTGTGCTGCAGCACTGCATCCTAACTAGACCGGACAATTCCCCGGGGGAAATTGTGAGAGGATGCAGTGCGCGAAGCAATTCGCTCACGCATGTTCGCTGGCCGTGAACGCGTGACCCGCAATGATGTTTCAATGCAATGATCGTGTGTGTGCTCGAGACAGCAGCCATCATGAAGAAGACCTATTCAAGAGTATGACCAAAGTGACTACAGGCGGAAATTAGCATGTACTGCTATAACCTGGGACAGACATCTGTCCTTAACACAAGGATAATGTTTAATTTGTGCACTGTCCCTTTTAAAAATAAAATAAACTCTAAACTCTAAGAAGAGTGTTTGTAGTTTGTATGTACGAACAGAAGTGTTCCTAATAAAGTGGGCGGCTAAGGTGAGGCTGACACACAAGGGCTGGAGTTTTCTACTGTTTTTTTATGAAGGACCAGGCCTCGAACAATGACAAATAACTCGACAACGGAAGCAGCTATTCACAAAATTCTTTCACAGTGAGCGCTAGAAGGGTCTCCTGAATAAAATGATGTATTTTTTTGTTTGTATTGTTAAAAATGAGGACGCTACAGGGAGTTAAAAACGAGTGACTTTTCAGCAACGTTTATACTGGGAGTCAATGAGGCCGCTCACCTGTGCTCTCCTCACTTTGAGGCTTGTCATTCAAAAACCGTAAATCCTATCGTTTAGGTAGACACATTGTGTGAATCAGGACAAGTTTTCCTACTACTTTTGAGAAAATCATGTCTGTAGAGTGAAATTTGTGGCTGAAAACAGAGTTTAAGCGAGAAAGTTTGACCTTTTTTTTTAACCTCTCTCCACTCTGAGCATAACGAGGTCCACTGGTGTGTAACGCAATAGACACCCATAAAAAGCCGGATTTTCTCCCGGAACCAACATGGCGTTTGAGCCGGGACTGATCCGAAAGTGTAGAACCTAGCAGAAAAGTTGAAGGTCAGATCCACAGAGGAGAAGTTTTCCTACGTTTTAGAGTTTGAATCACGTCTCTAGGTGAAAGCATGCCAGAGCAGCGGATGTTTGAAAAACGTTGAAAAAGTGCTTTTTTTTCAATTAATTCCATCGAAATGAATGGGGTTTTTTTGGACGATTTTTTCGCGACTACGTCGCGAAAAAATCGTATTCTATAGAGAAAAGTAATAGCATAGCGAGTCCGATCGAGCCGCACGTTTTGATACATTGTTTGTCTGTGTGCGACGTACGGTTATTGTGTTACTCGAAATCAAAATTTGTGTAGGAAGAGTAACAAATATAACACTAGACCGGACAATTCCCCGGGGGAAATTGTGAGAGGATGCAGTGCGCGAAGCAATTCGCTCACGCATGTTCGCTGGCCGTGAACGCGTGACCCGCAATGATGTTTCAATGCAATGATCGTGTGTGTGCTCGAGACAGCAGCCATCATGAAGAAGACCTATTCAAGAGTATGACCAAAGTGACTACAGGCGGAAATTAGCATGTACTGCTATAACCTGGGACAGACATCTGTCCTTAACACAAGGATAATGTTTAATTTGTGCACTGTCCCTTTTAAAAATAAAATAAACTCTAAACTCTAAGAAGAGTGTTTGTAGTTTGTATGTACGAACAGAAGTGTTCCTAATAAAGTGGGTGGCTAAGGTGAGGCTGACACACAAGGGCTGGAGTTTTCTACTGTTTTTTTTATGAAGGACCAGGCCTCGAACAATCACAAATAACTCGACAACGGAAGCAGCTATTCACAAAATTCTTTCACAGTGAGCGCTAGAAGGGTCTCCTGAATAAAATGATGTATTGTTTGTATTGTTAAAAATGAGGACGCTACAGGGAGTTAAAAACGAGTGACTTTTCAGCAACGTTTATACTGGGAGTCAATGAGGCCGCTCACCTGTGCTCTCCTGACTTTGAGGCTTGTCATTCAAAAACCGTAAATCCTATCGTTTAGGTAGACACATTGTGTGAATCAGGACAAGTTTTCCTACTACTTTTGAGAAAATCATGTCTGTAGAGTGAAATTTGTGGCTGAAAACAGAGTTTAAGCGAGAAAGTTTGACCTTTTTTTTGAACCTCTCTCCACTCTGACCTTAACGAGGTCCACTGGTGTGTAACGCAATAGACACCCATTCAAAAGCCAGATTTTCTCCCAGAAACCACATGGCGTTTGACCCGGGACTGATCCGAAAGTGTAGAACCTAGCAGAAAAGTTGAATGCCAGATCCACAGAGGAGAAGTTTTCCTACGTTTTAGAGTTTGAATCACGTCTCTAGGTGAAAGCATGCCAGAGCAGCGGATGTTTGAAAAACGTTGAAAAAGTGCTTCTTTTTCAATTAATTCCATAGAAATGAATGGGGTTTTTTTTGGACGATTTTTTCGCGACTACGTCGCGAAAAAATCGTATTCTATAGAGAAAAGTAATAGCATAGCGAGTCCGATCGAGCCGCACGTTTTGATACATTGTTTGTCTGTGTGCGACGTACGGTTATTGTGTTACTCGAAATCAAAATTTGTGTAGGAAGAGTAACAAATATAACACTAGACCGGACAATTCCCCGGGGGGAAATTGTGAGAGGATGCAGTGCGCGAAGCAATTCGGTCACGCATGTTTGCTGGCCGTGAATGTGTGACCCGCAATGACGTTT
Organism: Neoarius graeffei; assembly: GCF_027579695.1. Taxonomy (NCBI): domain Eukaryota; kingdom Metazoa; phylum Chordata; class Actinopteri; order Siluriformes; family Ariidae; genus Neoarius; species Neoarius graeffei. Next base: position 26,440,760 of record NC_083583.1, read on the forward strand.
CAATGCAATGATTATGTGTGTGCTTGAGACAGCAGCCGTCATGAAGAAGAGCTATTCAACAGTATGACCAAAGTGACTACAGGCGGAAATTAGCATGTACTGCTATAACCTGGGACAGACATCTGTCCTTACCACAAGGATAATGTTTAATTTGTGCACTGTCCCTTTTAAAAATAAAATAAACTCTAAACTCTAAGAAGAGTGTTTGTAGTTTGTATGTACGAACAGAAGTGTTCCTAATAAAGTGGGCGGCTAAGGTGAGGCCTGTCGGCTGCCCTCCTCTCAGTTTCTCAGAGCAGCGGATGTTTGAAAAAGTCCTTTTTTTTTCCAATTAATTCCATTGAAATGAATGGGTTTTTTTGGGGACAAGTGTGACTACTACTTTTGAGAAAATTATGTCTGTAGTGTGAAATTTGTGGCTGAAAACAGTTTAAGTTTGAAATTTTGAGCATGTAAGTGTAGAACCTAGCAGAAAAGTTGAATGACAGATCCACAGAGGAGAAGTTTTCCTACGTTTTAGAGTTTGAATCACGTCTCTAGGTGAAAGCATGCCAGAGCAGCAGACGTTTGAAAAACGTTGAAAAAGTGCTTTTTTTCAATTAATTCCATAGAAATGAATGGGGTTTTTTTGTGACGATTTTTTTTTTATAACCTGGGACAGACATCTGATCTTAACACAAGGATAATGTTTAATTTGTGCACTGTCCCTTTTAAAAATAAAATAAACTCTAAACTCTAAGAAGAGTGTTTGTAGTTTGTATGTACGAACAGAAGTGTTCCTAATAAAGTGGGCGGCTAAGGTGAGGCTGCCACACAAGGGCTGGAGTTTTCTACTGTTTTTTTATGAAGGACCAGGCCTCGAACAATGACAAATAACTCGACAACGGAAGCAGCTATTCACAAAATTCTTTCACAGTGAGCGCTAGAAGGGTCTCCTGAATAAAATGATGTATTTTTTTGTTTGTATTGTTAAAAATGAGGACGCTACAGGGAGTTAAAAACGAGTGACTTTTCAGCAACGTTTATACTGGGAGTCAATGAGGCCGCTCACCTGTGCTCTCCTCGCTTTGAGGCTTGTCATTCAAAAACCGTAAATCCTATCGTTTAGGTAGACACATTGTGTGAATCAGGACAAGTTTTCCTACTACTTTTGAGAAAATCATGTCTGTAGAGTGAAATTTGTGGCTGAAAACAGAGTTTAAGCGAGAAAGTTTGACCTTTTTTTTGAAGCCGCCTACACTCTAAGATAATGACCTTCACTGGTGTGTAACGCAATAGACACCCATTCAAAAGCCGGATTTTCTCCCAGAAACCACATGGCGTTTGAACCGGGCCTGATCCGAAAGTGTAAAACCTAGCAGAAAAGTTGAATGCCAGATCCACAGAGGAGAAGTTTTCCTACGTTTTAGAGTTTGAATCATGTCTCTAGGTGAAAGCATGCCAGAGCAGTGGATGTTTGAAAAACATTGAAAAAGTGCTTTTTTTTCAATTAATTCCATAGAAATGAATGGGGTTTTTTGGGGCGATTTTTTCGCGACTACGTCGCGAAAAAATCGTATTCTATAGAGAAAAGTAATAGCATAGCGAGTCCGATCGAGCCGCACGTTTTGATGTATTGTTTGTCTGTGTGCGACGTACGGTTATTGAGTTATTCGAAATCAAAATTTGCGTAGGAATAATAATAATAAGAAGAAACACGTAGAAGAACAATAGTTGCAGTGCTTTGCACTGCAACCTATGGGCTCCCCTAGGGGAGCCCATAGGTTGCTGTGCTGCAGCACTGCATCCTAACTAGACTGGACAATTCCCCGGGGGAAATTGTGAGAGGATGCAGTGCGCGAAGCAATTCGGTCACGCACGTTCGCTGGCCGTGAATGTGTGACCCGCAATGATGTTTCAATGCAATGATTGTGTGTGTGCTCTAGACAGCAGCCATCATGAAGAAGAGCTATTCAAGAGCATGAACAAAGTGACTACAGGCGGAAATTAGCATGTACTGCTATAACCTGGGACAGACATCTGTCCTTACCACAAGGATAATGTTTAATTTGTGCACTGTCCCTTTTAAAAATAAAATAAACTCTAAACACTAAGAAGAGTGTTTGTAGTATGTATGTACGAACAGAAGTGTTCCTAATAAAGTGGGTGGCTAAGGTGAGGCTAAGACACACAAGGGCTGGAGTTTTCTACTGTTTTTTTATGAAGGACCAGGCCTCGAACAATAACAAATAACTCGACAACGGAAGCAGCTATTCACAAAATTCTTTCACAGTGAGCGCTAGAAGGGTCTCCTGAATAAAATGATGTATTTTTTTGTTTGTACTCTTAAAAATAACGACAATAGAGCGATTTAAAAACGAGTGACTTTTCTCTCACGTTTACAATGGGTTTCAATGAAGCCTGTCAGCTGCCCTGTCCTCAGTTTGACGCTTGTCATTCAAAAACCGTAAATCCTATCGTTTAGGTAGACACATTGTGTGAATCAGGACAAGTTTTCCTACAAGGATAATGTTTAATTTGTGCACTGTCCCTTTTAAAAATAAAATAAACTCTAAACTCTAAGAAGAGTGTTTGTAGTTTGTATGTACGAACAGAAGTGTTCCTAATAAAGTGGGCGGCTAAGGTGAGGCTGACACACAAGGGCTGGAGTTTTCTACTGTTTTTTTTATGAAGGACCAGGCCTCGAACAATGACAAATAACTCGACAACGGAAGCAGCTATTCACAAAATTCTTTCACACTGAGCGCTAGAAGGGTCTCCTGAATAGACTGATGTAATTTTTTTGTCTGTATTGTTAAAAATGAGGACGCTACAGGGAGTTAAAAACGAGTGACTTTTCAGCAACGTTTATAATGGGAGTCAATGAGGCCGCTCACCTGTGCTCTCCTCACTTTGAGGCTTGTCATTCAAAAACCGTAAATCCTATTGTTTAGGTAGACACATTGTGTGAATCAGGACAAGTTTTCCTCCTACTTTTGAGAAAATCATGTCTGTAGAGTGAAATTTGTGCCTGAAAACAGAGTGTAAGCGAGAAAGTTTGACCTTTTTTTTGAACCTCTCTCCACTCTGAGCTAAACAAGGTCCACTGGTGTGTAACGCAATAGACACCCATTCAAATGCCGGATTTTCTCCCAGAAACCACATGGCGTTTGACCCGGGACTGATCCGAAAGTGTAGAACCTAGCAGAAAAGTTGAAGGCCAGATCCACAGAGGAGAAGTTTTCCTACGTTTTAGAGTTTGAATCACGTCTCTAGGTGAAAGCATGCCAGAGCAGCGGATGTTTGAAAAACGTTGAAAAAGTGCTTTTTTTTCAATTAATTCCATAGAAATGAATGGGGTTTTTTTGGACGATTTTTTCGCGACTACGTCGCGAAAAAATCGTATTCTATAGAGAAAAGTAATAGCATAGCGAGTCCGATCGAGCTGCACGTTTTGATACATTGTTTGTCTGTGTGCGACGTACGGTTATTGTGTTACTCGAAATCAAAATTTGTGTAGGAAGAGTAACAAATATAACACTAGACCGGACAATTCCCCGGGGGAAATTGTGAGAGGATGCAGTGCGCGAAGCAATTCGGTCACGCATGTTTGCCGGCCGTGAATGTGTGACCAGCAATGATGTTTCAATGCAATGATCGTGTGTGTGCTTGAGACAGCAGCCGTCATGAAGGAGACCTATTCAAGAGCATGAACAAAGTGACTACAGGCGGAAATTAGCATGTACTGCTATAACCTGGGACAGACATCTGTCCTTACCACAAGGATAATGTTTAATTTGTGCACTGTCCCTTTTAAAAATAAAATAAACTCTAAACACTAAGAAGAGTGTTTGTAGTTTGTATGTACGAACAGAAGTGTTCCTAATAAAGTGGGCGGCTAAGGTGAGGCCTGTCGGCTGCCCTCTTCTCAGTTTCTCAGAGCAGCGGATGTTTGAAAAAGTGCTTTTTTTTCCAATTAATTCCATAGAAATTAATGGGTTTTTTTTGGGACAAGTGTGACTACTACTTCTGAGAAAATTATGTCTGTAGTGTGAAATTTGTGGCTGAAAACAGTTTAAGTTTGAAATTTTGAGCATATAAGTGTAGAACCTAGCAGAAAAGTTGAATGACAGATCCACAGAGGAGAAGTTTTCCTACGTTTTAGAGTTTGAATCACGTCTCTAGGTGAAAGCATGCCAGAGCAGCAGACGTTTGAAAAACGTTGAAAAAGTGCTTTTTTTCAATTAATTCCATAGAAATGAATGGGGTTTTTTTGTGACGATTTTTTTTTTTATAACCTGGGACAGACATCTGATCTTAACACAAGGATAATGTTTAATTTGTGCACTGTCCCTTTTAAAAATAAAATAAACTCTAAACTCTAAGAAGAGTGTTTGTAGTTTGTATGTACGAACAGAAGTGTTCCTAATAAAGTGGGCGGCTAAGGTGAGGCTGCCACACAAGGGCTGGAGTTTTCTACTGTTTTTTTATGAAGGACCAGGCCTCGAACAATGACAAATAACTCGACAACGGAAGCAGCTATTCACAAAATTCTTTCACAGTGAGCGCTAGAAGGGTCTCCTGAATAAAATGATGTATTTTTTTGTTTGTATTGTTAAAAATGAGGACGCTACAGGGAGTTAAAAACGAGTGACTTTTCAGCAACGTTTATACTGGGAGTCAATGAGGCCGCTCACCTGTGCTCTCCTCACTTTGAGGCTTGTCATTCAAAAACCGTAAATCCTATCGTTTAGGTAGACACATTGTGTGAATCAGGACAAGTTTTCCTACTACTTTTGAGAAAATCATGTCTGTAGAGTGAAATTTGTGGCTGAAAACGGAGTTTAAGCGAGAAAGTTTGACCTTTTTTTTGAAGCCGCCTACACTCTAAGTTTAACGACCCTCACTGGTGTGTAACGCAATAGACACCCATTCAAAAGCCGGATTTTCTCCCAGAAACCACATGGCGTTTGAACCGGGCCTGATCCGAAAGTGTAAAACCTAGCAGAAAAGTTGAATGCCAGATCCACAGAGGAGAAGTTTTCCTACGTTTTAGAGTTTGAATCATGTCTCTAGGTGAAAGCATGCCAGAGCAGTGGATGTTTGAAAAACATTGAAAAAGTGCTTTTTTTTCAATTAATTCCATAGAAATGAATGGGGTTTTTTGGGGCGATTTTTTCGCGACTACGTCGCGAAAAAATCGTATTCTACAGAGAAAAGTAATAGCATAGCGAGTCCGATCGAGCCGCACGTTTTGATATATTGTTTGTCTGTGTGCGACGTACGGTTATTGAGTTATTCGAAATCAAAATTTGCGTAGGAATAATAAGAAGAAGAAGAAGAAGAAGAAATACGTAGAAGAACAATAGTTGCAGTGCTTTGCACTGCAACCTATGGGCTCCCCTAGGGGAGCCCATAGGTTGCTGTGCTGCAGCACTGCATCCTAACTAGACCGGACAATTCCCCGGGGGAAATTGTGAGAGGATGCAGTGCGCGAAGCAATTCGGTCATGCACGTTTGCCGGCCGTGAATGTGTGACCAGCAATGATGTTTCAATGCAATGATTGTGTGTGTGCTTGAGACAGCAGCCGTCATGAAGGAGACCTATTCAAGAGCATGAACAAAGTGACTACAGGCGGAAATTAGCATGTACTGCTATAACCTGGGACAGACATCTGTCCTTACCACAAGGATAATGTTTAATTTGTGCACTGTCCCTTTTAAAAATAAAATAAACTCTAAACTCTAAGAAGAGTGTTTGAAGTTTGTATGTACGAACAGAAGTGTTCCTAATAAAGTGGGCGGCTAAGGTGAGGCTAAGACACACAAGGGCTGGAGTTTTCTACTGTTTTTTTTATGAAGGACCAGGCCTCGAACAATGACAAATAACTCGACAACGGAAGCAGCTATTCACAAAATTCTTTCACACTGAGCGCTAGAAGGGTCTCCTGAATAAAATGATGTATTTTTTTGTTTGTACTCTTTAAAATAACGACACTAGAGCGATTTAAAAACGAGTGACTTTTCTATCACGTTTATAATGGTTGTCAATGAAGCCTGTCAGCTGCACTGTCCTCAGTTTGACGCTTGTCATTCAAAAACCGTAAATCCTATCGTTTAGGTAGACACATTGTGTGAATCAGGACAAGTTTTCCTACTACTTTTGAGAAAATCATGTCTGTAGAGTGAAATTTGTGGCTGAAAACAGAGTTTAAGCGAGAAAGTTTGACCTTTTTTTTGAAGCCGCCTACACTCTGAGTTAACGAGGCGCACTGGTGTGTAACGCAATAGACACCCATTCAAAAGCCGGATTTTCTCCCAGAAACCACATGGCGTTTGACCCGGGACTGATCCGAAAGTGTTGAACCTAGCAGAAAAGTTGAATGCCAGATCCACAGAGGAGAAGTTTTCCTACGTTTTAGAGTTTGAATCACGTCTCTAGGTGAAAGCATGCCAGAGCAGCGGATGTTTGAAAAACGTTGAAAAAGTGCTTTTTTTCAAATTAATTCCATAGAAATGAATGGGGTTTTTTTGGACGATTTTTTCGCGACTACGTCGCGAAAAAATCGTTTTCTATAGAGAAAAGTAATAGCATAGCGAGTCCGATCGAGCCGCACGTTTTGATATATTGTTTGTCTGTGTGCAACGTACGGTTATTGAGTTAATCGAAATCGAAATTTGCGTAGGAAGAGTAACAAATATAACACTAGACCGGACAATTCCCCGGGGGAAATTGTGAGAGGATGCAGTGCGCGAAGCAATTCGCTCACGCACGTTCGCTGGCCGTGAACGTGTGACCCGCAATGATGTTTCAATGCAATGATCGTGTGTGTGCTCGAGACAGCAGCCATCATGAAGAAGACCTATTCAAGAGTATGACCAAAGTGACTACAGGCGGAAATTAGCATGTACTGCTATAACCTGGGACAGACATCTGTCCTTAACACAAGGATAATGTTTAATTTGTGCACTGTCACTTTTAAAAATAAAATAAACTCTAAACTCTAAGAAGAGTGTTTGTAGTTTGTATGTACGAACAGAAGTGTTCCTAATAAAGTGGGCGGCTAAGGTGAGGCTGACACACAAGGGCTGGAGTTTTCTACTGTTTTTTTTATGAAGGACCAGGCCTCGAACAATGACAAATAACTCGACAACGGAAGCAGCTATTCACAAAATTCTTTCACAGTGAGCGCTAGAAGGGTCTCCTGAATAAAATGATGTATTTTTTTGTTTGTATTGTTAAAAATGAGGACGCTACAGGGAGTTAAAAACGAGTGACTTTTCAGCAACGTTTATACTGGGAGTCAATGAGGCCGCTCACCTGTGCTCTCCTCACTTTGAGGCTTGTCATTCAAAAACCGTAAATCCTATCGTTTAGGTAGACACATTGTGTGAATCAGGACAAGTTTTCCTACTACTTTTGAGAAAATAATGTCTGTAGAGTGAAATTTGTGGCTGAAAACGGAGTTTAAGCGAGAAAGTTTGACCTTTTTTTTGAAGCCGCCTACACTCTAAGCTAAACGACCCTCACTGGTGTGTAACGCAATAGACACCCATTCAAAAGCCGGATTTTCTCCCAGAAACCACATGGCGTTTGAACCGGGCCTGATCCGAAAGTGTAAAACCTAGCAGAAAAGTTGAATGCCAGATCCACAGAGGAGAAGTTTTCCTACGTTTTAGAGTTTGAATCATGTCTCTAGGTGAAAGCATGCCAGAGCAGTGGATGTTTGAAAAACATTGAAAAAGTGCTTTTTTTTCAATTAATTCCATAGAAATGAATGGGGTTTTTTGGGGCGATTTTTTCGCGACTACGTCGCGAAAAAATCGTATTCTACAGAGAAAAGTAATAGCATAGCGAGTCCGATCGAGCCGCACGTTTTGATATATTGTTTGTCTGTGTGCGACGTACGGTTATTGAGTTATTCGAAATCAAAATTTGCGTAGGAATAATAAGAAGAAGAAACACGTAGAAGAACAATAGTTGCAGTGCTTTGCACTGCAACCTATGGGCTCCCCTAGGGGAGCCCATAGGTTGCTGTGCTGCAGCACTGCATCCTAACTAGACCGGACAATTCCCCGGGGGAAATTGTGAGAGGATGCAGTGCGCGAAGCAATTCGGTCACGCATGTTTGCCGGCCGTGAATGTGTGACCAGCAATGATGTTTCAATGCAATGATCGTGTGTGTGCTTGAGACAGCAGCCGTCATGAAGGAGACCTATTCAAGAGCATGAACAAAGTGACTACAGGCGGAAATTAGCATGTACTGCTATAACCTGGGACAGACATCTGTCCTTACCACAAGGATAATGTTTAATTTGTGCACTGTCCCTTTTAAAAATAAAATAAACTCTAAACACTAAGAAGAGTGTTTGTAGTTTGTATGTACGAACAGAAGTGTTCCTAATAAAGTGGGCGGCTAAGGTGAGGCCTGTCGGCTGCCCTCTTCTCAGTTTCTCAGAGCAGCGGATGTTTGAAAAAGTGCTTTTTTTTCCAATTAATTCCATAGAAATTAATGGGTTTTTTTTGGGACAAGTGTGACTACTACTTCTGAGAAAATTATGTCTGTAGTGTGAAATTTGTGGCTGAAAACAGTTTAAGTTTGAAATTTTGAGCATATAAGTGTAGAACCTAGCAGAAAAGTTGAATGACAGATCCACAGAGGAGAAGTTTTCCTACGTTTTAGAGTTTGAATCACGTCTCTAGGTGAAAGCATGCCAGAGCAGCAGACGTTTGAAAAACGTTGAAAAAGTGCTTTTTTTCAATTAATTCCATAGAAATGAATGGGGTTTTTTTGTGACGATTTTTTTTTTTATAACCTGGGACAGACATCTGATCTTAACACAAGGATAATGTTTAATTTGTGCACTGTCCCTTTTAAAAATAAAATAAACTCTAAACTCTAAGAAGAGTGTTTGTAGTTTGTATGTACGAACAGAAGTGTTCCTAATAAAGTGGGCGGCTAAGGTGAGGCTGCCACACAAGGGCTGGAGTTTTCTACTGTTTTTTTATGAAGGACCAGGCCTCGAACAATGACAAATAACTCGACAACGGAAGCAGCTATTCACAAAATTCTTTCACAGTGAGCGCTAGAAGGGTCTCCTGAATAAAATGATGTATTTTTTTGTTTGTATTGTTAAAAATGAGGACGCTACAGGGAGTTAAAAACGAGTGACTTTTCAGCAACGTTTATACTGGGAGTCAATGAGGCCGCTCACCTGTGCTCTCCTCACTTTGAGGCTTGTCATTCAAAAACCGTAAATCCTATCGTTTAGGTAGACACATTGTGTGAATCAGGACAAGTTTTCCTACTACTTTTGAGAAAATCATGTCTGTAGAGTGAAATTTGTGGCTGAAAACGGAGTTTAAGCGAGAAAGTTTGACCTTTTTTTTGAAGCCGCCTACACTCTAAGTTTAACGACCCTCACTGGTGTGTAACGCAATAGACACCCATTCAAAAGCCGGATTTTCTCCCAGAAACCACATGGCGTTTGAACCGGGCCTGATCCGAAAGTGTAAAACCTAGCAGAAAAGTTGAATGCCAGATCCACAGAGGAGAAGTTTTCCTACGTTTTAGAGTTTGAATCATGTCTCTAGGTGAAAGCATGCCAGAGCAGTGGATGTTTGAAAAACATTGAAAAAGTGCTTTTTTTTCAATTAATTCCATAGAAATGAATGGGGTTTTTTGGGGCGATTTTTTCGCGACTACGTCGCGAAAAAATCGTATTCTACAGAGAAAAGTAATAGCATAGCGAGTCCGATCGAGCCGCACGTTTTGATATATTGTTTGTCTGTGTGCGACGTACGGTTATTGAGTTATTCGAAATCAAAATTTGCGTAGGAATAATAAGAAGAAGAAGAAGAAGAAGAAATACGTAGAAGAACAATAGTTGCAGTGCTTTGCACTGCAACCTATGGGCTCCCCTAGGGGAGCCCATAGGTTGCTGTGCTGCAGCACTGCATCCTAACTAGACCGGACAATTCCCCGGGGGAAATTGTGAGAGGATGCAGTGCGCGAAGCAATTCGCTCACGCATGTTCGCTGGCCGTGAATGTGTGACCCGCAATGATGTTTCAATGCAATGATCGTGTGTGTGCTCGAGACAGCAGCCATCATGAAGAAGACCTATTCAAGAGTATGACCAAAGTGACTACAGGCGGAAATTAGCATGTACTGCTATAACCTGGGACAGACATCTGTCCTTAACACAAGGATAATGTTTAATTTGTGCACTGTCACTTTTAAAAATAAAATAAACTCTAAACTCTAAGAAGAGTGTTTGTAGTTTGTATGTACGAACAGAAGTGTTCCTAATAAAGTGGGCGGCTAAGGTGAGGCTGACACACAAGGGCTGGAGTTTTCTACTGTTTTTTTTATGAAGGACCAGGCCTCGAACAATGACAAATAACTCGACAACGGAAGCAGCTATTCACAAAATTCTTTCACAGTGAGCGCTAGAAGGGTCTCCTGAATAAAATGATGTATTTTTTTGTTTGTACTCTTAAAAATAACGACACTAGAGCGATTTAAATACGAGTGACTTTTCACTCACGTTTATAATGTGAGTCAATGAGCTAAGAAACACAAGGTCTTGAATATTGTGCTGTGTTTTACTACGGACCAGACCTCGAACAATGACAAATAACTCGACAACGGAAGCAGCTATTCACAAAATTCTTTCACACTGAGCGCTAGAAGGGTCTCCTGAATAAAATGATGTATTTTTTTGTTTGTACTCTTTAAAATAACGACACTAGAGCGATTTAAAAACGAGTGACTTTTCACTCATGTTTATAATGTGTGTCAATGACCTAAGACACACAAGGTCTTGAATATTGTGCTGTGTTTTACTACGGACCAGACCTCGAACAATGACAAATAACTCGACAACGGAAGCAGCTATTCACAAAATTCTTTCACACTGAGCGCTAGAAGGGTCTCCTGAATAAAATGATGTATTTTTTTGTTTGTACTCTTAAAAATAACGACACTAGAGCGATTTAAAAACGAGTGACTTTTCACTCACGTTTATAATGTGAGTCAATGAGCTAAGAAACACAAGGTCTTGAATATTGTGCTGTGTTTTACTACGGACCAGACCTCGAACAATGACAAATAACTCGACAACGGAAGCAGCTATTCACAAAATTCTTTCACAGTGAGCGCTAGAACGGTCTCCTGAATAAAATTATGTATTTTTTTGTTTGTACTCTTAAAAATAACGACACTAGAGCGATTTAAAAACGAGTGACTTTTCTATCCCGTTTATAATGCATGTCAATGAGCTAAAACACACAAGGTCTTGAATTTTGGGCTGTGTTTTACTACAGACCAGACCTCGAACAATGACAAATAACTCGACAACGGAAGCAGCTATTCACAAAATTCTTTCACAGTGAGCGCTAGAAGGGTCTCCTGAATAAAATGATGTATTTTTTTGTTTGTATTGTTAAAAATGAGGACGCTACAGGGAGTTAAAAACGAGTGACTTTTCAGCAACGTTTATACTGGGAGTCAATGAGGCCGCTCACCTGTGCTCTCCTCACTTTGAGGCTTGTCATTCAAAAACCGTAAATCCTACCGTTTAGGTAGACACATTGTGTGAATCAGGACAAGTTTTCCTACTACTTTTGAGAAAATCATGTCTGTAGAGTGAAATTTGTGGATGAAAACACAGTTTAAGTGAGAAATTTTGAGCTTTTTTTTGAAGCCGCCTACACTCTGAGTTAACGAGGCGCACTGGTGTGTAACGCAATAGACACCCATTCAAAAGCCGGATTTTCTCCCAGAAACCACATGGCGTTTGAACCGGGCCTGATCCGAAAGTGTAAAACCTAGCAGAAAAGTTGAATGCCAGATCCACAGAGGAGAAGTTTTCCTACGTTTTAGAGTTTGAATCATGTCTCTAGGTGAAAGCATGCCAGAGCAGCGGATGTTTGAAAAACGTTGAAAAAGTGCTTTTTTTTCAATTAATTCCATAGAAATGAATGGGGTTTTTTGGGGCGATTTTTTCGCGACTACGTCGCGAAAAAATCGTAAACTGTAGAGAAAAGTAATAGCATAGCGAGTCCGATCGAGCCGCACGTTTTGATGTATTGTTTGTCTGTGTGCGACGTACGGTTATTGAGGTATTCGAAATCAAAATTTGCGTAGGAATAATAAGTTTAACTAGACCGGACAATTCCCCGGGGGAAATTGTGAGAGGATGCAGTGCGCGAAGCAATTCGGTCACGCATGTTCGCTGGCCGTGAATGTGTGACCCGCAATGATGTTTCAATGCAATGATTGTGTGTGTGCTCTAGACAGCAGCCATCATGAAGCAGAGCTATTCAAGAGCATGAACAAAGTGACTACAGGCGGAAATTAGCATGTACTGCTATAACCTGGGCGGCACAGTGGTGTAGTGGTTAGCACTGTCGCCTCACAGCAAGAAGGTCCTGGGTTCGAGCCCCGGGACCGGCGAGGGCCTTTCTGTGCGGAGTTTGCATGTTCTCCCCGTGTCCGCGTGGGTTTCCTCCGGGTGCTCCGGTTTCCCCCACAGTCCAAAGACATGCAGGTTAGGTTAACTGGTGACTCTAAATTGACCGTAGGTGTGAATGTGAGTGTGAATGGTTGTCTGTGTCTATGTGTCAGCCCTGTGATGACCTGGCGACTTGTCCAGGGTGTACCCCGCCTTTCGCCCGTAGTCAGCTGGGATAGGCTCCAGCTTGCCTGCGACCCTGTAGAAGGATAAAGCGGCTAGAGATAATGAATGAATGAATGAATGAATGCTATAACCTGGGACAGACATCTGTCCTTACCACAAGGATAATGTTTAATTTGTGCACTGTCCCTTTTAAAAATAAAATAAACTCTAATCACTAAGAAGAGTGTTTGTAGTATGTATGTACGAACAGAAGTGTTCCTAATAAAGTGGGCGGCTAAGGTGAGGCTAAGACACACAAGGGCTGGAGTTTTCTACTGTTTTTTTATGAAGGACCAGGCCTCGAACAATAACAAATAACTCGACAACGGAAGCAGCTATTCACAAAATTCTTTCACAGTGAGCGCTAGAAGGGTCTCCTGAATAAAATGCTGTATTTTTTTGTTTGTACTCTTAAAAATAACGACAATAGAGCGATTTAAAAACGAGTGACTTTTCTCTCATGTTTACAATGGGTTTCAATGAAGCCTGTCAGCTGCCCTGTCCTCAGTTTGACGCTTGTCATTCAAAAACCGTAAATCCTATCGTTTAGGTAGACACATTGTGTGAATCAGGACAAGTTTTCCTACAAGGATAATGTTTAATTTGTGCACTGTCCCTTTTAAAAATAAAATAAACTCTAAACTCTAAGAAGAGTGTTTGTAGTTTGTATGTACGAACAGAAGTGTTCCTAATAAAGTGGGCGGCTAAGGTGAGGCTGACACACAAGGGCTGGAGTTTTCTACTGTTTTTTTTATGAAGGACCAGGCCTCGAACAATGACAAATAACTCGACAACGGAAGCAGCTATTCACAAAATTCTTTCACAGTGAGCGCTAGAAGGGTCTCCTGAATAAAATGATGTATTTTTTTGTTTGTATTGTTAAAAATGAGGACGCTACAGGGAGTTAAAAACGAGTGACTTTTCAGCAACGTTTATACTGGGAGTCAATGAGGCCGCTCACCTGTGCTCTCCTCACTTTGAGGCTTGTCATTCAAAAACCGTAAATCCTACAGTTTAGGTAGACACATTGTGTGAATCAGGACAAGTTTTCCTACTACTTTTGAGAAAATCATGTCTGTAGAGTGAAATTTGTGGATGAAAACACAGTTTAAGCGAGAAAGTTTGACCTTTTTTTTGAACCTCTCTCCACTCTGACCTTAACGAGGTCCACTGGTGTGTAACGCAATAGACACCCATTCAAAAGCCGGATTTTTTCCCAGAAACCACATGGCGTTTGACCCGGGACTGATCCGAAAGTGTAGAACCTAGCAGAAAAGTTGAATGCCAGATCCACAGAGGAGAAGTTTTCCTACGTTTTAGAGTTTGAATCATGCCTCTAGGTGAAAGCATGCCAGAGCAGCGGATGTTTGAAAAACGTTGGAAAAGTGCTTTTTTTTCAATTAATTCCATAGAAATGAATGGGGTTTTTTGAGACGATTTTTTCGCGACTACGTCGCGAAAAAATCGTATTCTGTAGAGAAAAGTAATAGCATAGCGAGTCCAATCAAGCCGCACGTTTTGATATATTGTTTGTCTGTGTGCGACGTACGGTTGTGTGACCTGCTATGAAGCTACAATGCCATGATTCATGTGTGTGCTTGAGACAGCCGGCCCCTCCCCTCTGTGCTCGCTTACTGAAGCCAGTCGGCATGGTAAAGGGCCTGAGCAGGTTAAAAAACACACACAAGAGTTTGTCAGGTGTCTGCTGAATTTTGCTAAGGGACAGGCCTCGAACAATGACAAATAACTCGACAACGGAAGCAGCTATTCACAAAATTCTTTCACAGTGAGCGCTAGAAGGGTTTCCTGAATAAAATGATGTATTTTTTTGTTTGTATTGTTAAAAATGACGACGCTACAGGGAGTTAAAAACGAGTGACTTTTCAGCAACGTTTATACTGGGAGTCAATGAGGCCGCTCACCTGTGCTCTCCTCACTTTGAGGCTTGTCATTCAAAAACCGTAAATCCTATCGTTTAGGTAGACACATTGTGTGAATCAGGACAAGTTTTCCTACTACTTTTGAGAAAATCATGTCTGTAGAGTGAAATTTGTGGCTGAAAACGGAGTTTAAGCGAGAAAGTTTGACCTTTTTTTTGAAGCCGCCTACACTCTAAGCTAAACGACCCTCACTGGTGTGTAACGCAATAGACACCCATTCAAAAGCCGGATTTTCTCCCAGAAACCACATGGCGTTTGAACCGGGCCTGATCCGAAAGTGTAAAACCTAGCAGAAAAGTTGAATGCCAGATCCACAGAGGAGAAGTTTTCCTACGTTTTAGAGTTTGAATCATGTCTCTAGGTGAAAGCATGCCAGAGCAGTGGATGTTTGAAAAACATTGAAAAAGTGCTTTTTTTTCAATTAATTCCATAGAAATGAATGGGGTTTTTTGGGGCGATTTTTTCGCGACTACGTCGCGAAAAAATCGTATTCTATAGAGAAAAGTAATAGCATAGCGAGTCCGATCGAGCCGCACGTTTTGATATATTGTTTGTCTGTGTGCGACGTACGGTTATTGAGTTATTCGAAATCAAAATTTGCGTAGGAATAATAAGAAGAAGAAGAAATACGTAGAAGAACAATAGTTGCAGTGCTTTGCACTGCAACCTATGGGCTCCCCTAGGGGAGCCCATAGGTTGCTGTGCTGCAGCACTGCATCCTAATAATAATAATAAGAAGAAGAAGAAACACGTAGAAGAACAATAGTTGCAGTGCTTTGCACTGCAACCTATGGGCTCCCCTAGGGGAGCCCATAGGTTGCTGTGCTGCAGCACTGCATCCTAATAAGAAGAAGAAGAAATACGTAGAAGAACAATAGTTGCAGTGCTTTGCACTGCAACCTATGGGCTCCCCTAGGGGAGCCCATAGGTTGCTGTGCTGCAGCACTGCATCCTAATAATAAGAAGAAGAAATACGTAGAAGAACAATAGTTGCAGTGCTTTGCACTGCAACCTATGGGCTCCCCTAGGGGAGCCCATAGGTTGCTGTGCTGCAGCACTGCATCCTAACTAGACCGGACAATTCCCCGGGGGGAAATTGTGAGAGGATGCAGTGCGCGAAGCAATTCGGTCACGCATGTTTGCTGGCCGTGAATGTGTGACCCGCAATGACGTTTCAATGCAATGATTATGTGTGTGCTTGAGACAGCAGCCGTCATGAAGAAGAGCTATTCAACAGTATGACCAAAGTGACTACAGGCGGAAATTAGCATGTACTGCTATAACCTGGGACAGACATCTGTCCTTACCACAAGGATAATGTTTAATTTGTGCACTGTCCCTTTTAAAAATAAAATAAACTCTAAACTCTAAGAAGAGTGTTTGTAGTTTGTATGTACGAACAGAAGTGTTCCTAATAAAGTGGGCGGCTAAGGTGAGGCCTGTCGGCTGCCCTCCTCTCAGTTTCTCAGAGCAGCGGATGTTTGAAAAAGTCCTTTTTTTTTCCAATTAATTCCATTGAAATGAATGGGTTTTTTTGGGGACAAGTGTGACTACTACTTTTGAGAAAATTATGTCTGTAGTGTGAAATTTGTGGCTGAAAACAGTTTAAGTTTGAAATTTTGAGCATGTAAGTGTAGAACCTAGCAGAAAAGTTGAATGACAGATCCACAGAGGAGAAGTTTTCCTACGTTTTAGAGTTTGAATCACGTCTCTAGGTGAAAGCATGCCAGAGCAGCAGACGTTTGAAAAACGTTGAAAAAGTGCTTTTTTTCAATTAATTCCATAGAAATGAATGGGGTTTTTTTGTGACGATTTTTTTTTTATAACCTGGGACAGACATCTGATCTTAACACAAGGATAATGTTTAATTTGTGCACTGTCCCTTTTAAAAATAAAATAAACTCTAAACTCTAAGAAGAGTGTTTGTAGTTTGTATGTACGAACAGAAGTGTTCCTAATAAAGTGGGCGGCTAAGGTGAGGCTGCCACACAAGGGCTGGAGTTTTCTACTGTTTTTTTATGAAGGACCAGGCCTCGAACAATGACAAATAACTCGACAACGGAAGCAGCTATTCACAAAATTCTTTCACAGTGAGCGCTAGAAGGGTCTCCTGAATAAAATGATGTATTTTTTTGTTTGTATTGTTAAAAATGAGGACGCTACAGGGAGTTAAAAACGAGTGACTTTTCAGCAACGTTTATACTGGGAGTCAATGAGGCCGCTCACCTGTGCTCTCCTCGCTTTGAGGCTTGTCATTCAAAAACCGTAAATCCTATCGTTTAGGTAGACACATTGTGTGAATCAGGACAAGTTTTCCTACTACTTTTGAGAAAATCATGTCTGTAGAGTGAAATTTGTGGCTGAAAACAGAGTTTAAGCGAGAAAGTTTGACCTTTTTTTTGAAGCCGCCTACACTCTAAGATAATGACCTTCACTGGTGTGTAACGCAATAGACACCCATTCAAAAGCCGGATTTTCTCCCAGAAACCACATGGCGTTTGAACCGGGCCTGATCCGAAAGTGTAAAACCTAGCAGAAAAGTTGAATGCCAGATCCACAGAGGAGAAGTTTTCCTACGTTTTAGAGTTTGAATCATGTCTCTAGGTGAAAGCATGCCAGAGCAGTGGATGTTTGAAAAACATTGAAAAAGTGCTTTTTTTTCAATTAATTCCATAGAAATGAATGGGGTTTTTTGGGGCGATTTTTTCGCGACTACGTCGCGAAAAAATCGTATTCTATAGAGAAAAGTAATAGCATAGCGAGTCCGATCGAGCCGCACGTTTTGATGTATTGTTTGTCTGTGTGCGACGTACGGTTATTGAGTTATTCGAAATCAAAATTTGCGTAGGAATAATAATAATAAGAAGAAACACGTAGAAGAACAATAGTTGCAGTGCTTTGCACTGCAACCTATGGGCTCCCCTAGGGGAGCCCATAGGTTGCTGTGCTGCAGCACTGCATCCTAATAAGAAGAAACACGTAGAAGAACAATAGTTGCAGTGCTTTGCACTGCAACCTATGGGCTCCCCTAGGGGAGCCCATAGGTTGCTGTGCTGCAGCACTGCATCCTAACTAGACCGGACAATTCCCCGGGGGGAAATTGTGAGAGGATGCAGTGCGCGAAGCAATTCGGTCACGCATGTTTGCTGGCCGTGAATGTGTGACCCGCAATGACGTTTCAATGCAATGATTATGTGTGTGCTTGAGACAGCAGCCGTCATGAAGAAGAGCTATTCAACAGTATGACCAAAGTGACTACAGGCGGAAATTAGCATGTACTGCTATAACCTGGGACAGACATCTGTCCTTACCACAAGGATAATGTTTAATTTGTGCACTGTCCCTTTTAAAAATAAAATAAACTCTAAACTCTAAGAAGAGTGTTTGTAGTTTGTATGTACGAACAGAAGTGTTCCTAATAAAGTGGGCGGCTAAGGTGAGGCCTGTCGGCTGCCCTCCTCTCAGTTTCTCAGAGCAGCGGATGTTTGAAAAAGTCCTTTTTTTTTCCAATTAATTCCATTGAAATGAATGGGTTTTTTTGGGGACAAGTGTGACTACTACTTTTGAGAAAATTATGTCTGTAGTGTGAAATTTGTGGCTGAAAACAGTTTAAGTTTGAAATTTTGAGCATGTAAGTGTAGAACCTAGCAGAAAAGTTGAATGACAGATCCACAGAGGAGAAGTTTTCCTACGTTTTAGAGTTTGAATCACGTCTCTAGGTGAAAGCATGCCAGAGCAGCAGACGTTTGAAAAACGTTGAAAAAGTGCTTTTTTTCAATTAATTCCATAGAAATGAATGGGGTTTTTTTGTGACGATTTTTTTTTTATAACCTGGGACAGACATCTGATCTTAACACAAGGATAATGTTTAATTTGTGCACTGTCCCTTTTAAAAATAAAATAAACTCTAAACTCTAAGAAGAGTGTTTGTAGTTTGTATGTACGAACAGAAGTGTTCCTAATAAAGTGGGCGGCTAAGGTGAGGCTGCCACACAAGGGCTGGAGTTTTCTACTGTTTTTTTATGAAGGACCAGGCCTCGAACAATGACAAATAACTCGACAACGGAAGCAGCTATTCACAAAATTCTTTCACAGTGAGCGCTAGAAGGGTCTCCTGAATAAAATGATGTATTTTTTTGTTTGTATTGTTAAAAATGAGGACGCTACAGGGAGTTAAAAACGAGTGACTTTTCAGCAACGTTTATACTGGGAGTCAATGAGGCCGCTCACCTGTGCTCTCCTCGCTTTGAGGCTTGTCATTCAAAAACCGTAAATCCTATCGTTTAGGTAGACACATTGTGTGAATCAGGACAAGTTTTCCTACTACTTTTGAGAAAATCATGTCTGTAGAGTGAAATTTGTGGCTGAAAACAGAGTTTAAGCGAGAAAGTTTGACCTTTTTTTTGAAGCCGCCTACACTCTAAGATAATGACCTTCACTGGTGTGTAACGCAATAGACACCCATTCAAAAGCCGGATTTTCTCCCAGAAACCACATGGCGTTTGAACCGGGCCTGATCCGAAAGTGTAAAACCTAGCAGAAAAGTTGAATGCCAGATCCACAGAGGAGAAGTTTTCCTACGTTTTAGAGTTTGAATCATGTCTCTAGGTGAAAGCATGCCAGAGCAGTGGATGTTTGAAAAACATTGAAAAAGTGCTTTTTTTTCAATTAATTCCATAGAAATGAATGGGGTTTTTTGGGGCGATTTTTTCGCGACTACGTCGCGAAAAAATCGTATTCTATAGAGAAAAGTAATAGCATAGCGAGTCCGATCGAGCCGCACGTTTTGATGTATTGTTTGTCTGTGTGCGACGTACGGTTATTGAGTTATTCGAAATCAAAATTTGCGTAGGAATAATAATAAGAAGAAGAAACACGTAGAAGAACAATAGTTGCAGTGCTTTGCACTGCAACCTATGGGCTCCCCTAGGGGAGCCCATAGGTTGCTGTGCTGCAGCACTGCATCCTAATAAGAAGAAACACGTAGAAGAACAATAGTTGCAGTGCTTTGCACTGCAACCTATGGGCTCCCCTAGGGGAGCCCATAGGTTGCTGTGCTGCAGCACTGCATCCTAACTAGACCGGACAATTCCCCGGGGGGAAATTGTGAGAGGATGCAGTGCGCGAAGCAATTCGGTCACGCATGTTTGCTGGCCGTGAATGTGTGACCCGCAATGACGTTTCAATGCAATGATTATGTGTGTGCTTGAGACAGCAGCCGTCATGAAGAAGAGCTATTCAACAGTATGACCAAAGTGACTACAGGCGGAAATTAGCATGTACTGCTATAACCTGGGACAGACATCTGTCCTTACCACAAGGATAATGTTTAATTTGTGCACTGTCCCTTTTAAAAATAAAATAAACTCTAAACTCTAAGAAGAGTGTTTGTAGTTTGTATGTACGAACAGAAGTGTTCCTAATAAAGTGGGCGGCTAAGGTGAGGCCTGTCGGCTGCCCTCCTCTCAGTTTCTCAGAGCAGCGGATGTTTGAAAAAGTCCTTTTTTTTTCCAATTAATTCCATTGAAATGAATGGGTTTTTTTGGGGACAAGTGTGACTACTACTTTTGAGAAAATTATGTCTGTAGTGTGAAATTTGTGGCTGAAAACAGTTTAAGTTTGAAATTTTGAGCATGTAAGTGTAGAACCTAGCAGAAAAGTTGAATGACAGATCCACAGAGGAGAAGTTTTCCTACGTTTTAGAGTTTGAATCACGTCTCTAGGTGAAAGCATGCCAGAGCAGCAGACGTTTGAAAAACGTTGAAAAAGTGCTTTTTTTCAATTAATTCCATAGAAATGAATGGGGTTTTTTTGTGACGATTTTTTTTTTATAACCTGGGACAGACATCTGATCTTAACACAAGGATAATGTTTAATTTGTGCACTGTCCCTTTTAAAAATAAAATAAACTCTAAACTCTAAGAAGAGTGTTTGTAGTTTGTATGTACGAACAGAAGTGTTCCTAATAAAGTGGGCGGCTAAGGTGAGGCTGCCACACAAGGGCTGGAGTTTTCTACTGTTTTTTTATGAAGGACCAGGCCTCGAACAATGACAAATAACTCGACAACGGAAGCAGCTATTCACAAAATTCTTTCACAGTGAGCGCTAGAAGGGTCTCCTGAATAAAATGATGTATTTTTTTGTTTGTATTGTTAAAAATGAGGACGCTACAGGGAGTTAAAAACGAGTGACTTTTCAGCAACGTTTATACTGGGAGTCAATGAGGCCGCTCACCTGTGCTCTCCTCGCTTTGAGGCTTGTCATTCAAAAACCGTAAATCCTATCGTTTAGGTAGACACATTGTGTGAATCAGGACAAGTTTTCCTACTACTTTTGAGAAAATCATGTCTGTAGAGTGAAATTTGTGGCTGAAAACAGAGTTTAAGCGAGAAAGTTTGACCTTTTTTTTGAAGCCGCCTACACTCTAAGATAATGACCTTCACTGGTGTGTAACGCAATAGACACCCATTCAAAAGCCGGATTTTCTCCCAGAAACCACATGGCGTTTGAACCGGGCCTGATCCGAAAGTGTAAAACCTAGCAGAAAAGTTGAATGCCAGATCCACAGAGGAGAAGTTTTCCTACGTTTTAGAGTTTGAATCATGTCTCTAGGTGAAAGCATGCCAGAGCAGTGGATGTTTGAAAAACATTGAAAAAGTGCTTTTTTTTCAATTAATTCCATAGAAATGAATGGGGTTTTTTGGGGCGATTTTTTCGCGACTACGTCGCGAAAAAATCGTATTCTATAGAGAAAAGTAATAGCATAGCGAGTCCGATCGAGCCGCACGTTTTGATGTATTGTTTGTCTGTGTGCGACGTACGGTTATTGAGTTATTCGAAATCAAAATTTGCGTAGGAATAATAATAAGAAGAAGAAACACGTAGAAGAACAATAGTTGCAGTGCTTTGCACTGCAACCTATGGGCTCCCCTAGGGGAGCCCATAGGTTGCTGTGCTGCAGCACTGCATCCTAATAATAATAATGTAATTACATAATAAAATTATAGGGAAGAGCACTAGGACAGGGGGTGAGTTTAATAGAGTTTACACCCTTGTAAACAACATTGTCTGACCTTGCCTGGTGTTCACTATTGATTTCTTTTTCATTCACCGGGGTTAATTAATTTTTGGGCAAAGTTCTGCAGCTTCATTAAGGCCTAATCTTAATGGACTGAGAGCTGTGGAACAGTGAAGGACTGCTGAATTAGGAATTAGCTTGGCTAAAATGACTGTTGGACGCTGTCCATTACAAACCAGGTTTGAGCTGAAATACAAATACAGCAAGACGCATGATGGAAGCTCTTTTTCATAGATTTCCATATGTAGTTACGGCTAAGTTTTAAATACACTCTAAATAAATATTTTAAATGGCATTACTGGCTTCAGGGCTGCATTTCTTCTGCATATTTCTGTCACAATGTGTCAAATAGAATCAACATTATAAGTCACTCCATTTTCAGCGTGTTACGAACTGAATAGTTTATGTAAAGTAGCATTATGTTGCATGGGGATTTATGGATTTAGAAAACTCTCTGGCAGAAAACAGAATGTTATTGCAAGCGTCTGACCTTCTACAATGCACGAATAAGTAGCAAAAAAACAAACCACACACATTCCAGCAGTATTCACGTTGTGCCTGAAGATTGATGTGTCAGTCCTTGAGTCATTTTCTATAACAACAGATCTGAGCGTAGCACCAGCTGTGATTCAAATAACAGGTTTATATTGAGGAGATCATTTTAATATTATCTTTCTGTAGTAACAGATAATTCACAGGGACTTTGTTTACGAACATAAAAACGTCACATTATTTAAGAAATAAAATGGTACAGTGCTCAGCGTAAATGAGTACACCCCCTTTGAAAAGTAACATTTTAAACAATATCTCAATGAACACAAACAATTTCCAAAATGTCAAAAAGACAAAGTTTAATATAACATCTGTTTAACTTATAATGTGAAAGTAAGGTTAATAATAACTTAGATTACACATTTTTCAGTTTTACTCTAATTAGGGTGGTGCAAAAATGAGTACACCCCACAACAAAAACTACTACATCTAGTACTTTGTATGGCCTCCATGATATTTAATGACAGCACCAAGTCTTCTAGGCATGGAATGAACAAGTTGGCGACATTTTGCAACATCAATCTTTTTCCATTCTTCAACAACGACCTCTTTTAGTGACTGGATGCTGGATGGA
Source organism: Neoarius graeffei (assembly GCF_027579695.1). Lineage (NCBI taxonomy): Eukaryota > Metazoa > Chordata > Actinopteri > Siluriformes > Ariidae > Neoarius > Neoarius graeffei. Next base: position 26,463,566 of record NC_083583.1, read on the forward strand.
GAGTGATGCTCAACTTGTCTCTTCAGAATTCCCCATAGGTGTTCGACTGGGTTCAGGTCAGGAGACATACTTGGCCACTGAATCACTTTCACCCTGTTCTTCTTCAGAAATCCAATAGTGGCCTTAGATGTGTGTTTAGGATCATTGTCATGTTGGAAAAGTGCACGACGACCAAAGGCACAGAGTGATGGTAGCATCTTCTCTTTCAGTATAGAGCAATATGTCTGTGAATTCATGAAGCCATCAATGAAATGCAGCTCCCCGACACCAGCAGCACTTATGAAGCCCCACGTAAGGACACTGCCACCACCATGTTTCACTGTAGGCACCATGCATTTTTCTTTGTATTCCTCACCTTTGCGACGGCATACAGTTTTGAAGCCATCAGTTCCAAAAACCTTTGTCTCATCACTCCAGAGTATAGAGTCCCAGTAGTCTTCATCTTTGTCAGCATGGGCCCTGGCAAACTCTAGGTGGGGTTTTTTTGTGCCTGGGCTTTTGGAGAGGCTTCTTTTGTGGACGGCATCCGTGCATGCCATTCCTCTGCAGTGTACGCCGTATTGTGTCACGGGAAATAGTCACCCCAGTTTGGCTTTCTACTTCTTTAGATAACTGCAGTGAACTTGCATGCCGATTTTCTTCAACCCTTCTCATCAGAAGACGCTCCTGTCGAGGTGTTAACTTCCTTGGACGACCTGGACGTCTCTGTGAGATGATTGCAGTTCCATCTTTCTTAAATTTATGGACCACTTTTGCAACAGTATTCTGACTGATAAGTAAAGCTTTGCTGATCTTCTTGTAGCCTTCACCTTTGTGGTGGAAAGAAATTATTTTCTTTGCGGAATTCTGAAGAGACAAGTTGAGCATCACTCTCCTTCCAGCATCCAGTCACTAAAAGAAGTCGTTGTTGAAGAATGGAAAAAGATTGATGTTGCAAAATGGTGCCAACTTGTTCATTCCATGTCTTGTTCATTCCATGCCTTGGTGACTTGGTGCTGTCATTAAAAATCATGGAGGCCATACAAAGTACTAGATGTAGTAGTTTTTGTTGTGGGGTGTACTCATTTTTGCACCACCCTAATTTGAGTAAAACTGAAAAATGTGTAATCTAAGTTATATTATTAACCTTACTTTCACGTTATAAGTTAAACAGATGTTATATTAAACTTTGTCTTTTCAACATTTTGGAAATTGTTTGTGTTCATTGAGATATTGTTTAAAATGTTACTTTTCAAAGGGGGTGTACTCATTTATGCTGAGCACTGTATATACTTCTTCAGTGGCAGCACTTTGTAACAGTCAGAGGTAAAACTAAGGTTTCCACATGCTGCATTTTTATATTAGTGAGTCTCATTCATCTCATCTCATTATCTCTAGCCGCTTTATCCTGTTCTACAGGGTCGCAGGCAAGCTGGAGCCTATCCCAGCTGACTACGGGCGAAAGGCGGGGTACACCCTGGACAAGTCGCCAGGTCATCACAGGGCTGACACAGAGACACAGACAACCATTCACACTCACATTCACACCTACGGTCAATTTAGAGTCACCAGTTAACCTAACCTGCATGTCTTTGGACTGTGGGGGAAACCGGAGCACCCGGAGGAAACCCACGCGGACACGGGGAGAACATGCAAACTCCACACAGAAAGGCCCTCGCCGGCCACGGGGCTCGAACCCGAACCTTCTTGCTGTGAAGCGACAGCACTAACCACTACACCACCGTGCCGCCCTATTAGTGAGTCAACAACTCTTTATGGCTGCTATAAATTAATGATAGCAGGAACTAAATTTGTGGATGCACCACAGTATTAATGTAACTATAAAAGGCTAGGGGCAGCACGGTGGTGTAAGTGGTTAGCACTGTTGCTTCATAGCAAGAAGGTTCTGGGTTCAAGCCCAGTGGCTGACGAGGGTCTTTCTGTGTAGAGTTTGCATGGGTTTCCTCCGGGTGCACCGGTTTCTCCTACAGTCCAAAGACATTTAGTTTAGGCTAACTGGTGGCTCTAAATTGTCCATAAGTGTAAATGGTTGAGAGGAGAAAATCTCTATAATAATCTGGTAGAAGGTAATGGGAAACCATTACTATAATGTTCCCTAGACACTTTGATGGCTGAAGCTGTCAGAGCAGCAACGTCACTGTAGTGATATGCCAAAATGGATGGATACAAGGATAAATGTACAATGTGTAATTCAGTAATAAAATGATTGGCAAATTGCTGTGATATAAGAAGAATACAGCACTGCTGGACATATTGTTATAGAAAAAGAATCAAATTCGCAATAGGAACAGCGGTTCTATTTCACATCGGGTTGCATCACACCATCCTGTTGATTATTTTCCAGTAACAGAATGCTCCAGGTCAAATTAGTTACAACATAGGTCATGTTTGATGCCTAGTAGTGTATATCCTTCAGTAGTTCATGTGTAATCTCGAGTCATTTACAAATAAAGATCTGCAAAAATTAATCAAAAATGTGTTCATAATCTGTTAAGATTTTGCAAGATGTATAAACCTTCTAATACCTCATTCCCATCCATCTATCTGTATACAGCTTATCTGTCAGGGTCACGGGGGAAACTAGAGCCAATCCCAGCTGACTTCAGATGAGAGGCATGGTATATCCTGGGCAGGTCCTACGGTATATCTGTTGCAGGGCTAACACAGAGACATTACAGGCATTTAGCAGACGGTCTTATCCAGAGCGATGTACAGCATACCCAGAGCAGCCTGGGGAGTAGTAGGGGGTTAGGTGCTCAAGGTGCTGGTCCAGGGAATCAAACTGGCGACCTTTTGGTCCCAAAGCTTCTTCTCTAACCTTTAAACCATGGCTTTCCCAATAAGACACAAACAACCCCAATACCAAATTTGATATTTAATATTATTATACATGGCGGCACGGTGGTGTAGTGGTTAGCGCTGTCGCCTCACAGCAAGAAGGTCCGGGTTCGAGCCCCGGGGCCGGCGAGGGCCTTTCTGTGTGGAGTTTGCATGTTCTCCCCGTGTCCGCGTGGGTTTCCTCCGGGTGCTCCGGTTTCCCCCACAGTCCAAAGACATGCAGGTTAGGTTAACTGGTGACTCTAAATTGACCATAGGTGTGAATGTGGGTGTGAATGGTTGTCTGTGTCTATGTGTCAGCCCTGTGATGACCTGGCGACTTGTCCAGGGTGTACCCCGCCTTTCGCCCGTAGTCAGCTGGGATAGGCTCCAGCTTGCCTGCGACCCTGTACAAGGATAAAGCGGCTAGAGATAATGAGATGAGATGAGATTATTATACATACAGGACACTTTTTCGATGGGATAAAAATGTATTCTATTCCCTTCTAGCGGGTTCCATTCATTTGGTTTGATAGCATGCAATATTGTTAGCATATCGCTTATCCTACGTGTATTACATCACTCTATCCAATGGAGAATGCGTGTTGAATATGGTTTACAATATTGCATGGTTATCAAGACAACATCACGTCACATGTTGAAGACGTAAAACTTCAGCACTAGCGAGCAACTGTGACAATTTGTAAACAAACATGGCCACCAAGTTTGCTTCATTAAATATGGAAGATTTTGAGTGAATTTTGAAAGAGAAAGATGCGTTGAACACCCGAAAGGAACGTGTATATATAATAAAAATAATACTGGCTGGCTTTTTTTCATGGTATATCAGATATATTCCATTCAGCTAGCATGATATTGAACTTGTCTTTGACTCATTCAATATCATACTCGCTGAATGGAATATATTTGATATACCACTCAACGCCAGCCAATATTATTTAAATATCGGCTTTCCAGCTTGTTAATATCTAACACAAGGTGTTATGTACTGTAGCTTTAATTTACTGTTACCTCATGTCAGGCAATTTGTCAGGTAACTGTTTTGTTTTTGTTTTTTTAAGGGAAAATTTGGTGGTCAGATTAAAAATGAGATCGTGGATTATGAATAATATGAATTGTGGAATATGAATAAAAGTAAGAGGATTTCCAGAAATGATTTTATTATACACTCTCATATTGATCAATACTCCTTTACAATCACTTAAATATTAATTCACACATTAAATGCTTAAATATTCACTCCAGACAGGAATGTGGCAGGTCCACGTCAATGAACGGTGTGTCATTGAAGTCTACACACTAGATGGCAGTACTTGTCTACGAGTATACAATCTTCCATTTTAAAACTCATTGGAGAAGATTTAATTTACATTACATCCATTAGGAGATGATTTTACCTCAATCAGCTTACAAATGAGGGCGAATTCATTACAGTCTGGGGTTACGGGCCTTGCTTACAGGAAATCCTGAGATTTGAATCCTCAGCATTCCAGCCATTATCACAGAACCTTACCCACTGCCCCATAGGCTAAATAAATTAATTTAAGAAGGGACTGAAGTCAGAACAGTTCCAGTTATTTATTTCTATTGCAAGACTCATGATGGAACTGTCAGACATGCTTTCAGTTTAATTTCATCTAATGAACATTGCCACTTCGCAGTTTCAGGGTTCCCAGTTTAATCCTGAGCTCGGGTTACTTTCTGTGCCAATTTTCTGTGCATGTTCTTCCTTTGTCCACCTGGGTTTCCTCCATGTACTCTGGTTTCTTCTCACCTCCTGAAAGCATACCAGTAGGTGGATTGGAGACTTTGGCATGTTTTTGTGAGGTGGGATGAAACATGACTGGAGGAAAGTCATGAAGACACCAAGAACAAAAACTTTGCGTTAGGCGGCACAGTGGTTAGCACTGTCGCCTCACAGCAAGAAGGTTCTGGGTTCAAGCCCAGTGGCTGACGAGGGCCTTTCTGTGTGAGGTTTGCATGTTCTCCTTGTGTCTGCGTGGGTTTCCTCCGGATGCTCCTGTTTTTCCCACAGTTCAAAGATATGCAGTTAGGTTAACATGGGGCAGCCATGGCCTGAGGTTGGGCTGAAGTGCCCTTGAGTAAGGGCAACTACCCCAGAACTGCTCCCTGGGTGCTGTTGCATAGCTGCCCACTGCTCTGGGTATGCGTGTGTGCTCATTGCACGCATGTGTGTGTTCACTACTTTTGATGGGTTAAATACAGAGGTTAAATTTCACTGTGTATGTGTGACAAATAAAGGCTTCTTGGCTTTTTAAAGTGCCCTTAGCCCTTAGGCGTGAGAAAATAGAATAGAATAGAATGCCTTTATTGTCACTGCGCAAATGTACAATGAAATTTAGTTCATCGTAGGAGAGCACAAAATATCTGTGAAGATTCTCAATCATCCAGGTCATAGTAAACTGTGGGTGGTAGAAAAGGGCAACTGGACTTGCTTGAAGATTCTTGAAAACGTTTCACCTCTCGTCCGAAAGGCTTCCTCAGTTCTGTCTGACTAATAGGGAGTATCAGATATTTATCCTCTCCTGGATCAGAATCAGAATCAGAATTCTGATGACAAGCTCATCTAAGGTGTCGTTGAGGCATCATGTTGGTGTGGGTCACTGGAGGCTGGGTGTGAACGGCGAGTCATTAGGGTGATCAAGCTGACTCTCTCTGTCCTCCTGTGAGTCACCGAAAACAGCTGGGTCCTGGCGTACACCCAGCCGTCTGGGAAGAGTGTCCAAGACCGCATTGTAGATGGTTGATAAATGATGTCTTAGACCCCCACCTCTGTTCAGTGATGGCCGTTCCAGGTTGACAAAAATGGCTTTTTTAACTCCTTGGTGAGCGAGGAGTTAAAGAAGCCATTTTTTGTCAACCTGGAACGGCCATCACTGAACAGAGGTGGGGGTCTAAGACATCATTTATCAACCATCTACAATGCGGTCTTGGGCACTCTTCCCAGACGGCTCGGTGTATGCCAGGACCCAGCTGTTTTCGGTGACTCACAGGAGGACAGAGAGAGTCAGCTTGATCACCCTAATGACTCGCCGTTCACACCCAGCCTCCGGTGACCCACACCAACATGATGCCTCAACGACACCTTAGATGAGCTTGTCATCAGAATTCTGATTCTGATTCTGATCCAGGAGAGGATAAATATCTGATACTCCCTATTAGTCAGACAGAACTGAGGAAGCCTTTCGGACGAGAGGTGAAACGTTTTCAAGAGTCTTCAAGCAAGTCCAGTTGCCCTTTTCTACCACCCACAGAGAGCACAAAATGTGCCAATGTGTGTGTGCATAGTGCCCTGAGGACTCTGATGGCCTGGTGTTCCATCCAAAGTGTTATGCATTATGCCCAGGGTTCTGGATCCAATATGATCCTGACTAGGCTAAAGCAGTTACAGAACAGAATGGATGAATGAATGAATGAATATATCTAATTACATAGCAATGCGAAATTTACATCTAAGTGCCACTTAAATAAGATCAGAGACACTAGAAATGCTGTGAAACATCCATAATTATAAATATTCCAAGCTATGCTGGTCACATCAGCCTTCAATTTGTTTGTACAAATGACTCACAGGGTAGTGACATGGTGCCATAACCACCTATGAAGCACACACACTGACCTGTCTGCCAACACTGAGGAGAGCTGTGACATTAATAGACTTCCAATCTCACAACAACACACACACACACACACACACACACACACACACACACACTCACCTGACAATATGTGCTAAATGTGGGCAGCAAAGTTACATAAATATCTTCCACAGGGGTTTGAAAGGCATACTTTGCTAGAGGCAGGTAAGGAGTGAAGTAATGCTGTTTGTGTGTGTGAGCAGTATCACGATTTCCCAAAGCAGAAGTTATTCAGCAATGCTAAAACACACTGTAACTGCTGTAACCCACATACAATACTAGCCTCAAACTTTGGGTCGCACATCCTACCTGAGTCTGATGATGCTTGTGTGGTATGATACTAAACTATGAGATGATAAAAAAAAAAAAAAATCCAGCTCCAAGACGGCTGTCCCTTTGACATTTTGTTATATATAAACTTGTGTCATACAGTATAAGAAACCAAACATGCAAGTCTGTTACTGAGGTAAGGAATAGCTCAACATGGCTTGAAGCAATTGTAGGATGATTCAAGCATGTAGTTTGTACATAATCCATAATCCATAGCCATAACCTTTCCTTATTTGTTAGTAACATTAACCTCACGTAAGCTGTTAAACATGTCTCGGTCAACTACATTTGAGGTACTCGTGTAAATCCAAGCTTCATCTCTGGTATTCCTATAACAAGCTGTACAGTTAGGTGTCTAACGCGTCTGTCATTGTGGTTGTTTTAAAAATAGAAATAAATCCTTCATTATAGTTTATTGTGGCCTATTCATTTTATAAATGCATTTTTTTGTTGACCAACAGGAAACTTTACAAATCAAACAGAAAGAATACTAAGTGCTTTTAGCACTCACTTACTCGCTCCCATCACTCAAGATATGTGATGCGCACTAAAAGCCATCATTAAAGCCCGAGGCAATATTTCTCTACCAAAAAACCAACTGACCTTGCAATTGAACAAGCTTAATTCCAGCATGCCTGAGCAGCACAGGAAGAAATGTGATGTCTGCAATTTGAACTGTGACTCACAAATCTGTTTGCGTTTTCTTTCTTTCTTTTTTTTTTTTTACGGGCAGAGGTAAAAATCCAGATTACACAGATATTAAACATTAACTTTATTTCCTTATTCAGGGCTGCTAATCAAGTCTATGGGTGTTGGGGTGTGGATAACCCTTGTTTAATAAAGTCTATCCATGAAATATCTTTCTTCAATGTTCAAATGCCATACTGATAAGACTCTTTCCAACCTCAGTAGTGTATCTGAATTAGATTCAGGAAATTAAGCAAAAAGTAGGTGATACCAACACAGATGCCTGTATGGTCTCCATAATATTTATATCCCAACTATGTCAGTAGTCTACTCCCCATAAAAACACACAGCATGAACCACTTATGGTTAGGCACTTTCTTGGCGTTTGTGTTCATAATGATTAGGTTGTGATCCACAGGCTATTTTTGAAATGTGTGAACAGAACTTTTGGGCATTCCCCCCAAAGCATATTGAGGATGCATATGATGAGGAAAATAACATTTATCAATCAAATCTGTATTCTAGTTCATGGCGGTAGAGGTACAGAAAACTCTACTGCATTTAAAAAGACGTATTTCACAGTTTATATTATTTATACTACTATACTTCATTGAGTGCACTTTTTAAACAATTTTCTCCAAATTTAGTCATTGCTAATTCCAAGCAAGCTCTCTCTTATCATACGATAAAGCACAGGCCATGTGTTTCTTGCATCTTTTTGAATTGCTTCCCATTTAATGTATTTTCTGTATAAATAAGCTCACAGATGCCCATGAATGGCTGATCAACAGAGGAGAAAGGAATGTCATCCTTCTCACTGAGACAGTCGAGGTCAATTATGCTATTTTGGTCTTTTGGTGACGCTTGATGATAGGACAAATGCTTCACCACTGCACCATTTAGGAGTCCTAATGAGTACTCTGTTTAATGAAATGTTGTTGTTTTTTTTACTTGCTATATTGTATTGAACATCAATGGTATATAAAGTTACCCCTGTACATACTAATCATTTCATGTCAGTCATCATCACCACGTCTAAAAAAAACCAGCACTGTAGGACTTGAATCAGTTCTTGAGACATTTTCTGCATTTAATTGAAAATGTCTCAACGACTGGCATTTGTCCTTGGACCTGTCTCAGTCTTGGCTACTGAGCTCGCTAAATATGCTCTTGGTCTCAACCAAGAGTAAAAAATAATGTTCATGCTGCCCTTTCTTTTCTCACACACAAAGTTTGTCAGGAAGTAATGACTTCTTCTAGAAAACAGCCTAATCATTGGCACAATGCACAAATCAATCCAACTAGTTGAAGTAAAGGTTTGGCCACAAAAAGTATTTGATGGTTTTGGTCTTGACCTTGACTTTGTCTTGACCCATTTATGAAACAGTCTTGGCTTGATCTCACTTAGCCCAGATCTTGGACTTGTTGTGGGTTTGATAATATCAGTCTTGACTACAGCATGACCAAAAAATCAACTTCTGAGGTTGGAAAGGGCATCTACCCATTATCTGTAGCCACTTATCCTGTTCTACAGGGTTGCAGGCAAGCTGGAGCCTATCCCAGCTGACTATGGGCAAGAGCCAGGGTACACCCTGGACAAGTCACCAGGTTATCACAGGGCTGCCACATAGAAACAAACAACCATCCACACCTACAGTCAATTTAGAGCCACCCATTAGCCTAACCTGCACCCAAAGGAAACCCACACAGATAACATGCAAACTCCATACAGAAAGGTCCTCGCTGGCCACTGGGCTTGAACCCAGGACCTTCTTGCTGTGAGGCAGCAGTGCTAACCACTACACCACCATGCCACCCAGAAATGGCATCCAAATAGTTTATACCTTTGGCTTTATTAGCCTTTTACTGATGCTCAAATGGTTTTCCAGTGGATGGTTCTTTGGTATTCTTAATAACTTTTCATACTAAACTCAAAGCACATTCCATTACTGTGACACATGTAGAGTGTCAGTATATATTTATTTATTGTTTCTTTGTTCAGCTTCTTTCCCCTTTTTATTTGTAACCAGTTTACACGTGCTAACAGAGTCACTTCTTTCACACCGCATCTACCAGCGACTGACCTCTTTTTTCCAGTTAAAACTTTTTTGTGGAAGAAATTGATTTAATGTTAATAACTTAAGCTTGTTCTTCACTACCATAAGTTTAAGATCATGTCTTCTTTCTAAGCTATGTCATGTGTCCTGACAATAAACTTGATCAAAACTCTTAGAAAGCTCCACAGGGGAGCTAATATGCAAAATGTATTGCACTTTTATCATAATTTACTTCATGCTCTCACCATTTTTAACGAGTCTTTTCATTTTAAGTAGTGATTACAGTAATTATCATGCAATAAGGGATGTGATGGTGATATGAGCATCTCTGTATTGATGAAGTGCAATACCATAATGTGTCTGTTTATATTACTAGTATAGTATTATTTAGAGTTAATATCAAATACATTTTCTTTGGCATCAGTGTAGGGAGCATGAGCTTTGTCCCTCACTTTTCCAGTAAAGGGAGTGTGAAATGTGCTCCTTCGATTCCAGTTAAAATCAAACTGTTTGCACAATACAAATGAAATTGTGTCTCACTATATTGCACCACAGCAGCACTTTTTCTTATTGTGGTAAATTGTTGACTGCATTAACGGTACTTCTCATGCATTGGTTAGTTGACCATGTATCAAGATCCACAAGAAGAGATGCTTGCTACTGATAATAGGAAATGATATCACTAGTAGCAATAAATAAACGCTGCACTAATGCAATCGATTCTGTAAGAGCTTGGTTTGGAAGACCACATCAGATTATTTCAGTTTCCTTGGTCAAATACCTTACTTAACTTTGGAGAAGTGCTTATGCATCACACTCTCAATGTGATTGCAGTAATTGAAAGCAATTATCCTCCCACTCAATCTGAATAATTCATTCATCCTGATTCTCTTAATAATCACATAGCTCAGTGAAAATTTGAAATAAGCAGACAGTGACCTTTGAACAATTGAAATGATGTAAGGTAATGATAAATCACTGAAAAGAGATGGTTTATTTTACTGTATTAGACAGCGCTGCAAGAATTGCATAATTCACCAGGATAGCATATAATGCTATAGTTACCAATAAAGCTAAGTAACTCTGAATTTGATGCATATACTGACAATTAGCTGAGCACAATTTTAGTTTCTGAGGAAGATATACTTGCCTCTATATGAGTAAATATGAGTATAAAAGAATGAAGGTGCATATTTGGCTCCTGGATCAGCTCATGTTAAGTTGGCAGGACAGACACAGACTGAGGATGCAGTCCAACATGAAGTTTACAGAGTACAGTAATAGATTATGTACCATATCTGAAAGACCTGGGTTAAGCAGAATGGGTAATGGCTATGTCCCGCTCCTCAATTCTTCTTCTATGAGCAGGTTGTAACTAGTTGGGCCAACTCGTTTATGTCATTATTACTGATCAAATTGCCTAGAATAGCAGAATCCAAAATTTTTGAGTGTTGGCTACAAAAAACCCCACAAAGCTCCAGCAGTTTAAGAGCACCAACATGTCCCATAAAGCATGGCATTCGTGACTAGTTCATTTTATACAGAGTTTTTATTCCTCTGTATTACTGTATAAGAGTGAGATCTGCCTGTATCTCTGATGTACGGAAGTCATCTTCAAGCAATATTGCTTTGAGCCCAGTGACACTTGATGTCCTATTCAGTACAAAAAGCATTATGTGGATTATGGGTATTCTGTACTTCGGTGTATTGTGGCATTTCATGAATACACCACATACTGTCCACTATGAGTTGTGGCATGGCAACAAAATGGCAAAACTCCCCAAATAGTGCACGTTAGGAAATAAGGTGCAATATTGAGCATACTGCTGAAGAGTGAACCTCTTGTGAAAACTCAGTCCTATACAACTGTAAAATTATATTACTGTTTTATTCTACAGTCGGGGTGCCATTTGTGCCTTGCTGATATTAGATTTACAAATGTGTATGTAAAGGTAAAGGACTTTTTAAACCCATGTATCATGTCCTTCACACCATGTCACAACAAAATGTTTCAGAAAATACATTAAAAACTAACAGCACTTACAAAACAGCAATGTGGCCTGTCATTATATTTCACTCACCATCACTGGACTTTACGCTGAAATGTAATCATTCACATAATTCAAAAATCATATTCTTTTATATCATATACATTAAGGTGTCATTCCATTGAACATCTTATGCTTATTCGTTAATCCATTTCCATGAGCCATTCTCCACATTTCCTTGATCCTGTTCAAATGCATTCACCCTCATGAAATAGTTGAATATTCCACGTGCTACAGGACGTTGCATCTTCTGAATTTCATTAATATCATTAAGATAGGAAGAAGAAAATGAAGTTTTCGCATTCTTTTTTCTTTTTTCATGGACTGATAAAGTTGGTTTGAAAGTACAACCTTGTTAACTAAATTGAAAGTACAGGTAAATGATCAATTAAAGCAATACATTTGAAGTAAATTATTAGAAAGCCCTTACTGTCCGGGGTGGCACGGTGGTGTAATGGTTAGCACTGTCGCCTCACAGCAAGAAGGTTCTGGGTTCGAGCCCAGCGGCTGGCAGGGGCCTTTCTGTGTGGAGTTTGCATGTTCTCCTTGTGTCAGCGTGGGTTTCCTCTGGGTGCTCCGGTTTCTCCCAAAGACATGCAGGTTAGGTTAACGTGGGGCGGCCTTGGGCTGAAGTGCCCTTGAGCAAGGTACTTAACCCCTGACTGCTCCCCGGGTGCTGTAGTGTGGCTGCCCACTGGTGTGGGTGCATGTGCTCACTGCTTCAGATGGGTTAAATGCAGAGGATGAATCTCACTGTGCTTGAAGTGTGCATGTGACAAATAAAGGTTTCTTCTTCTTTGTCCTCATGTCATTGGTATTAATGCTACTGTAGTTAAGCACATTTGATGTATTTGCTGTAAACTAAAAAACAATAAAGACCTCAGCCATGTTGCTTTCATCTCTGTTACTCATTTAAGAGCAAAAAGCAGCCAGTGTCAGTAAAGAAAGCTTGTAAAAAATTAGATCTTGTGCCTTGAGATGGGTCAACATATTTTGAATGGTTAAATGCACATTTTCTTAAAATCGATGCTTTATTTTATTTTTTTAAATTTTAAACACTACAGAACTTTAATGTAACCCTAATCGTGGAATTATCCACCATGTGATTTAAATTATCAGCAGTCTTTAGCATTAAACTGAACCTGCTGCCTGGTGTCTGGTGTCACTAAGATGATAATGGGTACCATATAAGTCTGGTTCCTTTCAAAGTTTCTTCTTCATGTTATCTTAGGGACTTTTTCCTCGCCACCATCATCTCTGGATTGCTCATTAGGGATAAATTAAAAATTTATAGCTAGATTGGGGGCGGCACGGTGGTGCAGTGGTTAGTACTGTCGCCTCACAGCAAGAAGGTTCTGGGTTTGAGCCCAGTGACTGACTGGGGCCTTTCTGTGTGGAGTTTGCATGTTCTCCCCGTGTCTGCGTGAGTTTCCTCTGGGTGCTCTGATTTCGTCCAGCAGTCCAAAGACAGGCAGATTTGGTCAACTGGCTACTCTAGTTTGCCCATATGTGTGAATGGCTGTCTGTTTCTCTGTGTTAGCCCTGTGATAGACTGGCGATCTGTCAAGAGTGTATCTCGCCTCTCAACAAGTGTCAGCTGGGATTGGCTTTAGCTCATGTGCACCCCCCAATGGATAAATATGATAGAAAATGAATTGAATTGAGCTGAATATCCATCCATCCATCATGCGTAACCACTTATCCTGTGTAGGGTCGCAGGCAAGCTGGAGCTTATCCCAGCTGACTATGGGCGAGAGGCAGGGTACACCCTGGACAAGTCGCCAGATCTTGGCAGGACTGACACATAGAGACAAACAACCATTCACACTCACATCTACGGTCAGTTTAGAGCCACCAATTAGCCTAACCTGCAAGTCTTTGGACTGTGGAGGAAACTCACACAGACACAGGGAGAACATGCAAACTCCACACAGAAAGGCCTTCGTCGGCCACTGGGCTCAAACCCAGAACTTTCTTGCTGTGAGGCAACAGTGCTAACCACTACACCACCATGCCACCAGCTGAATATCTAAGAAACCAATTTGATAAAATTTGGGATATAAAATTTGGTCTAAGAAATGAAGTTTTCCTTTGTGCAGATTAGTAAAACAGAACACAGAATGAATTGTCTGAATGTACAGTGAGAATACTAGTGTATCAGCTTCAGAGGTGGACAGTAATGAAGTATATTTACTTGAGTACTGTACTTAAGTACACTTTTTGAGTATCTGTACTTTACTTGAGTATTATTTTTGTTGGAAACTTATGACTTTAACTTCACTACATTTGAAAAACAAATATCGTACTTTTCACTCCACTACATTTCTATCAAGGTCCTCATTACTTGTTACTATGAAGCAGCTTTGAAAGTGGATGTTTTTTCCTTTTCTTTTCTAAAATGCGATTGATTTTTTTTCCCAGGTGACAGTGAGACAGCCTATCAGTGATCACTAGGGTCACGTCATGTCCATAGACTGTATAAAATCAAGTTCAATGATTACTCAGTCAGCAGCGTTATTTGAACACAATTGTTCAGTTGATGGCAGAATGGAAGGAGGCAGTTCTTCTGAGGAATGCACACACCCATGGCTTTAGCTAGAACCCATGTTTCAGTTTTCTGAAAGGAATAAAGATTCATTTCGTTTTAAATGTTTGCTTTGTTTGCCTAAAACAAGCCACATCACAACCTACAAAAATTTGCCGTCCAACCTGCGGAAGCATATTGAGAGATGTAAATGTTTTAATCCAAGAGAAAGCTTGCAAAGGAGTTGTCTGTGCTTTTAGAGCTAGCGATAACATTGCAATAGCTATGCAGTCTGGTTCGTCAAATGACTTTCTATGGATTTGCCCACCCAGTTGCCATAGCCTTATACATGGCTAACATTAACACTGTTAGTTAGCATGTAAAAACGGAATTATGCTAACATGAATAACGTTAACTTATCTGAAGTCCTTTCAGAAATATGTTTTAGCATAATCTTGCCAAGCCCTGCGATAACCTGGCGACTTGTCCTGGGTGTACCCCGCCTCTCACCTATAGTCAGCTGGGATAGGCTCCAGCTTGCCTGCAACCCTGAAGAACAGGATAAGCGGCTACAGTTGATGGATGGATAATCTTGCCAAATAAACAGAATGTAGAAATCTTTCTTTTCTAGTAGCGTTAGCTACCCAATATGATTTCGAGTTTGAAAAGAGTTTGCTAGCATGTCAGGTGGAGCTTCAGCGCCACAGGTTCGACAACCTTGTCAGTAAATCCAGTAGGTTGCTTCAGAGGCATGAGGTTTTGTAAGCGTTGTGGCAATAATACAACAATGCGTTGACAGAAAATGTACTTTTAATACTTAAGTATTTTTAAAAGCAATTACTGCGAGTTGGCCTAGTGGTTAGCACGTCCGCCTCTCAATTGCGAGTTCTACTCATGGTTGGGTCATACCAAAGACCATCATAAAAATGGTACGTACTGCTGTCTGGCGAGGCACGCTGCAATACAGATGTGAGTGGGGAGTCAAACTCTTGCGGTTACCAGAGGACTAGCCCGCCAATGTAACCCTAGCTATGCAATAGGCAAGAGACCGAGGGCTACGGAAACAGAGATCGGCACCACCCTATGTGCCACAGGGCGTGGGAAGGGACTTTTGATTTTTACAAACAAGTACTTCAGTACTTTGACTTAAGTAAAAATTTGACTGTACAACTTTCATTTGTATCAGAGTCACATTTGACCAGTGGAGTCTGTACTTCCATCCATCCATTATCTGTAGCCGCTTGGATTGTGGGGGAAACCGAACCACCCGGAGGAAACCCACGCAGACATGGGGAGAACATGCAAACGCCACACAGAAAGACCCCTGTCGGCCACTGGGCTCGAATCCAGAACCTTCTTGCTGTGAGGCAACAGTGCTAACCACTCCACCATCACGCTGCCCTAACTATACTACATGTCGTATATCCATCCAGCCATCCAGCCATTATCTGTAGCTGCTTATCCTGTTCTACAGGGTCGCGGGGCAAGGTGGAGCCTATCCCAGCTGACTACGGGCGAAAGGCGGGGTACACCCTGGACAAGTCGCCAGGTTATCGCAGGGCTGACACAGAGACAACCAACCATTCACACCTACGGTCAATTTAGAGCCACCAATTAGCCTAACTTGCATGTCTTTGGACTGTAGGGGAAACCGGAGCACCTGGAGGAAACCCAGACAGACATGGGGAGAACATGCAAACTCCGCACAGAAAGACCCCTGTCGGCTACTGGGCTCGAATCCATCTCATCTCATCTCATTATCTCTAGCCGCTTTATCCTTCTACAGGGTCGCAGGCAAGCTGGAGCCTATCCCAGCTGACTACGGGCGAAAGGCGGGGTACACCCTGGACAAGTCGCCAGGTCATCGCAGGGCTGACACATAGACACAGACAACCATTCACACTCACATTCACACCTACGGTCAATTTAGAGCCACCAGTTAACCTAACCTGCATGTCTTTGGACTGTGGGGGAAACCGGAGCACCTGGAAGAAACCCATGCAGACACGGGGTTTGATCGAACCCAGGACCTTCTTGCTGTGGGGCTACAGTGCTAACCAATACACCACCGGATCTGTACTTCCAGTTACAATAAGATTTAAACTAACCATCTAGAATCGATGACTCAGCATTTATTGTGTATTATGTGAAACCAACGAATGAACTCTGACCCCAAAGGCTACAGCAAAGCAGTTTTGGCACGCGCACTGCACGCGCTGTGAAGTTTGCGCTCTTGGTGAAACCGCCAGCTCGTTACACGCTGCCTGATTGGTTACTGTGTGTGAGAGAGAGAGAGACAGTGAGAGAGAGAGAGAGAGAGAGAGAGAGCGCACTCGACGCTCACTTCGGTTTAAGAGTAGTATCCTATTGCTGGTGGAAGAGTTGCGTTCTTCCTGAATGGGAAGTAATCCCGGGATAGTAAAGGGGCGTTCGCCAGTGTGTCATGTATTTTTCGAGCAGTTTCGCCTTGAGGAGAAGTGACACGCGGGTTTATTGCCGCTGTGCGCGCGCTCCCTCGTGCGCTCTGGTGAGCTTTTTGGATTTCAGCCGTTGACCCGCGTTTCACGCGCCGCTGCTACAGACAGAGTCACCCCGCCGGAGTGGAGTGGAGTGTCGTGTCGTGTCGTGGCGACCGGAAAGAGAAGGGAAAATGCGTTTGTTTGTTGTTTTCCTTTTGTCCACTTTTGTGTTCGTGTGTAAAACGTCGCCGTCTCGGAGCGTTTTTACTAACCACTGGGCTGTGAGGCTCAAAGGAGGATCAGAAGAGGCTGATAAACTTGCTTCGAAATATGGCTTCACAAATTTGGGCCAGGTAAGATTTGTTTGTTTGCTTTTAAATGTACTTACTTACAGATTTCCTGACAGAAAAGCGTAAAGAACACTTCTCATCATCTCCAAATGAACATGAACGCTCTCTACTAAAACTGTACAGAAGAGTGATATGCTCCATATGAGAGACTCAACCCCAACAGGCTCATGTGTTTCTATCTGGGTAAGTAAAGGGTTGTTTTACAATCAGGGTACACAAGCTAAAAATCACATTTAACACTTCTTATCTTCAATATCAAAAGGCTTGACTAAATAAACTTGGTTGTTTATTGTAGCCCTGTGATAGCTCTATTTACCATGCAAAAAAAATTTTTGGTGATAACGTTATTTTTGGTGAATGTATGGCAATATGTGTCATATTTAGCAAAATGACTCGTGTCATTTAGAAAAAGTGCTTTTTTGACCACAGGTAGCTCCAAAAGGGATGCACTTAAATCATTCTTTATACCATAAAACACATATTTGGTTCCATATCATTGGAAACGTAGTTAAGTTTTAACGGTGAATGCCAGTAAGTTTTCAGACTATTTTGATCAAATTAGTATGTGATTGTGTCAAAAAAAAAAAGTCCTCTCCGAGACAGCTAATTTTTCAATATAAAATAATATATCTAAAATGATTATTTTCATCCTAAAATGTGGTCAAGATATTGGGACATAAATATTAGAGACAACTAACACAAAGCTTACAGCCTTATATTTAAAAGCACTATGGAAGTAGTGGATTCTGAATTGTCAGAAAAAAAAAAGTCCTTTCCGAGAATCACTTCATTTGTTTCTCCCATCTTATAGCAGATTACACAAAACTACCATACACACGTCAAAAAATGACCTGAAATCTGTTCTTTAACTTGTCCTTCACTTAAAAACTGGTACAAGAACCAGTTTGAATCAATTTGAATTTTGGACCCCTGTGACACAAACTTTGTACCCTGATTTAACAACCCTAAACACCCTTTGGAAATAGGTATTAAATTGCCATTAGATTAGATTAGATTAGATAAAACTTTATTGATCCCTTTGGGGGCGGCACGGTGGTGTAGTGGTTAGCGCTGTCGCCTCACAGCAAGAAGGTCCGGGTTTGAGCCCCGTGGCCGGCGAGGGCCTTTCTGTGCGGAGTTTGCATGTTCTCCCCGTGTCCACGTGGGTTTCCTATGGGTGCTCCGGTTTCCCCCACAGTCCAAAGACATGCAGGTTAGGTTAACTGGTGACTCTAAATTGACCGTAGGTGTGAATGTGAGTGTGAATGGTTGTCTGTGTCTATGTGTCAGCCCTGTGATGACCTGGCGACTTGTCCAGGGTGTACCCCGCCTTTCGCCCGTAGTCAGCTGGGATAGGCTCCAGCTTGCCTGCGACCCTGTAGAACAGGATAAAGCGGCTAGAGATGATGAGATGATCCCTTTGGGAGGGTTCTCTCAGGGAAATTAAGATTCCAGCAGCATCATTACAGATAAACAGAGAAAAGAAATAGAGAAAAACTTCTAGATAAATGAAAATAAATTAAGTATTTACATATACAAATATAAAATAATAAGATATGGGAGAGGGGGGAAGTGTGTGTGTGTGTGTGTGTGTGGGGGGAGCAGGAAAGATATTGCACTTTATATTGCACATTGTCCAGTATTGCTTATTGTTAGGCAAGGCTACTGCTCCTTCCCATCCTCTGTCCTCCTGTTACCCCCCCCCCCCCCCCCCCCCCCCCCCCCCCCCCAGAGAGGAGTTGTACAGTCTGATGGTGTGAGGGACAGAGGAGTTTTTGAGTCTGTTCGTCCTGCACTTGGGAAGGAGCATTCTGTCACTGAACAGGCTCCTCTGGTTGCTGATGACGGTGTGCAGAGTCCAAAAGCTTCTCACTGGGGTTGGAGCTACATAATGTTCGAGTGTACCTTTAGATCAGTGGCCCTCAAAGTGAGAGCTGTTTGTTTTGTGGAAATTACAGCCCACCATTATCAAATTTGGTATCTCCATCCATCCATCCATCCATTATTTGTAGCCGCTTATCCTGTCCTCCAGGGTCGCAGGCAAGCTGGAGCCTGTCCCAGCTGACTATGGGCGAGAGGCGGGGTACACCCTGGACAAGTCACCAGGTTATTGCAGGGCTGACACATAGAGGGGTAGCATGGTGGTGTAGTGGTTAGCATCACAGCAAGAAGGTTCCGGGTTTGAACCCAGTGGCCGGTGAGGGCCTTTCTGTGCGGAGTTTGCATGTTGTCTGCATGGGCTCCCTCCGGGTGCTCCGGTTTCCCCCACAATCCAAAGACATGCAGTTAGGTTGACGTGGGGTGCCCTTGAGCAAAGTACTTGACCCCTGACTGCTCCCTGGGCACTCTGGTGTGGCTGCCCACTGCTCTGTGTGTGCGCACGCGTGTACTGCTTCAGATGGGTTAAATGCAGAGGATGGATTTCACTGTGCTTGAAGTGACCATGTGACAAAGTTTTTTTCTTCTTCTTCTAGAGACATTCACACTCACATTCATACCTATGGTCAACTTAGAGACACCAATTAGCCTAACCTGCATGTGGGGGAAACCCAGGCAGAACATGCAAACTCCACACAGAAAGGCCCTCACCGGCTGCTGGGCTCGAACCCAGGACCTTCTTGCTGTGAGGCGACAGTGCTAACCGCTACACCACTGTGCCGCCCCAAATTTGCTATCTATATTATTGAATTCCTTACTCTAAAATTGACTGATTTACTGCCAGCAAAGTCCATTAAATTGATAACACACACACACATACATATATATTTGTGTGTGTGTAAGTATCCATCTCCAATTCCAAAAATGTTGGGACACTGTGTAAACTGTAAATAAAAACAGAATGCAATAATTTACAAATCACGGAAACCCCATTTCATTGAAAATAGTACAACGACAACATATCAAATGTTGAAACTGAGAAATTTTATTTATTTATTTTTTAAAAATATATGCTCATTTTGAATTTGATGTCAGCAACACGCTTCAAAAAAGTTGGGACAGGGGCGTGTTTACCACTGTGTTGCATCACCTCTACTTTTAACAGCACTCTGTAAATGTTTGGGAACTGAGGAGACCAACTGATATAGTTTTGAAAGAGAAATGTTGTCCCATTCTTGTCTGATTTACAATTTCAGTTCCTCAACAGTTCGGGGTTTCCTTTGTCGTATTTTGCGCTTCATAATGTGCCAGATGTTTTAAATGGTAGACAGGTCTGGACTGCAGACAGGCCAGTTTAGTGCCCGGACTCTTTTACTATGGAGTCTTGCAGTTTTAATATGTGCAGAAAGTGGTTTGGCATTGTCTTGCTGAAAGAAGGAAGGCCTTCCCTGAAAGATATTTTGTCTGGATGGTGTCATATTGCTCTGAAACGTGTATATATCATTCAGCATTTATGATGCCTTCCCAGATGTACAAGCTACCCATGGCATGTGCACTAATGCACCCTCATACCATCACAGGTGCTGGCTTTTGAACTGTGCACTGATAACAAGCCGAATGGTCCCTCTTCTATTTAGCCTGGAGGATGTGGTGTCCATGATTTCTAAAGAATTTCTACTTTTGGTTTGTCAGACCTCGGGACAGTTTTCCACTTCGCCTCAGTTCATCGTAAAAGAGCTCGGGCCCAGAGAAGGTGGCGGTGTTTCTGGATATTGTTTATATCTGGTTTTAACTTGCATTTGTGGATGCAGTAATGAATTGTTTTCACAGACGATGGTTTTCTGAAATGTTCCTGAGCCCATACAGTGATTTCCACTCCAGACACACGTCTGCTTTTAATGCAGTGTCGCCTGAAGGTCTGAAGATCACAGGCAACCAATGGCAGTTTTCAGCCTTGTCTCTTGCATACAGAGATTTCTCCAGATTCTCTGAATCTTTTAATGATATTATGTACCATAGATGATGTGAGCCCCAAATACTTTGCAATTTCCCTTTGAGGAACGTTACTCTTAAATTGTTGCACTGTTTGCCCATGCAGTCTTTCACAGAGCGGTGAACCCCTCCCCATCTTTACTTCTGAGAGACTCCGCCTCTCTGGGATGCTCTTTTTATACCCAGTCATGTTACTGATCTGTTGCCAATTAACCAAATTAGTTTTTTTTTAAGCATTACATAACCTTTTCAGTCTTTTGTTGCTCCTGTCCCAGCTTTCCTGAAACGTGTTGCTGACGTCAAATTCAAAGCGAGTATATATTTTTCAAAAAACAAATAAAATTTCTCAGTTTCAACATTTGATATGTTGTCTTTATACTGTTTTCAATGAAATATGTGACCCCTCACCGAATCCAGGGACACATGTCGGCCGAAACGAATCCGAGATAATCGCAAAAGAAGCATTTTTTTTCGAAATTTGTGATTTTTGTTTTTTTCCATCATGTGCAAGTTGAGATCTTGAAGAATGCAATCAGTATTTCAGATAATAGATTTTGTTGGAAAAGCATACATTTTTTGTTGCAAATTGTCTCGTTTTTGTCAGGACTGTAGCCTGCTGGGGGGTGTGGGTAAATTACCATATGGGCCATTCACATGATGATTTAAGTCTTTTGTTTTTTTTTTCCGCGAATCAGCTGTATGATGCAAGTTGAGCGCATGGCTACTTAGCTGCATACAGGCATGTAATTTCACTATGGAATGAGGAAGCTAAACAGAGCGCAGAGGAGCTGAAACACTGCGAAGCAAACAGACACACGGTATTTACATCGGAGATAACCATTTCTAGCAAAAAAAACCGCAACCTCATTTTCCAGATATAATGGAATACTTGAATGATCGGATGATACACGGACCGTTCTAGGATTACATTCCATCGGAGGCATTGGTGTGTGCAAGGCGCCGTTTCTCTTTCTGATGGGGTAAGTTTATTAATCTAAGGCTGTGTGGTTATTTTTGCATGTAACGGAGAGTGTTGTGGTTTGGTTAAGCCTAGGTCACAACCGGATGTACGATTTTTTGGCCGTGTGATTTTTGGCGTTTCCCAAATCGCTGCGTTTTTTTTGTTCGTGGAGAAAGACGCGCGTTGGCCGTAAGTTTGTCTTGCAACCTGAAAAAAACGTAAGCGCCCGTAGAGTTTGTTTGACATGACGAATCTCTGCGGCTCGAAAATCAGCGTTTCATGCGCGCTCTCCGTGCGTTTCTTGCGTTTTTTGCATGTAGACCAGCCGTAGGAGCGCGTACTGTATGGCCGGTTGTGACCGAGGCTTTACATGAAACTAGTGTTGTGTTAGTTGTGTCATCATCGTGCTATCTTTCTTTCTTACGGTGTGAGTAATTTTTCAACCACAAAACGTTAAAGTATACTTTAGGACTGATTTTTGTACTTCATAATTGTTTTGGGCATACTTTGCATGGAAGGAAAATTGACGTGGTGATCTTTGTTTACATGAAAGTAGTATCGTGCTAGCTAGTAGGGGGTAGAGCTTTCCTTAATGTCATGCAAATGAGCACCATTATGTGCCCGCCCTACACCCAGAGTAGCTGAGATGGAAAACTTTGAGGGCGATTTTCTCCCTTTTCTGTTTTAAGAAGTATACACTTTCAAAAGGCCACACATTCTTCAAATATTGTCAGATCTCCACATGGAAGGCATCATTGGAAAGCTTAGAAACTGTACTTTCTGAATCTGTCAATAACTCAAAATGCCCCCGGGCAGAAATGTGTCCCTGGATTCTGTGATCTGCCACATATAGGGTTTCCATGATTTGCAAATTATCGCATTCTGTTTTTATTTACAGTTTAAACAGCG
Organism: Neoarius graeffei; assembly: GCF_027579695.1. Classification (NCBI taxonomy): domain Eukaryota; kingdom Metazoa; phylum Chordata; class Actinopteri; order Siluriformes; family Ariidae; genus Neoarius; species Neoarius graeffei. The sequence goes on from NC_083583.1 coordinate 26,486,258, forward strand.
TCCCAACTAATTGGGGTTGGATACTTACACACACACACACACACACACATATATATATATATATATATATATATATATATATATATATATACATATACAGTACTGTGCAAAAGTCTTAAGCACATGTAAAGAAATGCTGTACACCAAAATGCTTTAAAAATAATGAAATACTGAAATGTTTCAACATTAAACAGCAGTAAGCTGTAATAAATGAAACAGAGTTGATATTTGGTATGAGACGACCCTTTGCTTTAAAAAAATATCGTCGTCTCAGGTACAATGAGTGCAGTTTTATAAGGGAAAGAGCTGTGGGTTTTACTGAGGATCTTGCAGACCCATCCACAGTTCTTCTGGACACTTTGACTGTCACATTTGCTTCTTAATTTTGCAGCAAAACTCAGTAGCCTTCATTATGTTTTCTTTTTTAATCTGAAAAGTGCTCTCTTATGTAATATGCTGCTCAGATACAAACTTTTTTCTCTAACATTTAATTTTGTGCTGGAAAACAAATGTTTGGAACTCTAAAATGTTTTTGTACTGACTCGGTAATGTAGAAGTCATAAAATAGAAATCTATAGCAAAGTTTGTATGAAAAAAATAGGGTGCCAAAAACTCTTGCACAGTACTGCACACAGTTGTCTCTCACACTCATGATGACCTTGTGTTAACATATATACACTAGTGCATCTCAAAAAATTAGAATACCATGAAAAAGTTCCTTTTTTTCATAATTTAATTCAAAAAGGTAAACTTTCATATATTCTATATTCATTACATGTAAAGTGAAATATTTAAAGCCTTTTTTGTTTTAATTTTGATGATTATGGCTTATAGCTCATGAAAATCAGAAATCCAGTATCTCAAATTATTAGAATATTCCCTAAGATCAATCAAAAAAAGGATTTACAATACAGAAATGTCCAACTTCTGAAAAGTATATTCATTTATACACTCAATACTTGGTTGGGGCTCCTTTACCATGAATTACTGTATCAATGCGGTGTGGCATGGAGGTGATCAGTCTGTGGCACTGCTGAGGTGTTATTGAAGCCCAGGTTGCTTTGATAGTGGCCTTCAGCGTATTTGTATTTTTGGGTCGGGTGTTTCTCATCTTCCTCTTGACAATACCCCATAGATTCTCTATGGGGTTCAGGTCAGGCAAGTTGGCTGGCCAATCAAACACAGTAATATCATGGTCAGCAAACCATTTGGTAGTAGTTTTGGCACTGTGGGTAGGTGCTAAGTCCTGCTGGAAAAGGAAATCAGCATCTCCAAAAAGCTCGTCAGCAAATGGAAGCATGAAGTGCTCTAAAATCTCCTGGTAGATGGCTGTGTTGACTTTGGACTTGATAAAATACAGTGGACCAACACCAGCAGATGACATGCCACCCCAAATCATCACAGACTGTGGAAACTTCACACTGGGCTTCAAACACCTTGGATTCTGTGCCTCTCCACTTTTCCTCCAGACTCTAGAACCGTGATTTCCAAATTAAATGCAAAATGTACTTTCATCTGAAAAGAGGACTTTGGACCACTAAGCAACAGTCCATTTCTTTCTCTCCTTAGCCCAGATAAGACACTTCTGACATTGTCTCTGGCTCAGGAGTAGCTTGATATTAGGAATGCGAAAGTTGTATCCCCTTTCTTGAAGATGTCTGTTCGTGATGGGTCTTGATACACTGACACCATGCCTCAGTCCACTCCTTGTGAAGCTCTCCCAAGTTCTTGAATCAACTTTTCTTGACAATCCTCTCAAGACTGCGGCCATCCCTGTTGCTTGTGCACCTTTTCCAGCCACCCTTTTCAGCAATGACCTTTTGTGGCTTACCCTCCTTGTGGAGGGCATCAGTGATCATCTTCTGGACAACAGTCAAGTCAGCAGTCTTCCCCATGATTGTGGTTGTGTGTACTGAACTAGACCGAGAGATACAGTGTGTTCATACTGTTTTACTCAAACTCGAAATGAAATATTCTAATATTTTGAGATTTTTTTTTTATGTTTTTGTACTGTATGCCATACTGATTAAAATTAAAATAGAAAAATGCTTGAAACATTTTAGTTTATATGTAATGAGTCTATAATATATAACATTTTCATTTTCTTAAATAACTGATGGAAAATATTGAACTTTTTCACAATATTCTAAATTTTTTAGATGCAATAATATATGGCAGATTCTACCATAACAGAGGCCAGTTAAGTCCCATCTCCTTAAATTGCTGAATTGATTATTTTGATCATTCTATTAAGTTTTTCTAGTAGCATTTGGGGTCTTGGACATTCACAGTAAATTTTAGGACAGTAGTCCTGGTAACTAATTAATAAAAGCCTGACATGACAGACATGCTAAATGACAATAGAAACACATCGGTTTCTATCATCAAAATCTGACGGACAAACTAACATCTACCATCATATTCTGACCAGGGCTTTGAACCGGTTCAAGGAAAGAAAACAAAAACCGGGAACTTTTTCTATTTCACATGGAACAGAAACGAAACCAGAAACTTTATTATTTTTTATGTTCCGGAACAGAAACGCTTATTAAAAATAATGGTAACCAGTTAATACCGGTTTTTATTTCGTTCCTCAAAGTTTCCGTAGCCTACAAATAAAAAGGTCATTCTTCTCCTGCGCAAGTTTCTATGACCCGCTGGGGTTCACTTCCTGTGTGACGTTCGCTGACTGAATGGAGAGAGCGGGAGGGAGGGTGGACTACTATCACGTCTCCACATCTTAAATAAGAGGTAAATATTGCAGTCTATCGTTATTCAAAAACGTCAATTTCAAACACGATATCAATATATTTGTACACGTTAATGAGAGGCTCGCGAACATTAAATGATGTTAACCTCTGTTAGCCTATCAATGCATAGGGCCTGACTAGCCTTTGGTAACGCACTAAACGAATTATCTTTCATTTTTGGCACTTTTTCTGTTTGTGTAGATGGGAAGACATACTGAGAATCCAAATCGCCAACATTTGAAATAATAATTGTTTTGAATTATTTCTTGTCTTATTTAATGAAGGTTGTAATAGAATTAGCCTACATTTGGCTTAAGCTGGATGAGACAGAGACATAATTTTATAGCCATTTGTTAAACAGCTGACAGGGAACGTAATTAACCGTTCCAGGAACGAAATTTTTTTGTTCTAACCGGTTCGGGAACGTCTATTTAATGGTGGAACCCAAAACCGGAAACGTTAAAATTCCATTTCTGTTCGGAACGAACCAATAGGAAAAAAATTCTGGTTCAAAGCCCTGATTCTGACAGACACTCTAGATGACAATAGCAACAAAACTGTTTCTTACATTATTAATCTGACAGATTTAGTAATAATATTAAATACCTCATCACTAGAACCAAATAATAAAATAAAATATTGAAATAAAAAAGATAAAATTTATTTTCAAAATTGAAATATCAACAATAATTGTCAGAACAGTGACGACAGACACGACTGTGTCACTTTCGCGGGGAAATAACACATTGAAATGGCCTGTCGGCTGAAAGGGTCACAAGTGGCTCTGATTTACCTCAACTTACGATAGTTTTCCTCCAGAAAATTTTAAATATGAATGCACGAATATATTCTCAATGTTTCTGTCGTCAAAAATTTCTGTCATCAGGACAGCTGACAGAAAATCTTACCTTGATTTATTTGATGAAATCTAGCTGTCAGAACTCCAAGTCTTGCCCGGAAGTAAATGTCTGCTGTCACAAAAATCATGCGCAGTAGAATTTCCTCTTTGCGTCAGTCAACATGTGCGTGGTGAGGGCTTGAATTTTGCTATCGTCAGGTGCATTTGACTGATAGACTGACGATAGCATTTTTTAAAAATAACTGTGGGCTTCTCTCGTGAACGAAATAGTTTTTTCGCTGTTAATCTGTTTCAACTCTATCTGTTGACACCCAAAAATGATAAAGCCTGCTTCCACACGATAACTACCAAAGATCCATAATGGCCGAGTCTATCGTCAGGTCATCTGACAGAAATTCACTGACGATAGCAACAGGGATAATGAAAGTGATTTTTAAAATGGGAGTTATGTCTGTCAGATATGTCAAAGAAATAGAACTTTATTCTTTAAAAATCTTTTATTGATATACTCAGTGTATTTTTAAATGACGTGCTGTTTTAGAAGACCAAATACCATATTTTCAATCTTGAAAATATTACCTCACTGAAAAAAGGACAAGAAAGATTTCTTATTTTGTGGGCAAGTAGTTAATGGATCCAGTTACGGTAGAATCTGCCACACCACACACACACACACACACACACACACACACACACACACACACACACACACACACACACACAGGTGTGTGTGTGTGTGTGTGTGTGTGTGTAAGTAAGAAGAACATACAGTACATACTGAAATCATTCTCATGTAAAGGAACACATTCAAAGTGCAAGTACATGCATAACACCACATGTGCTAACACAAGATCATCATGAGTGGGAGAGACAGCTCTGTGTGTATTTACAAAGAAATGGCAATCATGTAGAGGATGCTTTGTAATTAAAGTTACATTTTGCTGTGTTAATTTCCCTCATGTATGGAGACTTTTGGGACACACTGTACTGTAAATAGCCTAGATTTACATTTGCTCATTTGGCTGACACTTTTATCTCAGGTGACCTACCATTGAGGCACAAGCATTGCTGAGCAGAAAGTTAAATGTCATGCTTAAAGACTTAACCATGGCAGCGCTGGGATTTGAACCCACAGCCTTCTGATCTGTTGCGCAAAGCTATAACCACTGAGCATTCACTTCCTCCAGCTAGCATGCGCTAATTCAATCACCTATAACTTTGAAATAAATCACACTTAAAAGGCACATTTCAGTGCTTTCGTAAACAAAGTTGTTACTAGCACATCAACTTGCATCCAAGATGCTTTGTGTTCATTTAAATCGTCGCTATTTTCAGAAGCTTTGTGTGTGCTTAAATGCTAGATATGTCACTATGTGTTGCTTTTTCAAGTCAAGTCAAGTAAAGCTTTGTTGCCATCTCGGTCACATACTGTAAAGCACACAGCAGAGATGAAATAACGTCCTCCTTGTACCATATGCTGCAACGTAGGCAGATGGAAGCACATTCAGACGCATCCACAGTGGGGGGTAATAATTACACTTTAGTAATATAAAAAAGACTATGCTAAAAAAACTGTGCTAAAAATGCATTTTTCAGTTACAGTACAATATTAACTACTTATTAACTGAGCACGAGATCTTTACGAGAAAATATCAGACTGAGGTCTTGACAGTATGGACTGAGCTGTAGGTGAGGCCCATACAAAAAGATCGAGGTCTGATATTTTCCTGTAAAGACCGAGCAAGGGCGGCACGGTGGTGTAGTGGTTAGCGCTGTCGCCTCACAGCAAGAAGGTCCGGGTTCGAGCCCTGTGGCCGGCGAGGGCCTTTCTGTGTGGAGTTTGCATGTTCTCCCCGTGTTCGCGTGGGTTTCCTCCGGGTGCTCCGGTTTCCCCCACAGTCCAAAGACATGCAGGTTAGGTTAACTGGTGACTCTAAATTGACCGTAGGTGTGAATGTGGGTGTGAATGGTTGTCTGTGTCTATGTGTCAGCCCTGTGATGACCTGGCGACTTGTCCAGGGCAGTGTTTCCCCTAGAAAATGTTTGAAAGTGCGGTGGCAAGACCTGCGCTCAGACGTCCCACCCCAGTACGAGGATAAAAACAGCCAACAGCACAGAAGGCTATACATAGATTAATCCATCGGTCAGGACTTTAGCCCACAACATGCCAGCACATAACTGCGCAGAATAAAATGCTAAAACAGCCAACAGTACACAACAAAAGCACCTCGGTAGTAGTCTAACTCAAACAACTTGCTTGTATCAGTACCAATGCAGTATAGAAACATTGAAAACAGAGGAAGCAGTGCACTCGGCGGTGCTAATAGAAGCAACCAATGACTTATGCTTAAAACTTCCCAAAGGCCTGCCTGCGTCTGTCATTGGCCTGCAAGAACTCCTTTGCGATGGCTGTCATGTCAGTTTGTTCCAGAATGTCACGGTGAATATGGCAGTTCATCAAGTCATTCAGTCTCTTGTGTCATTGTGGATCGGAGGTATGATTTCAGTCGACAAAGTGTGGAAAACAAACGCTCTGCTGATGCCGAGGGCACGAAGGCCAAAAGCCAGGGCACCGAGGCCATAAAATAAAACAATGATTTTAAGTTCATGTCTATAATGAATTTAATTTAAGGACTAATGACTCTTCTGAGGAAGATTGGAGTCCCGGTCAAAACTATCAAGCAGGTAAAGAAACATCTACAATATTATGTCTGAAGATAAGAAAATATTGAACACATCTAAACTTATCAATCCATCACTCACTTCAAAAATTGTAAAACTTAAACCTATATCCTCCCATAATTTTTTGTTCAATTGACACCGAATGTGCAAGAGCATCTTCAGACTGTACTACTACGCAGATTTTTGATTGATCAAAATTGAGCCTGGAGTTCATCAAAATGTTTGAGTGTAAATGGAACATATACTAGCATGCAGGCTACTGATTAACCCATAAGAGCCCAGACCGATTTCTCAATCAAGGAAAATTATTGAGGAAATAAAATGAACTAAATAGACGACAAAGAAAACATTTCTGACCTTTTATTTTTTAAAATAGCACTTTCATGTCTCAAGATCTGAAATATTAAATTGCAAATTTGCAGAACACTGCAACACTATTACACTGTTAACCCCAAAGTTCATTCTATGCAAACAGTTTGAGTAAATACCACTTTTAAAGATTAGTTTTATTGCGTTACTTAAACAGTATGAGTATATGAAGAGTATATGAGACAGTCATTGAGTGTACTCATTTTTGTAATTTAAACAAAAACTATCATGTTTTACCTCAGGCCACAGTGCTGCCCTGTTGTGATCGGCTCAAAACTCAAGACAAGTTGAGTTGACGGCTACAGAGGAAGTTGCGCCATTTTCTAATTTACACAGAGCAATTTAAGGTCTTTGCACTTTTGACAGCAAGCTAATTAGCATGTTAGCGGCTACAGTCGGTATACCGAGTATACTCGGCACGTTAAAAGTGGGTCAACATTGTAACGACATAACGCTACTGTACAAGCAATGCTTATTTAACGGTAACAAGCTTAAGCCCTACATGTTGAAATTCCTGTCTTATTCGTTCATTAATTTATCACACAGTTTTACCTCAGGCAACTTCTTCCCTCCTTCTGTGAAAATTCAACGTCTCAGACGCAGACACGAGTGGGCGGGAGATGCGTTTGATTAAGTCTTCTGATTGGCTGGTGATAGACTGGTGGGCGGGGGATGCGTTTGATTAAGTCTCCTGATTGGCTGGTGATAGATTGGTGTCATTATAGCGTGTCGGAGCGGTTCATGCCAGGCTCGAGTCCGCTCAACGTCAAAAAATATTGGTTTAGCCTATTTTTTAAAATAATTTTCAAAAATAATTTTCAAAAAGTTACCCGGGCCACGGCCCCCCTTCAGGAATTCCTGAAGGTGCGGTGGCAAAAATCAAGGTGTGGCAGCCCGCCGCAGGCAATTGTACATAGCGGAAACACTGCAGGGTGTACCCCACCTTTCGCCCGTAGTCAGCTGGGATAGGCTCCAGCTTGCCTGCGACCCTGTAGAACAGGATAAAGCGGCTAGAGATGATGAGATGAGACCGAGCAAGCAAGGTTAATAAGGAATTTATTATATGGCTTTTTTATTTCTAAGATTAAAATAGACGGTCATTATAATGAGGCGAGACGCTGCTTTCAGTCACGTCATATTTGTAACATAATTGAGTCACACATGCAGAATAAATGGCTAGCGGTTTCGAAACAGAAATTCTGTTAGCGGTTTCTGAATGCTCTTTGTTGCCCATTTCTTGAATAACTCGGTGACTCTTGTTTGTCTTTTGTCTTTCAGCTGTTTTTGAGTCCGTTTTGATTTCCAATTAATCTTTTTTTGCGTTTTGTTTTTGTTTGTTTTTTGCAACATTGAAAGCCGGCGCCGTGGAAAGAAAGCCCATAATCGCCCACAGGCATTATGGGAAAATGCTGCCTGCCAAGGAACCAGAGTGCGTGATTTTACCCGAAGTAGCTCATGCGATATAATAAGTTGAAATAATGAAATATTATTTTGCTGGAAAGTAAATCTTGTAAATGTACTTTTTTTTTTACGGTGAAGTGAATGTGGTTAATCCAAGTCTCAACAAGTCAATAAAATCAATTCAGCCGATACGTAATGTCAGTTTGGACCTAAGACATAAATTCTCAAACTTGTGGTTACAATCCTACATGGAGGCCCTTGAGATGTTGGGGATTTTTACCAGCTGTGTAGTTCGATGCACATAACATGATTTATGGACAATTTCTAAACAATGAAAATGTTTTCCACTTGTTATTATTAAAATTACATTACTCTTCATTCAATATGGAGCTCCTCTTAAACTCATTTTACAGCAAATTGCAGAGGTGCTGTGTCCATCAAGCTGACATTTTAATCAAATTGGCCTTTATACTGGACACCTATGGCACACAGTGTGGCTCCTGAAAATATAAGTGCAGTAAGTATATTATTGTGCTGCACAGTCATGGTTTCTTCCTCAGGCAAATGTTGAGCCCTTAAAATGGGGTCACTGGTTAAAAAAGGTTGAGAACCTTAGGCTGAATATTTGAATAAGACTATGTTCATAAAATAAATCTATACTGAGGAGGTTTGTGGAATTTACTTTACAGTTAACTAAAGTTTGAGAACCCCTGCGTTAGAGGACATAGAGGAAGTAAAGTTAGATGTAAGACGCAGAACTGGTTCTTAAACTTTTTTGCGGCTTAAAAAGTTTAATAGGGTGACGTGGTGTAGTTGAGTGTTGCTGCCTCACAGCTCCAGGGTACTCAGTTTGATCTTCAGCTACTATCTGCATGTTCTCCCTGTGTCTGTGTGGGTTTCCTCTAGGTTCTCTGGTTTCTTCCTATCTCCCCAAAACATGCTGGTGACTATAAATTGCAGCTATAGGTGTGAAATTGTGTTTGCATGATGCCCTGCTCTGGACTCATGTCCTATCCAGGGATTATTCCTACCTCTCTCACAGTATCTTATACTGCAAGTTGGCCTAGTGGTTAGCGTGTCCTCCTCTTGATCAGGAGAGCGTGAGTTCTACTCACGGTTGGGTCATACCAAAGACCACTGTAAAAATGGTACCTATGGACCACTTGCATGTGACATCACAGCCGATCCAGATTGTAAACAGACGCCATCTTGTCGGTCAAATGCCATATTTCCGCCTTCTACTTCTGGTTCTACTTCTACCTTTTCTTCTGGAAAACCCTACTATATACAATTCTACTACAACGTCAACTCCACTGAAAATCAATAAAACATAAGACGAGTGGAATCCTGTGTCCGAGTCCTTCCCTTTCAAGTGTGGGAAACCCATGATGCTCACATACACTTGACAGTAGGCTGCCACGGGACCCTGACAGGCGTGCAAAATGGATTGCTGCTATCAGGTATACCATATATACAGTAATAGTGATAGACTACTGATACTTGATCTAACTGATAATATAAAACATTCAACCATAATAGTGGATATGGCGGCTCATGATGGGGATGCTGCAGCTACAAGCTCTCCCTACCTGTGCACGTTTATGTTTTTTGTGTGTATTTTTGCGTGTTGTTCGTCTGTACCGGACTTCAATATCCACTACAACCGTATGGACTTACTGGACATTGGTTTCCAGCAGAAAATGGCGGTTTGTAGCGATTTCCATCGCATGCACAACATTCCGGAGAAGATAGCGAGACCAGCGGGGTCTCCGTGAATTGTTATTGGGTCTGGCAGGCGAAGAAGGCGGCATCGGGAGAGGAAGCAAAAGCGAGGCTGCAGAGCCGGCCTGTTGACTAAGCTCAGAAAACAGCCACTCAAACCTCCACTGCCAAGCCTCTACCTCTCCAACGTCAGATCCATGGTAAACAAGACAGACGATTTGGAATTGCAGCTGGAATTACCTTATTCTATTCTATTCTATAATCGGCTGGTCAGTGCTATACTAGATACTACTGATATATCTAGTATCAGTACTAGTACTCAATACTTAAGTGACCATACCCGTCCAATGAGGATTGTTATTTTCTTGTTTACAAGATGCCACATCTGAGGGGGGCTGACAAATCCTGAATTTCTGTAAAGATAACTGTCCAGAGATTTATAAGCACGCAGTGCTTCACCACTGAACAGCGAGGGAAAGCTAATGAGGTAATTATACACATCTGGGTATTCCACCTCTGGCAGTTCCATATCCACTGACACGGTCGTGAAAACTACGTCCGGTAATCGATAAGGGTCACTAATCTGTAGGTCGTTTATTTTAGACATATATCTAGTTATCTGTTCATTAGAAAAATGAGCCGTGTAGTCCGTCGGTTGAAATTGATCCATTTTGTACACAAGTGCAGCAGTATTCAGCTGTGTTGTTGACCGACAAGATGGCGGCTGTTTACATTCCGGTCACGTGACTGCAAGAGGTCTATTGGCAAGGCACGCTGCAATACAGATGCGAGTGGGGAGTCAAACTCTCGTGGTTACCAGAGGACTAGCCCCCCACTGTAACCCTAGCTATGTAATAGGCGAGAGGCCGAGGGCTATGGAAACGGAGATCTGCGCTGCCTTATGGCATGGGAAAGACTTTTCTCACAGTGTCTTGCTTCACAATCTTTTGCCAAAACATACAAAATAGGCAAACGTACGAAAACATACCCCAAAACAAAAGGCAATTAGCCTCTTATTCCTGGAAAGTTATTCATTAATTCATCTTGAACTTAAAGTGTGGTTAATTCCTGAATCCTTGCTCAGAATTTCGAAGTTGTGATTTTGAAATTCCTTTTTTTTTTTGGTGATGGGCAGTTCTAGTATGCCACAGTGTGCAGGAAAGAATATTGTCTACCAGTCTGTTTGTCTTCTTTGTATGAGGCATGGTAAGATGTCTAGACATGCGTGCTGTTCTGTGAAATGTGCTTTTTAGATTCATAATCAAATTCACAATAATTTAAACCATGATTCTTCATGCTGAGCTTTATAGATGTGTATTCTAGATGACAGGACACCTTGAAAGTTCACAGCAGCTTTTCCTCCCCCAATCTCAAGTCACAATGTGAAGGTCTTTGATGCCATGATTAAAACACAGCATAAATATTCTGTTATATCTTCAAAGGATTTCTGTTTCACTAATTGTTGCTTATGGCATGTAGAAACCCATAGACTGTGTGCATGAGGTGAACATCATGCTGATGACTAGCCAGCAAAGTCAGAAAGAAAGTCAGCAAAAGAGGAAAATATAATCTCAGTCTGCACACATGGATGGAAAGGCGCTTTGCCAGATGCACATGTGCACACATTCCTGCCTACACTTTTAGCCATTTTGTCTGGAGCGCATTATTTAACATCACAAGCTTTCACATGGAGGAGAACTTGTTTTTGGACCAGATACATTATATTACTTTTGCTAACTAATGCCAGAATGTCAGCATAAGATGTTATTGAGTGCATAAAAACTATAAGAGAAAGTTCATACTTGCTGGCCTTCACACCACCCACTGATTGCTATATGCTCACTTCTTATATATTTTCTCTATTACTGTACTTTTAGAATCGCCATTTTATTTATTTTTTTCCAGTTTACTTTTCATTTGATTTTATTAATTATATCCCCATCTTTTTGGAAAGCTGTTTTTTAATTAGAGCCTACTTCCTTTACCTCACTGCTGCTTTTATTTATTTTGACTGTTTTCATGTTTGTGTGCCTGTTTATTTATTGCTCTCAGATTGGCGGTCTGGAGGACCACTACCATTTCCATCACAGTCATGTGGTGCGTAGATCTACCTTCGCCACCAGGGGCACACACAGTTTCATTCACATGGACCCCAAGGTGAGTCATCTTTTTCACAGATCACACACAAACTCTCATCTTTCACTTTGAACCCCTTTTCATATTCTGCACCCATAAATGCAGCTCCAGGCTCATTAAAATGACAGGGACATGGGCATCCACTTATCCATGGGTTTATTGGAGAGTGCAGCCAGGCATTCGGAGTTAAGCTGTTTCCCAGAGGCTGGACGTTGCTCCCTCCTGCCAAGATTATCTCCTCTTGATAGCTGGGCACTCATGAGCAATAAAACTTGAGGTGCTGCTCAGTTAGTGAGCTGCTTTGCAAAACCTCTACGATCATATCATGCCCCAGAGCTTGGAGGCATGTGGCAAATACTCAGTAACCCATTTCATTGATGTCAGGTTTCAGGCAAGAGGCTTGGGCTGCTTCATTGCTGAATGAGGCCATTAACCTGAGAAACCACACCACACATCCGTATCTACGTCCTGTTGTTGTTGCCAGTGGTTTTATCTGACATGGCTAGGATATCAGGATATAGAATCTGCATATAAATAGAATTGCTACCTGTTCTGTGAGTCTATAGCTCTCTTCAATTCTGTAGCTTTATGACACTGAGACAGTAACCAAGGAAGCACTCCTTATTATTTTTAATTGGGTGGGTCATAAAATAAGGGCTTCTTGAAAATGGCCAGCAGAGTGCTCGTTTCCTCAAGGTAATGTCATTTGATTTACAAATTCAAGTAGATTCATTACTGAGAGGGTCTTTGGCCATGCCTGGGTGACTTTTTCAATTAGTGTATTGATAATTATTGGGCTGTTATTTACTGGCAATGATTTCACCTTAATTGAATTTGGTGAAGTGCATTTAGTCTGTTGGGTCAGACTTGGTAGCTATCACAAACCAGGTTTCCATACATGTTTATGTTTAAATATTTTATCACTTTGGAACGTTTTCAGTGTTGACAACAGGAATGACATTGATCTGTAATATCTTACAAATAGTTTAACTTTAGCAGATCCGTTGTCAATAACGTTGAAAATCTGTAGTGAGAACATATGTTAAATGCATATGGGAAGAAAGAGTACAGAATGATAAATGTTCTTAAAATGTAGGCGGAACCATTCCTGTTTAAATGATTATGGGCCAGTGCGAGAGGAGTCCTACTCAGAGTGTTATTTATAATCCTCAATTCATGGCTTTATTTGAAATGTAGTTAGGCTTTATTTGAAAAACAGTTATTCCATACAGGGCAAAAAGTTTTGGAGTGGGTATTCCCTTCACACACTTTTTTTTTTTTACACTTTGAAGTTGGATTAGTTTATGCTGTGCCAAGTGGGTAGTTTACTGCTTTGGCATTGGCCCTGTCACTGAAGCAGCATCTGACTCATTTAAGTGTGTTGCTGTGCATTGATGGTAACGTCGACACAGTGTGCTTGGCTGAGGGATTTGGATCTTGACTCAGAAATTAATCTAGCCCAAGCTCATAAGTCTAAACAGATAACTGGTCATAAACACCCAGTACTGGGGATTACTAACGAGCACAGCAAGAATCCCAGAAAGCAGTTGGAGTTACTTTCTAAACAAATTAACGACCTCGGAGGGTTTTTCAGGTGATGATAACCTCCATGATTTTCATCAGCATCTGGAGATGTGTTTCTACCCCTGCCAGCTTCCATGCACCTATGACAGGCTCAAAGCAAGCTGTGATAGCCACACCAAGGATGCCTGTGTATGCGTAGGATTACACCTTGCAACTCAACACCCAACACTGAATGCCACTGCCCTTTTCTCCTAACGGCACCTATATTGGCAGGTTTTCTTTACTGGTGTGCAAGGACTTCTTTGATATCTTCCTTCTTTTATGCATCTGAGTGCTTCTCATCTACCCTTTCGAAAGGACCTAAGATAGGGCCCAAAACCATTTGGAGAATCTTGTGGAGCACACACCTGGAGGCCAGGTGCACGCAATGGGCAAATTCCAGCCAAGAGCTTTGCTTATTGGAAGAAGACTGCATCAGTTCACTGGGTCCTGATGACAATATTACAGGGATAAATACACAGTAGTTCCACTGCCAACCGCCAGCTTTTTTGGGGTTCAAGCCCTTGTCAATCTCAGACTCCACCAATTCAATTAAACGGTTGCAGTTTTTGTCCAATCCTATAGGTCCTTTCATTTTATATGCTACAGACCTGTGAATTCATAGAAGAGCTTCAACACCAACTGATTCACTGAGAATGCTACAGTAAGTTTCCCGTCATCCTGCATATAGCATGTAGTGAATATAATTTGTTTGCCCACCAGGTTTAGCCACGGTGGCACATGTTATATCAGTGTCTGCTGAGGTTGCTCAGACTGATCCATATGAGCCTTTTGGTGTCTTTGAAAGTACTTCTACTTAAGGAATTGCATGATCCCTTGTTATACCTGTTATGAGCCTTGTGGTTTTATTTGGACCAAACCACAGCCATTCAATCCTCAGACCAGTGGTTTATTTGCTATGGGGTAAGACACAGTTTTGCTCCCTTGTCTAAGTAGAGGTGAGCCCACTGAGTGGTAGTTGTTATCACTCTAGCTTTTAGACAAGCTGCCCAACTCCTATTCCTACTTATTTAAAAAGGTAAAAACTCCAGGAAGTCTGTGCTGCTGCTACCTGGGCGTCATTACGCACTTGCTCCAGATTTTACAAAGTTAACATCTCCCCTCCCAGTGATGTGAGTCATCTCTGAGTACGTCAGGTGAGTACTGTTCCGCATGGCATTGTTGACAGATGTTATCTGAAGCTTGTGCTGGTTAGGAGTGAAATAGAATGCTAGTTATATACATATGTTTGGGACCTGCACTGACATCAGCTTGAAGGTTCTAGGGAATGTTCTTGGATGGTGGTGGTGTTTATGGAAAGTACCGTGTCATACGGTAATCATATGTGACTTTGTGGTAATTTCACTGTATGCGTACACACATGCACAAGCGGTCATTCATGTGTCATACACTATCCCTGGTGGTTATGCAAGATTTCAGAATTTTCATAGAGGTTTAGTCTTTGTTTTATCTGTCACACATGAAGTTTGGGTTTGTTTTCTCAGGTGGCCTGGATCCAGCAGCAAATAGTAAAATCTCGAGTGAAACGTTATGCCCGGAGCGACCCCAACTACATCAATTTCAATGATCCCAAGTGGTCAAACATGTGGTATATTGTAAGTACATTATTTATAACAAATAATTAGCAGACCATATGCAATGCCCAGTTGGGTGTTTTTCCTTTAAAACAACAACAAAAAAAACACCTTTTAAGTCATGAGCTGATTATGTGGTCCCAAGGATTAATATTGACTTATATGCTTCTTGTTTTTTGAAATTTTTTAACATTAAAAGGGTAGTTTATACATTTATGGTCTTCTGCTACCCATGAGACAATATACAGTTGAAATTTTGAGAAGCTTTCCTCTATCAACTCTTTTAAAATTCAACAGCGCTTATAATGTACATTCAACATATGCTGATGTTTATACCCTTTGGTTTCAGTAAGCGTAGGAGTGCTCATTTTTGCTTCAGTCTGTCTGCACCTACAGTATTTGCTACCTAACATACAGTGTCTTGCAAAAGTATTCATTCCCCCTTGGTGTTTGTTCTGTTTTGTTGCATTACAAACTGGAATTAAAATGGATTTTGGGGATGTTAGCGCCATTTGATTTACACAACATGCCTACCACTTTAAAAGTGAATTTTTAAGAAAAAAATTGTATAGATGAAAGTCTTCCGGATTTACCCGGAAATCCGGATATTTGACAAAACTCTTGAAAATCTCTGGTTTTCCGAATGGAGAAATTTTATTTTTCGGATTTTTTGTATTCCTAGACGCGGCGTAATACTTCACATTGTCCTTGCATAGGCGCAGTCCTTAAATAGCCCAAACATAGTTCATTGATTAAAGACAGGTGTTCTTTGTTAACAGCGCGCGTGCCGGAGCTCGTTAGGCGCTCGCGCCCAAGGCGCGCCTTCAGGTGCACGAGCTAAGGCGCGCAGGATTGACACTGTTCTGCGCAAGCGCAACACAATCGCACTAGAAAGCATGGTCAAGCTGCCAGTGTAGCTGCAGTCTTTTTAGTTGCAAATTACAAGTATTTCCTCTTGTGTTAATTCGCCATGTCAAAACAAGCAAAACTTTCCTCCTCCTTTCGACGTGAAGAGAGGTAAGCAATTTATTATATTTTTTTTCCCATCAAAGTTGTATTTTGTGGCTTCGAAGCTAAGTTTTAGTGCCGTTTCTAGAACACAACATCAAGAAAACCTGGAAGAAACAGCAATAATGGAAGAGACGGTTTCTAAGCTACCTAAAACTAGCAATGGTAATTTATTTTTTGTTACATAATGTACTCAGGCTGCCAGTTAGTGTGTGACACACACACCCTGAAAAATCCTAGCTACGCCCCTGATTTACATGAGAAATTTGGTATTCATTGGTGTGTTTAAATTTACAGACAGTACGAACTAATGTAAACAATTGGCTTCAACTCGCATAAATATGAATTGGAAAGTTTTAGTTCACTTTAGCTTATGCAAAAACACAACTCTACTAAAAGATTGATAAACGAGGCTCAATGCCCCCAACATTGAAACCTGAGAGGTCTGCGCGGGACAGAATTTTCAGTCCCGCTCCCGCCCGCTCCCGCATTGTGCAGGCCCGCTCCCGCAAAGAATTATGATTTTCAGTCCCGCTCCCGCCCGCGCCTGCCATATTTTGTCCCGCTCCCGCCCGCAAATCCCGCATGATGCAGACATTCGCGTTATTTCTCACGAAAGTTCTTGTCATTGGCTTGGGGAATTAAACATGCTGAGCTCTCCACTGACCGATCCTTCACCTAGCGCACGTAGCGAGGGTGCGCGTTAGAGCCCTGCACTCCCGCGGGAGTCCCGCGGGACTCGCGAGACCCGCCGCAAAGCAGTGCGGCGCGGGACAAATTTTGAAAGCTCATTGCGGGCGCGGGTGGGACCGGAAGTGCACATATGCGCGCGCGGGCGGGAGCGGGAGTGCACATATGTGGCGCGGGCAGGAGCGGTGATAAGCTGCAGTCCCGCTAACTAAAGATGTGTTTGAAATAAAATGTATAAATTATTAATTTATGTCTATCACATATAATTTGTGCTGGATATTTTATTTGGCATTAATAAAAACATTTTAAGATGCCTAAATTTGCAGAGAGAGTCAGATTGCCAGAGGAATAGCATCTTAAATTTGCGGGAAATCGTTTAATCACTCTAATGACTTGCAGCTCACACCCAACTAGCAAGAAAACCATGAGTGAAGTGATTTACGGCTTGCGTTAGTCTACAACTTTAGTCAGAGAGACATGTTACACAGTGACGGTAGGCTTGACTCAATGCTATCCCAGAAATCCTTCCTGTAATATGCAAATTTGGCTGTCCAATCAGAGGCGGCCAAATTTGCATATTACAGGAAGGATTTCTGGGATAGCATTGAGTCAAGCCTACCGTCACTGTGTAACATGTCTCTCTGACTAAAGTTGTAGACTAACAAGCAGTAAATCAATTCACTTCTCTTACTAGTTCTGCTTTGTAATAAAAAAAAAACAACAACTATTGCTACAAAGCAAGCCCCTTCACTTTTTTATGCTGATCAGAGAATTACAATGGTTTCTCATATGATAAAAATGTGTGATTCGCGATTAAATATTTTAATTGTTTGACAGCACTAATTGTTGTTATTAGAGACAGTACATGCTGAATTCCGAAACAAGGTAAATAATAACAACAACATGAGCTGTAGATATTCATGCTGAAATCCACTGAAAGTAGGGGGCGAGGCACCATCACGCTGTGTCAAGACAAGAACTTTCCTGAGAAATAACGCGAACGTCTGCATCATGCGGGATTTGCGGGCGGGAGCGGGACAAAATATGGCAGGCGGGAGCGGGACTGAAAATCATAATTTTTTTGTGGGCGCGGGCGGGAGCGGGACTGAAAATCATAATTTTTTGCGGGCGCGGGCGGGAGTGGGACAGCACAATGCGGGCGTGGGCGGGAGCGGGACTGAAAAATCCGACCCGCGCAGACCTCTAGTGCGCGTTGCCAGGCAGCATGCGCAGCTGAGGCTTTACAGAGATGCCCATTGTGAGCTTCACTAGAGGAGCTCTGCTCTTCTGCCATGATCGGAGATCTCAAACATGGAAGAGCGGAAAGGAATCGGAAACGTACGCGAGATTAGACCACTGTGGCAGCGGGGGCGTGGCCAAGCAGCAGTCTGTGAATGGAGGGCGGGGTCGGGGAAGGTCATCACAACTGATGTCAATTTGTGTGTGTGTGTGTTTGTTTGTTGCAGGGATGGAGTATAAAGGGAGGGGGAGAGGAGAGAAGAGGGATTCGCTCCCCGACCACAACATGTGTGTGTGTGTGTGTGTGTGTGTGTGAGTGAGTGAACGAGTGAAAGAAAGAAAGCTGAAAAGCTCAATAAAGTGAGTGGGTGTGAACACGAACTCTCGCCTGCCGTGCTTCTGTGCTCCACCCACATCGGGGATTACTACAGTGGTGCTGAAACCCGGGATGCACACCACTCACTTTTTTGAGCTTTTCAGCTAGCTTTCTTTCATTCACTCACACACACACACACGTGTTGTGGTCGGGGAGCGAATCCCTCTTCTCTCCTCTCCCCCTCCCTTTATACTCCATCCCTGCAACAAACAAACACACACACACACACACACACACACACACAAATTGACATCAGGTGTAATGACCTAGTCACTTACCTTCCCCGACCCCGCCCTTCATTCACAGACTGCTGCTTGGCCACGCCCCCGCTGCCACAACCACATCCGCAAATTTAGGCATCTTAAAATGTTTTTATTAATGCCAAATAAAATATCCAGCACAAATTATATATGATAGACATAAATTAATAATTTATAAATTTTATTTTAAACACGTTTTTAGTTAGCGGGACTGCAGCTTATCACCTCTCCTGCCCGCGCCCGCATTGTGCACTCCCCCTCCTGCCTGCGCCCGCAGTGAGCTTTCAAAATTTGTCCCGCGCCGCACTGCTTTGCGTCAGGTCCCGTGGGACTCCCGCGGGAGTGCAGGGCTCTACCTGAAAGCTTTAGAAACTCTAACAGACCTTTACGCTTTAACAGTAGTGTTTTGGGATTTTGCTGAGTTTACCTTCAACTGTCTGATTTTTTTCAAAGTAATGAACTGTGTAGCCAGGAAAATCACCGCGTTTTCTAAATGCACTCCTGAAAATTACTCATTAACTAGGGGAATTAAATTTGATATTTTTGACATGTTAATCATTAATGTACTTGAAAGAAAAAGGCTTAAAAGTTATAACTTGTTTTAATGAAAATAAGTACTAAAATGCACTAGAATGCAGGGTTTTGCGTGCTATGTTATTAAAATTTTTTCGGGGGACATTGCCCCCCCATCTTAGTTAGACTTTCAAAAATTCAGGATTTTTTTCTTTGCTCCACTTTCATCTTTAAAATTGTGACACAAACAATAATTAAGATGAAAAAACAGAAATCTGGAGTGTGCATAGGTATTCACCCCCCAAAGTCAATACTTTATAGAGCCACCTTTTGCTGCAATTACAGCTGCAAGTCTCTTGGGGTATGTCTCTATTAGCTTAGACATCTAGCCACTGGGATTTTTGCCCATTCCTCAAGGCAAAACTGCTCCAACTCCTTCAAGTTAGATGGGTTGTGTTGGTGTACAGCAATCTTCAAGTTATGCCACAGATTCTCAATTGGATTGAGGTCTGGGCTTTGACTAGGCCATTCCAAGACATTTAAATGTTTCCCTTTAAACCTCTCCAGTGTAGCTTTAGCAGTATGTTTAGGGTCATTATCCTGCTGAACGTTAACCTTCGTCCCAGTTTCAAGCCTCTGGCTGACTCAAACAGGTTTTCCTCCAGAATTGTCCTGTATTTAGTAGCATCCATCTTTCCTTCAATCCTGACCAGCTTTCCTGTCCCTGCAGATGAAAAATATCCCCACAGCATGATGCTACCACCACCATGCTTCACTGTAGGAATGGTGTTCTCAGGGTGATGGGAAGTGTTGGGTTTGCGCCACACATGGCATTTCCTATGATCGCCAAAAAGTTTAGTCTCATCTGACCAGAGAATCTTCTTCCATGTGTTTGGGGAGTCTGCCATATGCTGTTGGGCAAACTCCAAACAATTTTCCTTTTTTTCTTGAAGCAATGACTTTTTTTCTGGCCACTCTTCTGTAACACCCCACTCTGTCCGGTGTACGGCTTAAAGTGGTCCTACGGACAGATACTCCCATCTCCGCTGTGGATCTTTGCAGCTTCTTCAGGGTTATTTTTGATGTCTTTGTTGCAACTCCTTGCCTGGTCTGTGAGTTTTGGTGGGTGGCCTTCTCTTGTCAGGTTTGTAGTGGTGCCATATTCTTTCCATTTTGCTATAATGGATTTAATGGTGCTTCATGAGATATTCAAAGTTTGGGATATTTTTTATAACCCAACCCTGATACTTCTCCACAACTTTGTCTCTGACCTGTTTGGAGTGCTTTTTGGTTTTCATGTTGCTTGCTTAGTAGTGTAGCAGAGTCAGGGTCCTTCCAGAACAGGTTGATTTATACAGACATCATGTGACA
The DNA here is from genome assembly GCF_027579695.1 of Neoarius graeffei. NCBI lineage: Eukaryota > Metazoa > Chordata > Actinopteri > Siluriformes > Ariidae > Neoarius > Neoarius graeffei. Next base: position 26,506,792 of record NC_083583.1, read on the forward strand.
GATCATGTGACTCTTTGACTGCACACAAGTGGATCTTAATCAACTAATTATGTGACTTATGGAGTGAATTGGTTGGACCAGCTCTTATTTAGAGGTTCCATACGAAAGGGGGGTGAATACCTATGCACACTCCAGATTTCTGTTTTTTTTCATCTTAATTATTGTTTGTGTCACAATAAAAAAAAAATTTGCATCCTAAAAGGAACAGTCCACCGTACTTCCATAATGAAATATGCTCTTATCTGAATTGAGACGAGCTGCTCCGTACCTCTCCAAGCTTTGCGCGACCTCCCAGTCAGTCAGACGCGTTGTCACTCCTGTTAGCAATGTAGCTAGGCTCAGCATGGCCAATGGTATTTTTTGGGGCTGTAGTTAGATGCGACCAAACTCTTCCGCGTTTTTCCTGTTTACATAGGTTTATATGACCAGTGACATGAAACAAGTTCAGTTACACAAATTGAAACGTAGCGATTTTCTATGCTATGGAAAGTCCGCACTATAATGACAGGCGTACTAACACCTTCTGCGCGCTTCGGCAGCGCATTGATACGGAGCTCAGTATCAATGCGCTGTCGAAGCGCGCAGAAGGTGTTAGTACGCCTGTCATTATAGTGCGGACTTTCCATAGCATAGAAAATCGCTACGTTTCAATTTGTGTAACTGAACTTGTTTCATGTCACTGGTCATATAAACCTATGTAAACAGGAAAAACGCGGAAGAGTTTGGTCGCATCTAACTACAGCCCCAAAAAATACCATTGGCCATGCTGAGCCTAGCTACATTGCTAACAGGAGTGACAGCGCCTCTGACTGCGTCTGACTGACTGGGAGGTCGCGCAAAGCTCGGAGAGGTACGGAGCAGCTCGTCTCAATTCAGATAAGAGCATATTTCATTATGGAAGTACGGTGGACTGTTCCTTTAAAAGTGGTAGGCATGTTGTGTAAATCAAATGGTACTAATCCTCCAAAAATCCATTTTACTTCCATCTTGTAATGCGACAAAACAGGACAAACACCAAGGGGGATGAATACTTTTGCAAGACACTGTAAGATTGCTATACAAAGCTCAGCAGCTATTATAGAATTTCAATAGCTGAACTGCACACATCACTTTTAAATAGGTTAACAAACATATCTAACGTACCATTTTACCTTTTTTATTTCCAGATTCTTGTATGCTTTTGTGTTCCTGTGTATAGCTCAGCTAAAATGTCCCTTTATTACTACGATTAAAAAACATGACAATAAGTAATATTGTTGTTATTATTATTATTATTATTATTATATTGCCTTCCAGCAACCTTCCGTGTCATTTTAGACCAAATAAAAATAATAACATAAGAGAGCTCCTTCTCCACAAATAATTTTTTTCTTTCTTTTATTTGATGAAATGTTTCTGGAAATGTGTGCCCAACAGTACAGTCTTATTTCAAGACAAAGCAAGCCACTAACATGTATTCTCACTAACATGAGAATACACTACATATATATAAAGACTTATGTACAAATAGATATTGCTATTATAGTGAGTACATCATGTCAGAAATCAATTCGGCATTGCAATTATATATTGGACTTTATCCCCTGGAACCGGTTTCACACAATTCAAATGAAGACTGATGAATGTGAATGTTTTCAGAGATTAGTTCTGGCATTATGGTTAATGCATTTCTTTCAAGTGTTATTATTGTGGTCTATGCCATTTTTTTCTTTCCACACAATCATTTCATGCCAGACATTTGCTAAATTTGCTAAAGCAATTAGCACATTTAAAATGAATGGCATAGTGTATTTTAATCACATGATTGTTCTCATTTACATGCACATTTTCTGAGTCTTGTATTGACAAAGGTAATTCTCAGAATATTATGCGTCTTCTTTCTGGAGCAAACGGGATGTGAACCATTGCAAGCTTTTTCTGTGACCCTAACAGAGGTGAAACTAATGGAGAAATTTGGTTAATTAGAGTTTTTATTTTCAAGTTTTAGTCCAAGTAGATTCAGTTGAGACCAATTCAGAAAATACTTTAGGAATATACAGACTTACACAAATGATATGACATTTAATGATAAAGCATGACCTGTTCTTTTGTACTTGTGCAATGACAAGTACATTGGTGACAGTCAAAAAAAGATTAAATGTCCATTTTAATCCCATATACATGTGTGTGTGTGTGTGTGTGTGTGTATATATATATATATATATATATATATATATATATATATATATATATAAAACTAAATGCAAAATTAATAGGTTATTTGTTGTTAAACTTATTAATTTATTAAAAATAAAACTATTGGATGCACAGGAAGGAGTGTCATGAATAGTACACAGATGCAGGTTTATGTTCAGTGTAGCAAAGCAAGAGAACAGTCACCTTATCCTGCCTTGAACCCAGGTCTACAGGGTGCTATGTCTGCACCCTGACCATAACACCAAAGAGCCAGGCTTGTTGGTATGGCAGTCAGAACACACACTCAACTGTAGTGACGGACACTCCGTCACACTGCCCTCCCCTTCAGGAGGTGCACCCGTGCGCTTCATGCATCCCCCAGCCATACTTCTCCCATACCAGGGTGCCCCACACACTCATGCTTCACCCATCTCTGGGGTCCTTCGCACAGGGGCCACCCATTCTGAGGGTCCCTCGTACAGCTCACACACAGGGCACACCTCTGATGGCCTCCCGGCAAGCCATCCCACTTTTGGCACCATCTATAGCAAAGTGATAGAACAGTATCCTGCCTTGAATCCAGGTCTACAGGGTGCTAAATCTGCACCCTGACCACAACACCAAAGAGCCAGGCTCATTGGTATGGCAGCCAGAGCATACACTCCACTGTAGTGACGGGCACTCCGTCACACTGCCCTCCCCTCCTGGAGGTGCACCTGTGCGCTTCACACACACAGGCATCCCTCGTGCATCTGCCAGCCGTACTTCTCCCATACCAGGGTGCCCCACACACTCGTGCTTCACCCGTCTCTGGGGTCCCTCGCACAGGGGCCACCTATCCTAGGGGTCCCTCATACGGCTCACACACAGGGCACACCTCCACTGGCCTCCTGGCAAGCCATCCCACTTCTGACACCATCTGTAGCGAAGCAAGAGAACAGTCTCCTTATCCTGCCTTGAACCCAGGTCTACAGGGTGCCAAATCTGCACCCTGACCACAACACCAAAGAGCCAGGCTCATTGGTATGGCAGTCAGAGCACATGCTCAACTGTAGTGACGGGCACTCTGTCACATTCAGCTTTTATTAAAACCATCCAAAGTAGACAATCCAAAGAGATTAGGCAATTATCAAAATGAGGGTGAGGTAGAGAAGCAGGTGGAGGGTAAACAGGCATAAAATAGAACAGACAGTACGGGTAATCAGGAAACAAACAGAGATCAAACTAAGTAAACTAAACAAGGAATGCAGAAGGTTCAGAAATGTCAAAGGCAAATGCCAGAATGAGACTTCGCAAAGACTGAATGAAAGTCCAGCTTATATAATGAGCAGTACAGGAGCTAGCTACTTATAGCTTAGTTCCACAAAACTGTACTTTTAAAGAAACATTCTAAAAAGGATGCTAATCTCGAAGCAGTGGCTTCTTCTGCCCAGGTTGGGGATAAAATTGCAGTCTGATACTATTCCCTCTCTGTCTCTTGCATGACTCATATTCATATGTCTTTAGTCTAACTTCAGAGTTCCCATCTCGATAAATTCCTCAATCCTTTATCGTATCAGTATGAATTGAACACATGGTCAGCATTCACAAATGGTCCTTGACTATTCAATGTATTATTAAGATTTCTAGATGCACCGTGCTGTATGCTCTGGATACACTCTTAGAAAGGATGTGTTAAAACTGACACAAACTCTTTTAAATTCTTACACATCAGTGGGTGAGTTTTGAGACAATGCTTGTTATGGAATTTTGACACATTCACTGTGTTAATGATTTTACAACAGTTTAAGTGTCAGGAAGTTTAACATGAAGATGTGTAAACATATGTAATATTAACACATTATGTGCTGTCCTTGGCTACACACACTGTGTTCTGAAAGCTCTCTCAGGGTAGTGCTGGAAACAGGTACAGGAGGTAGCGGTATGATGCAAAAAATAGTGCTCTTTATTTTAAAAGTAAGCTGTGAGTGAGGAGCTCTTGGTCCTGGAATGGTGATGAAGTGTGGGCCGCGCAGCTGGTTGGAGCAATACTGGGGTGTCTGAAGGAGTGTGTCAGCCATGGCATGAAAGAAACTCTCATCCTTGTTGTTCGTAGGCACAGAGAAAAGACATCAAAGCAGGCGTATTGGCAAGAGGAAGTTTACTTGTTTATGTGTGTGAGCAACACCTCTTTATACTCCCTCAGCAGCTCATGGAGGGTAGGTGATTAGTGCGCTCCAGCTGTGCAGAGTCAGCAAGGCCCGCCTTCTGGCTATGTGCGCGCTTTCGGTCCACAACAGTGGTGATGCTGAAATGCTGGTGCAGAGCGTGGGATGGTGACGCTGTCTCTTCAGCACCACCGGAGTGGCACGACGAGGTGCACTGTTTGGTGGCACATGCTGCCAGTATGTTGCCACAGTACTCCCCCCAGCTCTGAGCCTGTAGCAGTGGGAGATCAAGTCACGAGTGTGAACTTCCTGGAGAGGACATTTGTATTGCCATGCTGAGCCCAACACACTGTTGGACCTGAAACGAGAAGTCTTGGCGGGGGAGAGAAACCACCTAATTACCTGACTGTTGGAGTCTTTGACATGGGACATCCACTGGAGCAATGTGTGGTCTGTGAACAGTGTGAAGTGGTGCCCTGTCAGGTTATAATGCAGTTCTTCCACTGCCCACTTAACAGCGCCCAGGTCCATCTCCGAGGCTTGCGTGTGGACTCTGAAAGGGAGGCTGAAGTCTAAATTTCTCAGCACCGGTGAACTGGTCAGTGCTGTCTTCAAGCTTTGGAAAGCCTGTTCCATGTCCTCACTTCACTGGACCTTCTCTGGCTCACCTTTCCTGACAAGATCTGATAGGGGGAGGCTGAGAAGAAATTAGGGACAAATCATATGTAGTACCCCACCAACCCCAAGAAGGCAGTTACCTGGCATTTGGTGGTGGGACATGGATGGCTCTTCACGGTCTCTACTTTTGATTCCTGTGGCTTCAGGAGGCCTTGGCCGATGTGATACCCAAAGTACTGTGTCTCCATGAGCCCCAGATTACACTTATGGAGGTCAGCAGTCAGCCTGACTCTGCGGAGTTCAGCCAGCACCTTCCTGAGATGATGTAGGTGGTCCTGCCAGGTGGTGGAATAGGCAACCACATCATCAATGTAGGCAGTTGTGTACTGGTGGTGGGGCCACAGCATGATGTCCACATTGGCCTCTGGAACATTGCTAGGGTCCCATGGAGGCCGAAGGGGAGAACCCTGTACTACCAGTGCCCACTGGTGGTACTAAAGGTGGTCTTCTGCCTAGCCTTAGGTGTTAGGGATACCTGCCAGAAGCCTTTGTCAAGTCCAATGTGAATATGAATCGGGCTCTCCCGAGCCCTTCAATAAGGTCATCCATTCGTGAACCCAGAGATAGCATTCAGCTTCCCAAAGTCGTAGCAGAGCTGAAGACTTCTGTCAGGCTTGGGCACTGCCATGGTTGGGATGAACCATGGGTTGGTAGATTCCTCAATGACCCCTTCCTGAAGTATCTGTGTCACTTCCTCCTTGATAGCCTGGTGGCATGCCTCTGGAACCTGGTAGGGCCGTTGCCTGATGATAGCGTGAGGAATAGATCGTTATATCATGTTGGACAAGGTGGGTCTGCCCAGGTGTTGCCAAGAACATGTCCCTAAACTGGTCCTCCAACTTCTGAAGATCTTGCCACTGGGTGTGGTTTAGGTCCTCCTCCATGTGGACCTGCTCAACTGACCTGAACAGAAAGACAGGAACCGCTATGAAAGCAGGATGGGGCTCAGCTCAACATTTCAACAAGTTAATATGATTTTTTTTTTTTTTTTGGTGTACACTTACTGGGCTGTTGCAGGTGGTAGTTGACTGGGCCTACTCTCTCCATGATGGTGTAGGGGCCTTGCCAACATGTCAGGAACTTGCAGCAAGCACTGAGGAGGAGTTACGCATCCAGTTAGCCAGGACTTGCTGGCTCAGGGAGGGACTCTTCAGTCAGACTCCATAGGCATTGACTCAAAGAGGGGCAAGGGCCAGGCTGTGCTCGTGTCTTAGGCTAGTTGAATTGGGGCAGTGAGGGTGAGATATCAGGGTTGGTCCTGCCAGGTGACTTTCTCAGGATCTATTTTCTCTCAGAGGATGTTCAGAGGTGTTCAGTGACCATTAAGCTGCAGATTTATTTTTTAGCAATTCACATAGCAAAATGATTATTATATAAAATGTGATATATTATGGACAACAGTATACACTAAAATGAAGATAAAATGGCAAGTCGATGTCATTATCAGACTACGGGCTGGCTGCTGTTCAGCTAAATCAAATAGCTCATGAATAGTTCATGAAAACCTGACCCAGAGTATGTGTAGAGCAGATCAGTCAATATTATAAACAAATTCACAGGGTGTGTTCATTTTAAAACTACACATAACTATGTGTAAAAAAGCCGAACTCTTCCAACACAGTTTTATTTAATATTGACACAAAATGTGTAAACTAAAGTGCTACATATGATTGTCATTTTTCTACACATTCCTTCTAAGAGTGTATTTAAATGTACTTCTGTATATGGAAAAATTAATCCAGTTATTCCTAGTGTACTGATTATGTTAATGTTTCCCATAGCTGAAGACTATAACTCCCATAATCCTCATCCCGTGTCCTTATCACAGGGCCTTCCCCTCTCGCACTCACCTGATTACTAATGACTGTTGCTTGTTTTCAATCATACCACTCTCATTAAATAATGTGTATTCTCAGTCACTGCGTTTACATGAACAAAATATTCTGGGTTTTGCTCTTATTCTGCAAAAATAAACAATATTCCTACTAAGCTGTTTACATGGCTAATGAAAATGAATATTCCATTAATATTCCCGTTTACATACAACAGTGCATAGTCCAATTGGCAAGAGGCCATGTGTTGCAAACTGCCGTAAAAACCCCAGCTGAGATCCACATTCTGAATGTGCTGTATACAACACCAATTCCACAAACGTTGGGATGCTGTGTAAAACATAAATAAATATAGGTTAATTGGGTATGAAAGGAGCATCCACAAAAGGCTGCTCTCATAGGTTGCCCCTTTTCCACCAAAGCAGTTCCAGGGCTGGTTCGGGGCCAGTGCTTAGTTTGGAACCGGGTTTTCTGTTTCCACTGACAAAGAACTGGCTCTGGGGCCAGAAAAACCGGTTCTAGGCTAGCACCAACTCTGCTAGCCTGGGAAATCCCATGCTGCTTTGCACAATCGTTCTGATCTGAAAAGACAGCATGGAAACTATGGTCTAAAGGCTCGCCTGAGTTAGGGAGCCAATCAGAGAGTGGGGAGGGGTGGAAAGACGGTGACACGTACTACTCGACAAACGGAAGCTTGTAGTTTATTTGGGACTGTTTACGGATCACATTTAACATGGCGGCGAGCGATACGAACCAAACTTTCGATCAAGCTTTGTCTTGCACAAACGGCAGTAATCGTTCGGTGCCATTGTTTTCCTATTTTTGTTTTGCCTTCTCTTTCTCTTTCCTTCTCTTCTTCACCTCTTCGTCTTCTTCGTCGCTCTAACTACGTCACCGGGTACAACTGCCATGATTGGCGATGGGCTACGTATACGCCAAATGATAGACATTTGCAACGTCCAATAAACGGCTGTTGACAATCGTAAACCACACCTCCCCTACGAGAAATTCAATAGGTGGATTCCAGACCATATTTCACTTGTGATATGGTTTGGTGTTAACCAGACTAACTCTCTGCTGGGCCAGAGGAAAGAACCGCTTATGTCAGCGGGGGGGCGGAGTTGTTAAGACCAACAACAATAACAAGACCACGAAAGGTTGACATTTTTAAGCGACGAGAAGCAGCAGCTGTACAAACGCGAAGCCATCCATTATTGTTGTTGTTGTTGTTGCTGCTGCTTCTTCCATGTTGTTTTTGCTTTGATATTCGTGCCAAGGTTTATGCAAACGTAGCGACGTAACTGACGTATACAGCGACATAATGACGTATACAGCGACGTAATGACGTATACAGTGACGTAATGACGTGGCTCCACTTAGCACCGCGAGCTATGGAAAAGCAAACTGGTTCTCGGCTGGCTCGCAAGTTGAACGAGTTGTGAACCAGCACCAGCACTGGCCCCGAACCAGCCCTGGAACTGATTTGGTGGAAAAGGGGCATCAGTGGAGACCCCAAAATGTTGAGCAACTGAAGTCATATATCAAGAAAGAATGGGAAGGAATTTGACGTTCAGAATGTCAGTGATGATTGTCCTTAGTTCCCAAATGCTTCCCGAGTGTTGTTAAAAGAAAAGTTGATGTAACATAGTGGTAGACATGGCCCTGTCCCAACTTTTTTGGAGCATGTTACAGGCATCAAATTTACAATGAGTGTATATTTACAAAAAACAAACAAACAAACAATAAAGTTTATTAGTCTGAACATTATATATCTTGTCACTGTATTGTATTCAGTTGAATATAGGTCAAAAAAGATTTGCAAATTGTTGCATTCAGGGTTTTTTTTTATGTTTTACACAGCATCCCAACTTTTTTGGAATTGGGGTTGCACATGCCCAAAGAATGCTCCTGAAGCCCAAAAAATATCTGCTTATCCCACGTCTTAATCTGAAATGCTAAATTTGGAATAAGGCCACATTTGGAATATTCAAACGGAATATGCTGTTTGATATCAAATTCTGAATATTGTTATATTCGGATTAATAGTGGAATATTAGTGCGCATGTGAAGAGGTGAGAGAGGCATTAAAAGAAACGAAGAACAACAAAGTGCCAGGAAACAGCGAAGTGAATGCTGACATGTTGAAAGCAGGAGGTGAACAATGCCTGATATGGTTGACAGGCATACTGGGAGCGGTATGGATGGAAGAGAAAATCCCGGAGGATTGGAGGAAGAGTTTGATAGTACCCATTTTCAAGGAGAAGGGTAACATTCTGGAATGTGGTAATTATCGTGGAATTAAGTTATTGGAACATGGACTGAAACTATTGGAGAAAATATTAGACAAGCGAATCTGTGCAGTGGTAGAAATTGGCCCAAAGCAGTTTGGCTTCATGCCAGGAAAGAGTACAATAGACGCGATCTTTATTGTCAGACAACTAGTAGATAAAAGAATTGAAGGTAACCTGTCAGTATTCTGTGGTTTTGTGGACCTTGAGAAGGCATACGACCGTGTTCCTAGGGAAGTAATGTACTGGTGCTTGCGAAGAAAAGGAATACCAGAGAAACTGGTCAGACTGGTCATGGAAACATATAAGGAGTCAAAGACAGCGGTGAGAACAGCAGAGGGGATGTCAAGAGAGTTCGTGATCAAGGTAGGACTACACCAAGGCTCAGCATTAAGTCCCCTTTTGTTCGCGATCGTCATTGATGTACTGTCAGAGCATCTAAGAGCTGAAAATCTGTGGGAGCTGCTTTTTGCAGACGATCTGGCGATTATGGCAGACAGCTCAGGTCAACTGCAGGACAGACTTGTGAGATGGCAGGAGAGTCTGGAAAGATACGGGTTGAAGGTGAATGCTAAAAAGACGGAGGTTTTAGTGTGCAGTAAGAAAGGAGATGAGAATGTTACCATCAGAGACAGACATGGAGAGGAATTGAAGCAGGTAAATTGTTTCAAATACCTGGGATCGCTAGTCGCTGATAGAGGAGGGTGTGAAAAGGAGGTACAAGCAAGGGTGAGTGCCAGCTGGATGAAATGGAAGGAGGTTAAGCCAGTTATAACTGACAAAAGGATGCCAGTGAGACTGAAAGCAAATGTCTATACAACTGTAGTCAGGCCAGTGTTGACTTATGGGTCAGAATGCTGGGGCTTAAAGAAGAAAGATCAAAGAAAACTACTAACAACAGAGATGAGCATGCTCCGAAAGATGCTGGGAGTGACACTGCATGACCAGGATAAGAAATGAGGAAGTGAGAAGAAGAACAACAGTGATGGCAAGTGTAGTAATAGTAATAGAACAAAATAAACTCCGCTGGTACGGTCATATTTTAAGGAAAAAGAAGGAGGAGGTGGCGAAACAGGCATGGGAAGAGCCAGTGAGGGGAAAGAGGAGCAGAGGGCGCCAGTTGAAGAGATGGAAAGATGGACTGAGTGAGAGACTGGAAGAACTAGGGTTGAACGAACAGGACGCCGAGGACAGGCAGAAATGGAGGGGGATCATGGCCACCGACCCCCAACCAGGGGAATAATAAGGTGTTGGCAAAGAAGAAGATTAGTGCACATGTAAACATACTGAGTGTTACTTTGTAAAGACTTTTTCTATGGTGAGTTCAAGCCTTTGTTAGCTGCCTGTTTTGATCAATGTTTTGACAATAGTCTGCTTCACCTTTACCTGATTTAGGTTTGTGTAGCTTATTACTGCTTACTATTGGCCTGCTGACTTGCCTGCCTTCCATTTCTGTATATTGCCTAGCCTATTTTCTTTCTACATTCGTTTAATAAAATGAGAAAATCTGCATTTGTGTTTTTCTTCAAGCTTTATGACACTGAATTGAATTCACTTGCATGTATCAGAGTTATAAAGACTATGGGGTATCTCTGAAATCTGGAGTCACTTCAAATAGAACTTCTGCTATTTTTTCCCAGCACTGCAGCGACAAAAACAGCCGGTGTCGCTCCGAAATGAACATCCTGGCAGCCTGGCAGCGTGGCTATACAGGACAAAATGTTGTCATCACCATCCTAGATGATGGAATAGAGAGAAACCATCCTGATCTTGTCCAAAACTATGTGAGTAGCTTCCTTCTACTTTGGTAGGGCACTTTGTTTTGCATTCAGTTTTTCCAACCTGTGGAGCGTGTTAAATGGGGAGCCATTTTGCTGGATTTTTTTCCTTACTGCCCTTTTAACGCACTGAAATAAAATTATTGTTCTGCAATTAAGCAATGTCACACAGACACTGAATGATTTGGTTGTAGGTAATCACACGTGTACTGATCTGAGTACAACAGCACAATTGCAAGTGTGTGATCAAGTTGCTGATATATCAAATACAGTATGGCCAAATATATTGTTTATTTTTGCTCTATTAATGAAAACATTTCCCAAAGAATCACAGCTGGTTAGAGCTTCGCATGTTGCTATGCCAATTCACAGGCTGACTGACAGCCCATAGTGAGGGTAGTAATGGTTTTAGTGTAACAAGCTATTGCTAGAATTGCGATTTTATATAGTGAAAACAGACAAGTAGAGGGATGTTCTAAAAATAAGCACACCTGAAACGGTACTCGAACAGTCAAATTAGTGAACAAGAATTGACTGTTGTATAAGAGAAAATAATAATAATTTCTGTTACTATACACTAGCAGAAATTCAGTGTGGAAAAGGAAATTTCTACCTGTACGTACATATATATCTTTCTTTTGGGTGTGCAAACAGTTGTTTATTTGGGAAAATACAATAAGCACAAGCGGGTTTATTACTATACTTCCTTCTGGTATCACAGGATGTCACCTTGCCATAAATAGATTTAATTTATTTGCCTGACACTTTCGATTACTATACTAAGTTATGGCCTGTGTAGGGCCCAATTTATTACCTTCTCTGTAATAGTACGAAAAATGAGAGACGACCCAAATGGGATGAAAGCGTGGGTGGTATACAACCCCGATTCCAAAAAAGTTGGGACAAAGTACAAATTGTAAATAAAAATGGAGTGCAATAATTTACAAATCTCAAAAACTGATATTGTATTCTCAATAGAACATAGACACCATATCAAATGTTGAAAGTGAGACATTTTGAAATTTCATGCCAAATATTGGCTCATTTGAAATTTCATGACAGCAAAACATCTCAAAAAAGTTGGGACGGGGCAATAATGCCGCTTTTCCACTACAAACGCGGCTGAGTCGGGCTGAGCCGTGCCGTGCCGTGCTGAGTCGAGCTGAGCGGGGCTGTTGGAGTTGCATTTCAACTACAACCGCGCTGAACCGTGCTGGCTGGAAGTGGGTGGACACATTGGGTGGAGTTAGCGAAAGTGGGTGGACGTCACGTGATGTCGTTAAGCGGCGCAAACAGTGACATCAGTGATCTTTTAAGCGGTAGTCTCACAACCCGGATAGTAAACAATAAACATGGAGGACATGGAGTCGTTAGTGTTGCTGGTCTTGGTGCTGTGGCTTGTTGTCACCGACAACGCCAACAGATACTGGCAAGAGCGTATAGATGAGGCGAGGCGCATAAGGCTTCAGAAATTCTCGTAATTCTTCTTCTTCCGGGTTTACGGTGTTTACAGATCCCAGCGTGCTCGCGGGGCGTGTGTGGGCATGTGAGGACACTCCTCCTCACCAATCAGTGCACAGGGGAGTGTCTCCTCACGCCCCCAGCCTCACTCAGCTCGGTTTGGCTCGCTTCAGCCCCACTCCAAAACCGTGCGAGTTTTGGGTGCTAAGCAGGGCTGAAGCGAGCTGAGTCGTGCTGTTTTGAGGTAGTCGAAACGCGAGCCGTGTCGGGCTGAAGTGAGCTGAAGCGAGCTGAAGTGAGCTGAAAAAGGGTAGTGGAAAAGGGCCATTAGAGGCTGGAAAAGTTAAAGGTACAAAAAAGGAACAGCTGGAGGACCAAATTGCAACTCATTAGGTCAATTGGCAATAGGTCATTAACATGACTGGGTATAAAAAGAGCATCTTGGAGTGGCAGTGGCTCTCAGAAGTAAAGATGGGAAGAGGATCACCAATCCCCCTAATTCTGCGCCGACAAATAGTGGAGCAATATCAGAAAGGAGTTTGACAGTGTAAAATTGCAAAGAGTTTGAACATATCATCATCTACAGTGCATAATATCATCAAAAGATTCAGAGAATCTGGAAGAATCTCTGTGCATAAGGGTCAAGGCCGGAAAACCATACTGGGTGCGTGTGATCTTCGGGCCCTTAGACAGCACTGCATCACATACAGGCATGCTTCTGTATTGGAAATCTCAAAATGGGCTCAGGAATATTTCCAGAGAACATTATCTGTGAACACAATTCACCGTGCCATCCGCCGTTGCCAGCTAAAACTCTATAGTTCAGAGAAGCAGCCGTATCTAAACATGATCCAGAAGCGCAGACGTCTTCTCTGGGCCAAGGCTCATTTAAAATGGACTGTGGCAAAGTGGAAAACTGTTCTGTGGTCAGACGAATCAAAATTTGAAGTTCTTGATGGAAATCAGGGACGCCGTGTCATTCAGACTAAAGAGGAGAAGGACGAACCAAGTTGTTATCGGCGCTCAGTTCAGAAGCCTGCATCTCTGATGGTATGGGGTTGCATTAGTGTGTGTGGCATGGGCAGCTTACACATCTGGAAAGATACCATCAATGGTGAAAGGTACATCCAGGTTCTAGAGCAACATATGCTCCCATCCAGACGACGTCTCTTTCAGGGAAGACCTTGCATTTTCCAACATGACAATGCCAAACCACATACTGCATCAATTACAGCATCATGGCTGCGTAGAAGAAGGGTCCGGGTACTGAACTGGCCAGCCTGCAGTCCGGATCTTTCACCCATAGAAAACATTTGGCGCATCATAAAACGGAAGATACGACAAAAAAGACCTAAGACTTTTGAGCAACTAGAATCCTACATTAGACAAGAATGGGTTAACATTCCTATCCCTAAACTTGAGCAACTTGTCTCCTCAGTCCCCAGACGTTTACAGACTGTTGTAAAGAGAAAAGGGGATGTCTCACAGTGGTAAACATGGCCTTGTCCCAACTTTTTTGAGATGTTGTTGTCATGAAATTTAAAATCACCTAATTTTTCTCTTTAAATGATACATTTTCTCAGTTTAAACATTTGATATGTCATCTATGTTCTATTCTGAATAAAATATGGAATTTTGAAACTTCCACATCATTGCATTCCGTTTTTATTTACAATTTGTACTTTTGTCCCAACTTTTTTGGAATCAGGGTTGTACACAGCTGGTAAAAATTCCCAACATCTCAAGGGCCTCCATGTAGGATTGTAACCACAAGTTTGAGAATTTATGTCTTGGGTCCAAACTGACATTACGTATCAGCTGAATTGATTTTATTGACTTATTGAGACTTGGATTAACCACATTCACTTCACTGTAAAAAAAAAAAAAATTCCGTTTTTATTTACAATTTGTACTTTGTCCCAACTTTTTTGGAATCGGGGTTATAATATGATATATATTTATTTATTTCCCTGTTTATGGCGAATCCCAGAGGTGAGTTGCTTGGTAGCTTTTTTTTTTCTTGTTTGCATCCAGGACCAGCTGGCCAGCTATGATGTCAATGGTAACGACCATGACCCGATGCCACGTTATGACTCCAGCAATGAAAACAAGTGAGTGGCATGCTATGCTGTATTCGACAGAAATTTCTGTGTATTTCAAAGATTCAAACACTGTCAGCAAAAGGGTTTTCATCAGGCTCTGATAACAAATTTTTTTTTTTTTACACTTTTTAGACACTGATGTTGGTTTCTTTGGATTTGTAGTGAAACTATGTTGCTAAAGTTGATATAGGTTTGTCCCACCAAAACCTTTTCCATAAATGCATCCCTAAATTTACATTTATCTGCTGTTTATACTATAGAAAGAAAAGAGACAATTCTCATGGTTGTATGGAAGTCATTATGTTTTGCCTTATGTAGTGCACATACATTCACTGGCCACTTTATTAGGTACACCCATACACCTGCTATCTTATGCAGTCTTTATTTATTTATTTATTTATTCACCATCCACTTTAATAGGAACTTGTTCTTGATTCTAAGATCCCTGTTCTTGGCTGGTAGGAGTGGAACCCTATGTGGTCTTCTGCTGTTGCATGCTGAGATGCTTTTCTGCTCACCACTGTTATAAAGAGTTACTATATGAGTTGCAATATGCTTCCTGGCAGCTCGAACCAACCTGGCCATTTTCCTCTGACCTCTCTTATCAACAAGGCGTTCGTTTCCACCCACAGAACTGTTGGTCCCTCAGTGTTTTTTGTTTTTTGCACCATTCTGTGTAAACTCTAAAGACTGTTGTGTGTGAAAACCCCAGGAGATCAGCAGGTTCTGAAATACTCAAAACAGTCCATCTGGCTCAAACCAACACCCATCCCACAGTGAAAATCACAGAGATCACAATTTTTCCCATTCTGATGTTTGAAGTGAACATTAACTGAAGCTCCTGATTTGTATCTGCATGATTTTATGCATTGTGCTGCTGTCAGTTGGGATTGGCTGATTAGAGAACTGCATAAAACAGCAGGTATACAGCAGAAGGGTTTAGAGCTGGCTCACTGATTTGGTTAGGACTTAATTGCAGGGACAGAAGGCCATGGCAGTGTATATATATGTAAGAAGTGACAGATGAATTAACCAATCAGATATTGATTTATAGTGGGAAGGACCAAAAATGTATCGCCCTAGACCTTCTTGAAGGTCAACACTAGCTTAACTGTGAGTCGGCACCGTCAGCGCCGCAGTGAAGTCACCTTCCCACTGGTATAGTGTTCATCATTAGTGTTAGTGAATGAGAGTTAGCTTAAGCATGAGTCGACGCCATCAGTAATGTTAGTGAATGAGAGTTAGCTTAACCGTGAGTCGGTGCCGTCAGTGCAGCAGTGAAGTAACCTTCCAGCCGGTTTAGCATTCATCAGTAGTGTTAGCGAATGCTAATGAACTGGTCAAGCCAGTGCTATTGAGAGCAAGTAGCACAGGCTAAAGACCGAGAAACTAAGATTTCTGTCTCCAGACTCTTCTTCCATGCAGCACACCACAGTATTTGTCACTCATGTTTAAAGCGAGATGGCCTTTTGATTTCATAAAATCGGTGAAATTTAGTTCCCTCTGAAATTTGTTCATTGTAATGTATGTTTATTTCTGTAATATCTCACAAAATATCAGGCCATTCTGTGGCTGGGAAGTTATTTAATTTGAGGGGATTCCCGAGCAAATAATGTGCATGAAATCATTCGCTTCGTGCAGTCAAGCAGACAGAGGAAGTCTGTGTGCACATGCGCAGGTTTACCTTGACCATACACTGACAGTTACATCATTCTATCACTAAATGAACAGCTGATCACACGAGGTGCTCGCTGACCACCGATATTTATTTGTTTGGTCCTACTTTTCCTTTCATTTGCAACATAACATCTTTTCTTCTTGCTTTCTGTTACTGTAGTCGGTCTTTCATGTTTCATTCGCACACTCGCGTCCTCCATTTTTCTCTCCTGTTTCAAATTTGTATCCCACAATGCCTTGCGCGAACGGGGAAAGCCCATCACGTGATGCACTACGTCGTATCTTGAATTGGGTCATGGTGAAGCAGGAAAAAATAGTAGAGAATTTAGGGCCACGTGGCCCTAAATTCATTAATTGTTCTATTTAAAATAAAAACCAATAAAATCGGAAGTCTGTGATTCAAATTCAGTAGCTTTTGTTCCACTAAACAAAAATAATTGGGTGTCAGGGAAAATTCTTTTTATGACCTTCACTTGAAAAATCTGAAAGGCAGTCTACCTTTAAGTATTCATTTCCTTGTGTAATTTACTTAGTTACTTTTCAAATCAAGATCAACAGCTATGCACAGTGGAGCGACCTGGCAGCCTGCTGCTAAGCCCTTGCAAAATCCTGTGCCCTGTTGCTTTAATGGTGTGTCTGGCTAAGGTTTGGCTGAGCTGAAGTCCCAGCTCTAATAGTAACAGTTTGTCATTGGTGTGTATATATAGACTTGGCCTATATTATAAATTTAGCTTAGTAATTTATCTAAAACCTCTGGAAACACTGATTTTCAGACAAGTGCTTTTTAACATTGCTGGCTAAACTTGGCTAAAACTTGGTTTCAGTGGAAGATGATAGAAAGACAATAGCAGATGTGTCAGGAAATTTGATTTTGTCTGAATAGTACTTATACTGAAGAAAAAGCTTCTTTTCAATTCAGTTCAATTCAAATTATTTTTCGTATAACGCTTTTAACAGTGGGGCGGCACGGTGGTGTAGTGGTTAGCGCTGTCGCCTCACAGCAAGAAGGTCCGGGTTCGAGCCCCGTGGCCGGCGAGGGCCTTTCTGTGTGGAGTTTGCATGTTCTCCCCGTGTCCGTGTGGGTTTCCTCCGGGTGCTCCGGTTTCCCCCACAGTCCAAAGACATGCAGGTTAGGTTAACTGGTGACTCTAAATTGACCGTAGGTGTGAATGTGAGTGTGAATGGTTGTCTGTGTCTATGTGTCAGCCCTGTGATGACCTGGCGACTTGTCCAGGGTGTACCCCGCCTTTCGCCCGTAGTCAGTAGGCTCCAGCTTGCCTGCGACCCTGTAGAACAGGATAAAGCGGCTAGAGATAATGAGATGAGATGAGTAGCTTTTAAGAGTGGACATTGTCACAAAGCAGCTTTACAGAAATCTGGATATAAAATTTTATTTAAATTTATCCCCAATGAGTACTGGTTTTCCAGTAGGACGTAAGTGTCTTTAGCAACATATCACTACACATGAGATATATGTATGAGGGCAAGTCAAAAAGTTCTAAGACAAATGAAAAAAATCTTTATTTATGAAAATAACAAAGCTGTTTCTCTACATATCCTCCATTTAAGTCTAAACACTTCTGCAAGTGATGTTTCCATTGGAGAGTTCCTTCATTGTATTCCTTTTTTGAATTATTTTGAATTCCTTTTGAAATTATAACATCTGTCTTAGAACTTTTTGACTTACCCTTGTATATTATCTCGGGTTACTTCAGTGGGTCCTTTGAAATTACTGACATGACGGGTTTTTGACAGGACTAAAATCCCAGGCATACACCAATAATAATCGTATTACCTCACCCAGCATCTAAAACTAATCCAGTACAAATACAGTTTTAAAATATGGGGCTGAAGACTAATGTTTTCTGACAAACTATTTCTTTAAAGGATTATTAGACCTACTCGGTGTAAGTTCTATTTCACTTTGCTTGCTGTAAGTGCTTGTTTTGTCAGCAGCACCGCACTATGTGTGAAGCTGTCATATTCATTTAGGTTAGCAGATCCGTTAACAAGCTCTGTGGCCTCGGATATGACTCTCTAATCTATATGTGTGAAGAAGCATCAAATCCCAATTGTCTCAGTTCAAAACTATTCTACTTCCATAGTGTAGTTTCCCAACTTTTTTTTCACATGTAACAAGCAAGGCATGTTTTGTTGTCAAGTCAAGGCACGGAAGTCATCCAAATCATGCGGGATTGAGAAAGGCTTTGGCTTTAATTGAAAACAGCTTTGCTTGTCAATAAACACCTGAATTAACGTGTGTTCTTGTTTCTCCCCCCTCATGTTTACAAATTGTCTCTGTCTACACCTGCAGAGAGCTGAGGCGAAACTCCAATTGAAACTTTTTTCCTTATCTTGATTTTTGAATACGTGCAACAGTTCAAGATTCTCAATTAATTTTCCTTTTCACGCTTAGAACTCTAATCTGTGCAGAATGGAATGAGCCTGTTGGAGCAGAAGAAGTAGGGGGAAAATCAATTAAAAGGGTGCTTAAGTGTGTAAATTTAGATGCTGCAGAATCTGAGAGTGAAAATACTAGCAGGAGAGAGAGAATGATGGACAACAAGAGAGATGTAAAATGGTAGAGGTAGATATGTTAGTGTTCCAGGCCTTGGGAAGTATTAGTACCTTTTATTATTTACACACACACACACACACACACACACACACACATGCTTATTACCCTATTCCTAATGGTCTGATAAATTGCAAGGCATGCTGACGCTTATGCTGTGGTTAACTTGGAAGTGGGAAATTAGAATTATATCATTTTTGAACCTTTGTGCATTCGAGTTACAGAAGGGAAAAAACACGGATGCCTCCATTTTCATCTTTTGTTAGCAATCATGTAGCCAGTTAACGGTGATCACAAGTTAGTAAATCTGTATGTTGATTGCTCTCAAGCAAATACTTGTACTGTACAAACAGCATAATTCAGGGAAAAAAAGTCAATATATTACTTTTTTTTTAAACTATTGAGCAGCCATATTGATTTGACATCACTTGCTGAATTTGGAGCTGAAGAGGCTTTCCTGACTTTCCAAATAGGAATTGTGAGTTGAGGGGGCATTTTCTTTGATTTTCCTTGTCAGCTTGGAAATTGAGATATTTTAAACACAGCATTAGTGATCCAGGACACAGACTCCACAGGGAACTGTTCCCCTGGATCAAGCCCTGAGCTCCAGTCTTTGTAGCCTCGCCCAACTTTTTCCTCTTTAATCCCAATTTTCACACTCTCCATTATACCCAGTTAGGCTGTAGGGTCCAGCTGTGAAACACCTACTCCCCTGTGTTGAGTCACTGTTCTGTCAGTAGTTGGCATGTGTCTTGTAGAAGTCTCTCATCTCATCTCATCTCATTATCTCTAGCCGCTTTATCCTTCTACAGGGTCGCAGGCAAGCTGGAGCCTATCCCAGCTGACTACGGGCGAAAGGCGGGGTACACCCTGGACAAGTCGCCAGGTCATCGCAGGGCTGACACACAGGCAACCATTCACACTCACATTCACACCTACGGTCAATTTAGAGTCACCAGTTAACCTAACCTGCATGTCTTTGGACTGTGGGGGAAACCGGAGCACCCGGAGGAAACCCACGCGGACACGGGGAGAACATGCAAACTCCTCTTGTAGAAGTCGTTTCTAAAAAAAAAAAAAACTGACAGGACTAATGCTGCGTTCATGTGCTATGGGAAGATGATATTTTCCAGTTGGGAAGTGGTATTTACCAGTGTGTTGTGTTCACATGCTTTTGTTGTTGTTGACAAAAATTAAAGATGGTGGACCAGATAGCTATCGTTAGCAATAGCGTCTGCTCTGGATAGGTAAAAACAAACCATAACACATTTTTAAAGGAAACGGATTTCTAACGTATTATATTAGGCAGCTGGGCCATAGAAGGTTCACGCTGCATGCTACACGCTACACGTTCACGTGAAGAACCGGACCCTGGGCCATTAAACTTCATGCTTGGATGTTCACGTGTTGCGTCTGTTCTACTTTGACCGAGTAACCAACAATATGGACTCTTCGGATGACGATGATTGCCTCATTCTGCTTTTACTGAGACAGAGGAAGAGAAAAAGGAACAGAATTTGGAGCCGAGAACACTTCCTTCTGAGAGAAACCCGTGGTGAATTTCACCGAACATTCTATAATCTGCTTGACAATCCCGTTGAAGAACTATTTTTCAATTATACCATTCAATTATATTTTTTCTGAAGTTTTCCCCTGAAAGCATAGAGTTATCTCCCTAGACCCATTCTGATTGGCTGGCGCGGCGGTGACCGCATGCATTGACTGGAATTTCCATCTTCACGCCTAGAAAAAAGTGTGCATGTTCATTTCTCGCTTCACGCGTGAAGTGTGCAGCGTGCAACGTGAACGCCGTTCTATGGCCCAGAGCAAGTCATGCTACGTTTGTCCACTTTTCTTTACATGCGTGTAGCGTGCAGCATGCAGCGTGCAGCGTGAACCTTCTATGGCCCAGCTGCCTTACACTTGTTAATGACGCAACATTGCATAGACACCAAAAACTACCCACTAGTACTAGTAAAAAAAAACTTTAGTAGCGTACAATGCTTACCATTCTAGTGTCTTGTACTGCTCGCCGCCATGTTGAAAAGGTTAGAGTTCATCTCATCTCGGCAACTCGTGTATCAAAATTTTCTACGAGTTGCCCAGTGGAAAATACCACAAGAGGGGGCGTTCATGTGTGCTTTCCATGTCGGCGTTTGGTATTTACCATAATTCCCATAGCACATGAACGCACCATAAAATCCGTGAGATCCACTAATAATAATTGTATGACACAACCTCTCCATATTAAACAACCCAGTTTGAATAGAGTTTAAATCTGATTTATTTTGCCAAATCATTCCTTTAAAGGATTAGTAGATATGTGTGGTAGAAGTCCCAGGTCACTTTCATTTAAATGCTTGTTTTATCAGCAGAACTGCAATATGTGCAAAGCTGTCATATTCATGTCGGAGACTGTCTCTGTTGACCTTAACGTTAACATATTGCTTAAGTCTATACAAATTAGCATTAGTTTTTCATTACCATTTATTTGGACTTCACAAAGTCTACACTTGAACTTAATGTTTTTTTTTTCTTATTCTTATTTTCCATTGTCTACACTGTCTCCTTACCTAAATACAGCGCCCTCCACAATTATCGGCACCCCTCGTTAAGATATGTTCTTAGGCTTCTAATAAATTCATTTTTTATGCCTCCGCCACCTTAAGGTGCAGGAGGCATTATGTTTTCAGGTTGTCCGTCTGTCCGTCCGTGCGTGCGTCCGTCCTTCCGTCCCGAAACCATGTGAACACGATATCTCAAAGGCTAATGAAAGGAATTTCACCAAACTTTCACCATTTGTGCGCTTTGGGACAAACATGAACTGATTAGATTTTGAGGTTCAAAGGTCACAGGTCAAGATTACTGTGAGGTCAAATGTCCATCCCCAAATCACAACTTAATAAGGCGTGTAGTCTACCAGGCGGAGGCATCCCCATCGACGCCGTTGGCGTCGAGTTCTATCTAGTTTAAAATAATATAGGACAACAGTGCAAAAAAAGAGAAAAATCCAACCTTTAATTCAAGTGCATTTATTGAGTGGGAAAAAAAATCCCACATTAAGAAATAATTCTTTTACAGGAAATCATGTGTGCCACAATTATTGGCACCCTTGATGTTAATACTTTGAATAACCCCCTTTTGCCAACAAGACAGCACTTAATCTTCTCCTATAACATTTCACAAGATGGGAGAATACAGAGAGAGGGATATTCGACCATTCCTCTTTGCACAATCTCTCTAAATCGTCCAGAGTCCTGGGTCCTCTCCTATGCACTCTCCTCTTCAGCTCACCCCACAGGTTTTCAATTGGGTTGAGGTCTGGGGACTGAGATGGCCATGGGAGGAGCTTGATTTTGTGTCTGGTGAACCATTTTTGTGTAGATTTGGCCACATGTTTAGGGTCATTATCTTGCTGAAAGACCCAGTGACGACCCAGCTTCAGCTTTCGGGCAGAGGCCACCAGATTTTGATTTAAAACGTCCTGGTATTTCAAAGAGTTCATGATGGCATGCACCCTAACAAGGTTCCCGGGGCCTTTGGAAGAGAAACAGGCCCACAGCATCACCGATCCTCTCCCATACTTCACAGTGGGCATGAGGTGCTTTTCCGCATACTCATCTTTTGTGATGTATTAGTGTTTGTTGCCAAAAAGCTCTATCTTGGTCTCATCTGACCAAAGCACACGGTCCCAGTTGATGTCCCAGTGCCGCTTAGCGAACTCCAGACGTTTACGTTTATGCTTGTAAGTGAGAAACGGCTTTTTCCGTGCATGCCTCCCAAACAGCTTGTTGGCATGTAGATAGCGCCTGATGGTTGTTATGGAGACTTTGTGACCCCAAGATGCTACTCTTTGATGCAATTCTCTAACAGTGAGCTTTGGAGAACTTTTTACTTCTCTTACCATCCTCCTCACTGTGCGTGGTGGCAAGATAAACTTGCGTCCTCGTCCAGGCTGGTTTGCCACTGTTCCAGTTGTTTTAAACTTCTTGATGATTCCTCTGACTGTAGATATGGGCAGGTGTAGGCGAGTGGCTATTTTCTTGTAGCCATTGCGTGACTTATGAAGGTCGACACACATCTGCCTTACTTGAATGGTGTGTTCTCTTGTCTTTCCCATGTTGAAGAGTGGATAAGAGAAACAGGCCTCTGTGTCACATCATATTTATACCCCAGGGAAACAGGATGTGATGAATTACTAATTAAAGGTTCCTAGATACTCTGATCAACTTTATAAACTACAGTAGAAATGACAGAAATACTTCAATTACATTTATTTTCTAGGAATTGTTATGGGTGCCAGTAATTGTGGAACAGGTGATTTTATGAAAAATAATTATTTCTTTGTTAGGGATTTTTAATTATTTTTTTTTAATTCACGTGAGTTAAAGGTTACGTTTTTCTACAATTTTCAGTGTGAGATTATGCTTCTGCAATAAAAATTGAATTTATTTTAAGGCTTTTAACACATCTTAACCAGGGGTGCCAATAATTGTGGAGGGCTCTGTATACTAAATTATGTCATTTGAATATTTTTATTTTCTCAGTTTTATTCTTGCATAAAAGCACACTTATTTTTAGATTGTCTGATTCTGTCTCTTTTGAAAGCTACACATTCTGCGCTAATGCATGTATTGTGCTTATGACAAGTACGCACACAGGTTTTTTTCCTCTTTGTCAGGTGCTGCTTTGCTCAAACTGACAAAAACTCACCTTTACATAATAATGTAAAGTCGCATAGGTGATAACTGTGCTGAAGAGGGAGGGGTTAGCTTGTGTGGCAAGAAAGAGGAGGGGCACCCCCTTTCACTTGGGATGAAAATCCCCAGAATTCTAGTGTTAAGTTGTTTCTCACGCTGCTTTTTTCAGCATCCTGTTGCTGTGCTTTGTAACGAAACTGCATACAGGTCAATCAGGTGCTTTTTCATGCTCTGATAAATTTATTAGAGAAGGAGTATCAGGGATGCGTACTTATTAGTACTGACTTCTATATGAATCTCTCTGTCTGAATCACAGGCATGGGACCCGATGTGCTGGGGAGGTGGCTGCTGTGGCCAACAACTCGCACTGCATTGTGGGTATTGCCTACAATGCCCGAATTGGAGGTAGGTTAATTTCCCCAAAACATTAATTGCATTGCTTACACTGTCTTATTTATAAATGTTAGTGCACATCTGAGATAATTTTGGATGAATTTTTACTTTGAGATGTTTTATATGCATATGCAGGCCATTGTCTTTAAGCACCTTTGGTAACAGTTTATTTCAGCAGTCTGCTTTTAGACAATCTACAGTCACGAATGTGGCCCTGTCCACACGGCAACGGATTCAGGTGAATCTGATAAAATTGTTTATCGTTTCGGCCTGGCGTCCACACGGCACCAGCGTTTTGGGTGCCCCACAACGATATTTTTTGAGAACGGGTTCCAGAGTGGAAAAATCTGGCAACGGCGCCGTTGTGAAGTCGTCTGGATGAGTAGAACGGATTTGTTTACGATGACGTCTCAACCACATGACTAGAACAAGCAGCACTCTCACTGTTTTGTATGAACCACTGCATTGCATTCACTTTTGTATACAGCTTTTCTTTTAAATAAACAAGTAACTGAACCATTTCTTGAATTTCTTTTTTTATTGGATAAGACTGCTTTTCAAAATGTTCACACACAATATAAAAAGTTATATAAAAATGCTTTTCAAAATGTTCACACACAATAAGAAAATTAAGTTATATAAAACTATACACACTAATAAAACTAATTTGTACACACAGAAGGCACGATTTCCTCGCGTAGTCGCAGCCTTCTTCTTCTTCTTGTTGTGTGTTTGTTCCTGACAGTGCTTCACACCGGGTAGAAGAAGGGGTTTATGCGCATGCGTTTACTTCTTCTATTGTTCTGGTGTCTCCGATGGGACCGTCTTACAGCGCACGTAGTGGTGTGGCATGTGTATTGCATCGTTTTCAGCAAGCGTTGCGTTGCCATATGTACCTGATATTTTACTGATCCGTTGCCCATGTGGACGCGATATTTTTTTTAAATAAAATCTCGTTGCCGTTGTCGTGTGGATGTAGCCTGAAAAGGGTCAACATGCTCTCAGGTGACTGTCCTGAACAAGCCATAAGCCTTATAGTCATAGTTAATAGTCATTATTTTTATCAATAGAATACACATTTCCTATTAACAAAGTTAGCACAAAAAGTTCTTTCAACAAAGCATGTGTAGATTATTTACACTTTAATGTATTTCTCAGCAACTGTTCTATTGATTCATGTGGTTATATTTTTAGACATTCAACAAACTATCAACTGATTTAATAGTTCATATAGGTATATTGTCATTAAAAACTACTGGATAGTCATGCGATTATTAAGAATGGACCATCCAAAGTGTTATAAAAACATTACTTTTGCAGTGGCCCTGTAGGTTTTGAGTTTGGTACATTCCAGAAACATCAGAAAAGTTTTCTGGACACACTATCAGAATCTAAAATGAAGCTGGGATGCACTGATGCTGTGAGTCAAAATAGGGTCCTTTAAGCTACATTTCATTAAAATGCCGGTCTGATTTTCAGTGAAGGTTTTCTTTTAACAGTGATAGAGTGTAAGCGTTTAAAAATGACGAGAAGCACACACAATGGGTCTCATTTATCAATCTTTTAGTAAAATTGTGTGTAAGTGTTTGTGGTGTAGTGGTTAGCACTGTCGCCTCACAGCAAGAAGGTACTGGGTTCGCGGCCAGCAAGGGCCTTTCTGTGTGGAGTTTTGCATGTTCTCCTCGTGTCTGTGTGGGTTTCCTCCGGGTGCTCCGGTTTCCCCTACAGTCCAAAGACATGCAGGTTAGGTTAATTGGTGGCTCTAAATTGACCGTAGGTGTGAATGTGAGTGTGAATGGTTGTTTGTCTCTGTGTCAGCCCTGTGATAACCTGGCGACTTGTCCAGGGTGTACCCACCTCTCGCCCATAGTCAGCTGGGATAGGCTCCAGTTTGCCAGCAACCCTGTAGAACAGGATAAGTGGCTACAGATGATGGATGGATGTTTGTGTATGCCAAACAGAACAAAAAAAATTCTGCTGGATTTACAAAAGTTTTGGAGAAACTCATATTTTCTTTATAGTCACGTGTGTATGTTGATCGCCAGTAAAGTGCAAAGCGTACTCCTGACACAGCTCATTTACATTTAGTGACACCCACATAGCTTCATAAATGTTCAAGTGCACAGATGGTACAAAATGAACGATAGGGGTAAAGTCTGAAAGACAGAAGTGGAATTTATTTTGACTCAAAATGAACAATGAAGGTAGAGACTGAAAGGCAGAAATGGAAGTTATTTGAATTTGAATATTTGATTGTATGATTTGAAATCGGTCAGATCAAGGTTTATATTAGTTAGTTTTCTTCTCCAGAAATGTACACAACTCAGGAGCATGAGTAGTCTATGAATTTTTCCAAATTTACAGGATTTTCATGCATACCAAGTTTCTTGAATAAAAGCTTGTGTGTACGATTTACAAATAAATATGTTCATATCCAGCTAGATACATAAGGCCCAATGAACAAGAACAACAACTAAGAACAACTTTTATTTATTTATCACACGTACACTTAAGCACAGTGAAATTCCTCTCTGCATTTAACCCATCTGAAGCAGTGATCACACACATGCGCGCGCACACACATACCCAGAGCAGTGGGTAGCCATGCTATAGTGCCCAGGGAGCAGTTGGGGGTTAGGTGCCTTGCTCAAGGGCACTTCAGCCCACGCAGACATGGGGAGAACGTGCAAACTCCACACAGAAAGGGCCCCCATCGGCAGCTGGGCTCAAACCCAGAACTTTCTTGCTGTGAGACAACAGTGATAACCACTACATCATCGTGTTGCCTAAGAAACGTACAAGAAAAAAGTTTTTAAACTTAATTAATTGAATAAATTGATTCATTTCTGGAAACTCCAAGCAGAGATATGTTGTCCTGTGTTTCTCATGCAGAGACTCAGAAAAAAAAAATCTCCCAGTGACTGAACTGTGTGGGCTAGTTCAGGTCTTTTTTTCCTGTTTTGAGTCGTAGATGGGTTGGAACCTGGCAACCCTATCTATGAGGTTAATACAAGAGTCACATGAAAGTAACAAAATTGTGCTCAGATAACTTTTTTGTTTCCTCCTGCGGGATCCCAGTCCCAATGCACACACCTTGTTTCAATGTGAAGCTTTCTAGCAATCTTCCTAATCAAATCTGTATTTGTATTCGATTAAAATTCATCATCTGTTCAATCTGAATAATTCAATTATAGCAGAGCTCCCTGCGTGCAAAGCACACAGAGCGAAGTTCCATACTTAAGAGAATACGGTAATGCATCGGCCTGATTTTTGATGGCTTTTGTGACCGTATGACGTACAAACGAATGACATACGTGTACCACCACAGGAAACCCGATCGTAAGTGCAAGGCAATGTATCTCATAAACACTTGACCACCAGACACAAAATTTGTATCTTTATTTCCATAAGATAGATGGGTTTTTATGCAGCACTTATTTTTTTATTTGCTTTTTAAAATATAACATGGGATTATTTACTAACACTGTAGCAGTCCTTGGAATTAAGAACAACAGCAGGGAGTCTCTGACGTGTGCATATGTGATTTATTCCTCTTGAACATGAGTATAGCATCGAACACCGTGAAAACTAAAGGGAAAAAAAATTAACGTAACATGGTTGTAAACAAATACACTACCGTTCAAAAGTTTGGGGTCACCCAGACAATTTTGTGTTTTCCATGAAAAGTCACACTTTTATTTACCACCATAAGTCGTAAAATGAATAGAAAATATAGTCAAGACATTTTTCTGGCCATTTTGAGCATTTAATCGACCCCACAAATGTGATGCTCCAGAAACTCAATCTGCTCAAAGGAAGGTCAGTTTTATAGCTTCTCTAAAGAGCTCAACTGTTTTCAGCTGTGCTAACATGATTGTACAAGGGTTTTCTAATCATCCATTAGCCTTCTGAGGCAATGAGCAAACACATTGTACCATTAGAACACTGGAGTGATAGTTGCTGGAAATGGGCCTCTATACACTTATGGAGATATTGCACCAAAAACCAGACATTTAGTAGAATTTAGCTAGAATAGATAGTTTTCACTGACGTCACGGCATTCCGGGGAATGCCCCCCAGCCGCCATTTTGTGGGGCAAGCAAAACGGACCATCGCCACTACCGGCTACGTTATCTCGGACGAATTTATTAAGCTATATAGTCAGTTTTCTAAAATAAAGATCAATGTTGGCAAAATCAAGCAAACGGAAGTATATGGATACATTGGACGACATCTCACGACAACAGTATGCAGCCAAACTGGCCTTGATTGGGGGAATTGACCCCTACGAAGTGGACAAAGAAGCATTTTCAAGTGACTATGCAGGGCTGCCATCCATATCGTACCCTGATATTGTGAATTATTTCGTGAATAGTAAAAGTGCCTACGCACTTGACGACCTCAAAGCATACAAGTCGCTGGAGTCATACAATTATTTTGTCTGTGGCTGGGGCCGCGAAGTCCACCATATAAAAACAAGTGAGAGCCGTGTCCTAATTACAGCCAAGGTATGTAAACATTGGAATTTTAGAGCTCTCAACACTGCATATAAATATATGTGTCTGTATAATATCAAGTTGATTTAAGACAAATTTTACATCCATTAGTGGTATTACAGTACCATGTCAGTATAAACTTTGTAATATATATTGTTTGCTCGCCTTCGTGCTCCCGTACAGTGGGAATTACATAAAAGCTCTGCTTGACTTCATCATTTGACCTATTACGACAGCCGTGAATACAACAGGTGTGCACCATTGCTAGCTTTAAATAGTAATAATGTAACTATAAATGTAAATTATATATATATATATATATATATATATATATATATATATATATATATAAAAATAAATGTAACTCGCGCGTTACAATGTGTGCTCAGTGACCCGTACGGTAAGCTTGCCCCGCAAGATGGCCGCCACCAGGGAATCCCCGACTCTGTGACGTCATGTGAAAACTATCTATAGTCATTTACCACATTAGCAATGTATAGAGTGTATTTCTGATTAGTTTAAAGCAGGGCTTTGAACCGGGTCAAGGAACGAAAACCGGGAACTTTTTCTATTTCACATGGAACAGAAACGAAACCAGAAACTTTATTATTTTTTATGTTCCGGAACAGAAACGCTTATTAAAAATAATGGTAACCGGTTAATACCGGTTTTTATTTCGTTCCTCAAAGTTTCCGTAGCCTACAAATAAAAAAGCCATGAGTGTCTGAACAAAGAAGAGCCTGAACGTTGCAACCTCCCTATTGGCTGTTTGTAAAAATGTATCAGTTGTTGCCCTTCCCACGGGAATCATCGCGGGCTCGAGAGACGAGACCTGACGAGTTAGTTCGTTGGTAGCAGAACAAAATGTCTGGACACAAATCGGGTTTTCAGAAAAGGAAAGAAAATAAACGGAGGGTCGAAAATACAAAAAAGGAGGCAGAAAATGCAAAACGAGTTTTAAGGTAGGACAAATGGTTACTTTTCTGAGGCAGCCCGCCGTGGCTGCAGGTTTTCAGTTGTCATTGAATGGTTAGTTTTCTGAGGCAGCCCGCCGTGGCTGCCTGCAGGCTTATTTATTATAGCCCATTTAGTTAAAATAGTTGATATAAAATGTTTATAGTTATATGATGGTTGTCCTGATTTAGACTGGTGTTTTTTTTTTTTGGGGGGGGGGGGGGGTTGCGCGATGTTGCACCCGGGTCCAGATTAGGGCAGAACCGGCCCTGGCTACATTTCAGGTGTAGTTTGTTTTATGTATGTATGTACTTGCATAGATGTGTACTTGGTCTTCCAATATGGCGCCTAACAAAATCTCGCGGCGCGGTGACGTCATGCGGTAGCCCTCTATAGGGCCTGACTAGCCTTTGGTAACACACTAAACGAATTCTCTTTCATTTTTGGCACTTTTTCTGTTTGTGTAGATGGGAAGACATACTGAGAATCCAAATCACCAACATTTGAAATAATAATTGTTTTGAATTATTTCTTGTCTTATTTAATGAAGGTTGTAATAGAATTAGCCTACATTTGGCTTAAGCTGGATGAGACAGAGACATAATTTTATAGCCATTTGTTAAACAGCTGACAGGGAACGTAATTAACCGTTCCGGGAACGAAATTTTTTTTGTTCTAACCGGTTCGGGAACGTCTATTTAATGGTGGAACCCAAAACCGGAAACGTTAAAATTCCGTTTCTGTTCGGAACGAACCAATAGGAAAAAAATTCTGGTTCAAAGCCCTGGTTTAAAGTGATCTTCATTGAAAAGAACAGTGCTTTTTCTTTCAAAAATAAGGACATTTCAAAGTGACCCCAAACTTTTGAACGGTAGTGTACACAATTTTGCAGAGTAATGTTTACAGACTATGCTCTGAACATTACACACCTTGCTCTGCTCAACCAAGAGTGCAACCCTCTACAAGTTAGCCAAATGTGCACCATTAGCCTCTGCACTCAAAGTCTTGTGCTAAACCACAGTTCAACCAATGCACTGAACACAAACAAAACACACTCAATAGACAGCACAATCAAACTTTACATTGTGTATGAATGACTTATCAGGATGACAGACAGCAAAGCTTTATAACATACCGTGCTAAACTTCTGACGAAGGCACATGCTTATTGTTGTAGTGGACTGACATTCTTGCGTTTGTAAGCAAATTTTTGTTTTAATTTGGAGCTGTGCTGAGTGACATGCATACTTGCTTGCTGTACTCACAGGAGGGCATAAACATGTCTTTTTCTGTGTCACCACTTGTCTTTGGTTTATCAATGAATTAGATTTTATTTGGCTTTCTTTGTTTCAGTGACAGTAAAACTGTGCCAGAGGCATGTTTAGAGTCAATGAACATTGCGTTTATACTGGCAGATCAGATTTCACTGACATTTTACATCACAAAAGCATACTACAAATCTAGAGAATGAAAGTCCAAAAGGCTGCACAAGATCTTATTAGAGGCTGTTCTGTCTGTAGCGTATCTGTATGAATTAGCCAAAATAATGGAAAGTCAAGCTGAAGAAGTCATGACTTCTATATTATTGTCTGCTTTACCTTCGATGATTAGGAACTGCCTCTGATGTCACCTTTTTCTTGTTTGCTGAAAGCATTCACACTTCAGCTTTTGGAGTGTTTTTTTTTTTTTTACCTGCTCAGTTGCTTTAAGCACCTTTTAAATATGTGCTTTGCTCTTCTGGTACAATTAATAGCCTCATGAAAACTTCCCCAGAGGTTTAAATGAATATTCTATCTTTATATCTTCCATGAACTCTTAACCATTCTGTCATGTACTCACATTTCTCACGATATGTCTTGAGAAATGTCTCATGAGACGTTCTTTCAAAGACTCACGTACTGACATAGGTTGAAACGGGATCTGTTTTTAAAAAAACCTCACTTTTTCAGTGGTAGTGCACATACATTTGGGTATGGACCCTTTTCACGTGACATCACGACAAACGCGGCCGCCATTTTGGACGTGTACTACCAGTAGTTTACCACAGCCAACATTGAGGAACGGCAGCAAAGAAAGTTTTTACTTTCAGCAAGACTTCCATCATGCCACTATATTGTTGTGCACCTGGATGTAGTAACCATCAACAAACAAGGCAAGGGTTATCATTTTATTGGATCCCGACGGAGAAGATGGATAGCGGCCATTAACAGATTGGCAGCCCTCGGCATACCAACACTTGTGTAGTGACCACTTTGTTGGAGGTAAGACGAATAAAACTAGCTAGAAAAGGCATTACATTGCTGTTAACATTCTGTGGCGGCGAGTGTGTAACCAAATAGGCTAAAATAACCCATTGTAACCTCTTTGTTCTTCTGTAGTAGCTATTGTTGACTAGCTAATGTCAACAACATAGTAGCTGGTATGTTACTGTAGCAATGTTTACGTTCAGTCATTTGGATGACTGTTAAAACCTTTCAGTCTCAAGTTTTTCCTTTACTGTATTTACTAGTTTACTGTAATTATGATCCGGCAGCTATTTACACCGGATCCAGTATAAATAGCTGCCGGAGCCAACGTCCAAGGTTCCGGAGCGCGCTCCGGCTTGCTCTCCCTCAAATTAAGCAGCACGCGCCGGCTTGCTCCCGGAGTGCTCCGGCCGAGGTTCCCCTCAAATTAAGCAGCGCGCGCCGGCTTGCTCCCGGAGTGCTCCGGCCGAGGTTCCGGAGCACACTCTGGCCGAGGTTGCCCTCATATTAAGCAGCGCGCTCCGGCTTGCTCCGGAGCAAGCCGGAGCGCGCTCCGTAACGTCGGCCGGAGCACTCCTGGAGCAAGCCGGAGCACGCTCCGGAACCTCGGCCGGAGCACTCTTGGAGCAAGCCGGAGCACGCTCCGGAACCTTGGACGTTGGCGTGTATGTGTATGGCGATGGGTTTTTAATGACATAGGTATACAGATCATGTGGGCCGAAGTCAGGTAAAGACGAGGGCTTCGTGTACTTCCGTACGTCAGTGAACAATCCTGGTGGAAGCAGGTAAACGTCCTCTAAGCCTGCTAACCTCAATTTTGGCAAATATCTCTCCCTCTGCTCGCCCTGTAAATGCCCTACGTCGCTGGATAGTGAAGGTGTTTTCTGCATCTCGCTCCTTTTGCTTTTATGTTTTTCGTTTGTCGCCTTCCTCGCATTCAAACTGATTCGAGCCGAAGTCCACTACATGTCCAAAATGGCGGTCGCATTTACGAAGGTCATGTGACTGAAAAGGGTCTATATGGAGCGACTACCAACCCACAAACTCTGAAATAAGACACCCAGTCAGTTTCTTTCGGGCTGCCTATTTCAGAAAACATGTGCTTCAACAAGCCGTTCAGATTTGTCTCCCCGGCACAAGCTCATTAGAATTATAATGCCCCCCATTTCCACCCATGGCTTGAGAAGTACCTTTGCAAAAGATGCACCATTTTTTTTTTCTCACCAGCACCAGATCTGCAAGCTTTATGTCGAAGCCAGCCAAGCACGGGAACTGCTCTGTTGTTGGCTACACAGAGATGAGTGGATCGAGTTTATGTTTGATGGAAAGTCCCAGCTACAGTCAATAAAAACCAGTTTGTTTGCGGTAATCACTTTATATCTGACTGCTTTACCAGCCTGGGCCGGTACAACGCAGGACTGGCAAGAAATTAACACTGTTTGTTGAACGTCTGTAAAATGAACTTTATCGTCTCAACACATTTAAATAACTTGAGAGGAAACTGAGAGAATGGGTGTAGGGCTGAGGTCATTATAAAATGTGTGCGTTTGTGTTAGTACTGTCAAGCGATTAAAATATTTAATCGCGATTAATGTCGCGACTGTCATAGTTAACTCACAATTAATCGCAATTTAATCACACATTTTTGTCACATGAAAAACCATTGTAATTCTCTTATCAGCATAAAAAAGTGAATGGGCTTGCTTTGTACCAATGTTTTTTTTTTTTTTTTTTTTATTGCAGAGCATAACACGTCTTGTCACAGCCACTGACATCCATAACTTCCATATTAGATGAGAAAACCAAGGGATGAAAAATAAAGTGCATATCACTGTGAAAATAAAAAAAAGTTTTATTTTACTCTTCATTAGTTTCTTTTGAAGAGAAGTATTTGCCATAAAAGAAGAAAAAACAGATAACAAAAATAAAAACATTCATCATACGTTCAAAAACGTTCATCATAGTGTGGCACTGTATTATCTAATGCTCACTGCTTATAACTCTACACCTACCCGGTGGAGATGAGCTGGGAAACTGAAGGAACAGTATTGAAAAGTATTTTTCCAGTCTCACCTGTGAAAGGTAATCCCATGTGATCTCGTTTGGACGGTAAACCTGTTGGTACAGTTAAACGCAGCACATGAATGAGGCATCTTTATTCTCCACTTTGCCCCATCCAATATGGCGGCGAGGATGTTTATATGTCTATGCCTTTCTCCATCACTCACACGTACTCTTATTGAAGCAGCGCGCGACAAGCCTCAACAGGAACTATGGGTGACTTGCAGGGCCAAATTAGAATTTGCGTTAACGGCACTATTTTTTAAAATCGCGTTAAATTGAGATCGTGTTAACGCGTTATCGCGTTAACTTTGACAGCACTAGTTTGTGTATATCTCACTCACTGTCTGAGTTCCAAATTTAACCATTCTCCCCAGTCAAGTGCACTACAAAGAGTATGAGCTAATGGTTTGTACGTCCAAAAAAATGTGCTCTGTCAAAATTGAATAATTTATCAGTTATCGGTCTGGGTCCAGATAGGACGGCGTCTGGGTCTGGACATGGACCTGTATTTCGCACAATTCTCACAAGATCTTTCATATAGTTTTAAAAGTAGTTACTGTCTTATGCTCTTGGTCTTTTGTCCATGTGCCTCTACTTCTGTATAGTTACAGAAGTATGTGTCAGTATTTGAACTAGTGATGACTTATGAAAAAAGATAGATATTAGTCCTCAGGTGTAAACATTTACCATCTCTACACTGGTTTAGCAAAGCTAGAAAGAAAATTTATGTATTTTCCTGACTAAAGTGCATACCAATTTCGGGTTTTTTTTATATGAAAGTATGTCCCTTTACGCACTCATCTAGAAGGGTAATTTTGCACAAGGCCATCTGTCTACAGCAGAAAAAAATAAAACGCGTCTGGAAAAATCCCAAGGGAGTCTGGAGCCAGATTCGTGACGTCACCTGCGGAAGCGCCAGCAGGCTGCGAGAGCTTGCATGGTTTCAGTGCACAGCCTGTGTAGACCAAGTTTAGCAGCTAGCGATTTTGCATTGAAATATGGAATTGTCACCTGAGCGCAATGTTACTTCACCTTTGGATGAAGAATATAATGAGATGTCAGAATTGGGGCTTCATCTGTTTGGATTTGATGATGATTCAAGTAGTGAAGACGACGGAGACAACACCGGGGATGTAAATAATACGGTCGTTTTCTCATAAACAAACCAGTGCTGACGTAGGATTCAGAAGGAGGCGTCCCGCACGTGACTTCACGAAAATCAATGTTTGCCGGGAAATCCAAATGCCAAGTTTTTTCAGAGGCGGACCAATTCGCCTCAAATGGCTTGATTTCAACTGAATTTTTCTGGTATTGCGCAAGGTAAAATAATTGCACAAAATGCAAAATGTGACAGATATTTGACCAAGGTTTAATATAAAATAGGAGAATTACATTGATCTTGCTCCTGAATTTACCCGTGATATGCGCTTTAAGGTTGGCTTTCTTTCCTCATTGAGGGCCAGATGTACTAATGCTGCTTTTCCACTACCAACGCGGCTGAGTTGGACTGAGCCGTGCCGTGCTGAGTTGGGCTGAGTCGAGCTGAGTGGGGCTGTTGGAGTTGCATTTCGACTACAACCGCGCTGAACCGTGCTGGCTGGAAGTGGGTGGACACATTGGGTGGAGTTAGCGAAAGTGGGTGGACGTCACGTGATGTCGTTAGGCGGCGCAAACAGTGACATCAGTGACCTTTTAAGCGGTAGTCTCACGACCCGGATAGTAAACAATAAACATGGAGGACATGGAGTCGTTAGTGCTGCTGGTCTTGGTGCTGTGGCTTGTTGTCACCGACAACGCCAACAGATACTGGCAAGAGCGTATAGATGAGGCGAGGCGCATAAGGCTTCAGAAAGAGATGTAATTCTTCTTCTTCCGGGTTTACGGTGTTTACAGATCCCAGCGTGCTCGCGGGGCGTGTGTGGGCATGTGAGGACACTCCTCTTCACCAATCAGTGCACAGGGGAGTGTCTCCTCACGCCCCTAGCCCCACTCGACTCGGTTTGGCTCGCTTCAGCCCTACTCCAAAACCGTGCGAGTTTTGGGTGCTTAGTAGGGCTGAAGCGAGCTGAGTTGTGCTGCTCTGAGGTAGACGAAACGTGAGCTGTGTCGGGCTGAAGTGAGCTGAAAAAGGGTAGTGGAAAAGGGCCATAAGTTTTTTTGTTTTTGTTTTTTGTTTTTTTTTCTTGCCTGGCTTCAGACACAATTAAGCCTCATTCTGAACCAAAAAGCCTTGTTTGATTTACTGAGGTGTGTTCTAATTAGTGGCAAACAGTCTTGTGCATAATTTTTCCCCACTGAAGACCAGGTGTAAATTTGTATCATGTGTTGCTTGGAGCACTACGGCTGATCTTGTCAGGTGCTTGGTTTTCCCACAGAATTAGACTCCTTTTGAATATTGTATGCTTTTGTATCAATGTATTTAACCATATTGTTCTTTTTATAAGCATAGATGTTCTTTATCTATGACTAAAGTTGTAATAACATAACACCATTGTAGAACCTTAGAGAAAGAAGTATTTTAGCAAACAGCCATGGCCTAAAGGTTAGAGAAGCAGCTTTGGGCCCAGAAGGTCACTGGTTTGACTCCCTGGACCAGCAGGAAAATGTGTGGGTAGCTGAAGTGCATGAATGAACAGCACCTCTCTACATCCCCTTTCCCCTCCCTCTACATTCGTTGCTGAAGTGCCCCAACTACCACCTAGGTGCTGCAGTGCAGCTGCCCATTGCTCTTGGTGTGCGTGTTCACTGCCCCAGATGGGTTAAATGCAGAGAAAGAATTTCACTCTGCTCTAATGTATATGTGACAAATAAAGGCCTCTTCTAAAGAAAAAAGAACACTGTTTTAACAATGCTTACAACACAGCACTGTGGAATAAATTCTCTAATCAGGTTGTTTAGAAAGTGTTGATTCACATGTTAACCTTCACCGTCCCTGTTTAATAGTTGATGTATGATGGGGAGAACTGGCCGGTATGTAGAAATTGACAAATTGGGGGGGGGGATCTGCTTAAACCCAAACAAAACCCCCAAAGTAAATGGCTTTATACTGACAGATAATATCCATACAGGACATGTTCAAGTGTTCACATGTTCTGATTTGTACCTGTATACTGTGTACAGATTTGATTTTAAAAGAAAAACAATGTCCTTGTGGGGGGCACAGTGGTGTAGTGGTTAGCACCGTCGCCTCACAGCAAGAAGGTCCGGGTTCGAGCCCCGTGGCCGGCGAGGTCCTTTCTGTGCGGAGTTTGCATGTTCTCCCTGTGTCCGTGTGGGTTTCCTCCGGGTGCTCCGGTTTCCCCCACAGTCCAAAGACATGCAGGTTAGGTTAACTGGTGACTCTAAATTGAGCGTAGGTGTGAATGTGAGTGTGAATGGTTGTCTGTGTCTATGTGTCAGCCCTGTGATGACCTGGCGACTTGTCCAGGGTGTACCCCGCCTTTCGCCCGTAGTCAGCTGGGATAGGCTTCAGCTTGCCTGGGACCCTGTAGAACAGGATAAGCGGCTAGAGATAATGAGATGAGACAATGTCCTTGTGCACTGCCATTTCACTCTCTCCGAGGCTCAGATATCACACTCTGAGTACAAATTACATGAGAGAATCCAAGATTGTGACATCACTTACACGCCACATTACTTACTGAAGCTGAAACCAT
Source organism: Neoarius graeffei (assembly GCF_027579695.1). Lineage (NCBI taxonomy): Eukaryota > Metazoa > Chordata > Actinopteri > Siluriformes > Ariidae > Neoarius > Neoarius graeffei. The sequence continues at coordinate 26,544,013 of NC_083583.1, forward strand.
AGTTGATATACATTGCTTCTCATCTCATCTCATCATCTCTAGCCGCTTTATCCTGTTCTACAGGGTCGCAGGCAAGCTGGAGCCTATCCCAGCTGACTACGGGCGAAAGGCGGGGTACACCCTGGACAAGTCGCCAGGTCATCACAGGGCTGACACATAGACACAGACAACCATTCACACTCACATTCACACCTACGGTCAATTTAGAGTCACCAGTTAACCTAACCTGCATGTCTTTGGACTGTGGGGGAAACCGGAGCACCCGGAGGAAACCCACGCGGACACGGGGAGAACATGCAAACTCCACACAGAAAGGCCCTTGCCGGCCACGGGGCTGGAACCCGGACCTTCTTGCTGTGAGGCGACGGTGCTAACTACTACACCACCATGCCGCCATATATTGCTTCTAAATTGTTGTAAACAACCCTAAAGATGTCAAGCATTGAGTTTCAACCCTGAGTGTCAAGCATTTGGCTATAAAAAATAAGCCAGATCACTGAAGCAGTGAACACGCACACACTTTGGGAACCTTTTGCTCCCTATAAACACTCCATCACTGGCTACTCACAGTGGGGTTTTTTTTTTCCCCAAAAATTTTATTTTTCCTTGTATTTTATGTGACATGCTTTTGTTTGTCCTTATTCACTGAGAAAAGTGATCTTTTTAGATGGCAAGAGTCGCATTGCTATGACAACAGCCATTATTTACTAGTATCTGTGCCAGTACTATGTATGCGTTATCTAGCCGAGTGAGATTTAAACTTTTAAAAGTGAAGTCTGTTGATTTGCGTATTTTGTTGGCAGTAAAAATCACATGGTTACAGAAAATTTCTGGTTAGACTTTTAGAATTCAAAGCCTTTATTTGTCACATATGCATTACAGCACAGTAAAATTCTTTATCTGAATTTAACCCATCTGAAACAGTGAACACATGCGCACACAGAGAGAGAGAGAGAGCGCAGTGGTGCCCAGGGATTTTTTTTTTTTGGAATTAGAAGCCTTTATTTGATGGCTCTGTGTTACTAAGGGAAATGGCGTACAAGTGAACTGATTATGTCACAGGCGGCTATCCAATTTAAGCGTGAATGGCTGGGCCAGGTAAGCCTATTTTCAGCAATAAAATAAGTTTTAAAATGGATAAATGGTTATTATAAAGGTTTTATTTTTTATTTAAATGTAAGCGGAGCACATCAGGGCACTGTCCGTGATCAGCAAATGGCGTTTATTTTTGGGTTTCGTTTGACTGTAAGCACTATTTTTCACCAAGACTGAAGCCACTTTGAAGTGAACTGCAACTTGGAGAAGCTGGAGCTCTAAAGACTTGATGAGTTGATATAATGAGGTGGAGCTCAATCAGATGAATCTTCCCTGCTCAAAAGATAGAAGAGTCCCAGTTCTGATTTAGTCATTAATATTGTGTTAATGTCATAAATGCCTAATGAAGCTTACATTCTCAAAACTCTGGCTACTGATGCCAAAATGTAAACAGCACAATCTGAAGAGGAAGAAGGTAGCATGATAACTACTGGGTCATCTTTTACTCATGTCTGGACAGGTTTTTCCGACGAGTTTGCATGGCCCACTTTTAACTAAAAATTATACCAAGGATAATACAACAGCCTTCTTTTCCATCATTACTGATATAAAGTTTTCACCATAAATATGCAGCACAAACGCAGATATCTAAAGGCAGATTATGAATCATGACTGAAGCAAGTGATGCTCCCTAAGCCTTGTGATTAATATTGACATGGCAGTGACATGGCAGTGGGCTTTCCATGAGACATAATAAATACCTTTTGAAACTCGATTCCTGTGCAGATGCCAATCTAATTAAAAACTAAAAGTGCACGGTTGCAGGAGACTATCTACCGTAATTAGCGGCTTGCAAATGAATCAGTCTTTCCCTTGAGGGAAAGAAGTGTTGAGATCCTGTTTACTCTGTGCTATTTTGGAAATAGCAAATCAGTTTGCAGTGAAACACAGCTTGTTAAGGGTGAGAAGACATGAGAGAGACACATTGAGCCTCAGTCACACTTGCATACATACACATGCATGTGCGCTCACACACACACACACGTCTTTGTGGGGTATTTTCTGCAGCTACACCTCACTAACCAGTTCGCTGATTTAGATCTTTAAATAAAAGTTATAGCTGGTGTAAAAAAGCAATTTTTTTTTTCTGGGGACAAGCCAAATGTCTCCACAAGATCAGAAATGTCACATATAACAATCATGATGAGGCACACCCTCTGTTTCTCGCTCTAAATCTCCTACATATGTATAAGTCCTGAAAGTTAACCAAAAATTTTCCCCCCCATGTTTATAGGTGTCGAGCCATAGCTTGCTGGTATGGATTTGATTGTATTCTCTCTGCATAGAATTGCTTATTAGTACTCTCACTTTTCCAGTTGCAAGAGATGAAATAAAACTTCTAACATCTGCTGTTGAACCCTGCAGGGTTTGGGTGGAGCCACCTGCAGGGGCCAAATGAGCTAATCTCTGCAAGTCTGTAATTAATTCAAAGAGTTTTGCAAAGCACTACTTCAACATACAGTACACGAATGAGCTGATAATTAATCTGATTGTTTCGAATAAGGCTGTGCAACTTTGGCAGGTGGGCCATTTTAGAACACATGCTGGAGCTTAATCATCACTGTTGTGTAGAAACAAGCACAGATTTCAGGGCACAGAATGATGTACAGACGCAAGTGTGTGTGATTCATGAAATTGTCCAAAAGCATCAAAACAAGCAGTGATTTGAGCACAGTAGATGAATCAGTCTCAGCTGTGTGGAAATAAGCTCCCGCCTACTAGTCACTTACCGGTATGTACGTCATATGAATAGGATACGTCTCAATTTACCTTAATTTACACTTGTGTGATGCTGATTTTTCCTGCTCATGATTTTTTAAAATGGAAACAATTAAGAAGAATACTGTAGGGCACAATAATATTATCAGCTGTGCAGTCGGGAAATGATTGCCGACAGTAGCAATCTCGAAGCACAGCTGGGTGGTGGATTATTAACTGATTCTGCGGTAATATGCAGTAAACACAAAATAAAAAAAATAACAGTACATTTTCAGTATAATCACCAATTGGTTGTCAAATGTACATGTGGCCTGCATTTTCTCTGTTCTGCTGCTGCTCAAAATGTTTGAATGAGTCTGCAGTGACCACAAAACCCCTACAAAAATAGAGTATTTAATGACTTACTAATTAAAGTCTTACATTTGACACTGATTTGTAGGCTTTTAAATCTTTTTAGGTCAAAACATTTGTCTTTTTTTTCTTTTGGCCCGAAACAGTTCTGTTTCTGAACATTTTCAGATTTGTTTCTGTGGAATTCCTGATCAGTATCGTTCTCTGATGCTATATTATATGGCCAAAAGTATGTGGACACCTGGCCATGTGGGTCTTACCCAAACTTTTGCCGCAGAGTTGAAAGCACACAATTGTATACGATGTCTGCACTTGGTAGCATTACAGTTTCCCTTCACTGGAACTAAGGGACCCAAACATATTCCAGCATGACAATGCCCCTGGACACAAAGCTCCCTAAAGGCATGGTTTGCCAAGGTTGGAGTGGAACTCGAGTGGCCTGCACAGAGTCCTGACCTCAACCCCACTAAACACCCTTGGGATGAACTCGAACACCAATGGTGCCCCAGGCCTCCTCACCCAACATCAGTGCCTGACCTAATGCTCTTATGGCTGAATGAGCAAATCCCCACAGCCATGCTCCACAATCTAGAGGAAAGTCTTCCCAGAAGAATGGAGGTTATTATAACTGCAAACGGGAACTAAATCTGGAATAGGATGTTCAAAAAACACATGTAGGTGTGATGGTCAGGTGTCCGTATACTTTATGCCATATAGTGTAAATACTTGTTTAAAATTTGCGAACGCAAACATACATTGAGTTCACATTAATGAACTCAAAACATCCTCCATTTATTGTGACAGAAAGCGAGGTAGCCAGCGTAAGTTCATTCGACAGCATGTGAGATAGAAGAGATGTGGGTGGGGCTTCCAGGCAGTGTCAGTTAACATCAGAAAGTTCAAAACACCTGTGCAGAACATTCAAGATTCATATGTAATTTGGCTCATTTCCCATTTATTGGGGGGAGAAAAAGACTTCGTTCTGGCCTATTTTTCATGGATAACTTGTACAAGCATAATCTGATGTTAAATCATTGAGCTCCTATGCAAAGTGCATAAGGCTTAGCAAGTTTAGTAATATAACTAGTAGTTATTGCTCGTGAGAAGACCGTATGGTCTTCGAGGTCCCGTACAATCGAAACTCTCAGGTGAGTTGGGGAGGGGATTCCCCGCCGAGGCTGTGCGCGAGCATGTAGTCTATGGGAAATGAATAGTGTGTTGGATTAGCTCATACCATTATGCTTCCACCTCTGATTCCCATGTTTTGGAAAATCGAAAATGTTGTCTTGGGCTCCTCTGGGGTGTCACCAATCTGCGTCCAAATTATGGAGTATGTGCATCCAGCCGTGTCGATTTGCACAGGTGAACAGACAGAGAGACAGAGGAAGGCTGTCTCTAAAAACAGCCTTCCAAAAAGCCTTCCAGCCTTTCCAAAACAGCCTTCCTTTAGTAGTATGGATATAATCAAAGTAAATATCACTGGATATCATGGCAGTGTAACATTGTATTGAGGTGATAAAATCATTATATTGCACAAACCTTTGTACGTTTAATAAAAACATGGCCTAATTTATGCAAATATTGGGATAGTGATCCATTATATTACAGGTATTTAGCAGACGCTATTATCCAGAACGATGTACAACATACCCAGAGCAGCCTGGGGAGCAGTTGGGGGTTCGGTGCCTTGCTCAAGGGCACTTCAGTCATTCCTGCTGGTCCAGGGAATCAAACCAGTGACCTTTTGGGCCCAAAGCTGCTTCTCTAACCAATAGGCCACGGCTTCCCCCAATAAAAGAGGGCCGATAAAAGGAAAACATTCAGCGGGCTGTTCATCCAAGACCTAGATAGATAGATAGATAGATAGATAGATAGATAGAACTTTATTGATCCCTTTGGGAGGGTTCCCTCAGGGAAATTAAAATTCCAGTAGCATCATTACAGGATAAACAGAGAATAGAAATAGAGAAAAACTTCTAGATAAATTAAATTAGGTATTTGCATATACAAATATAAAAAAGAATAAGATATGGGGAAGAGGAAGGGAAAAAAAAGTCCAACAGAAGAGGTATTGCACATTATATTGCACATTGACTGATAGGTAGATAATTGAATTAGAGTAGAGTTAGAATTAGATCTTTTCAGATGATACTGGAGTTGTCCTTTGATTATTAAATTTGCAAATACAGATTACTCCTGTTATTTTACACAATTATTTATTTTATAATGAGATTTCTTAACACTTATGTATAAAGAGTTGGATGTGTATTTACAGTGAGAGAGACATTCATTGCTTGTTCGCCACATTAGGTGGGGATCACACTGACCAGCGGTAGTACCAGCAGAAGCGGCAGATTTTCTATTGTTTGCTATGCTTCGGCAGCAGAACTGCTAGCGTTATGCTAGTGATGTAGGAGTAAGATGTTGGTCCAAGTTGAACTTGATTCAACTTTCTGAGCATAATGCCATGCTCCTCAATGTCAGTTTAGTGCATCCTAGGAATGTTTCAGGCATTTTGACCAATCAAAGACCAATCAAAACTTATAGGGGCAGGACATCTGAATGAAAAGAAGAGTTTTTTATGAAAGCAGTGTCTCATGGACACAAACTGAACAAGCTTCTCTCTCTCTCTCTCTCTCTCTCTCTTTTTATACTTTTCTCACCCTCTAGTCTAGTCCCGGCCCTGCGATGATCTGGTGACTTGTCCAGGGTGTACCCTGCCTCTCACTCATAGTCAGCTGGGATAGGCTCCAGCTTGCCTGCAACCCTGTAGAACAGGATAAGTGGCTACAGATAATGGATGGATGGATAGTCTAGTCCCAAAGCTACGTTTTTTCAAGTCTTTTTTCATTGTTGTACAGAATGTTAGTACTTTGCATCGCTTGGGAAAGAAACAGAAATTTGTTTCAGTCATAGAATTATTATGGTCTGAGCATTGTGCCACTGCCACTTCATTTTTTCACTGTGATCCTTGCATTAGTGTCATAGCACCAACACAAAACTGAAGAAGCGAACTTCAGACATCAAACATGTCTTGGCTGATAGTCTGCGTTTAAGTTTAAGGTGAAATTGTGTAAATTAGTTTTTTTGTTGTTGTTGAACTTGTCCTGGAGAATAATATTCTAGGGTACATTAAAGTCCACAAAATCTATTTTAAAAATCTATCCATTAAAGAATGTTAAAGTATGATCTGTGTACCTCAGGAAAGAAGATGGGAATGTTATGTTTTCAGTGCATGCAGAGAATTTTCACACTGCAAAAGCTGAGAAAGCATATTTTTTGAGTTTGTCCCCCCCCCCTGTGCGTGCCTATTTGTGAACATATTTTTGCATCTTTCTGTGTATGTACATGTATGTGCTCTCAAAGGCATTCGGATGCTGGATGGGGATGTGACTGATATGGTGGAGGCCAAGTCGCTTGGAATTAGGCCTGACTACATTGACATTTACAGTGCCAGCTGGGGCCCTGATGATGATGGGAAGACTGTGGATGGTCCAGGCCCACTGGCCAAACAGGCCTTTGAAGTGGGCATTAAAAAGGTCATTTATACACATAGACACACAAACATACACAACCCTGTCATTAGTTTACATGAATCATACTCAAGTTTATTTGACTAATGATCAGGATACATAGAAGACAATATGGAGGAAAAAATAATTAAAAGTTTAAACAAGTGTTATTTTGACTTGACATTTAAAATGCTGTGTTCTGTGGTTTATAAACTTTTTTTTTTACTTGAGAACAGTATTTACATTATTCTAATTCTGATACTTTATTAATGCTTTTAGTTGTGTGTTATGGGAAAGTTACTAGAAGATACTGTAGACTGCTAGCCTGGGGCTAACATAACATTAAGAATCCCATATTTCGAGTGATCAGTGATCAATTATTTATAAAGCTTATAAAGTGAAAGGCCAGGTTCACCTTATTAAACATTGTTATAGATTAACTTCATCAAAAGGATGCTGTACTAATCAAACATGTAGACATACTGACTCATAAGAGTTTATATTTTTCTCCATATTTTTTAAATTATAATGAAGACATCAAAACTGGGCAAGGTGGTGTAGTGGTTAGCGCTTTCACCTCACAGCAAGAAGGTCCGGGTTCGAGCCCCGTGGCCGGCGAGGGCCTTTCTGTGCGGAGTTTGCATGTTCTCCCCGTGGATTTCCTCCGGGTGCTCCGGTTTCCCCCACAGTCCAAAGACATGCAGGTTAGGTTAACTGGCGACTCTAAATTGACCGTAGGTGTGAGTGTGAATGGTTGTCTGTGTCTATGTGTCAGCCCTGTGATGACCTGGCGACTTGTCCAGGGTGTACCCCGCCTTTTGCCCGTAGTCAGCTGGAATAGGCTCCAGCTTGCCTGCGACCCTGTAGAACAGGATAAAGCGGCTAAAGATAATGAGATGAGACATCAAAACTGTGAAATCACACACGGGATTATCTAGTGACCAAAATTAGGCTCAACGAGAGCTTTGTACACTCTTGGAGTTCACGCTTAATGAATGAGTCATCTGCAATCATTTTCCAACAGCCATAAGGAAGTCCCCACATGTCACTTGGCTTTTTTCTACATTTGAAATGAAAACTACTTCTCATAAACAACTTTCAAATACAAGTCTCCCACTTCGCAAGGGCCAGAGTCTAGCACAGTTTTGTGCTTTCCCTGCTTCAACACACCTACTAAGCCTGAGTTAAATTAGATATCTTACTTACCTACCTGAGGTGTCTTTCAGTATGGGAAAAAAAACCCTACCAAACTGTGTTGGTGTGACTATTGGAGGCAGGATACAAGTGCATAAAATCAGTGTGTATTTTATTGCGGTAATTCCATTAATCACTGTCATGATTCCAGACAGGGGAGAGTAGTCAGACAACATTATCTGATGGTAATCCATAATCATTAACAAGAAAAAAAGAACAGGTCAAAACCAGGAAGTCTAAGAAGAAATACAAAACAAGGAATTAGGAAACAGGTAAACCCATCCCAGAAACACACAATAACATTAGCGTTTGCAAGGAAACAAAGACACATGAAGGTAAAAACTAATAAAGGGATTAAACTGAGGACATCTGGGTACACTTGGGGAAACAGTAATAACAGGACATGGGCAAATATGAGACTCAAATCAGTACAAAGTCCTATGAAAATGTAAACAAATAAGCACATGGAAGAAAAATCAGAACAAAAAAGACAGTGCTGAGACTTGGAATTTATGACTGTTGAATTCTGGCCACTCGGGACTAGCACTCTAATGCTGTTCATTAGAATGCTGACTCAAACATTATAGGCTTAATTCAGGTCAGGCTTAAGAAAAGACTTTAAAGGAACGGTCCACCGTACTTCCATAATGAAATATGCTCTTATCTGAATTGAGACGAGCTGCTCCGTACCTATCCGAGCTTTGCGCGACCTCCCAGTCAGTCAGATGCAGTCAGACGCGCTGTCACTCCTGTTTACTCCTGTTAGGAATGTAGCTAGGCTCAGCATGGCCAATGGTATTTTTTGGGGCTGTAGTTAGATGCGACCAAACTCTTCCACGTTTTTCCTGTTTACATAGGTTTATATGACCAGTGACATGAAACAAAGTTCAGTTACACAAATTGAAACGTAGCGATTTTCTATGCTATGGAAAGTCCGCACTATAATGACAGGCGTACTAACACCTTCTGCGCGCTTCGACAGCGCATTGATATCTGAGCTCCGTATCAATGCGCTGCCGAAGCGCGCAGAAGGTGTTAGTACACCTGTCATTATAGTGCGGACTTTCCATAGCATAGAAAATCGCTACGTTTCAATTTGTGTAACTGAACTTGTTTCATATCACTGGTCATATAAACCTATGTAAACAGGAAAAACGCGGAAGAGTTTGGTCGCATCTAACTACAGCCCCAAAAAATACCATTGGCCATACTGAGCCTAGCTACATTGCTAACAGGAGTAAACAGGAGTAACAGCCCGTCTGACTGACTGGGAGGTCGCGAAAAGCTCGGAGAGGTACGGAGCAGCTCGTCTCAATTCAGATAAGAGCATATTTCATTATGGAAGTACGGTGGACTGTTCCTTTAAAATCATGACCTCACCAAAATGTAGCATGTGTTTGGATGAGGCATGACCCAAGTTGAAAAGTGGACATGTGCTTTTATAGTACAAATCCAAAAATCATTTTCAACGTCTGTGGCACGGATTAGAAAACAAGCAGGCAACATCTAATACAGGTACTGTATAGGCTACAATAAAACAGGAGCGAAGTTCAAAACCAGGAATCGCAGAATACAGAAAATAAGGCACTAGGGAAACAAGGCTTGCAATTAATGACATGAATGCACAAAAAGACTGAAGTAAAGCAGGGCTTAAATAGACAAAGTAATTAAAAGCCAACAGCAAACAAATGAACAAATTAGGTAACAGGCAAATGAAGGGGTAGGGACAGAGACAGGACCAGAACCAGATAAAGCATGTCAAACCAAACAGAAGCACATGGAGAATGAATGAGAAGTGCAAACAGTGCTTACCGTGTTCGGTTCTGTGCAGTGAGAGGGGGAATTCATAACGCAAAAGCTTCAGATTAAGAAACAGTACTGCACTGAATTATGACAACATTAACAGTACAAACTAAACTACAGCAGGAAGGGCCTTGGAAGCATTTCGTGAAGACAGTAGTCTTAGGTTGGGTCTCGGTATTTGAAGCGACTTATTGTTCAGCTGTTTTATGTGTCTCACACAGTGTGACTCATTCTTTAAGTGTTTGAGGAAAAATGGAGAGTTAAAACAGGGGCAGCACGGTGGTGTAGTGGTTAGCGCTGTCGCCTCACAGCAAGAAGGTCCGGGTTCGAGCCCTGTGGCCGGCGAGGGCCTTTCTGTGCGGAGTTTGCATGTTCTCCCCGTGTCCGCGTGGGTTTCCTCCGGGTGCTCCGGTTTCCCCCACAGTCCAAAGACATGCAGGTTAGGTTAACTGGTGACTCTAAATTGACCGTAGGTGTGAATGTGAGTGTGAATGGTTGTCTGTGTGTCAGCCCTGTGATGACCTGGCGACTTGTCCAGGGTGTACCCCGCCTTTCGCCCGTAGTCAGCTGGGATAGGCTCCAGCTTGCCTGCGACCCTGTAGAACAGGATAAAGCGGCTAGAGATGATGAGATGAGATGGAGAGTTAAAACATATGGACTGAACCAAAACATAAGGTATACATAATGTATACTGTAACACAGATAAAATATAATCACCATAAAATATGGTCAGATAAAATAGAATCACCATGGTGAGAGTATATTATTTCTATTTTAAAGTGCAAGTTTTGTCATTCTTGATCTGATGTGTGTCTGTGCATTTGTGTGTGTGTGTTGGTGCAGGGCCGCAAAGGTTTGGGCTCAATCTTTGTGTGGGCGTCTGGTAATGGAGGTCGTCAGGGAGATCACTGCTCATGTGACGGCTACACCAACAGCATCTACACCATCTCTGTGAGCAGCAGCACGGAAAACGGCAACAAGCCCTGGTACCTGGAAGTTTGCTCATCCACCATGGCTACCACTTATAGCAGTGGAGAGTTCTACGACCGCAAAATAGTTAAGTCCCTCTTACGGTGCTCCGGCTGATTATGCTGTCCTGAGAAGCGAGAAATATGTGTAGAGGGTAGAGTGGATAGAAGTGCATGTACATAACTTGCTTTGGAAACTAGGTTATATGAATCTTTATATGTGAGATAAAACATGAAGGGGTGTGCTGTTAAAGGAAAAAAATGAAGGATGAAATGCGTTTTCACTACAAGAGAGCTGATCTTGCGTTACACGCGGGCATTGTCATGGTCAAAGTTTTGGGTTGCTTAGTTCCACTGAAAGAATATCTTAATGCTACAGCATACAAATACATTCTAGATAACTTTGTGGCAACAGTTTGGAGATGGCCCACATACGGGTGTTATGGGCCCAATCCCAATTCTAATTTCTACCCCTACCCCTCCGCCTTCCCCTCCGCCTTCCCCTTGGCCCTTCCCCTTGAAACTGAGCTACAAGGGATAGGGCTTGAAATTCAACCCTTACGTATTGGGATAGCCCTTCAACGATCGCATACGTCATCGCGTACCTCCGTCAGCGTTTACGTTAGCAAAACGCGACGCGTCATTGGCTGCGACCAGCCGCTACAGTCAGAGCCAGAGGCAGAAATCTCTGCTGGCAGGGTGTGATTTGTTAACTAACACCACTGAATGGGATATCTTTGGCGCTTCGTGCACCACATCCGACAGAATGAGGTGTCAGAACACTCATGTAAACAATAAAAGCGAGAATAACAGAACAAAACGTACGCAGTCAAGCAACCGAAAACAATACTCACTCCCAAAGCTTTTTAGCAGCAGCTTGGATTTCAGAAATCGCTGCTCATTCTCAGCTCGAAAGCGAATCAAGCGGCGTGTTTCCTCTGGATAACAACTTAAAACACGTAAATAATGGAGAAAATACATTTATGACAATCTTTCGCCGCGGGAACCGCCATCTTTCTGAAATCCGCATGAAATCTCGCTGAAATCCGCATGGCATTGTGGGAAATCACTCAAACCCCTTCGTTCGGAGTCTGCTCCAGGAAAATCTCCGTTTGGAGGGGTACAGAAGCCCTACGCCTTCCCCTACCCCTCCGCGTTAACTGGGATTGGGATACCCCTACCCCTTCACGTGAACGCGCAAAATGGAGGGGAAGGGCTAAGGGGTTGGTCCAAGGGGTGAAATGGGATTCGGCCATGGTCAGGTGTCCACATACTTTGGGCCATGAAGTGGATATTTTAAGGGTATTTGAGGCATACAAATTAGTAACAAAAAAGACGAGACTTGTCGGCACTGATGGCATCAACTTGTTGATGTAGTTGATTTTGAGTTCTACTTGTTGAGAAAATAGAACCAAGTAATTTGTTAGAAAATGTTAGGGTCATTATAAGAACAGTCCCACACACTCTATTTAAAAAATAGACCACTCATGCTTTGTGTTTAAATCTGAAGACAGATAGAGATATTACATTACACTGCATTACCTTACAAGCATTTGGCAGATGCTCTTATCCAGAGTGACGTACAAGTGCAAAAGTCAGGTAAAAGAAGTGCTGAGTTTCTAGACAAGAAAGTTCTAGTGCCAACTGAACAAGTGACAGTGTAATGTTCTGTTGAAGTACCAATACTCAGCAAACAGCCAAGGAAAACAAGCCAACCATACAAATGAGCTGACAAAGTAAATAGTGAAAAATAAACTATGGCTAACACTGAGTTATCATGACCAGGCCAGACAGTACACAGCCTGGGTTGGTCAAGACCGCTATATGATTACACGGTGGACAGGGAAGCAGGGGAGAGGTGCAGCCTGAAGAGGTGGGTCTTCAGTCAATGCTTGAAGGTGGTCAGGGAGTCGGCAGTTCTTAAAGATATTTTTTGGGGGCTTTTTTCACCTTTATTGGATAGGACAGTGTGGAGACAGGAAATGAGCAGGAGAGAGAGACGGGGCGGGATCGGGAAATGACCTCGGGTCGGAATCGAACCGAAGTCCCCGGATTTATGGTATGGCACCTTATCCACCTGAGCCACGATGCCCCCAGGAGTCGGCAGTTCTGACCTTGATGGGAAGGTCATTCCACCAATGGGAAACCAGGACAGACAGCAGTTTTGAGTGGGCTGGGCAGGAGCAGGACAGGGACGGGCCGGGCCAGGCGACCGGTAGCAGCAGAGCATAGGGATCTGGCTGGCATGTAGGGTCGGATCAGCCTCTGGAGGTATGCTGGACCTAACCCCTTGACAACCTGGTAAGCTTGCACCAACATCTTAAATTTGATGTGAGCTGCAACAGGTAACCATTGAAGGGCAGCAAGCAGAGCGGTAACATGGGAGGAATGAGAGAGGTTGTAGACCAGGTGGGCTGCAGCGTTCTGGATGAGCTGCAGGGGTCTGATGGCAGATGCTGTAAGGCTGGCAAGGAGAGAGCTGCAGTAGTCCAAGCGGGAGAGGATCAGCACTTGGACCAGGGGCTAAGTAGAGTAGGTAGTGAGGAAGGGGCAGATCCTTCGGCTGTTGTAAAGGAGAAATCTGCACATCTGGGTTACTGCAGCGATGTTCGCCTAGGAGGAGAGTCTGTTGTCGAACATCACCCCTAGGTTCTTTGCACTGGGTGAAGGTGACATAGAAATGTCCCCCAAGGAGATGACAAAGTCCAGGGATGGAGAGGATGGAGCGGGAATGTAGATCACTTCCGTCTTGCCTGGGTTGAGCTTCAGGTGATGGTTGTCCATCCAGCTCTGGACATCACACAAGCAAGCAGAGATGCGAGGAGAGACCTGTGTGTCAGAAAGAAGAAAAGTGAAAAACATTTGAGTGTCATCAGCATAGCAGTGGTAGGATAGACCATGAGCAGAGATAATCAGGCCGAGAGACTGGGTGTAGAGGGCGAGGAGAAGCGGACCAAGGACTGAACCTTGAGGGACATCAGTGGTAAGTGGGTGGAGTGCTGATACTGTACCAGACCAAGTAACCTGGAAGGAGTGACCGGAGAGGTAGGACTTGAACCAATCCAGGGCTGTCCCACAGATCCCCAGAGCCGCTAAGGATGACAGGAGGATGGGGTGATCAACAGTGTCAAATGCAGCAGAAACAGATACAAATATTTGGAGCACTTAACAGATACAGATTCTACTTATGTAGTTACTTTTACTTGAGACACTTTCCCTGGAAAGATATCTCACCTCCTTTGGCCTCCTTTTATTCACAACCAAATCATGCATATCTGGCGCTTTAATTTTTGATGACTTCACTTTTGTGCTGACAACTCCCCTCAAAACCCCACCAACCCCTTTATCGTTCTCTGTGTGTTTTTCTCTCTCCATATTGTATGTTTCATATTGTTTTTAATGATTGCTGGAATCAGGAATGACGCTTGTCTGCCAAAAAGCAGTCATCTTCTATCCATCAGACATCTCCCACCCGCCAGATACAGCCTTTCCTTACCAGGCACATTGCAACACAGACATATCTAAAATATCTCACATGCTTTGTTAGAGTTGTGCCTTTTCCTCTTGTGTCTGTCTGCTTGTGCAATGAGAAGATAAGACCCAAAAATGACGGCTAAATATTTGATCTGGCTGACATTCAAAACCTAAGATCTACAGAACTATTCAGGGAGATGAGCTAAGTCATGTTTACTTTCGTTAAGGTCGACTGTAACCAAGGGCTTTCAAAACTTCACTCAGGATAAGCTTCATAGCTTTCTAATTTGGATGCTGGTGTAATTTTAGGTAACTGTACAGCTATACTGTTAGGACTAGGACTGTTTTGGCCTCTAGAGGCCGCTGTTATTTCCTTTTCATGTTGTGTTTATTTTGGCCTCTAGAGGCCGCCACTGTTCCTGTGTTTTGTGTTTGTGTTAATTGCCTAATTATCTTCACCTGTGTCCTTAATTAGTTTGTCTATTTATACCCCTGAGTTCAGTCCTCTTGTCACGGAGTCTTTGTGCTGTTATGTTTATCTCCAGTTTCCTTTGTACTGTGTTTTTTGATCTTCCTAGCTTTTGTATTTTTGCACTTTGCTTTTCTTTTGGATTATACTCTTTGGTTTTTTTGTTGTCTTTTGTTTTGCCCTGTATATAGTGTATATAGTTTAAATAAACCTTTTGATTCTTTTTCTACTTCCGCCTCACGCCTCTGCATTTGAGTCATCCCCCTGGTGGCCTAGTGGGGGTTTGCTGGATTATCACACCAACGAACCAGGTTCGAATCCCAGCAAAACCCTAACAGAAAGACTCCGTCATGACCGACTCAGCAGAGGCTGCTTCAACTGTCTACCCGGCCAACCTTCAGGGAATTATGGCAGCTTTGACACGCTTCGGAGCGACCATGGACGCTCATGGACGTACGCTCACCAGCCAACGTGAGGCCCTCGCTCGCCACGAGGAACTGCTTCAGCAAATTGGGAAAACCCTGGCACAGCTGACATCTCTGCCTGCATCTCCTGCTCCTGATCCAGTTCCTGCTCCTGATCCAGCTCCCACTCCTGCTCCAGTGCCTCCTGCAATGCTGCCTTCTTCACCTCGCGAACCCAGCCTTCCTGCACCACAGAGGTATGACGGCAAGCACAGTGAGTGCCGAGAGTTCCTTACCCAGTGTCAACTCACCTTTGAGCTTCAGCCTACCACCTACACTACGGATCGCCGCAAGATTGCCTTTGTGATCACCTTATTAGCTGGTAAGGCGCGAGCCTGGGCTACTGCTATCTGGCAAAGACAGGGACCTGAGTGCTTTGATTTCCAGCTGTTTTCTGAAGAGATGCTTCGGGTCTTCGATCAGGCAGACATCAGTACCGACGCAGCCCGAAAGCTCATGTCCATCCGGCAAGGAGGAAGCGTCGCAGATTACGCCATCTCGTTCCGAACACTCGCAGCAGTAAGTGGATGGAACGAGACTGCCCTGGTGTCAGCCTTCCACCATGGTCTGTCTGACCCCATCAAGGATGGTCTGGCCTCTATTGGATGCCCAAGTGACCTCGAAACCCTCATCTCACATGCTATTCGTCTGGACAACAGGATGAGAGAACGCCACCAAGCCTTGAGCCCCCCCAGCCTCCCTACCTCTACCTGGAGACCGTCTACCTCCTTCAGTGACTGTCCAGAACCCATGCAAGTGGGTCGTACTCGCCTCTCCGCATCTGAGAGGGAGCGCAGAAGGAGGGACAAGTGCTGCATCTACTGTGGCAAGCCTGGTCACTTCCGAGCATCATGTCCCGAACTCTTGGGAAAAGGACCGCCCCGTCCAGCCGAGGGAGGGTTGTGACGGGGCCTACCCTCTCTCCCGGACTCCCTGGCCAAGGAATCTACATCCCGGTCTCCATCTCCTGGGGTGAGTCTGTCCACTCTTGTCAAGCTTTGATAGACTCAGGGGCGGCTGGGAACTTTATGGATATTCACTTCGCCCAAAGCATCAATATTCCGACTGCACCACTTGAAGTCCCACTGTCTGTGTCTGCCCTCGATGGCCAAGCGTTAGGTGATGGAAGAGTCACCCAAGTTACTTCTCCTGTTTTCCTCCAGTCTCAAGGTCACAAGGAAGAAATATCCCTGCACCTGATTCCTTCACCTGAGTTCCCAGTTATTCTAGGCCTTCCTTGGCTTACTCGCCACAACCCTCGCATAGACTGGGTAACAAGCCAGGTTGTGGAATGGGGCCCTGCATGCCATGCCTCTTGTCTGCTCTCTAGCTCTCCTGTGTCTCCTGCCGAGCCCCCTGATCTCACCGAGTTATCTCAAGTTCCCACAGAGTACTGGGATCTCAAGGAGGTATTCAGCAAGAGCAGGGCCGCCGTTCTTCCTCCGCACCGGGCCTACGACTGTGCCATCGACTTGCTCCCTGGGACTACCCCTCCTCGTGGCAGACTGTTTTCACTCTCTCAGCCAGAACGCAAGGCCATGGAGGAATACCTCAAAGATGCCCTGGTCTCTGGGTTTATTCGACCCTCCACTTCACCTGCTGGAGCCGGCTTCTTCTTTGTCGGCAAGAAGGATGGGGGGCTCCGACCATGTATTGATTACAGGGGCCTGAATAAGATCACTGTGCGCAACCGATATCCCCTTCCGCTGATGTCCACAGCTTTCGACCTGCTCCAAGGCGCCACCGTCTTCACCAAGTTGGACCTACGGAACGCATACCACCTCATCCGTATCCGACAGGGAGACGAGTGGAAGACTGCCTTTAACACCCCGTCTGGGCACTACGAATACCAGGTGATGCCCTTCGGACTCACCAACGCACCAGCTGTTTTTCAGGCCCTAATCAACGACGTCTTAAGGGACATGATTAACCTATACGTTTTTGTCTACCTCGACGACATCCTTATCTTTTCCAAGACCGTGCAGGAGCACCGCCACCATGTCCGCCAGGTTCTCCAGAGGCTGCTACAGAACAATCTGTTCGCCAAGGCCCAGAAATGCGAATTTCATGTTCCCGAGGTCTCCTTTCTGGGATTTATTGTACGGACAGGCCAACTCCAAATGGACCCTGCCAAGACCCTGGCCGTCCGGGATTGGCCTACTCCCAAGTCCGTTAAGGAGGTTCAGCGGTTCTTAGGATTCGCTAACTTCTACCGCAAGTTCATCAGGAACTTCAGTTCTGTGGCAGCACCCATGTCTGACCTCACCAAAGGGACAGGTGGATCTTATGGCTGGTCTCCTCAGGCAGAAAAGGCGTTCAAAGACCTCAAGGACCGCTTCTGCACGGCACCCATTCTGGTTCTCCCGGACACCTCCCAACCATTCATCGTGGAGGTGGACGCCTCGGACAGTGGTGTCGGCGCGGTGCTCTCTCAACGTTCGGAAGGAAAGCTGCACCCCTGCGCTTACTTCTCCCACCGCCTGAGTCCTGCTGAGTCCCGGTACGATGTGGGGGATCGAGAACTGCTAGCGGTCAAACTGGCCCTTGAGGAGTGGAGGCACTGGCTGGAGGGAGCACAACATCCATTCCTGGTTTGGACTGACCACAAGAACCTGGAGTACCTCCAGCAAGCCAAGAGACTGAACCCTCGACAGGCTAGGTGGGCCCTGTTTTTCAGTCGGTTTGACTTCACCCTCTCATACCGCCCCGGCTCCAAGAACACCAAACCTGACGCACTGTCCAGACTGTTCTCTGCCACTAACAGGGAGAATGAAGTCGGGCCTATTATCCCTGTGTCCCGGATTGTGGCCCCTGTCCGCTGGGGTATTGAGGAGGCTGTCCGACGAGCCCAACGCCAGGACCCCGGTCCTGGGACGGGGCCACCAGGCCTCTTGTACGTCCCACATCAAGCCCGGGCCAAGGTTCTCCAGTGGGGTCACTCTTCCCCTCTCACCGCCCACCCGGGAGCTCGGAGGACCCTGGACTTCCTGAAAAGACGCTTCTGGTGGCCTAACATGGAGAAGGAAGTAAGGTCATTTGTCCTGTCCTGTGAGGTTTGCACCAGAACCAAGAACCCACGACAGCGTCCCCAGGGTCTCCTGCATCCTCTGACCATTCCCCGGCGTCCCTGGTCCCACGTGGCAGTCGACTTTATCACGGGTCTCCCTGAGTCACAAGGTAACACGGTCATTTTGGTCTTAGTTGACAGATTCTCCAAGGCCTGCCGCTTCATACCACTGTGCAAACTCCCCTCTGCTCTTGAAACTGCGAAACTTTTGTTTAATCATGTCTTCCGAGTCTTTGGTCTTCCACAGGACATCGTCTCAGACCGAGGGCCCCAGTTCTCCTCCCGAGTGTGGCACGGGTTCTGCAAGGTCATCGGAGCCACTGCCAGCCTCTCCTCTGGGTTTCACCCACAGTCCAATGGTCAGACGGAGAGGCTCAACCAGGACCTGGAAACCACCCTGCGAGGCCTGGCTATGGATAACCCGACATCGTGGAGCACCTGGCTGCCATGGGCGGAGTACGCCCACAACACCCTGCAGTCATCGGCCACCAAGCTGTCGCCATTCCAGTGCCAATTCGGGTTCCAGCCACCTCTGTTCCCGGACCAGGAGGAGGACGCGGGGGTGCCCTCGGTCAACCAATATGTGAGACGGTGTCGCAAGACCTGGAGCAAGGTCAGGAAGACCCTCATACAGACCTCCAGAACCAACCAGACTCAGGCCAACCGCCATAGAAGACCTGCACACGCTTTCCGCCCTGGGCAGCGTGTTTGGCTGTCCACTAAGGACCTTCCACTGCGGGTGGAGAACCGCAAGCTTGCTCCTCGCTACATTGGCCCCTTCAAGGTGGTGCGCAGGGTGAACCCTGTCTCCTACCGGCTCCAGTTGCCCCGGACTCTGAGGATCAACCCCACTTTCCATGTTTCCCTGTTACGGCCCGTACTGACATCTACGTATGCCCCTGCCCCTAGGAACCCCCCACCCCCCCGCATCTTCCAGGGGCAGACTGTGTTCACTGTGAATCGCCTGCTTGACTCCCGCCGGGTCCGCGGCGGGTTGCAATATCTGGTGGACTGGGAGGGCTATGGTCCTGAGGAGCGCTGCTGGGTTCCTGCTCGGGATGTCCTTGATAAAGAACTATGTCGGGACTTCCATTCGGCCCATCCGGATCGCCCTGGGAACGTCAGGAGACGCTCCTAGAGGGGGGGGTCCTGTTAGGACTAGGACTGTTTTGGCCTCTAGAGGCCGCTGTTATTTCCTTTTCATGTTGTGTTTATTTTGGCCTCTAGAGGCCGCCACTGTTCCTGTGTTTTGTGTTTGTGTTAATTGCCTAATTATCTTCACCTGTGTCCTTAATTAGTTTGTCTATTTATACCCCTGAGTTCAGTCCTCTTGTCACGGAGTCTTTGTGCTGTTATGTTTATCTCCAGTTTCCTTTGTACTGTGTTTTTTGATCTTCCTAGCTTTTGTATTTTTGCACTTTGCTTTTCTTTTGGATTATACTCTTTGGTTTTTTTGTTGTCTTTTGTTTTGCCCTGTATATAGTGTATATAGTTTAAATAAACCTTTTGATTCTTTTTCTACTTCCGCCTCACGCCTCTGCATTTGAGTCATCCCCCTGGTGGCCTAGTGGGGGTTTGCTGGATTATCACACCAACGAACCAGGTTCGAATCCCAGCAAAACCCTAACATATACCTGTATTAGCGCATGCAGCCAGTCCAACAGTTTAGGATATTCTTTTTTTTTTTTCCTTTTTTTCTGTGCCTCTGAATTTACAGTCATGACAGCTCACCTATCCATGCTTACTTTGTTAAATAAACACAGTGAAATCAGCACGAGGTTTACACACTTAAATGCACACCACAAATAAACAGGAGTCTTTGCCCAGGGCATACTGACAGGACACCACAGGTGTCCCACTGCTCTCTAAAGTGAAAATCGTCATTTCAGAATTATTGGTAAAGATGGGTTAAAAAAAATAGGTTACAATTAAGGTTATTTTATTAAATTTTTTTTAAACAAAATTATTGGCACCCTTGCATTGAATACTCCTTTTATCGGCATAACAGTACTGAGTCTTCTCCTGTAAAGCTGGATGAGATAAGAATAAAAAGCAAGGAATCTGTGATTCTCTATGATTTCTTTTTACCCATCTTCACCACAGGTGCCAATAATTCTGGACCTGTCTGTATTTCCAGATTATGACCTAGTACTTAAGCAATAAAGAAACCTTTATTCGTCACATGCACACTTCAAGCACAGTGAAATTCATCCTCTGCATTTAACCCATAGACATATAAACATAGACGCCGCATTCTGCGTAGAATCATACGTCATCCTCGCCACCATATTGGATGTGGCAAAGTGGAGATTGTTCAGCCATCTTTGGTATAGCGTCTAGACAGTAGCCGAGAATAAAGATGCCTCATTCATGTGCTGCGTTCAACTGTACCAACATGTTTACCGTCCAAACGAGATCACATGGGATTACCTTTCACAGGTGACTGGAAAAATACTTTTCATTGTATTTGGTCATTATAACGTAATTTTATGAACAGATTTTTCTGACTTTGTGGCTAATATGAAGGATTTTGACAGAACAGGTCAGACAGTCAGGATCAGAGAGGGAGCTGTTCCTTCAGTCTTCAGTTTCCCAGCTCATCTCCACCGGGTAGGTGTAGAGTTATAAGCAGTGAGAATTTGATAATACAGTGCCACACTATGATGAACGTTTTTGAACGTATGATGAATGTTTTTAACCTTCCTGAATGCGAAGGAATCGGTGATGTATTTTGTTTTGGTATGACGTTAGAACCTGGCCGAACTCCGTTTGGCGGTCATTCAGCTCACTTTATTCAACGAGAGTAGGTCTGTGTGGTGACTCAATAAATAAAACAGTACATTTTTATTTTCATTCACTATTTCCAGTTTTTCCACTATTTCCATCATTTATCATATTCAGTCTTGTAGGTTGGTTATTTTGGCTTCAGGTTTTGGTAGCTTGCTACGGTATGCTGACTGATTAGCTTACCTGAGCTATCTATCGCGTATCTGTCGCTAGTTTGCAGTGTACAGGGTATTTCGTACACTATTTATAACCATCACATTAAAAGTTATATGTGTTGTTTTGATGCCTGTTTGTTTCCCAAATATATACGTGTGTGTCTTAATGGGTGAATAAAAGGCATCGAGTTAAATATTATTGTAGAAAGGGGCTTTATGAAGTTCAGTCCATTTACTTGCATTGGTTTACGGGGAAGATTTGCCACATCAAATATGGCGGACACTCTGACGTATCCCAGCAACGGGGCCACCAGCTCAATGCGGCGTCTATGTTTATATGTCTATAATTTAACCCATCTGAAGCAGTGAACACACGCACACACTCAGAGCAGTGGGCAGCCACACCAGAGCGATAAACAAACATTCCAGTCTTACAAAGCCACCCATCTTCCCAGACCTCTCTTTAGTAACAAAAAGACTGACTTCCAAACAAATAGCTTGGGTCTGAATTAAAACCAGGGCTTTGAACCGGTTCAAGGAACGAAAACGAAAACCGGGAACTTTTTTCTATTTCACATGGAACAGAAACGAAACCAGAAACTTTATTATTTTTTATGTTCCGGAACAGAAACGCTTATTAAAAATAATGGTAACCGGTTAATACCGGTTTTTATTTCGTTCCTCAAAGTTTCCGTAGCCTACAAATTAAAAAGTCATTCTTCTCCTGCACAAGTTTCTATGACCCGCTGGGGTTCACTTCCTGTGTGACGTTCGCTGACTGAATGGAGAGAGCGGGAAGGTGGACTACTGTCACGTCTCCATGTGATAATAAGTGAATTACTGAGCGTCTGAGCAAAGAAGAGCCTGAACGATGCAACCTCCCTATTGGCTGTTTGTAAAAATGTATCAGTTGTTGCCCTTCCCACGGGAATCATCGCGGGCTCGAGAGACGAGACCTGACGAGTTAGTTCGTTGGTAGCAGAACAAAATGCCTGGACACAAATCGGGTTTTCAGAAAAGGAAAGAAAATAAACGGAGGGTTGAAAATACAAAAAAGGAGGCAGAAAATGCAAAACGAGTTTTAAGGTAGGACAAATGGTTACTTTTCTGAGGCAGCCCGCCGTGGCTGCAGGCTTTCAGTTGTCATTGAATGGTTACTTTTCTGAGGCAGCCCGCCGTGGCTGCCTGCAGGCTTATTTATTATAGCCCATTTAGTTAAAATAGTTGATATAAAATGTTTATAGTTATAGTTATGTGATGGTTGTCCTGATTTAGACTGGTGGTTTTTTTTGGGGGGGGGTTGCGCGATGTTGCACCCGGGTCCAGATTAGGGCAGAACCGGCCCTGGCTACATTTCAGGTGTAGTTTGTTTTATGTATGTATGTACTTACATAGATGTGTACTTGGTCTTCCAATATGGCGCCTAACAAAATCTCGCGGCGTGGTGACGTCATGCGGTGGCCCTCTATAGGGCCTGACTAGCCTTTGGTAACACACGAAACGAATTCTCTTTCATTTTTGGCACTTTTTCTGTTTGTGTAGATGGGAAGACATACTGAGAATCCAAATCGCCAACATTTGAAATAATAATTGTTTTGAATTATTTCTTGTCTTATTTAATGAAGGTTGTAATAGAATTAGCCTACATTTGGCTTAAGCTGGATGAGACAGAGACATAATTTTATAGCCATTTGTTAAACAGCTGACAGGGAACGTAATTAACCGTTCCGGGAACGAAATTTTTTTGTTCTAACCAGTTCGGGAACGTCTATTTAATGGTGGAACCCAAAACCGGAAACTTTAAAATTCCGTTTCTGTTCGGAACGAACCAATAGGAAAAAAATTCTGGTTCAAAGCCCTGATTAAAACCACATGTACATCTGACAAGATGGGATTGGATTTATTCATAAGTGTATGTTGGAATGTTGGTTTTGTTTGGCATAGATAATTGGTCAAGTGTTAAATAAGTGATACAGTTATATGAAGACCACATGGGGTAGATTTGCAGATTTTCACAAATTATACGTAAACATCTGGATTCCACCTCACATAATAGATTTATTCAAAAGAAACTTGAACTGTTAAAACACATGGCTGACACTGAAACCAGATATTTTGATCTCATGTGCGTAATGGCTCTTGCCAGCTTTCCTTGGTTCTTTTAAACATCTTTGAATCATGTCAGTGCCAGCTGTGCAATAATAACACGATTTTTCTTGCTTTTTGCTCTCGTCAGATTACTACAGACCTGCGGCAGCGCTGTACAGATGGACACACTGGCACATCCGTGTCTGCACCAATGGTGGCTGGCATCATCGCTCTTGCGCTGGAGGCCAAGTGAGGTTACTTTTTATTTATTTTGTCTGCTTTCTCTCTGTTTCTCTTTTTCTCTCTTTTCTCTCATCTGCACTGTGCATGTCATTCTATTCATGACGGCTCAGTGGAAGGTCTGGCTGTGTGGCTGTTTAGTGCAAAGCAGAAGCTGCCTCAGAGATCTTCCCCATTACAGTTCCTTATACCACAGCACTGTTGAATTGTCAAATCTGATTGGTCAGAAGGTGTTAAATAGGTTCCTATAACAGTCATCTCTGACTTTAGGCCATGGGCAACCAAGGTGAGAGAAGCAGCCATGGGCCCAAAGGGTCGCTGGTTCGATTCCCTGGACCGGCAAGAAAAATGTGGGGGGGAGTGAATGAACAGCACTTTCCCTTCCCTTTGTATCCATAGCTGAAGTACCCAGAGCAAGGCACTTAACCCCCACCTGCTCCCTGGGCATTGTGTGCACGTGTGTGTGTTCACTGCTTCAGATGGGTTAAATGCAGAGGAGGAATTTCACTGTACTCTAGTGTACATGTGACAAGTAAAGGCTTCTTGTCTTCTCTAGCAGCAACTGTTATTTGTCTCTCAGATTTAGATCACACTCATTCATATCACACGCTACATAATATAAAACAATACATAATACAAGTAAAAGGATTACAAATGTGTTATTTAACAAGGAAAAGTCTTGTCATGCTTTCTATAAGGAAGCATACTTATTGCTTAATGCAGCCTTTCTCAACCGGGGTGCCGTCTGGCTTCGTTAGGGGTGCCATCAAAAAATTACATGTTCTAACATTGAAAGAAATAAAATGAATTAAAATTCCAAAAAAATGATAGTTACACTAATGCAGATCATCGCCGCCTCATGCATCATCAAAATTTGTCTCACGGCCCCCTTTCTCATGTCACAACGTCACTGCCGGGATCAGCGTGACTGCGTATATTTTATATGGGAGTACCTTGAGAATTTGCGTACTTCTGAAGGGTGCCGTGACTGAAAAAAGGTTGAGAAATGCTGGCTTAATGTACTTTTAATGTATTTTTTGTTTTGAGTTTATTCCATGTGCTTTTGTTTGTTTTTCTATGTGCTTTTGTTGTGGTTTCAGTCCTGTCTCAGCACCTATATTTTTGCCTTATTTCTCTCAAATCCTACTGTGTGCACCTGTTCTGTGTTCAGCCCTTTATCAGTTTGCCTGTTGTTGCTCTATTGCCTCCATTCCTCATTGCAAAGTCTTGCTCACTGTAAGAGTGTTTCTAAGACTGATATCCTGTTACTTACTGTTTCTGATTATGGATGATCCTGTTCTGATGTTGTCCTCCTATTTACTGACCCGTGCTCTGGACATTGACTGTAATTTTTGGACTGCCTATAACAAAACACACATACTTGCATCATGTCTCTAAGTGCATGTTACAATCATTAGGTTTTCCAACACAGGAAAGTTTTCAGAATAGAAGATTTTATGCTTTATGGTTTCTCAGAAAAGCTATGTTTTTTGTGTTATGAACTTTGAAAGAGGGGGAAAAAAGAGAGATTAGTGAGGGAACGACTGTTTATAGATATATGCATATAACGTATCTTGTGGACATTAAATGCACATTGCTACAGAGTGTCTCAAAAGTCTCAATACATCAGAGAAATCAACACTTTTTGAGCAAAATGTCTTTCAAAAGTTTTCATACTTATTATACACATTTCTTGTTTTCCCAGAGAGCCTTTAAGAATGATTTTGACAAAAGAAAAATGTGTGTATTGAAGTAATTCTCATGGCTAAAACACAAAGATCATTTAAAGGAACACATTCAAAGTGCAATTACATGTAACACCAGATGTGGTAACACAAGTTCATCATAAGTAGAAAGAAACACATATCATGCAGAAGATCATTTGTAAATAAAATTACCTTTCGTTAAAGTGCTTTTCCCTATGCATGAATTTCCCCTATGTATGGGGGCATTTGAAACACTCTGTAAAAATGATGCACAGTAGTACAGTATGGTGGTGCAGTGGGTTGCCAACTAACAGCTCCAGAGTCCCAGGTTTGATCAGGAGCTCTGTGTTTGTGGAGTTTCTGTGCATGTGGGTTTCCATCATGGGTCTCATATGGGCACTGTGTGAGACGGCTGCCTCCCCAGTAGCTCTGTAGTTTTTAGCTCTTTAAACCTCTTTTTTTCTACCTTTTTTTACTTTTCTGCTCTTCTTACGAAGACATAGTGTGTTTTACTATATAACATGGATATATTTAACTTTAACACGCAACCAGGAGCCAGTTTTCTCACTTATTTGAGAGAGGAGCTGCTGGCCCTGAAAACAGTGGGACGAGCCGGGATACGACACCCCATCCCGGCGGAGCTGAGGAGGAAACCCAGGGGCTGCAAGGCTGGAGCTAAGCTAAAGGCTAGGCTAGCGGACAACCGGCGGCACTACAAACCATCCATTCCCTCCGTTATCATGGGGAATGTGAACTCGCTTCCGAATAAAGTCGACGAGCTTTCTGCTCTGAACAACCAGTTGATTTACCGGGAGAGCAGCTTATTTATCTTTACGGAGACATGGCTAACACACCTTGTACTGGATGCTAACGTGGACCTGCGGGGATTCACTGCTGTGAGAGCCGACAGAGACGCTAACACATGCGGGAAAAGCAAAGGTGGGGGACTCATCATTTATGTGAACAATCGCTGGTGTAACCCGGGACATATCTCCGTAAAGACAGGTTTATGTTGCCCAGACTTGGAGCTGCTAGCCGTTAGCCTGCGGCCATATTATCCGCCGAGGGAGTTTAGTCACGTGATCACCATCTGTGTTTACATCCCTCCGAGGGCAGCCACTGCATGTGAGAGGATTCACTCTGTCACAGCAAGGCTGCAGATACAGCACTCTGAGGCATTTATGATCATTTCTGGGGACTTTAATCACGTTGCTTTGGCTGCTTTTTACCAGGCTGTGGATTGTCCAACAAGGAACAACAGGACAATTGACTTGCTGTATGCTAATGTGAGGGATGCATACAGAGTCACACCCCTCCCCCCACTAGGGAAGTCTGACCACAACCTGGTTCTTCTACAGCCGAAGTACACCCCCCTGGTTCAAAGGCAGCCTGCAACAACTAGCTCCATCAGGAGGTGGTCCCCTGAGATGGAAGATGCCCTCAGGGACTGTTATGACATCACGGACTGGGATGTGCTGCTTAGCCCACACTGTGAGGACATAGAGGGGCTGACACACTGTCTGATGGATTACCTCAACTTCTGTGCAGATGTGGTCTCCCCCGCTAAGACTGTATGGTGTTACCCTAATAACAAGCCATGGGTAACACAAGAAGTCAAAGCTGTCCTCAACAGGAAGAAGGCCACCTTCAGGAGCAGGGATAAGGAGGCGATGAAAGCAGCACAGCAGGAGGTAAAACACTGCGTGAGGGAAGCTAAGGACAGCTACAGGAGAAAGGTGGAGCAGAAGCTGAAGGAGAACAGCATGAGGGAGGTCTGGGAAGGTGTGAAAACCATCACAGGCCACAATACAAAGACCAGAGTCGTTGAGGGGACAGTGGAGAGGGCGAATGAGTTGAATGACTTGTTCAATCGGTTCAACCAGCCCACGTCCCCCTCACCCTCTCCCTCACTGCAGCCATCTCTCCTTCTTCCCTCAGCACACCACCTCCCCCCAGTCATCACAGCAGCCCTCTCCTCCCCCTCCTCCTCCACCTCAACACAGACCTCCTCCATGCATTACTGCAGACCAGCTCAGAGGTCAACTGAGGAAGCTTCACCCCAGGAAAGCAGCAGGCCTGGACAATGTGTGTCCCCGAATACTGAAGACCTGTGCTACTGAACTGGGTGAACCACTCCAATGCATCTTCAACCTCAGCCTGCAGCTGGGGAGAGTGCCAATCCTCTGGAAGGCATCATGTATCGTTCCAGTTCCCAAAAAGAATCGGCCCAGCGAGCTGAACGACTTCCGACCAGTGGCACTCACTTCACATCTGATGAAGACATTGGAGCGGCTCTTCCTCAGCCTCCTCAGACCCCAGGTACAACATGCCCAGGACTGTCTGCAGTTTGCGTACCGGGCAGGTGTCGGTGTGGAAGACGCCATCCTCTACCTGCTACACCGAGCCCACTCGCATCTGGATAAGGGAAATGGCACAGTGAGGATCCTCTTCTTGGACTTCTCGAGTGCCTTCAACACCATCCAGCCCCTATTGCTTCAGGACAAACTGAACAGGATGCGAGTGGACCCCTGCCTGGTCACCGGGATCTCCAGCTACCTCACTGACAGGCCGCAGTACGTCAGGCTGAAGGACATCATGTCTGACACTGTGATTAGCAGCACCGGAGCACCCCAGGGCACGGTGCTGGCCCCTCTTCTCTTCACCCTGTACACCGCGGGCTTCTGCTACAACTCGGAGCTGTGTCACATTCAGAAGTTTGCCGATGACACAGCCATCGTTGGGTGTATCAGTGACGACAGAGAGGAGGAGTATAGGAGCCTGGTGAGGGACTTTGCTGTGTGGTGCAGCAGGAACCATCTGCAGCCCAACACCTTGAAGACCAAGGAGCTGGTCATTGACTTTGGGAGGTCCAGACCAAGGTCACGACCAGTTCTGATCGAGGGAGTCGAGGTGGTCGGCATGAAGCTGGACTCTGGTGACGGTGGCAGAGAAGAGCACTACGTTCAGACTGCAACCTGAAACGACCCATATCCGATTTGTTATGAAATCCGATTTTTTTGTTAGGCCGTTCACATTACCAATTATATGAGACTTGTATGCGATCTCCAATATGAACGGAAAACGACCCAAAAGTGTCCCGCATGCGCAAATTGACACGTAATAAGCACATCTACATAATACGTAAACAAAAAAAAGCGCACTCTTCATGTTTAATGATTTCTTTTTTGTTTGTTTAATTATCTGGTTAGTGTTAAAGTGTGAGGTCTCGTGTGTGTTTTTGTTTCTGAACTGAAATGAAAACGTGTAGCCTGGTAACGAGGGTTGACTCCTAAATGTCTCTCTAATTTCTATATAAGTGCACTACGTGTTACTAGGAAGTAATGGATTTTTAAACTCTATAGTGCACTCGAGCTTCAGTAGGCAGTCATTTGGGATACGGCCGCTGTATTACCAAACTCTTAATTCAGGCTTAATAATTTGCACATATTTATTTCGTCATATTAATAAACTTTTTCTACATTTTTATAAATATTTATTTAGATTGTTTATAGCCAGCTGAATTCTGCAACTTCTCTCAGCGCTGGCTCAAGGTGCAGAAACACCAGTGCAGTTTGCTATGGAGATGAGGCGAGACCTGGCAATGTGGTTTTTGTGGCGGTGGCAGAACTCACACAATAATCTGATTAACAGCAGACTAATGAGACCGAAGGTGTCAAATTACTGGAAATTTCCAGAACAATCTTATAATCTTGTAATACAGGATGGTTTAAGTTATAAATCAGTTATAGAAACTGTTTTATTTAGTCAGGCTAACAGATCAACATCCAGGTCCCTACCAAATCCACCATTAGCTTGATCAATTCTATAAAAGTCTATTTAAATTCTGAAAACTGTATAAATGTTGTTGTTTTCCACCAAAGAGGCGGGATTAGCCAACGCAGAATAGTGACGTTTGTCTCTTGTTGATGACGTGTAGGTCGCATGAATGCGACCTGTCCGGTCAGACTGCAGTCGCATGTGAAAATATCGGATATGCATCGGATTTAGGACCACATATCCAAGCGGCCTGGGTCGCATGTGAAAAAATCGGATCTGTGTTGTTCAGATTGTCAATAACAAATCGGATACAGGTCGCATATGGGCAAAAAAATCGGATATGGGTCGTTTCAGGGTGCAGTCTGAACGTAGTCAAGGTCTATGGACAAACTATTGAACATCATGGACGATGCCAGTCACCCTCTGCACACCGTCATCACCAACCAGAGGAGCCTGTTCAGTGACAGAATGCTCCTTCTCAAGTGCAGGACAAACAGACTCAAAAACTCCTTTATCCCTCACGCCATCAGACTGTACAACTCCTCTCTGGGGGGAGGAGGGGTAACAGGAGGACAGAGGATGGGAAGGAGCAGTAGCCTCGCCTAACAATAAGCAATACCGGACAATGTGCAATATAAAGTGCAATATCTCTCCTGCTGCGCCCCCCTCTTTCTCTCTTTTTTCCCCCTCCTTCCCCCCTTCCCCATATCTTATTCTTTTTATATTTGTATATGTAAATAATTTATTTTAATTTATCTAGAAGTTTTCTCTATTTATTTTCTCTGTTTATCTGTAATGATGCTGCTGGAATCTTAATTTCCCTGAGGGAACCCTCCCAAAGGGATCAATAAAGTTTTATCTACCGTATTTTCTGGACTATAGAGCGCACCTGTATATAAGCCGCATCCGCTCTATTTTTAAAAAAAAATAAAAAAAAAGATATACAAGCCGCACCGGGCTATAAGCCGCAGATATCTATGTTGAAAAATTAGATATTTACTGCATGTACAGAACGATTTTGTACTGTAAATGTACATGTATGTACCTGAACAGATTTTTTCCGAACAGTGCCTTTTAACACGGCAGCAACTTTGCTGATTAAAACGGAACAGAACCAAGAGAAAATAACCGGTATTTATTTACCTTCATTTCTCCTGTTTGAAACCACAAGTCACTTTAATCATCTTCGCTGGATTTGAAAATAATTACCAGTTAGTAATTTGTCGTGCGTGTTCTATCTGCTAAAGATCTGCTAATTCTTCTTTGCATTGATTTTTTGTCTATCTTATTTTTGATTCTACTTCCGGTTAGAGCGCCCCTAGCGGTGGAAGAAAAATCCACAGAATAGCCGCACCTTTGTATAAGCCGCATGGTTCAAAACCTAGGAAAAAAGTAGCGGCTTATAGTCCAGAAAATACGGTAATCTAATCTAACCTAATGTGCTAGTAGGTGGATTGTCGACGATAAATTGCCCCTAGCTATGAATGTGTGCGTGCGTAGTTGCCCTGTGATGGACTGGCGTCCCATCCAGGATGTATTCCCAGCTCACACCCATTGTTCCTGAGATCCACCACAACCTTCACCAGGATAAAGCGGTTATTGAAAGTGAGTGAGTGAACAGATTCCTGTGGTGGAAGAGGAATAAACCACTTCAGACCTTGCTGTTATTGGAAAATAATCATAAACTTTGGGGTAGTAACAGAGGCTGCACTCACAAACTGCTGCATAATTAGCAAAGTTGAATGTTTCTTTTTCTCTCTGTGACTTGACATAGAACAGATCCTGAAACAGTTTTTTTTTCATGTTTTTACAATGTTGTTTCGAGTATTGATGGAATTCCTGAAAGAAATGTATTGTTGGATATCATCCAACTCATATAATGAGCACTTAGTTAAAAAATTAAAAACAATCAAAAATTTTGTTGTAGATCAGTGACAGCTGTTTTCTTTTGTCTTAAGTGAAGCTTATCAATAGATAGATAGATAGATAGATAGATAGATAGATAGATAGATAGATAGATAGATAGATAAGTCACTCTGGCATATTACTCAGTCAGAGATAAGAAAACAATAAGAAAACAAGAGGCACAATTTTAATACTTTTCTTTGGAAAATTTCAGCACTATTTTTTAAAGACTTTTGGAAAAGCAACTTTTTTCCCTTGTGTATGATTTTCTATTCAGGCATTGAAATTCTGTAGCTCAATGCATTTCTTTTTCTTCATTGCCATGTTTTATTAATCCTTGGCATCAGACCTTTCAAAGATTTCTTTACTATGTCAGACTTTTTAGATAACGTCTTTTATGCATTCAGCTATGGATTTCACTGTGGATTTGCACAATAGCAAAGTCGAAGGAGTACACTCTGCCTGGCTCTTGTGTTTCAGCATATACGATATCAGTGTTTCTGTAGTCAGTTATATGTGTTTATGTTTTCAGCTCCTGGTGAGCATTGTCTTTTATAGGCTAAATGTACAGTGGTGCTTGAAAGTTTGTGAACCCTTTAGAATTTTCTATATTTCTGCATAAATATGACCTAAAACATCATCAGATTTTCACACAAGTCCTAAAAGTAGATAAAGAGAACCTAGTTAAACAAATGAGACAAAGATATTATACTTGGCCATTTATTTATTGAGGAAAATGATCCAATATTCCATATCTGTGAGTGGCAAAAGTATGTGAACCTCTAGGATTAGCAGTTACGGTAATTTGAAGGTGAAATTAGAGTCAGGTGTTTTCAATCAATGGGATGACAGTCAGGTGTGAGTGGGCAGCCTGTTTTATTTAAAGAACAGGGATCTATCAAAGTCTGATCTTCACAACACATGTTTGTGGAAGTGTATCATGGCACGAACAAAAGGGATTCCTGAGGACCTCAGAAAAAGCGTTGTTGATGCTCATCAGGCTGGAAAAGGTTACAGTCTGAAAATCTGATGATGTTTTTGGTCATATTTGTGCAGAAATATAGAAAATTCTAAAAGGTTCACAAATTTTCAGGTGCCACTGTAAGTCAGCAGTGTCGTGAACGTGCTTGGTAATTTGTGGCTGATTGGCATGAATATGAAGAAAATCTGTGTTACTGAAACTTTTGCAAATGTGCTGGGTATTTTTTGGTCGCTTTAGCCTATGAAAACATCTACGCACAAAAGCTGTTTATGCACATTTACGCACAATGAGGCCCATTGCAGCTGTACACGCTGTAACTGTGTTCATATGTGGCTCTAACCACTTTCTAAATGTCCAGAATGACAGCAAGTTTTATCTATTATTGTAATTGGTGGAGGATATTGCTTTCATATGGCAGTGTTTTAGTTCTTGGGCAGAGTTAAATAAAAATGCAGTCATTGTGGGATACTGTACGGAAAATAATGAATCACGTGGACTTTCGTGCAGTATGTTCAGATGATGCTATAAAGCAAATATTGTGGAAGAAATCGAAATGTCTGGATCTGTTGTGATAAATGTCCTGTCAAACACAAATAATTTCTGGTTGTGACAGAATGGATGTTTAGAATGCCAGCCCAGATCAATATCTTACTTCTTTTGCACAATGATGCAATATTTTAAAAAGAGCGGGATCTGTGTGGGTTCTCTCTCTTCCTGAGCTCTGTGTGTGTGTGTGTGTGTGTGTGTGTGTGTGTGTGTGTGTGTGTGTGTGTGTGTGTGTGAGATCATGAGCAGAACAAAGCAAACTGGAAACTGCAGCATGATTTTAAAGACGTAAGTTTTACATTAGTGTCTGTCTACCATGCCAAGCACAAATGAACAAAATTCACACTCGCATATCCTCTTACCC
Organism: Neoarius graeffei; assembly: GCF_027579695.1. Classification (NCBI taxonomy): domain Eukaryota; kingdom Metazoa; phylum Chordata; class Actinopteri; order Siluriformes; family Ariidae; genus Neoarius; species Neoarius graeffei. The sequence continues at coordinate 26,576,679 of NC_083583.1, forward strand.
AGTGTCTCCTGTGTCCTCTAAGCAGAGTAATGCTGAGACTGTTACACTTAAAAATGAAGAGCATTCTGTGGTACCAAAAGGTCCATTAGTTTTTATTAGTGTATTTACAGTGGGGTTCAAAAGTCTGAGACGTCTAATGAAAATGTTTTTGTTTCGCATTCTTTTCTAACTTAATAAGAATAAATCAGCAGTAACTTTTGAAGTGAAAAGTAGAATCTTAGCAGTATCTTTGAACCTTGTGACCAAGAAATAGTGCAGAATTGTACATACTGAATATCAAACAAGATATTGAACATTTCCTTTCTTTGTTTTAAAAATGACAAAACTTTTTGTTTCTTTCCAGTTTTAAATGAAAAAAAATTCCCAGATTTTCAGTGTGGTCTCAGACTCTTTTAGACCCCACTGTAGTTCTCTGGTATCTACCCTGATACCACACAGATGCTAATTTTGTTGGTTATCAATTTATTTAGCAGGCTTGTAGTACCCGAGTCTGATCGTGCCCTAATTTTAATGACTTGTGACTCGAATTGGGCTTGACCACTGATGACTCGGGCTTGGACTCGGACTCGTGCATTAACTGCATTCGGACTCATAAATTGGAGACGAGGACTCTGATTTTTTTCTTTATTTTTTATAATAATTTAATAATTTGGCATAAGATATTTATATCTGCATTAATTTTTGTACTAATTTCATGCAAGAGTGTCACACCTGCACGCCTTCGCACCTTCGCGCGTGCATCAGATAGACTCTCGGGTAGGCTGTAGACAGCGTGTGCGCCAAGCGGACTCTCGTGCGCACGCTGTAAACGACTCGCACCTGCACAGGATTAAGGCGCATTCAGTGTGCCTGTATAAAAACTGTGAAAGCACACTTACTTTGCGAAGTATTGAGTTGTGTTCCTGACACATTACCGAGCCTTATTTCCTTGTTTGGTCTCCTGATCCCTGATTTCCTGTTTCTCGTCTTTGATTCTCATCTACGATAGCCTGTTTGCCTCGCTCAACCTATTGCCTGTTTCACTGTTTCACAATTTTGCCTGCCATTCTGGATTGTTTACCTGTCTTCACTTGTATTAATAAACACGCCTTCTGCACTTACATCCGTCTCCCAACCATCTCTGACAGAATATTTCACACTCCCTGACGAAGAGAATGCACATTCACCTGTTCATACATCGTGTTCAGGAGCAAACTAATGTTAATTGGGCTAAAACAGCCACCATCAAATGGTGCGGTTGAAGTCTTGTTCTTGGACTCAACTCAGACTCGACTCAAAATTTTTTTAATGACTTGGACTTGACTCAGACTTGAACACTGGGGACTCAAGGCTGGACTTGGACTCGAGGTTCAGTGACTGGACTACAACACTGTTATTTAGTAATTGTATGCAGACTTTTTCGTTTTAAGTAGTCTCCCTCAGACAGTTATAGTAGATGTGCACGGTACAACAGTACAAACTCCAAAGTCCATTTCCATAAATATACTCTGTATGACGTCCAGAGTGTACTTGGATGTGGCAGCAGCACACCAACCACACTTTTGATCATGTATTTGTTTTAACCCAACCCCTTTTTTATGGTTATGCTGGGTTGCTGTCTTTGATGATTACTACAAAAATGACACAGATATTTTGGCCACACCCACTCGCTCCATCACCAAGCTCTTATTTTTGTGCTTGTGTTGTAATCATGAAACTGTTGTGTTTCTTAATATGAATATACTTTGTCTTCCAGCCCATTAATAACATGGAGGGATGTGCAACACCTCTTGGTAAAGACATCAAGACCTGTTCATCTGAAAGCTAGTGACTGGAAAACCAATGCGGCAGGACACAATGGTAACACTTTCATTAAATGTAGAATATTAATCAGAGTACAGCGCAGTTAGTCCTTTTAAGGTTCATTTGAAAGCATTTATATTAATTAGAGCTTCATACAATAGTGCTCTCTCTGTATACATTATAGTCTATATATATATATAGTACTCTAGTATAGTACAGATTGTTATACAATGTAAGATATGTAGAAATGTGTAGATACCTTTAGCAAACTTACTTTCACTTTGTCTTTGTGTAGTTAGTCACCTGTATGGATTTGGGTTGGTGGATGCTGAGGCCATGGTGGTAGAGGCCAAGAAATGGCGAAGTGTTCCACCTCAGCACACATGCACCAAGATGTCAGATCGCAGAACCAGGTGAGGAGAATTCTTTCCTTTTGTACATCACTTCAAGTTTTTATCCCCCCGCTGGCCAAAAGGCCCAAAGGAGGATTATGTTGTGGCGATTTCCGTCCATCCGTCTGTCCTGGGAAGGGTACTCACCTTCTGAAATCAACTCCTCTCACAATTTTTGGCCGAATTTCACAAAACTTGGCAGAATTCTTTGTTATATGTCGGTAGTACACATATTGCAGTTTCATTAAATTCAGTCACATTTTACCAGAGTTACAGCCCTTGATTAACAAAATTATACTTTGGCAATTTCATCAGAGTGTGTTTTCCTTCTGAAATCAACTCCTCTCACAATTTTTGGAGGAATTTCACAAAAAGCCTAGGTTACAACCGGCTGTACGTGCTCCTACGGCCGGTCTACGTGCAAAAAACGCAAGAAATGCACGGAGGGCGCACGTGTGGCGTGCTGATTTTCGAGCCGTAGACTGGCCGCAGACTGGCCGCGGAGGTTCTTTGTCATGTCAAACAAACTCTACGAACGCTTACGTTTTTTTCAGGTTGCAAGACAAACTTACAGCCAACGTGCATCTTTCTCCACGAACAAAAAAAACGCAGCGATTTGGGAAACGCCAAAAATCGCATGGCCAAAAAATCGTACGTCCGGTTGTGACCTAGGCTAAACTTGGCAAAAGGCATTGTTATATGTCGGTAGTACGCATATTGTTATTTTGTTCAATTCGGTCGCATTTTACCAGAGTTGTGGCCCTTGATTAACAACCTTATACTTTCACAATTTCACGAAGGTGTGCTTGCCTTCTGACATCAACTGCTCTCACAATTTTTGGATGAACTTTTCGAAGCTTGGCAAAAGGCCTTGTTATATGACGGTAATACGCATATTGCGATTTAATTTTGTTTGTGAAAATTTTACCATATGTTGACCCTTGATTAAATAACTTGTGCTTTGACAATTTAATGAGGGTGTACATACATCTGAAATCAACTCCTCTCACAGTTTGTGGAGGAATTTCACGAAACTTCACAGGATTCTTTGTTATATGTCCATAATACGCATATTACAACTTTGTTCAATTCAGTCGCATTTTGCCAGAGTTATGGCATAGTTGCCAGCGGGGGATATTGTGCTCTCAGAGCACTCTTGTTTCTTTTTTAAATATAGATGTTATATTCCTCTAGCAAAGGTATAACATACCAGTGTACAACTAATCATATTAACATGTTATAAAATGATCAGAAACTTCTGTATGAGGTCAGGCCCTGAATGCTGTTACTCTCTGTTGCCCCTTTTCCACCAAAGCAGTTCCAGGGCTGGTTCGGGGCCAGTGCTTAGTTTGGAACCGGGTTTTCTGTTTCCACTGACAAAGAACTGGCTCTGGGGCCAGAAAAACCGGTTCCAGGCTAGCACCAACTCTCTGCTGGGCCGGAGGAAAGAACCGCTTACGTCAGCAGGGGGGCGGAGTTGTTAAGACCAACAACAATAACAAGACCGTGAAAGATCGCCATTTTTAAGCGACGAGAAGCAGCAGCTGTACAAACGCGAAGTCATCCATTATTATTATTGTTGTTGTTGTTGCTGCTGCTGCTGCTGTGTTGTTTTTGCTTCGATATTCGCGCCAAGGTTTATGCAAACGTAGGGACGTAACTGACGTACACTCAAAGAAATGAAACATGCATGTTGCTGGAGTTAAATAACTAGTTCATGTTAAATTTATTAAATACTGTCGTGTTTAACGATTAAATCAAGTGAGTTTTGTTTTAATAACCTAACAGTATTGGTTTTTATGATTATTAGACCTTATTGAGTTGGATTTATGTAATACAGTTGATTAAACTGCATTAAGGTTGTCCCAGTGCGCTCTCCGTACTTTCTTGCACACGCTCAGTAAGGCAGACGGGGGGAGCAACGGCCATTTTTGTAGAATTCCAGCGCATGGTTCGGCTTGATGCAGATCAGTGTGAAGACATAATGGTTTTCTGTTACACATTTTGTTTGCATTGGTAATGCTGCCAAATGTTTTCTGTTTATAGATAGCCTAAGGTTTTTTTTATGCACTTAAAGATGCCCGTGCACTTTACAACAAAGGCGAAGGCTTTTTTTTCTTTAAAGTAACTTGAATCACCTTTCTATTTTTTTTGACATTGTAATCTGCCAAATGTTTAGTTTTTCAAATTGAAAGATGCGCTTGGGCAAACAAATAAAACTGAGTTAAATAGTTATTTTGTGTTGTATACGGTACTTTAAGTAGATATTGTTGGAACAAATGCAGACAGTACAGAACGCAGAAATGTAAATTAAACACAAGTTTATTAAATAAATCCAACATAACTCTGTTCACCAAATGCAACGTGACGTTGTTAATTAAATCCAACATAACTTTGTCAGCTAAATCCAACATGGCTTCATTTAATACCGTCCATGCAACTTTGTGTAGTAAATCTAACATAACTCTGTTGAATAAACTCAACATAACTGTATTCAATACATCTAAATGAACACAGTTTTGTGGGACCGGTTGCCATAACTCGGTGAAGTAAATCCAATGTTTTATTTTTTTGAGTGTATACAGCGACGTAATGACGTATGCAGCGATGTAACTGACGTATACAGCGACGTAATGATGTAGCTCCGCGAGCTATGGAAAAGCAAACTGGTTCTCAGCTGGCTCGCAAGTTGAACGAGTTGTGAACCAGCACCAGAACTGGCTCTGAACCAGCCCTGGAACTGATTTGGTGGAAAAGGGGTATCAGTAGCTGTTTTAATTATTCGGTATATAATTGATGATTTTATGATGGCTAAGAGACAGTATTGACTTAGAGTTGTATGCAAAAGGTTAGGTCCCCTATAGCAAAATACTTTTAAAATAACATTTTTATGCAATATGAATACACAGTGACTTTATATTTTATGAATTTGTGGCATGTGCAAAAGTATATTATAGTTTAAATTGTTAAAATAGTTTGCTGCAGAGTGTGTTTACTTTTCACTTCAAAAATCAGTTGGATACAACTGTATGTTTCATTATACAGTACAGCACCCTCCACAATTATTGGCACCCCTGGTCAAGATGTGTTAAAAGCCTTAAAATAAATTCAATTTTTATTGCAGAAGCATAATCTCTCACTGAAAATTGTAGAAAAAAATTTTTTTTTGGCTTTTTCACCTTTATTGGATAGGGCAGTGTAGAGACAGGAAATGAGCGGGAGAGAGAGACGGGAAGGGATCGGGAAATGACCTCGGGCCGGAATCAAACCCAGGTCCCCGGATTTATGGTATGGCGCCTTATCCACCTGAGCCACAACGCCCCCAAAATTGTAGAAAAATTTAACCCTTAACTCAAGTGAATTAAAAAAAAAAAATCCCTGACTAAGAATTAATTATTTTTCATAAAAATCACCTGTTCCACATTTATTGGCACCCATAACAATTCCTAGAAAATAAATGTAATTGAAGCATTTCTGTCATTTCTACTGTAGTTTATAAAGTTGATCAGAGTATCTAGGAACCTTTAATTAGTAATTCATCACATCCTGTTTCCCTGGGGTATAAATATGATGTGGCACAGAGGCCTGTTTCTCTTATCCACTCTTCAACATGGGAAAGACAAGAGAACACACCATTCAAGTAAGGCAGATGTGTGTCGACCTTCATAAGTCACGCAATGGCTACAAGAAAATAGTCACTCACCTACACCTGCCCATATCTACAGTCAGAGGAATCATCAAGAAGTTTAAAACAACTGGAACAGTGGCAAACCGGCCTGGACGAGGATGCAAGTTTATCTTGCCACCACGCACAGTGAGGAGGATGGTAAGAGAAGTAAAAAGTTCTCCAAAGCTCACTGTTAGAGAATTGCATCAAAGAGTAGCATCTTGGGGTCACAAAGTCTCCATAACAACCATCAGGCGCTATCTACATGCCAACAAGCTGTTTCGGAGGCATGCACGGAAAAAGCCAAATTCTTTTTTTTGTGGCCAAATCTACACAAAAATGGTTCACCAGACACAAAATCAAGCTCCTCCCATGGCCATCTCAGTCCCCAGACCTCAACCCAATTGAAAACCTGTGGGGTGAGCTGAAGAGGAAAGTGCATAGGAGAGGACCCAGGACTCTGGACGATTTAGAGAGATTGTGCAAAGAGGAATGGTCGAATATCCCTCTCTCTGTATTCTCCCATCTTGTGAAATGTTATAGGAGAATATTAAGTGCTGTCTTGTTGGCAAAAGGGAGTTGTACAAAGTATTAACATCAAGGGTGCCAATAGTTATGGCACACATGATTTAATGTAAAAGAATTATTTCTTAATGTGAGATTTTTTTCCCCACTGAATAAATGCACTTGAATTAAAGGTTGGATTTTTCTCTTTTTTTGCATTGTTGTCCTATATTATTTAAAAAAAAAGAATTTATTAGAAGCCTAAGAACATATCTTAACGAGAGGTGCCAATAATTGTGGAGGGCGCTGTATGTGTAAATTATCGGCATTCCTGGGCGGCGCAGCAGTGCAGTAGTTAGCACTGCCACCACACAGCAAGAAGGTTCTGGGTTTGAACCTCACAGGCAACTGGGTGGAGTGTGGAGTTTGCGTGTTCTCCTTGTGCCTGTGTGGGTTTCCTCCATGTGCTCCAGTTTCCTCCCATAGTCAAAAGACATGCAGATTAGGTGCAACTGCTCTAAATTGCCCATAACTGCGAATGTGAATGGTTGTTCGTCTCTGTGTTAGCCCTGTGATAGATTGGCGACCTGCCCAGAGTCTACCCCATCTTTCACCCGAAGTCAGCTGGCTCCAGCTTCCCCCTCGACTCTGACAGATAAGCAGGATAGATAATGGATGGATCAGCATTCGTCACTGCTATATGTCTGGTGGTCTGGAAAGCTGGTGTTAGTTACTAGACAGAATTCTGGATGAACTCTGGAAAACAGCCAAAAGACAAAAAAATTGAGATTTGACCAAAATTTTGTTGTTTTTCTACTATAAGAAAATAGAAATATATTTGGCCAAAACAATGAGGATATATGATAGGATAGGGTAAGGAGCTGGTTAAATAAGGATAGCGGAAAAAAATAAAATAAATAAAACGTCGTCTTGCTAAGTACCGTATGTTTTTTGGAGAACTATCTGCTGCAGTGAAAGTGAATTAATTCAGTTTGTAATCACATTCTAACTGTCAAAATGTCCACAAGGCACCTGCTGTGTCACATCGTGATAAAAACAGAGAAGAGCACATACACACTGTGCACAGATGACAAGCGGACAAAGTATTAAAATGTTTAAATGAGCTAATAAGAGACATTAAAGGGCTGATGACACGTTTTTGACATCTTTGGCGATGTTTTATAACATAAAAAGTAATTCCCGATGATCCATATATTAATTCACGAAGGCGCCTATTTTACAAGTTATGATAAAAAACACGGCTATTTGGGCAAATTTGACGGGGCTGCAGCACCCAGGAGACGAAAGAGGAGGAGGGGCTATATGACGTCAGCGAAAGAACCTTCCTCCTAACTTACCAGTTTGTTGTTGATGCGAGAGGTGTTCAGTTTATCATTATTAGTATTATTATTATACATTATATATATATATATATATATATATATATATGGGCGGCACGGTGGTGTAGTGGTTAGCGCTGTCGCCTCACAACAAGAAGGTCCTGGGTTCGAGCCCCGGGGCCGACGAGGGCCTTTCTGTGTGGAGTTTGCATGTTCTCCCCGTGCCCGCGTGGGTTTCCTCCGGGTGCTCCGGTTTCCCCCACAGTCCAAAGACATGCAGGTTAGGTTAACTGGTGACTCTAAATTGACCGTAGGTGTGAATGGTTGTCTGTGTCTATGTGTCAGCCCTGTGATGACCTGGCGACTTGTCCAGGGTGTACCCCGCCTTTCGCCCGTAGTCAGCTGGGATAGGCTCCAGCTTGCCTGCGACCCTGTAGAAGGATAAAGCGGCTAGAGATAATGAGAATGAGATGAGATGTGTGTATATATATATATATATATATATATATATATATATATATATATCAGTAGCGGCTGGCTTTTGTAAAAGTGAGGGAGGAAGGAATGCTTGGTTGAAGGTCACGGGCCCCAATGCTACCGCACCTGCTGGACCGGCTATAGTTACACGCACAGGTTGAGTTGATAATAGTTGAAAAACCTATCATTTTAACGGGGTGTGTACACTTTTTATAGCTGCTGTACACATTACTTTCAGGTGTTCAACACATTTTTCTCTTTCAAAATTCTCTCAAAATCTTCCGTATTTAACGAAGCAAACCTGGCGGCCATGTTTGTAGCTCAGCCCATGGAAGGGTTTTGCAAGCAAAACATTCACCACGTCCTCTGTTTCCATTACTTTATTCGTAGAATATCTATAACATAGTCAATCCACTTCCACCTCGCCGTTCTCACTCTGACTGCCGAAGTGCCCGAGTCACCGGATCTAGAAGTTAAGTTTGATAAGATAACCCCTCCCCCCAGGCAGCTAAGGCCTCTACTTATTGGTTCATTGCGCAACTAGGGCTGCAGCCTATTGGTTGATATTTTGTAGCACTTGTCAGATCTCTTAGCTAGTCCCACCCTCTTAGAGGAGGATTTTCCTCCTCTCTCTCATTGAAGTCTGTGTTAACCACGAGCCGCCAGTGCCGGAGACTGTTTGAATCGGAGTGAATGGGAGCCGAAGGGAGGAAGATCCTCCGTGCAGTAATTTCTAATAGCGAGCGATAGGGGGTGCTAATGTAATTTCACCCAGAGAAACGAATATATTGTACATGTCGTATTTGGCAGTAAAATAGTAATATTCAAGGACAGCAATTCATTAAATTGGTCAAGACAATTTCAACTTTTTATTCTTAGAATTTTTAAGGAGGATCTTCCTCCCTCTCCTCACTGGAGAAGCCACCTGTGATATATATATATATATGAGTGATTCCATGCTTATGGGTACTGAAATGGGGACATGAACTTATTCACCAGGTCACAAAACATGTAATCTTTAATGAATGATATGTTAAAAGATAACTTTAATTTTCTGAGATGTAATAAAAACATAGGCGGCACGGTGGTGTAGTGGTTAGCGCTGTCGCCTCACAGCAAGAAGGTCCTGGGTTCGAACCCCGGGTCCGGCGAGGGCCTTTCTGTGTGGAGTTTGCATGTTCTCCCCGTGTCCGCGTGGGTTTCCTCCGGGTGCTCCGGTTTCCCCCACAGTCCAAAGACATGCAGGTTAGGTTAACTGGTGACTCTAAATTGACCGTAGGTGTGAATGTGAGTGTGAATGGTTGTCTGTGTCTATGTGTCAGCCCTGTGATGACCTGGCGACTTGTCCAGGGTGTACCCCGCCTTTCGCCCGTAGTCAGCTGGGATAGGCTCCAGCTTGCCTGCGACCCTGTAGAAGGATAAAGCGGCTAGAGATAATGAGATGAGATGAGATGAGATGAATAAAAACATATTTATATGCCAAAGTCAAGCCTATGAGTTCCACAATGATGTCTGTTACATTACTTCTGTTACGATTGTCCATCTCGCGTCTGTTACAAATTAATTACAATCTAGCTATATACCATGTTAATCTTATTGAAAGAATGTGTATGTTTATTCTACTACACATGTTTATTAATTATATTTGCTAAAACATCACCTTCCTATGTTTCAAAAAGTAATTCTACATTGTTAAAATTGAGAATATATATGTCCACAACACTTCTGTTACGTTCTGACTTTGGCATATAAATATGTTTTTATTACATCTCAGAAAATTAAAGTTATCTTTTAACACATCATTCATTAAAGATTACATGTTTTGTGACCTGATGGTAAAAAAAAGAAATGGTTTTAGGTGAATTTTTAAAAATAAGTTCATGTCCCCATTTCAGTACCCATAAGCGTGGAATCACTCATATATATTTATTTATTTATTATGCCTTCGCGTTGTGTTGCCGGCTTTTGCTCCAAAACCCACAAGGATGGGGTAAGTTTATTCAAGTTTCCCAGAGAGCCCGAGCTGCATGCGAAGTGGGTGAAGCAAGTCAGGCGCACTCGTGACAAGTGGGAGCCCTCACCAACATCCGTCCTGTGCTCTGAACACTTCGATTTGGATTGTTTTGACACCCTTCCCAGCTTAAAAGAATCTCTTGGGTGTTCAGTTCAGCACAAACGTGTGCTGCTACCATCAGCAGTACCTACAGTATTCCGGAGGGGGTCTACTAGTAGCTATGCCGGATCCAGCAGTCGCCTGGTACAAGGCGACTCCTCCAAAGACAGTCCAACTGTCAGAACATGTGTTGAGAAACGACATAAGATAAAGGTACGTAGAGCTATAGAGTGCTCCGATATGATGCTAAAAATAGTAACACTGCGGTCTGCGCGGCCATCTTGGAAGTGACTTGCTCCAGAGCGCTCATAGAGTACACATCATAGAGTACACATTCATGATAATCATAAATGTAATCATAAAGTCGGCGTGATATCAGTCATGTATTTGCTTGTGAAAGCTTGTTTCTCAAAGCAAACACTGAGGGAAAGCTAACTTAGCCAGACAAGTAGGCTACAGATTGTCATTTGCTTACGCTGATGTAGGTTATCAAATATTTTGCTTCATTCAAGCATAAAACTAAGAAGCCATAAACTAGAAGACGTGCCTGCCAATATTATCCTAAATGTATCACGGATCAGGCATAGTCGTAAGCTTATTATGTTAGCCGTTTGCATGCTCCATTAGGAACTATGTATTCAGTGTAGCATACGGCTTACATGATGTAAGCAGTGTTTACACATGCAAGACAACAATACACAATATTAAAATATTGATTCCGTAACATTTTGAACAAATACGGGTTGACCTACCAATCCTTGTTATCCAACCTTGTGGTGTTCAATGCTGGGCTGTCTGACTGTCCGCTGTCCATCTCGGGGTCGGAGTCGCTCTCAGATTGCACAGTAACAGGTTCAAACCTGTACGGTTGGATGCACCCGTATTCGTCATCACTTGATTCTTCCGATCTATCCCACTCACAACACAATTCTAGACTCCCAGAAGAGGAAGAGCTAGAGAGTTCACCGGCGTTTTCATGCGCCATTTCCACTGAGTAGACAGCTAGTGAACCGCAGCGTGTTCTTCCGCTGACGTCACAACATGGCCGCGAGCCACGGACCCAGTTTTCTTGCGCTGTGCAATTAAAAGTTGGATATTCGCGTAACAACAGCTACTTTTCACGTAATTATAACAGAAACCTAACATGTTTGCCATGTTGTATAGTTTATTTAAGAAATTGCATAGAGTCATGTTCGTGTCATCAGCCCTTTAATAAGAAGAAACGTAGCCAAGACAATGAAACAGACTGAATTACTCAGTAGTTATTTATTTCCACACTGATGTAAGAGCACACGGTATAGTTTCAGTTCAGGGAAATGTATGGAAAACAGTTGTAATTGATGAATCAGCTTTCGCTTCATGGTAGCAAGCTCCTGTCTTTTATTTACGTCATATGCATACTGTGCACCCCAGTTACCCCTCATATGCATCTAATCTACATGAAACACACCCTATTTTATGCAACTATTGCAATAGTAAGCCAATTAAAGGAAACATCCAATAGGCAAAAGCCATCCAAGATGCAAGGAAACACTTAAATTGAGATGGAAGAAAAGACACTGAAGTAAAGCTGAGCTGCTTGCGTCAGGGGCTGCTACAAAAGTGATATATGATATTATGGAAGTGGAATTATGCTTCTGTCTGGAGGAGGTGCTGGACGGAATGTGCTGAAAGGATGTAACAGAGCATGACTGAAATAAACAAATCAGTTCAATCCACAAAATGGTGAAAGAAATGACCGAAACATGAAAAACAGTCTACCGAAATGAATAGACTCACATCTGGTGCTATTGTATTGATAATATAGATATTTAAGCACTGTCTAAAAGCAGAGCTCCTGATGAGTGTATGAGCAAAATATTTGTAAGGGCACAAAATCAGCCTGAACAGAATAATAATATTATAGCATAGAAACCATTGAATTTTATCGTGTAATGCATTTCACGTCAATAAATTGCTGTATTGTCTTGTGAAAGTGATACCCATAATGCGATACGCATCACAGTTACGATACAGATTTATTCCTTTCTTTGACACTGCATGCCATGCACCAGAAACAACACCATGACGTTTATTATGGTGCGACTCTGCTGGGTGCCTGGTGCTCAGCGGTGAACCAGCGCTTTCACTTTACAGCATTACTGTATAGTTACAATTAAATATTATCAGACATAAGAGCTAATTCGTGGTGGTTTTAGATTATCTAAAACTGAGGAAAGATCTTCATAATTGCTGTTGAACTATACGATAATTGTATGAATGTACAGAGTAAGAAATCATTCAGGTGAAAAAGCATACAATGCAAAGATATGTTGCCCGCTATGAAAAAAAAAAATTAATCAGTATTTTCTGTAAAATGTGTTAGTAAATACAGGTAGTCGTCGACTTACAACTGCGTTTGGTTACGACTGACCGATCATAAACTGATCTGGTCGTAAGTCGGCCTATGTTAAATGAACGTAAGTATATTGTGATGTGTAATGACATTGTAATCATCTTAAAGTCTTGTTTTATCAACATTTTCTTATTTCATTGCCTTGGCTCATTATTTGGTTTAAGTCAAACACTGCATACTCAGGGGTGAAAGTAACTTTTATTTCTCATCTCATCTCATTGTCTCTAGCCGCTTTATCCTGTTCTACAGGGTCGCAGGCAAGCTGGAGCCTATCCCAGCTGACTACGGGCGAAAGGCGGGGTACACCCTGGACAAGTCGCCAGGTCATCACAGGGCTGACACATAGACACAGACAACCATTCACACTCTCATTCACACCTACGGTCAATTTAGAGTCACCAGTTAACCTAACCTGCATGTCTTTGGACTGTGGGGGAAACCGGAGCACCCGGAGGAAACCCACGCGGACACGGGGAGAACATGCAAACTCCGCACAGAAAGGCCCTCGCCGGCCACGGGGCTCGAACCCGGACCTTCTTGCTGTGAGGTGACAGCGCTAACCACTACACCACCGTGCCGCCCCTGTATCAGTTTTTGATTATAAATAAATTGCAAACACATCATTTCAACAACACAATCATTTTAATTACATTTTTTTAGCTGAACAGTTGAAAACTAACTTTTCATTTTGGACATTGGACACAGAACAGTGTAACAGAACAGAAAAGTGAAAGTTACTTTGATTACCAGCTGCGCACGTTATACCAGTAGCACAAGATCTGGTTAAGCCGTACGCGCTGTAGCTCACTTGTTGTTTGTCCAGCGAAACACTGCACACATAATAGAAGAGGCTGGATGCAGTGTTGCCAGATTGGGCGGTTTTAAGTGCATTTTGGCGGGTTTTGAACATATTTTGGGCTGGAAACCGTCAACAGTATCTGGCAACGCTGGCCGGATGCTGGGTGCTGCCGTGAGCTGGGGCGGAAACTGTCGTACGCTCAGCTAGCTCAGCTGGGAAACACTTGCCAGTCATAACCAGACGGTTGTAAAGTCGATCGGTCGTAAGTCGCATAGGTCATAAGTCGACGACTACCTGTAATCCCATGTTATTTTTTAAAAAAGCAAACTAAAAATAAGCCCTGGATAAAAGCCCATGAACTGTAAAAAATGATTTGTTGTTTTAACTTAAAAAAGTTAGTACCCGGGCTGCCTTAAAATTTTAAGTTAATTAAAATTAATATAGTAAGTTAACACAATGAGCCGAATAATTTAACTTACTATATAAACACAAAATACTATATAAACATAAAATATATGAATTTCAATGAACTTAAATTTTTAAGGCAACCTTTTTTAAAGCGTGTATCTTATGTCAAAAATGATACAAATTTTGTTGTTTGGTGGTCAAGTGTTTATTAGCTCACACAGCCATAGGCCGGTGAGCTATTGCCATCATGCGGTGTCCGTTGTCCATCGGTCCGTCCGTCCACAATTCACAAAAATTGCTACTCCTCCCTCAGTTTTCAATGGATTTTGATTTGGATTGTTTTGTTTGGAAGATCTAATCAGTCTGCACAAAAGTTACTCCCTGGTTTTGTGATTTCTCATTAACAAGTTGCTAATTAGGCCGGTTAATGAACTTTGAGGAAAATCACTACTCCTCCCTCAGTTTTCAATGGATTTTGATTCGGATTGCTTCGTTTTGAAGATCAGATTGTTTTCATGAAGAACAACTTAGCTAATTATAAAAGAGTCTGGTTTCTCATGGTACGGCCGTGTGAGCTACTGTGTCGCTGACGCTCTGGTGATATACGTTGTCTTGCACTTATGATTGGGTTCCTTGTGGTGGTACACAAACATTGTTTGTACATACATACATCATATGGTTGCAAAAGCAATCAGAAATCAGGTCGACGCATTACCATATTCTCTTAAGCATGGGGCTTTGCTCTGTGCACTTTGTGCGCCTGGAGCTCCATTATAAATTGATGTAATACACTTAAATGCATGACGATATGCAAGCATCGGGCATGTGTTTCGTCTGTCCATGGCTCCACAATCCATTTCCTTCACCAAATGCAGTTCTACAGTACCTCTAGTACTGACAGAGTAGCAAATTAATACTCTATTACTTATTTGTTGGATCATTTAGCTAATGAACATCCACTTGTGCTTATTTTGATTCACATTTACAGATTACATGAGGACGTTATTCTTACTGCTTTTTTTGTACAAGGTTCCTGTGTTCACAGTTTTTATTGTTATTTCATACTCAACTGAATATCACCCCGGCTGTGATTCGGCCCATGGGCCCTCAGGCTCAGTGCTGTAGCTAATCACAGCCATACAACAGTTCTATAAACAAGAAATAATGTTGAGTAACTGACATTTCAGGCAAAGTATGGCCACATTTTTTGTTTAATTTTGCTAGGTTAGTTGAAATAGATCCTGAAACAGTTGCACTCACTTTGTAGCCCATTGGCTAGCTGGCTCACACTGACTTGTACATTTCGGTTAATGTTGCTTCTGGTGAAATTGACTTACCCTTTTTCTTTTCATCTTCATCTGATGAGCTTTTGTATTTTAAGTCAAAAGGTGTATTCCTGGAACTCTTGTTTTTTTTTGTTATTTCAGCTGGAAATGCAGTGCTCTCAGACCATGATGTTATGTGATCCTTTTAGTTTTCATCACCTATCTTATTTTTCCATCATCATTGTACAAATCATCTGGCATCTGGCAATCATCAAACTCATTTACCGTTTCTTTTTTGAAAGTATTCAAGAATTCACACAATGCTGTGATGACAAATGTGAGCATATGGTGTTTTATTGTGGGTGTTTCCGTTAGTTTGTCAACCTCTAGTAGGCCCACTGCAGGATTCTGACATAAACACGAATGTATCACGCTACAGACTAATGTGAGACAATCCCTAAAACATTTGTCTGAAGCACACTCTGTACGGACACCCTAATGAAATCGAGAAAAACAACTTGTCAGGGAACAATGGATTTTCCTTACAATCACGAAAGACCTGAAAACTTCCAGTTTTCTCCATGTTTTCACATTTGACTCCATTAATACAAGATTTGTCTGCTTTGATTTGAGTCAGAGATCAGTGCGTTAAAAGCACTGCAATGTCATTAGAAAGCCATGTGACCCGTGGACAGTTTGAAATAGACAAATTGGGAATGAATTGGCCAAACAAAAGCGTGACACGTCTTCAAAGACTGTTGTCTTGTATCAAGTTAAGAAGTGTCACTTTGTTCTGAGACAGGTTTTGTGTTATATGTTTAGTGGACAGATTGAGGTTTTGAGATTGATATTTGTGTTCCAAGTTTTTTAGCTCAAATGATGGCCTTTATTCATCGATGTTTTGTGGAAAAGAGTGTGCAGGCTGACAAATGAGCAGTGATTCGAGTGCAATTGATGCACCAGCTTCAGCTGCGTGAATGTACAATCCTGTTCTTTTATTTACATGATATATGCATATTGCATGCCTCAGTTTACCATCCATCCATCCATCCATCCATTATCAAGGGTCGTGGGCAAGCTGGAGCCTATCCCAGCTGACTATGGGTGAAAGGTGGGGTACACCCTGGACAAGTCGCTAGGTCATCGCAGGGCTGACAAACAACCATTCACACTCACACTTACGGTCAATTTAGAGTCACCAATTAGCCTAACCTGCATGTCTTTGGACTGTGGGGGAAACCGGAGCACCCGGAGAAAACCCATGCAGACACCAGGAAAACATGCAAACTCCACACAGAAAGGCCCCCGTCAGCCACTGGGCTCGAACCCAGGACCTTCTTCTTGTGAGGCAACAGTGCTAACCACTACACCACCGTGCCACTCCCAGTTTACCATCATATATATCTAAAAAAAAAAAAGCCCTAATTTATGCAGTGAGCCAATAAAAGGAATGCATCCACAGGCTAGTCTGGATTTGAGAAGGATCTGAGCAAAGAACTAATAAATCAGGGGTGTCCAAACTGATCCATAAAGGGCTGTGTGGCTGCAGGTTTTCATTCCAGCCATGCACACCTGACTTGGCTCATTCAATCAACTGAACTGTCTTCACACTAGGGATCGACCGATATGTTTTTTTCAGGGCCGATACCGATACCGATTATTATGGAATTGGGATGCCGATAACCGATATGTGCAACCGATAAATGTAAACATTATAATTCACATGAAATTAAACATAGCACACACTGACACAGACCTTCATATCCATGAAATGTATGTTTAATTGTAAAATTGAACATGAAAGCTTGTGCAGCAGGGATCCCAGACGTCCGCTATTTAGCGGAATTCCGCTATTTTCTAGCGAAAGTGGGTTTTTTTTAAATCTCTTGTATATCCATTAAAAATATGTTTAAGTAAAATGACCAGCAGAATACGTTCTGATTTGGTTTGCTTGTTTAGCGATGTTTTCATCGGCTTCGTTTGTTCTCGTTGACATTCAGGAACACTCGGAAGTTAAATTGATGTAAATACCGCGAGCAGTGTTGCCAGATTGCGCGGTTCTCCGCCCAGTTGGGGGGTTTCAAGTGCATTTTGGCGGGTTTTGAACATATTTTGGGCTGGAAAACGTCAGGAGTATCTGGCAACACTGACCGCGAGACTGTACGCGATAGAACAAGAAAACAATATGGCTGCGCCCATTTGCTAGAAAACATGTTTTAACTCCATTCGTGCTTTTGTTTCTAATGTGTTGAACTTAATTCAGAGCACTGCAGGAACATCAGAAAAGCAGAAGGAAAGATCTGAGAAACAAAAGCAGAGAAAACTGGAGGAAAGACAGAATGCACCCC
This sequence comes from Neoarius graeffei, assembly GCF_027579695.1. Taxonomy (NCBI): domain Eukaryota; kingdom Metazoa; phylum Chordata; class Actinopteri; order Siluriformes; family Ariidae; genus Neoarius; species Neoarius graeffei. The sequence goes on from NC_083583.1 coordinate 26,594,169, forward strand.
AGAAAAGAGCATTAAATTCCTTTGCAGTGAAACCTTTCAAAAAGAGAGGTTTAAATCAAATATCTCCAGTATTTGCTGTGCATATGTATATATCTAATATTACTGAATCATGATTTCTGCTCATATTCATGATTTTTGAAAAATGAATGTGGCTTATATTAGACTAGCTTTGACATTAACTTGAAACAAAAAAAAATAAACAAATGAGATGAACTATGGATACTATTGTTATAACAAAATCAGTGGAATATTTAGGCAAGTATATTCTTCAAAGCTACATTTTCGTCTAATTTTTATAAAAAAAATTTTTTGCCACTTATGTCATTGATTACAAAATATGGCATCAAATAGATACACATTATGGTTAAATTCTGTTGCTTTTCTATGTTAAATCTATGTAAAAAATGTGTTCTATAGCATCTTTAAATGTTAAAATCTCAACAGCTTCAGGCAGCCCCCTTGACCCCTGCTGATAGTTTCTCATCTCATCTCATTATCTCTAGCCGCTTTATCCTGTTCTACAGGGTCGCAGGCAAGCTGGAGCCTATCCCAGCTGACTACGGGCGAACGGCGGGGTACACCCTGGACAAGTCGCCAGGTCATCACAGGGCTGACACATAGACACAGACAACCATTCACACTCACATTCACACCTACGGTCAATTTAGAGTCACCAGTTAACCTAACCTGCATGTCTTTGGACTGTGGGGGAAACCGGAGCACCCGGAGGAAACCCACGCGGACACGGGGAGAACATGCAAACTCCGCACAGAAAGGCCCTTGCCGGCCCCGGGGCTCGAACCCGGACCTTCTTGCTGTGAGGCGACAGCGCTAACCACTAGCCTACACCACCGTGCCGCCCGGTGATAGTTTCTTACATTCCTCTATTTTTTTCAATTACTGCTGGGATCCCTGGTGCAGGGAGATGCCAGCAGCATTTGTACAATAAAGTCAAACATTAGTTAGAATAAAATGAGAAATAAAATAAATATTCACCAATAAAAAAAATCACTCCCTACTATATTACAGCTCACCATTTTCAGTGGAAAATAAATGAAAATACACTCTGGATTCTTTTAGGCTACGTTCACACTGCAGGCTGAAGTGACTCAAATCCGATCTTTTTGCCCATATGTGACCTGTATCCGATCTTTTATTGACAATATGAACGACACAGATCCGATTTTTTCAAATCCGACCCAGGCCGTTTGGATATGTGGTGCTAATTCCGATTCCTATCCGCTCTTTTCATATGCGACTTCAGTCTGAACCGCCAGGTCGCATTCATCCGACTTACACGTCATCAACAAGCCACAAACGTCACTATTCTGCGCTGAAGTAGGCGTCGGGTCTCTCAAAAAAGTTACAACAACATGGCGCATAATCACGGGCGCAGATAGAGGGTGGGACGAGTCATATTTAAATTCACCTCGTTCGGTCCCCCCTACTTATAGGGAGGAAAAAACGTCTATGCTGTCTTTCTTTGCATAAGGCAAACCTCACGGAAAAATCAAAAGACTAATTACCATTCGGTTTATTGAGGTGCACAGCAGTGTATACATATAGTTGCAACAACTCACATAAAACAAAACAAAGACTGATATTCGGTTGGTTGAGCTGCGCAGACTGCACAGGTTGCGAGCTCGAGCTTGGTTGCTATGGTTACTAACAACAAGTTTGACAGGCATATCGGGGTTGGGGTTGGTTTGCTGGCAGCTTTGTCCCCCCCAGTTTTTTGTCCCCCCCAGTTCAAAAAACGTATCTGCGCCCCTGCGCATGACATCAATGCGAGGGATGCTTCGGGCTGTGAAGGTTCTGAATCTTCTCAATGGAAGGACGCAGAGGTTAGGGAGCTGATTTCCATTTGGGGGGATGCAGCTATTCAAGCTACATTGGATGAGTCATACCGCAACCGGGCGGTTTTACTTCCGTAAACACTGGCCATGCTCACTGCGTGTGACGTCGTCGTATCCTGCAGTGCGCATGCGGAACACTTTTAGGTCGCTTTTCGTTCATACTGAGGATCACATACAAGTCGCATATATTTGTTAATGTGAACGACCTCACAAAAAAATCGGATTTCACAAAAAAATCGGAATTGAGCATTAAGCCTTGCAGTGTGAACGTAGCGTTACACTAGGAACTAAGTAAGACTTACCAGCTTCAGGTAGTTTTTAAATAACAAATCAAGTGTAGGGAGCTGCCTGCAGCATTTTTTAAAAAGTAAAATCAAACATAAAGTAGGCTATCACTCCCTATTATGTAACAACTTAACAAGTAACCATCTACATTCTAATGCTTTTAATGCCCAAGCCTAATATTCCCAATTTAGGAGGATTATATTGTAGTGAAGGAAGCACAGTTGCTCTGCATGTTAAAAGCTCTGGTTAAAAGGAGCGGCCGCTCCTTTAAGAGTATATCGCTTTCCGAATCAGAAGCGCTAGCGAGGAGAATCACTTGTGCAAGAATTATAAATACTAGTGGAGTACATTACAGCGCAATGTGAAGTAGCATAAGAACATTTAAGTCAAGAGTTTAATTGATGTATTTCGTTCATTACCGTTTATCCAAGCAAGTGTGCATCCACGACACAATTAATTACTGAGCCCACAACAAGCGTCCTGACAAACTCCCTACAGTATTACACAGCCTACTAGCGCCATATCACACCTGGCTTGTTTAAACGTTCAAACAGCGCTTTATACAAGTGCAGTGCGCTTTCTGAGCACGAGTCACGTCATGAAGTTTACTCATCACCATAACAAATAGCCAGTAGGCTTGCGCTAGCCTACAGAACACAAACACTACGTTTTATTTGGTCTTCCCTTGACCACCTCTCTGTATGGCTGTCATTCTACTGTTCGAGTAGAACTACTGACACATTCACGTTTCCAGACGGGGATTTAAAAATGACTGCAGCCTACATTATGCTGGGGACTGCTTACTATGGACAACATTACATGTAGTTTCAGCGAGACTAGTTGGTTGTAGGCTAATTCAAGTGCTTCCTTCCGTAAGCTAAGTTTGCCTGGCTACACAGATGCAAATGGACAATTTTAACGAGTAGTAGATGAAGAATGTAAACATATAATGATGTTGTGCTTTTGCAACTTGTGTGTTTGTGACTTATTGCGGCAAAAGCAGCGTGTCCTTACCTTGAAGTGGGATCTGCTTCTGCCCGAGTGCCCATATGGCCGCCTTGAAACAGTTCATAGCGTTTAGCTACGCGTGTTGATTGGCTACATCTCTTGTGCCAAACAAATCAGATGTTGTGGTGGGCGGGACCGTGTTCTTGAACTCAGAGAGGCGAGTGCAGGAAAGGACGTGCAGTGACAGTTGCGTTAGGAACGAAATGGCTGCAAAAAGGCATGTTATCGGCATATCGGTGGAAATTATGGCCGATAGCGATAACCCTAAAAATGCAGAATATCGGCCCGATATATCGGCCAGGCCGATTATCGGTCGACCCCTACTTCACACAGTCAAATACTTGCAGCCACACCCACCCTTGATTAAAGGGTGGGTATGTCAGTTGATCTCATCTCATCTCATTATCTCTAGCCGCTTTATCCTTCTACAGGGTCGCAGGCAAGCTGGAGCCTAGCCCAGCTGACTACGGGCGAAAGGCGGGGTACACCCTGGACAAGTCGCCAGGTCATCACAGGGCTGACACATAGACACAGACAACCATTCACACTCACATTCACACCTACGGTCAATTTAGAGTCACCAGTTAACCTAACCTGCATGTCTTTGGACTGTGGGGGAAACCGGAGCACCCGGAGGAAACCCACGCGGGCACGGGGAGAACATGCAAACTCCGCACAGAAAGGCCCTCGCTGGCCACGGGGCTCGAACCCAGGGCCTTCTTGCTGTGAGGCGACAGCACTAACCACTACACCACCGTGCTGCCCTGTGTCAGTTGATTGAATAAGCCAAATCAGGTGTGCTGCTGCATGGCTGGAATGAAAACCTGCAGCCACACGGCCCTTTATGGATCAGTTTGGACACCCCTGTAATAAATCAGTGAAGCTGAGTTTGTCTGAGGATACTGCAAAGCTGTTGGAGGCCATGATCAAGTAGAAAATGCAACCGCTTTCTAAACTCACCTGCATGTAGTTATGAGAACTCCATTAATAGCTAGGTCACCTATCCCAAACCAGATTTAATTAAAGAGTGATTGTGTCACAGTCCGGTCCAGTCCATCCATGCCTTAGATTGTGGGACTTCCATGCCGGATCCAGGACAGGAATTCAGTCCTGCCTTGCTGAAGGCCGTTTCCTGAAGTGGCACTCCCACACCTGCTACCACTCCTCTCCCATCAGCCAGGGCTTTTTAAGAACTGTTTGGAGCTACTCCATTTGCCAGACTGTCTCTTGTAGACTTTCCTTGCCTCGCTGCAGCTCGTTGGTATTGTGTCTTCTTGATTCCCCCTGCCTGAATTTCTCCTTGGTTTTTGTCTAGTTTTTCTGTCCAGTTTTTGTCCCTGTTTTTGCCTGCCTGTTCTTTTGAATTGTGTCTTTTGCTACCTCTGCCTGGATTTCCCTTGTCCGTGTTCATCAGTTTTTGTGAAGATTATCCTGTCCTGTGTTTGTCCCTGATCGTGTCTACCTGCTCCTCTGTGTTTTTGACCTCCTGGCCTGTTTTTTTTGACTACCGATTTTTGCCTGAGCCCTACTGTACCTTTTGCCTTTCTGCCATCTACTTCATTAAAGGGGAACAGAGGGCAATATATAGAGTAAATATAACAGTAAAACACACATTGATGAACCTTATTCAAGACTTACAAAAGTTTTTTGTTCTAAGGTTGGAAAGTTATAGTGTTTTGAAAGTAGCTCGAGCAAACTATTTCCGCAGTTTGAACAGCCCGCCATGATATTAATTTTATCCAATCAGAATGCACGTTCATTTTCTCTGCGTAACACTCATGACGTATGTATGTGCCCAGTTGTGTTGGCTCATTGAGGTTGGGAATAGCACGTGTGAAATACCTGTTTCTGCCTCTTGCGACGATTTCGCAAGTCCACGGGTGGCGCCTATCTCATTGCAGCAAATAAATTCTGCTGGACTCGTGAGCAACTCCACGTTACATTTTCCGCACGAGCACCACGCCGTGAAACCTGCACGCAGATACTCTGCCCCACGCTCGCCATGCCCATGGTCAGCATCAGTCTCATCCTCGCCGTCATCCGAGCTTTCTTCTCTTATTTCATCACCGGAATCGAGAGTACCTCTCCTAGGTTCAAACTGGGACCCTTCTAAGCCATAGCCTGCTTGCAGTGTGTCTTGTGGGATCTCTTCATATGATTCGACAGAGCTGTCGCTTTCACTTGATGCGCCCGACACCATGATTACACGCTTATCTCCTCTATTCCGGAGAGTTCCGCTAGTGCAGTGGGTAGCGCTGACGTCACGGTCTTTTAAAAATGGCGACTCTTGTGCGGTTTAGCGTATAAAGTATTATATTTACAATTACCAAGATATTTCGTTGTTTTCTAGTACATAAATTTGATAGAATATTTAAGAATACGTTACTTTGTCACATCAGCAACCATATATATATATTTTGTACCCCTTTAAAGAAGTTTTCTCTTTACACTGCCTGTTTTCTGAGTCTGCTCTTGGGTCCTCACTTCACCTCAGCTCAGCTCGCCACTTGTGACAGATATAGTGATGTTGATATTGATTTTGAGTACTTATAAATAAAGGACATAGGTTATTTACATTAGCTAGAAGGAAGTCACTGTTATTGCTCTATTTTTGTATCTTGTGGGCATGTAGTATCCAGCTGTTTTTAAATTCAGATAATTAATGTATACATGGCACCAAGCAAATATTTTTTTTTTCTTCCACCAAACATTAAATGTTGACTAGTCAAAGGTGGAAACTGAATTTGAACAGAGAATTGGAGGGACATTTGGACAACCAGTGTCCGAATTAATAACAAAATAAGATTAGTCTGAGCAGTTTATTCAAGCAAATTACTTATATTTATTGCTTGTCATAATAGTTTTGCCCTAAATTTAGAAAATCTTGATTTATATGGTTGTTGCACTGTCACTGTGCCGCTTCTCACAGTCAGAAGTATACACTCACCATCTACTTTAATAAGAACACCATTCATGCAATTATGCAATCAGCCAATCATGTGGTAGAAGAGCAATGCATAAAATCCTGCAGATACAGGTCATCATGCTGATACACGCTCAGTGGTGTGGTTGTTGGTGCCAAATTTGCTAGTTTGAGCATTTATTTTAGGAAACTATACTGTAAAAAATGATTTGTTGTTTTAACTTAAAGTTGGTACCCGGGCTGCCTTAAAATTGAGTTCATTGAAATTCATATAGTAAGTTCAATTGTTCGCCTCATTGTGAACTTGCTATATTCATTTCAATGAACTCAAAATTTTAAGGCAGCCCGGCCCTACCTTCTTTAAGTAAAAAATTGTTTTGTTTTGTTTTTTACAGTGTGCTGATTTCATGGAATTTCAATACACAACACAATCTAGAGTTTGATGTGAAAACCATACAATGAGTATCCGTTCTATGGGAAAAAATACCTTATTGTTGAAAAAGGTCAAAAGAGAATGGCCAGAGCAGTTCAAACTGACAGGAAGGCTATGGTAACTCAAATAATCACTCTTTACAATTGCAGTAAGCAGAAAAACAGCTCAGAATGCACAACATGTCAAACACTGAGGTGGATGGTCTACAACAGCAGAAGACCACATTGGGTTCCTCTCCTTTCAGTCAAGGTGAGGACCCTGAAGCTACAGTGGGCACAGGCTCACCCAAACTAGGTGATTGAAGATTGGAAAAAGACCTGGTGACGTTTTTCCAATCTTCAACTATTCAGGTTTGGTACCATCAACCAACAAAATCACTAAGCTCACATTTTTTCCTTATTCTGTTATTTGATATGGGCATTGACTAAAGCTCTTAACCTGGATCTGCATGATTTTTATTCTCTGCTGGTCGAAAGGCCCGAAGGGGGAATATGTCGTGGCGATGTCCGTCCGTCCCAGGAAAGGGTGCTCACCTTCTGAAATCAACTCCTCTCACAATTTTTGAAGGAATTTCACGAAACTTGACAAGAGGCATTGTTATATGTCGGTACTATGCATATTGTAATTTCGTTAAATGTGGTCACATTTTACCAGAATTACAGCCCTTGATTGACAAAATTACATTTTGACAATTTCTTGAGAGTGTGTTTTTCTTTTGAAATCAACTCCGCTCATAATTTGTGGAGGAATTTCACCAAACTTGGCAAAAGGCTTTGTTATATGACAGTTATATGCATATTGAAATTTCATTTAATTTGGGCAGATTTTACCAGAGTTATGCCTTTGATTATTAAGAAACTTGAACTTTGGCAATTTCATCAAGGTGTGCTTGCTTTCTGAAATCAACTTCCCTCACAATTTTTATCCCCCGTTGGCCAAAAGGCTCGAAGGGGGATTATGTTGTCACGATGTCCATCCGTCTGTCCGTCCGTCCATCCCAGGAAGGGTACCCTTTATAATTTTCTATATTTCTGCATAAATATGACCTAAAACATCATCAGATTTTCACACAAGTCCTAAAAGTAGATAAAGAGAACCCAGTTAAACAAATGAGACAAAAATATTGTACTTGGTCATTTATTTATTGAGGAAAATGATGCAATATTACATATCTGTGAGTGGCAAAAGTATGTGAACTTTTGCTTTCAGTATCTGGTGTGACCCCCTTGTGCAGCAATAACTGCAACTAAACATTTCCGGTAACTGTTGATCAGTCCTGCACACCGGCTTGGAGGAATTTTAGCCCATTCCTCCGTACAGAACAGCTTCAACTCTGGGATGTTGGTGGGTTTCCTCACATGAACTGCTCGCTTCAGGTCCTTCCACAACATTTCGATTGGATTAAGGTCAGGACTTTGACTTGGCCATTCCAAAACCTTAACTTTATTCTTCTTTAACCATTCTTTGGTAGAATGACTTGTGTGCTTAGGGTCGTTGTCTTGCTGCATGACCCACCTTCTCTTGAGATTCAGTTCATGAATCTCGCCGACTATTACACGCCTTGCTCTTGGAGTGATCTTTGTTGGTCGACCACTCCTGGGGAGGGTAACAATGGTCTTAAATTTCCTCCATTTGTACCCAATCTGTCTGACTGTGGATTGGTGAAGTCCAAACTCAGCCTGATGAGCATCAACAACGCTTTTTCTGAGGTCCTCAGAAATCTCCTTTGTTCGTGCCATGATACACTTCCACAAGCATGTGTTGTGAAGATCAGACTTTGATAGATCCCTGTTCTTTAAATAAAACAGGGTGCCCACTCACACCTGATTGTCATCCCATTGATTGAAAACACCTGACTCTAATTTCACCTTCAAATTAACTGCTAATCCTAGAGGTTCACATACTTTTGCCACTCACAGATATGTAATATTGGATCATTTAACTCAATAAATAAATGACCAAGTATAATATTTTTGTCTCATTTGTTTAACTGGGTTCTTTTTATCTACTTTTAGGACTTGCGTGAAAATCTGATGATGTTTTAGGTCATATTTATGCAGAAATATAGAAAATTCTAAAGGGTTCGCAAACTTTCAAGCACCACTGTACGTCGGTAATATGCATATTGCAATTTTGTTCAATTCAGTTGCCTTTTACCAGAGTTATGGCATAGTTGCCAGCGGGGGATATTGTGCTCTCAGAGCACTCTTGTTATGTATTGTGCTGCTTCCACTGATTGGCTAATTGAATAACCGTATAAATGAGAAAGTGTACAGGTGTTATTATTCAAGTGGCTGGTGAATGTATATTGTGACTGCCTGCCCCTGATGTTATAGCACATTTTATCAGATGTCGGGGTAGAGAGAGGGAGAGGGGTGGGAAAGTTCATCCATGTTGATTTCATGATCCACAATATCCATCAAACAGAAAAACCCATCTCCCTTTATGTGGCTTTTTCTACATTTTGGCTTTCAGTTGATGTATTTTTTGACATAACATGCTTTGATAGTTCTCTCTTTCTTGTCAGCATTCAGTCTGTCATCTGATGCACTACGTACATCAAACAAAGGACACTGGCTGCCTGTGAAAACTCTTTTTATTACTGCGATAAATTATATTAAGGCCAGTTTGTATCAATGCATTCAGCTAGATAACTCGATTGTCACACATTTAGTTTAAATGAATTTGGTACCATTTTTATCCTCACCTATTCTTCTTGCTAATACACAAGATGTCCTTGCTATTAAGATATGGCTTCAGTATAATATCATTGACTTTTCAATCAGCTAAATATATTGCCATGTATTATCATTTGAGGATGGTATTAACTATAGCGTTTCTGTGCAACTAGTACATTTGTTGAATGAGAATCAAGTCACAACTCCAGCAGTTAGCCTGTGGTATTGCATGTAATATGAAGCGTATTTACTGTTTTTTTTGTTGTTGTTTTTTTTAACTTGACCCTGTTTGATACATTTGTTGAGTTGTTTGCGTTGGTATGTTGGTCTCCTTGCGGTTTAGGTTCTTTCTTAGTGCATCTGTCATGTTGAACCAATATTGGTTCAATTATTGAAAAAAAAATGTGGACACTAATTCCTGTGTTTTGATTCTGTGTCTGGGTCAATTGCAAGCAGTATTCACACTGTCTGTCAGTGGAACGTTTGATGAAAAAAATTCCTTTTTTTGTGCTGTATTTGATGTTTTAAATATCTAAAGAGCTTGATCTCATGCTGTTTGCTTGTATCGTCAGGGTGGGAAATAAAATTTGCTTCACATCACTTAAAAGTACTGTTTCACTCACTGGTCACTTGAACTGGAACACCGAGTCAGAACGGCCAGACTGGTTCAAGCTGACAGAAAGAATACAGTATCTTAGATAACCACTCTTGACAAACATGGTGAGCAGAAAAGCATCTCACAATGTGCAACATGTTGAACATACAACATCTCATCTCATCTCATTATCTCTAGCCGCTTATCCTGTTTTACAGGGTCACAGGCAAGCTGGAGCCTATCCCAGCTGACTACGGGCGAAAGGCGGGGTACACCCTGGACAAGTCGCCAGGTCATCACAGGGCTGACACATAGACACAGACAACTATTCATACTCACATTCACACCTACGCTCAATTTAGAGCCACCAGTTAACCTAACCTGCATGTCTTTGGACTGTGGGGGAAACCGGAGCACCCGGAGGAAACCCACGCGGACACGGGGAGAACATGCAAACTCCGCACAGAAAGGCCCTCGCCGGCCACGGGGCTCGAACCTGGACCTTCTTGCTGTGAGGCGACAGCGCTAACCACTACACCACCGTGCTGCCCAACATACAACATGCTGAATGAATATATATATGGTAGTGTAGTGGTTAGCGCTGTCACCTCACAGCAAGAAGGTCCGGGTTTGAGCCCCGTGGCTGGCGAGGGCCTTTCTGTGCAGAGTTTGCATGTTCTCCCTGTGTCCGGGTGCTCCGGTTTCCCCCACAGTCCAAAGACATGCAGGTTAGGTTAACTGGTGACTCTAAATTGACCGTAGGTGTGAATGTGAGTGTGAATGGTTGTCTGTGTCTATGTGTCAGCCCTGTGATGACCTGGCGACTTGTCCAGGGTGTACCCCGCCTTTCGCCCGTAGTCAGCTGGGATAGGCTCCAGCTTGCCTGCGACCCTGTAGAACAGGATAAAGCGGCTAGAGATAACGAGATTAGATGAGGTGTGTGTGCATGTAAATCAAAATAACTTCCACTTTTGTCTCTGAGAGATTTCTGTTCTTTCAGCATATTGTCCTTGTTTCATGCTTTTAGCTCTCCCTGAGCTCTACTATTTACGGCATTATGGATGTCTTTTAAAACAAATGAGCTGTGGCATGCATTACTTTGCACTTCATGAGTGATTAGCATTTATCAACATGTGCACATGAGTATAAAGAAAATCTGCATCACTGAAACTGGCAGGTCAGTTCAAGACTTCAAGAAAAATTTGTATTTGTACCAAAGATACCATGTGTGAAATTGTATAAAACAGTGTCTCACTCTGATACTTTCATCAACTGCCGGCACCATATTTTCCACATCAGTGATTTGGGATGGAAGCATGTAATCTGGAACCTACGTAATATCTGGAAGATTATTGCTATCATTTACATTGAGTGTTTTTGGACTGAAGATGACTTACTTTTGGATTTTATTAAACTTTGCTTAACCTTTGAGTATTAGGCTTTTGATTAAACTTTGCTGTTTAGACATGAATGAAAGGTTCACCCTGACTTCTGAAACATGAGACTGGAGCAGTTCCACCCATCCATCCATCCATCCATCCATCCATCCATCCATCCATTATCTGTAGCCGCTTATCCTGTCCTACAGGGTTGCAAGCAAGCTGGAGCCTATCCCAGCTGACTATGGGCGAGAGGCGGGGTACACCCTGGACAAGTCGCCAGGTTATCGCAGGGCTGACACAGAGACACAGACAACCATTCACACTCACATTCACACCTACGGTCAATTTAGAGCCACCAATTAGCCTAACCTGCATGTCTTTGGACTGTGGGGGAAACCGGAGCACGGGGAGAGCATGCAAACTCCACACAGAAAGGCCCTTGTCAGCCACTGGGCTCGAACCCAGGACCTTCTTGCTGTGAGGCGACAGCGCTAACCACTACACTATGCCGCCCTGGAGCAGGTTTTTTTTTTTTTTTACATGAAACACCTCTAGTTCATTTATTCTAAAGAACTGAACCCTATCTTTTTGTCTGAACCATCTGACTTTGTCAGTATATGTTCCTTACATTCAAACTCGATTGCCTTCAACTAATCAGTCTTTTATGCAACACCCAACTGATCCCAAAATATTTCTAAAATCACATTTATTTGTAATAACATTCACCTGCATTTTGTCATTGTAAAACTTGGAGGAAAATGTAAAACATCTTTATATTTCTACACCTCTTTCAGCACAGTTTTAAATCTGTTGCTGCAGTTTCTCCTGCCTCCAGTATTGATCAACGATTATGCTTTTATTTACGGTGGTGGAATGGCTAGTGAGGGGCAGTTGGACACAGACGGGAATTCATTTCAGGTCATGCTTTAAATCTCATCAGACTGGAGTAGCCAGCTATTGATTTTCCATTGGCTGCTTTTAGCCCTGTGAAAAATCTAATATCTCCATGCCATAAGCAAAAGACAGTTTATTGGATGAAGTTCACAATTTGTTCATTTTCCTTCGACCATTCAATTCGTGTCACGCCTGATATTTGTACATGTAATACCAGTTTATTATATAGTGTAATGTGTTTTCAAAATTTGATTTAGTTCTTTAGACTTCAGATTAATGTACTTTGGATTGAATGACAGTTTCAACAGCTTCATATACACAGAATAATTTTTTTAAATAATTTGAAGGGGTAGTAAAATGAAATGAACTTTTTATTGTTACACTTTTCAGGTTACAGATGTCACAACACTCATACATAGTCACATTCAGTCACAACAGCAATTATCTTTTTAGATAGTTTACAGGTCTTCAAAAAGTTACATGGGCCATATAAAACAAAGAGTAGAAGAAGCACATCATGAATACGAGACCCAGTTATGAAAGTAAAATATACTCAAAAATAGATTGCAATTGGGGGCGTCGTGGCTCAGTTGGATGGGGCGCCGTGCCGTGGGTCTGGGGACCCGGGTTTGATTCCGACCTGAGGTCGTTTCTCGGTCCCTCCCTGTCTCTCTCCCGCTCGTTTCCTGTCTCTACACTGTCCTATCCAATGGAGGTGGAAAAGGCCCCCCAAAAAATAGATTGCAATTATTACAAGTAATACAGTAAATAATTTGACTAGTCAAGTCTATTTGTATAGCGCTTTTAACAATAAACAGTGTCGCAAAGCAGCTTTACAGAATTTGAACGACTTAAAATATGATTAGCAGCTGAAAAGTTGAAAATGTTTTTAAGACAATCTCAAAGAGGATTTCATATTTACAAAAAAAAAAAAAAAAAAGAGTCCTTTTTGTGAAGTATTTCCACACAGCTGACATAAGAGTAACACCCACGTTTGCTTTGCTGAAAAGCTCACTGGTTCATGTCAACATTAAGCAACTTGGCTACTCTTGTTAACATGTGAACTACTTTAACTTGGCTTATGTTGTTGCACCACAAGCACTTCTCTGTAATTTCAGGCTGTATTTATTACAGAATCCATTTTCCTCTGATATCCGATCCACCATTTTAGCTGGCATTGGCCCAATACCGATCCTGGGTGTCGAATCAGACCGATCTCCAATTTTACCGTAAATTAACTGGTGTTGGGTAGACCCTATTAATCAGCTTAAAGCAAAGTAAATAAATTATGCTCTTGTATGTCAACGGAAATACGTTTTAGAAAAGTTTTCCTCCAAATGGAACATCAAACAAATTGGATTTGGAAGGTGAACCATTCCAAACATAAGCTCCTTCCATTATGTATTAACCTAAACCTATTGTGTGGTCTGACTGAGGAAACCAAAATATTTTGTTTCTTATGATATGACCCTTTGCTGCCTTGTTTGCTGCGAGTTTTGCACATTTGACTTGGTACAGGCATTTTTGATGGAGTCAGGTGACTAGCTTCTGTTTCAAAACTCTTTAGTGCTGTTACTTTGAGAGGAGTTTGTGTATGCAGAAAGCTGCCTCAATGAAATCTGGATTATGCCTGCATCGGAATTGCATGTTGAATAAGGATCCAAGATTTGATTGACTCATTTTTCCTCCATCTGTCGTCTGTTGTTTCTCTACCCAGTCATAAAAGTATTTATTCTAGTTTGTTATGAAAAGCCATTGAAATGATGATGCTCCCAGAAAACAACAGTTTGGGCTCAGATAAATCTCAAACTAACCAAAAAAGAGACGCACAAATGGAACTTAATGAGCCATGCAACATAGTCAAGTAGCGATGAAAATAATGATTTATATTTCTAGGTTTTCCCCCCTTACTTTTCTGCTAAATAAGCCCAGGGTTAGATGTTTTACTTGTTCTCTTTGTTTTTTGGGGGGTTTTTTTTGTTAAACTTTGACTTTATTTAGCGCAGGAAACTTTTCTCCTTTTAAGCTTCTGGTGATTTCGATCTAAATGTTCATTTTAATCAGACAATCTCTGCTTCCACTCTGCAGTATTTCAGTCATGAAAAAGGAAAAGATAAGGGTATATATATATATATATATATATATATATATATATATATATATATATATATATAAAATACACACACGCACACAGTACTGTGCAAAAATCTTAGGCACCTATTTTTTTATACAAACTTTGTTATAGATTTCTATTTTGTGACTTCTGCGTTATCGTGACCATAGATTTTGGTTGGGCAGGTCAACATTATTAACAACCTATCCTCAAACAAATTTAAGACAAGAGCTATCACTCTTGACTTATCCTGCTACGTAGTGAATTTTTAGAGTAACCCTGTAATAAACAATTGAGAGCCAACAACATGCAGTCATTAAACAAACACTCTAGCAACTTGAACAATTTCAGACATACCTTTGTTTAACTGTGTTTGATACAGCAGGTTGTGTTTCCTGCTTGTGAGATGAACACAGTGGAGATAATGCGATTAACCAGGGTTGCCAGGTTTCAGTAAAATTTCTAACCCAACTACGTCTAAACATCTACACAGAAGACTTGAAACTAGACCAAGGAATTGGGACAAGACAGATTCATTTTTCTTTTTTCAGCCTCTGTCTTGAAAATAAGGTCACTGTGATTGTCACACTTCTTTGATGCATGAATATTTTCCATCGGCCAATACCTCTTTTTCCTCTACTAATCTTTGCAATATACAGTCCCTCCACAATTACGTATTGGCACCACTTGTAAAGATTAGTAAAAAGGGCTACCTTATGCTGAAGTAGCTTTATCTCACACTGAAAAAATGAGAACTATCCAACCTTTATTTGAAATAAATTCAGTCAGAGAAAAATAAATCCCTCGTTAAGAAATAATTACAACCAAAACAGGTGTCACTATTATTGGCACACCTTTAAATTATAGTTAACACGATGTAACCGAAGCATGTTTGTTCACTCAAAAGACAAAATGAAAACATGTGTTGAATGGCTGTTATAAAACGTGGGGTACTGAATGATGCTCCTCTGAATGTAGCACTAGGAAGATGCGTATAACATAAGTATAATACATTTTAAAATATTATATGAGTTAGGAAATGTACATTCTAATAAATACAGCAGTATGTCTTGGCAAGTTTATGTCCATTTCTGTAGTTAAAAAAAATTGCATACAGAACAGAAAATGCTAGTGGACACAAAAAGCAAGAGTTACTACCCATTTCAGGAGCCTCTGTGCCCAACTGCAGGTACATCCGGCCAGATCAGAAGCTAAACGTCACCTTGAGTAGCACGGGCTGCAGTGGGCAACCAGAGCAACATGTAGCTTTCCTGGAACACGTAGTGGTACGGGTGCTGATCGTTCACCCACGCAGGGGAGACCTGGAGATCAGCCTTGTCTCTCCATCAGGAACACGCTCCCAGCTCCTGGCCAAAAGGTAAGTACTTTAGTCATACATACAAATGTTAACTGGCCAGTTATGGTTTAATTTTCCCGCAAATGTGCATGGGGGTCTGTGAAAACCTGTTAGATATCGCTGTGGCTGAATGCTGGAAAACAACCAAAAATTATGAAAAATCCTGTTTTATACTTTGACATCTTGACTACTCTACTAACCATCTCATCTCATCTCATTATCTCTAGCCGCTTTATCCTGTTCTACAGGGTCGCAGGCAAGCTGGAGCCTATCCCAGCTGACTACGGGCGAAAGGCGGGGTACACCCTGGACAAGTCGCCAGGTCATCACAGGGCTCTACTAACCATATTAGACCAAAATATTATTTATTTATGTATTATTTATATTTATTTAGTCTCCTTTCTAGCCTTGCCTTGGCATCTGCCTGCAAACGTCATGTTGAGTAAGCAACTAGTTTAACAAATGCAGTGGTAAATAAATTCAGGCCTCCTAAAGACGTCTTGGATAGCTTAGTGTGCTTTTCTCATGGTTTGAAAAAGTTTTCGGATTACTTGCTATAATGAAATGGACATAAGCTGAATCAATTCGGTTTTTGATCAGACACCAGCTGTCAAAATAAACATGATGCTCCAGCACAATCACATCATCCAAACAGAGAAGAGTGCTTACACACTCTGTACAGACAACAGCAGGCAAAGGTTTCAAATGTTTACATGACCTAAAAAAAGACATATTTTCACTTTTGGGGATGACCACATTTTTAAATGCTAGAACTTTACGTGTGGTTGAGATATTGTACACACAAAAGGGAAACATTGTTGCTTCAGGAAAGTCTACAGCGGTACACTAACGCTACGTTCACACTGCAAGGCTTAATGCTCAATTCCGATTTTTTTGTGAAATCCGATTTTTTTGTGAGGTCGTTCACATTAACAAATATATGCGACTTGTATGTGATCCTCAGTATGAACGAAAAGCGACCTAAAAGTGTTCCGCATGCGCATTGCAGGATACGACGACGTCACACGCAGTGAGCATGGCCAGTGTTTACGGAAGTAAAACCACCCGGTTGTGGTATGACCCATCCAATCTAGCTTGAATAGCTGTATCCCCCCAAATGGAAATCAGCTCCCTAACCTCTGCGTCCTTCCATTGAGAAGATTCAGAACCTTCACAGCCCGAAGCGTCCCTCGCATTGATGTCATGCGCAGGGGCGCAGATACGTTTTTTGAACTGGGGGGGACAAAAAACTGGGGGGGACAAAGCTGCCAGCAAACCAACCCCAACCCCGATATGCCTGTCAAACTTGTTGTGGGTTACCGTAGCAACCAAGCTCGAGCTCGCAACCTGTGCAGTCTGCGCAGCTCAACCAACCGAATATCAGTCTTTGTTTTGTTTTATGTGAATTGTTGCAACTATGTATACACTGCTGTGCACCTCAATAAACCGAATGGTAATTAGTCTTTTGATTTTTCCATGAGGTTTGCCTTATGCAAAGAAAGACAGCATAGACGTTTTTTCCTCCCTATAAGTGGGGGGGACCGAGCGAGGTGAATTTAAATCTGGGTGGGACGAGTCCCACCCTCTATCTGCGCCCGTGATTATGCGCCATGTTGTTGTAACTTTTTTTGAGAGACCCGCCACCTACAGTACTTCAGTGCAGAATAGTGACGTTTGTGGCTTGTTGATGACGTGTAAGTCGGATGAATGCGACCTGGCGGTTCAGACTGAAGTCGCATATGAAAAGAGCGGATAGGAATCGGAATTAGGACCACATATCCAAACGGCTTGGGTCGGATTTGAAAAAATCGGATCTGTCGTTCATATTGTCAATAAAAGATCGGATACAGGTCACATATGGGCGAAAAGGTCGGATTTGAGTCACTTCAGCCTGCAGTGTGAACGTAGCCTAGATGTGATCAAAAAGTTGTGGAACTGTTCCTCTTGTGAAAGAATGGAGTGCGACAAGGTCATGCACATACAGTAAGAGCAAACAGTAACTCTCGTGAGTCAGTACGCCATGCGATGTCATGCTTTCAACATCGGGATCTGTTACATGTGTTTTTGTGACAAAGTGCACATGTGCATTTGCAATTTGTGCAATATGCAGGCATTTGCTATCGGCAACGGAGACTCTAGAAATGCTTCAGCAGGCTTATGGCAATGAAGCAGTGAGGTGACGGGCCAGAGAGCAAACAGCAGGACGTCACTGGAGGATGACCTTCTGCCCCTCTTGACACATGACTGCCACTTAAAACACCTCACCAACCTCATTGCTTCATTCCCGTAAGCTTGCTAAAGCGTTTCCAGGGTTTTTGTTGCTGATACCCGAGTTTGACACGAAATTTACCGTTTGCTCTCCGGTCCATCATCCAAAAGCGCAAATGTGCACATGTACGTTGTCACAAAGACGCATACAGCACAGGTCCCAATGTTGACAGTGCGACGTCACACAGCACACAGATTCATGAGAGTTACAGCTCATTCCTGCTGCGCGTGCATGACCTTGCCGCACTTTGTTCGTTCACAAGAGGAACAGTCCCAGGACGTTTTGATCGCACTCATGTATAGTAAAAAAGGTCAGAATTTTACCATGGGAAGGGTTTCCCCAGGCTATCACATCTATGCAGTCCTGGAGGCATTTCATCATGTACAAATCTGGAGGCTATTCCCAGTGAGTTATATATATTTTTCCCTAATAAATCCAGACCTGTGAAATATTGTGCTTAGTACCTGCTAAATCTTTACATAGCGACTTTCTTTTATCCTTATAGACTACCACGTGCTATCCAGTACTTTTTCTCTGTTTTGTTATCCCCCGCCCAAACGAAGTTTGTTGGGGGTATAGAAACAGGTTCCGTCCATCTGTCCGTCCGGTCATGTTTTTGTTTCCGGGCCATATCTTTAAAACTACTGAAGATATCTTCATGAAACTTTGTATACATGTCAAGCAACATGTGAACTGGTGCCTTTTGCTATTTTGGATTTTTTTGGGGAAAAAAAGGATTTTTCAAATTTTGACATAAAAAATAGATTTTGACTTAGTTTCCAAGAGCCATGTTTGTTTCCGGAGCATATCTCCAAAACTATTCCTGATACGGATTTGAAACTTGGTATACACGTTAACAAGGTGATGTAGATGTGCCTTTTCATACTAAGAAATTTGAGAAATTTAAATTTTTCTTGTTTCCATGGAAACAGTTTCAGGTTAGTCTTAGGGGTAGGCTTTGTTTCCGGAGCAGAACTTGAAAACTACGAGTGGTATGGTCTTGAAAGTTGGTATATGTGTTGATTAAGTAATGTATATGTGCCTTTTGATACTAAGAAATGTGAGAAATTTTAATTTTTCGCTCACCTGGACCAAAGGTCCGGTGGGTTTATGCCATGGGCTGCTGAGGTCAGTGTAAAGAGGTCGGGTTGGTTTCCTGCAGCACAACTTGAAAAATGTGACAAATAATATCTTGAAACTTGGTATATAGTTGGTATATAGGGCGGGGGATACAGATGACTCTTGCCCCTTTTCCACCAAAGCAGTTCCAGGGCTGGTTTGGGGCCAGTGCTTAATTTGGAACCAGGTTTTCTGTTTCCACTGACAAAGAACTGGCTCTGGGGCCAGAAAAACTTGTTCCAGGCTAGCACCAACTCTCTGCTGGGCCAGAGGAAAGAACCGCTTATGTCAGCGGGGGGGGCGGAGTTGTTAAGACCAACAACAATAACAAGACCGCGAAAGATCGCCATTTTTAAGCGACGAGAAGCAGCAGCTGTACAAACGCGAAGTCATCCATTATTATTATTGTTGTTGTTGCTGCTGCTGCTTCTTCCGTGTTGTTTTTGCTTCGATATTCGCGCCAAGGTTTATGCAAACGTAGCAACGTAACTGACGTATACAGCGACGTAATGACATATACAGCGACGTAATGACATGGCTTCCCTTAGCACTACGAGCTATGGAAAAGCAAACTGGTTCTCAGCTGGCTCGCAAGTTGAACGAGTTGTGAACCAGCACCAGCACTGGCCCCGAACCAGCCCTGGAACTGATTTGGTGGAAAAGGGGTATCTGTCTACTTGTTGTCCTGGCTTTGACTCACACTCTTTCTCTTAGTGTTGGATGTTGAAATCTTTTGTTCTTCGTTCCATTATATTCAGAGTGTCTATACAGACTTAAAGAGTATGTTTATGTTTTTGTTTATTTTATTTAAGAAGGGACAATTAACATGAGCACTCAGATCCATCATGTAAGTGTACCAGATTTAGCCATACAGGCTAATTTTCATCTGCAGTCCCTGATGTAGATGTAGATCCTGTCAGATGAAACTTATTTACATAGTTTTCAACTTCCCTTCACTTCTTGTGGTGCTCTCTGGCATTATCTCTTGGCTTGGTGTTCCCTTAGCTGTTACTGGATACAGTTATGAACTTTGAGGGACACTGGTTTTCTGGCAGCTCATCACAGCTTAAACACACACTCCTTTTTATGTTTCAGTCACACAACAGACTATTTTGATTATGTTGTTAGATCTTTTTATCTTGTTTGTATATCAGGATAAATATGCTGGCTTTTACATTGCAATACAATAAAGTGCCTGAAGGAATGAAAACTGCTGCTGTGACTTTGTCCTTCCACTGACGTTAATGACCCAAGTCAGTTTGGACCGGCTGTGTCAGTATCCTGCTGACCTGATAGCGCCTTGCTGAGCTTTTTTGTTGTGACACTTCCACTCATTATTTAATGCACAGGACCATGGAGACCTGTCAGATTCTTCCTTTGTGCAGTTATCTCCCCCAAAGAGCTCATTTTAGCAATAACAAATGTGGTGAGGGATGACAAGCTAATGGTGCTCCCTGTGAATCGTGTGTATTCATTAGTGATTGTTCGTTTGGCCTCTCTCTCTTTCTTTCTCTCCACAGGGTATGGCATAATGTTCCTGTATACAGCCCACAGCATTTATTTTTAGATGACACTGAATTTGCATTGGGTTCTCTACCCTCCAGAATTATTGGTATTTTTCATAAACAAAAATATAATCAATGTAATGTATTGCATAAATGTAATATTACTGCTCCAACAATAAGAGAAAGTATTTATCTTTTAACTATTTAATAATCATTGTCATTAGGACTACTTGTTTAAATAATAGTATTTTCTCTCGAAATAGATACAGTGGGGTCCAAAAGTCTGAGACCACCAGTGAAATTGCTTCTGTTTTGCATTCTTTTTTTTTTTACTTGAATACAACAATTTCCATTACAGATTATATTTTTGACAACAACTTAAATAAGAAGTAGAATCTTTGAAATATTTACATGAATTTCAGAGTTTCTTAGTATTTGGTACATGGGCAATTCCATGTAAATGTCAACCTCACAGGAGATCCCAAATTTCAAACTAAACAAACTAAATAAATAAACAAATAAATAAATAGATACATAAATAAATATTTTGATCACCTAATGTGTCACTGTCAGTCTTTCTTTCTTATAATGTAAACCCCAAGCTAAAATCAACTTTGATCATGTACAATTCTATATTATTGCCACAAGCCACAGAAATGTATGCTAAAATCCACAAAACAGCAAAACAATAGCCATCCTAAATATTATTTAAGAACTTTGATAGTTTTAGCTGATATTTAGAGAGTTTTTCAAAGGGTTATGGTGGTTAAATTGCTGATTTTCTAAACTTATGCCATGTCTATTTCAGACGCGTCACATCCATAACGGAATTTCGTCACATCCATAACGCTGACTTTTCCTTCCGAAACTCTGCATGAAATACAAAATATTTTAAACAGAGATTTTTTAATATTCACCTTGGACCCCTCTATCAAGTGGATATCTCCATTTCGACATTAGGTTTACAATTTCACAGAGTTTGATAAAAACGTACAGTCACCCAAGAAAAGTGATACTTTTTCTGTCACATCCATAACGCATCTTTTATTGGCGTTTTCTGGCATGCCCTAGATGTACTATGGGAATTGTTCTTGTTCTATCACTTCTCCAGTATGGTACAGCCTTAAAATATGCAACACCTGTTTAAATACTGGGAGACAATAAAACATGCACTGGGTCATTTGTTGCCATTTTGAGTTCAAGTGTCACATCCATAACGCTGGAATTGCTCACATCCCCTTTTTGCTTTAATGACAGTGTGTATTCGAGTTGGCAAGGACTCCACAGGTTTGTGCAAAATTGTCGTCTGAACAGGGGTTTCACTAGAAGAGATTAGGCATGACCTTTTGTCCAAAGCAGATAACATAATCAATATCACAAATTTGCTTACATTTAAATGGAAATATAGAAATAGTGTGGAATCTTAAATATTAAATATTCCATAATCTTTTTTTTCTAATATATTATTCTATTAACTATTCAAGATATTGAACATTTCATTTCAAACTGGAAAAGTAAAAGAAAAAAACTCCCAGATTTTCAATGTGGTCTCAGACTTTTAGACTCTGACGTATGCCAGAATTACTTCAATTTATTTCCATGCTGTTGCCTTTAACCATAACCCGTTACCCAGGGTATAAATACATATGTAGTTGCACACATGTAAAATCCCTTTGTCATTCGTTGTCATAAGAAAAAAAAACCAAATATTTTAAACACAAAAGAGACAAATCCTTGTTGACCCTACACAGATCAGGTAATGGATATTAAAAAAAATGCATAAGCAGTTAATATACTGTTCATCATAATTAGGGCCATAACAAAAAGTTTCTCATGATTGAAACAGTTGCACATTTGGCAGGAATTGGAGCCATAAACACACTGCCCCCCCCCCCCCCACACACACACACACACACACAGTTGGGATGATGAAGGTGAAGGAGGAGAAGGGAAAGATCTCAAAGATCTCAGTTTTAGAATTGCACAGTTTAATTGATTTCTCTGGGTGTCAAGTTTAGAGTCTAAACAAAATGTTCAACTGCACTTCCCAGTCAAGCTGTTCATGTGTTGTGGGAAGCCTTTCCTGAAAGCAGCTCACAAAATGCAGTGCTTGAACGTCAGCAAGTGTCATTAGTATGGTAATCATTCGTGGTAAGATGAGACCAAATCAGCATTTTTGGAGACGAAACAGGACTGCATACAAGCAAAAGAGCTGATACCCCGCTCTAAAATATGGAGGTGGCTCTGTAGCTGGGTTTCCATGAACTTGCTTGTCTGTGAAGATTCTCAGTCATCCAGGTCATGGTAAACTGTGGGTGGTAAAAGAGAGCAACTGGACTTGCTTGAAGATTCTTGAAGACATTTCACCTCTCATCCAAAAGGCTTCTTCAGTTCTGTCTGACTGGTAGGGAACATCAGGTATTTATCCTCTCATGGATGAAAAGCTCATCTAAGGTGTCATTGAGTCATCCTGTTGGTGTGGGTCACTGGGGGCTGGTTACAACATTGCCAAACACTTAGCCACCATCCTGGCTCCTCTCTTTGGGAATACGCCACATCACGTCAAAAACTCCCAAGATTTTGCTACTAAAGTTGCATACCTCAAACTAGACTCAGATGAAACCATGGTTTCCTACGACGTCACTTCTCTGTTCACCTGCATTCCCACCACAGAAGCAGTTGAATCTGTTAGAAAATGACTCCTTCGAGACAGCACCTTAGTGGATAGAACGAACCTCACCACGGACCAGATTCGCACCCTGCTTGACCTCTGCCTGACTACCACTTATTTCCAGTTTAATGAAAGTTTCTACAGACAGAAGCATGGATGCGCCATGGGCTCACCGTTATCCCCTATTGTGGCCAATCTTTACATGGAGGAAGTGGAACGTAAAGGTTTGACCACTTTTTCAGGAGTTGCTCCCAGCCACTGGATCAGATATGTGGATGACACCTGGGTTAAAATCAAAACCCATGAGGTGGAAGCCTTCTCTAAGCACATCAATGCAGTGGATATTAACATCAACTTCACTCGGGAGGATGTCAGTGGGAATAATCTAGCCTTCTTGGATTGTGATGTACACATTAGACAAGACAGAAGCCTGAGCATCAAGGTCTACTGGAAACCTACACACACAGACCAGTACCTACTCTTCGACTCTCACCACCCACTGGAACACAAATTGGGGGTCATTAGGACCTTG
The DNA here is from genome assembly GCF_027579695.1 of Neoarius graeffei. Taxonomy (NCBI): domain Eukaryota; kingdom Metazoa; phylum Chordata; class Actinopteri; order Siluriformes; family Ariidae; genus Neoarius; species Neoarius graeffei. The sequence continues at coordinate 26,617,789 of NC_083583.1, forward strand.
CAACACAGGGCTCAGAATATCCCTACAACGATAGAGGGAAACGAGAAGGAGCAGAATCACATCAAGAAAGCACTTCAGAACTGCGGGTATCCCAACTGGTCTTTCCTCAAGAGCAGAAAAAGGAACAGAATGGACAAGGAGGATAACAGGAACAAACGCAAGAACATTGTCATTCCCTACATTTCTGGTCTATCTGAGAAACTCAGGAGGATCTTCTACAAACATAACATTCCGGTACATTTCAGACCCAGTAACACTCTGAAGCAGAAACTGGTCCACCCTAAGGACAGAATACCCAGACACAAACAGGACAACGTAGTGTATGCCATTCAGTGCTGTGAGGAATGCACGGACTCGTATATTGGGGAGACAAAACGACCGCTTCACAGGCACATGGCTCAACACAGGAGAGCCAGTTCCTCAGGCCAGGACTCTGCTGTCTACCTTCATCTTAACAACAAAGGACACTCATTTCAGGATTGCAACGTACGCATTTTAGCCAGAGAGGATCATTGGTATGAGCGAGGAGTTAAAGAAGCCATTTTTGTCAACCTGGAACGGCCATCACTGAACAGAGGTGGTGGTCTAAGACATCATTTATCAGCCACCTACAATGCAGTCCTTGGCACACTTCCCAGACAACTGAGGCCAAGTTTACATTAGACCGTATCTGTCTCGTTTTCTTCGCGGATGCACTGTCCGTTTACATTAAAACACCTGGAAACGCCGGGAAACGGGAATCCGCCAGGGTCCACGTATTCAATCCAGATCGTGTCTGGTCCGGTGCTGTGTAAACATTGAGGATACGCGGATACGCTGTGCTGAGCTCTAGCTGGCGTCGTCATTGGACAACGTCACTGTGACATCCACCTTCCTGATTCGCTGGCGTTGGTCATGTGACGCGACTGCTGAAAAACGGCGCGGACTTCCGCCTTGTATCACCTTTCATTAAAGAGTATAAAAGTATGAAAATACTGCAAATACTGATGCAAATACTGCCCATTGTGTAGTTATGATTGTCTTTAGGCTTGCCATCCTTCCACTTGCAAGTGGTAAGTGATATGCGCTGGGATCTCACACACAGCGGCTCAGTCCCGAATCACTGCTCGTGCACTTCACTCGCGCGCTGTGTGAGCTGCGCAGGGCCGGAGTGCGCACCCTCCAGAGGGCACTCGCTGTTCAGGGCGGAGTGATTTGGAGCGCAGGATGCCTGCGGAGCCGAGCGTATCCGTGTATTGGCGTTGCTGTGTGCACGCGAATCGTGTATTGGCGTTGCTGTGTGCACGCTAATCGTTTTAAAAACGTTAATCTGATGATCCGCTGATACGGTCTAATGTAAACCCCACCTGAATGCACACCAAAACCCAGCTGTTTTCAGTGACTCACAGGAGGACAGAGAGAATCAGCATTCCACTGATCACCCTAACAGGCAATCCATTGATCATCCTAACGACTCTCGAGGCTGTTCACAACCAGCCCCCAGTGACCCACACCAACAGGATGACTCAACGACACAATGAGCTTTTCATCCATGAGAGGATAAATACCTGATGCTCCCTACCAGTCAGACAGAACTGAAGAAGCCTTTCGGATGAGAGGTGAAACGTCTTCAAGAATCTTCAAGCAAGTCCAGTTGCTCTCTTTTACCACCCACAGTTTACATGAACTTGCTTATTGCACAATTTGAAATTGTGAACTAAAAAGAGAGTAATGGAAACGTGAAAAAAACCCTCAAATATCACAATTTTTTTACTCTCGCATGAGGTGGTTTTTGATAAAGTAATAATTCACAACATTGAAATGGAAACACATTTTTGACTTTTAAGTCACATGACATAAGGAAATGGAAATGCTACCTTTCTGAAAAACAGCGCTATCACGAAAGGAGAAAACCCAGGTTTAATAGCTTAACATCACTCGATGGAAACATAGACCATTCGCAGTTGTGTTTTGCTGATTTTCTTTTTTTTTTAAATATTGCTACTATTTTGTGAAACACTACAAATGAAACCTGGCTTGTGATGCTTTGTGGCTGTTTTGTGGCTGATGGTTCAGGGGCTCTGATGAGAACTTATAGCATCATTATTTCACGAACGTTATTTCAGGTCAGAAAAGATGATGAGCCAAACCTCCTTCCAAAAAACACAGCCATTGTTAAATAAACACAATCTGTGTTTCTAGAAACTGAAAGTATGCAAATTGAAGAGGGAAGTCCACATACACAAACCTAAAAATATCAACAAGTCTTAAATGTTCTGCAGGGAGGAGTGGACCAAGATCACCTACAAGCATCTTGAACCTCGTTCGAAACAGAGAGCAGTGTTTAAAAAACAAGCAAGCAAACAAACAAAAAAAAACCCACATTATTTAATTTTTTTGTGTTTAAAAAAGATTTAAACAAAACTATACAATCTCCCTGTATGTTTGAGCTCATAGCACTTATTATTGCATTAAACACTTCATTATTGCATGTGTTGTTCCTTTGTAGATTTTAATTTCTGCTTATTTTAATGAATGGTGTGAAAAATAACTCGGTGTCAGAGTGACCTGTAGAGAAAGTGTACGTATCCCTTAATAGCACGTGCATTTTGTGTGTGTGTGTCTGTGTGAGTGTTACTGTACAAAGCCAAAATGAGAGAGATTTGTGAACAGCTCATTTGTGAGCAGCCCGGAGAGCCAGTTTAAGAAACTAAAGGCCTTTTTCAAACTACTAATTAGCCCCAGCATAAAACCAGACATGTTTTTCTTTGATCTAAGTTCACTGCAACCCCAGAAACACCACGAGCCTTTGAATTTTATCTGTAGTATATTTTGTTGGGGTGATAAAACCTGAAATTTGTTTAAGATCCAGCATGCTGAACACATGCTGAGGGTGAAAAGTAATGATTTGTGTAAAGCGCATTAGTGTTAGTTTTGCACAGCAGTGTGACGGGTTAAGTACAAAACAGGGTTATTTTTGGCTTTCCCAGCTCACTAAATGGAGCTTGCTGGAAACAGGTTACTTTTGTTCTAAATGCTTTCACCTCTTTTTCCATGGAAAGATTTTGTGAATGCTTCAACCAGAAATGCTGATGTGCTAACAGTGCATGAAAGCTAGGCAAGTGCAAGCTCATTCATATGTTTAGATGCACTTTCTACCTTTCTAAATTTTGAGGTGAAGCACAAATGTGACTGGTTTGAAAAGTGCTGGATAAAAGTACAAGAATGATGACTAAAAAAACGAACGAACAAACAAAAAACACCACCTGATCAGTTGGAAACCAGACCAATTCTACTGAAGCCTCTCACAGATTAACTTACATTTTAACCAGCCGTTGAATGAATCCATGGCAGTTTTTTTTAAATGTGTAATCAAGAAGGATAGATATTTTGGAAGAATTGAATAATGATGGGGCGGCACGGTGGTGTAGTAGTTAGCGCTGTCGCCTCACAGCAAGAAGGTCCGGGTTCGAGCCCCGTGGCCGGTGAGGGCCTTTCTGTGCGGAGTTTGCATGTTCTCCCCGTGTCCGCGTGGGTTTCCTCCGGGTGCTCCGGTTTCCCCCACAGTCCAAAGACATGCAGGTTAGGTTAACTGGTGACTCTAAATTGACCGTAGGTGTGAATGTGAGTGTGACTGGTTGTCTGTGTCTATGTGTCAGCCCTGTGATGACCTGGTGACTTGTCCAGGGTGTACCCCGCCTTTCGCCCGTAGTCAGCTGGGATAGGCTCCAACTTGCCTGCGACCCTGTAGAACAGGATAAAGCGGCTACAGATAATGAGATAATGAGATGAGATGAATCATGATGGTTTTCATCAGCTACATTGTGCTTTAATTAGTTCCGCACAAGGAAAAATGAAAAACCAAGAGGATGATCTCATAGGCTGATTAATTTAATTTATAATGACAACCAAAACCAACAAGGAGCCTCACTGATTGTAGTTTTCCATAAATAAATGATTCGTTAGTGTGATCATATTGTCATATGTGATGCAGACTTCTGAAATTGCACCAAAGGAAACTCATTTGTGGCCTGATAATACATAGATGTCGACATGTGAGAAATGTTATTTTATTACAGGCGCCACACTTTATTACTTATTTACTTACTATAGTGGTTAGCGTGTTCGCCTCTTGACCGGGAGATTGCGAGTTCGACTCGTGGTCAAGTCATACCACAGACCATTATCAAAATGGTACCTACTGCCATCTGGCAAGACACACCACAATACAGATGTGAGTAGGGAGTCAAACTCTTGTGGTTACCAGAGGATGACCCCCTCCCCATAACCCTAGCTATATAATAGTTGACAGGCCGAGGGCTATGGAAACAAAGATTGGCGCCACCCAGTGCACTAAGTGCCTGGTTAGTACTGAGATAGGAGACTGCCTGGACCTGGGAAGATCAGGTCTTGGGATGGGAGGGACTTTGACTTACTTATTTACTATATAATTACTTACCTATTTAAAAATGGAGGGTTTGTTCAGGACATCCCGCCATGCACAGTAGTCTGCATTGTTTTCACTGGCTGAGCTTGCTTGGAATCTCAAGGGAGGTGATGCCAAAAAAGTATCAGGTGCCAGGTACTATCCAGAACTTAGACCACAACTTACAGTGGTGCTTGAAAGTTTGTGAACCCTTTAGAATTTTCTATATTTCTGCAGAAATATGACCTAAAACATCATCAGATTTTCACACAAGTCCTAAAAGTAGATAAAGAGAACCCAGTTAAACAAATGAGACAAAAATATTATACTTGGTCATTTATTTATTGAGGAAAATGATCCAATATTACATATCTGTGAGTGGCAAAAGTATGTGAACCTCTAGGATTAGCAGTTAATTTGAAGGTGAAATTAGAGTCCGGTGTTTTCAATCAATGGGATGACAATCAGGTGTGAGTGGGCACCCTGTTTTATTTAAAGAACAGGGATCTATCAAAGTCTGATCTTCACAACACGTTTGTGGAAGTGTATCATGGCATGAACAAAGGAGATTTCTGAGGACCTCAGAAAAAGCGTTGTTGATGCTCATCAGGCTGGAAAAGGTTACAAAACCATCTCTAAAGAGTTTGGACTCCACCAATCCACAGTCAGACAGATTGTGTACAAATGGAGGAAATTCAAGACCATTGTTACCCTCCCCAGGAGTGGTCGACCAACAAAGATCACTCCAAGAGCAAGGCGTGTAATAGTCGGCGAGGTCACAAAGGACCCCAGGGTAACTTCTAAGCAACTGAAGGCCTCTCTCACATTGGCTAATGTTAATGTTCATGAGTTCACCATCAGGAGAACACTGAACAACAATGGTGTGCATAGCAGGGTTGCAAGGAGAAAGCCACTGCTCTCCAAAAAGAACATTGCTGCTCCTCTGCAGTTTGCTAAAGATCACGTGGACAAGCCAGAAGGCTATTGGAAAAATGTTTTGGGGACAGATGAGACCAAAATAGAACTTTTTGGTTTAAATGAGAAGCGTTATGTTTGGAGAAAGGAAAACACTGCATTCCAGCATAAGAACCTTATCCCATCTGTGAAACATGGTGGTGGTAGTATCATGGTTTGGGCCTGTTTTGCTGCATCTGGGCCAGGACAGCTTGCCATCATTGATGGAACAATGTATTCTGAATTATACCAGCGAATTCTAAAGGAAAATGTCAGGACATCTGTCCATGAACTGAATCTCAAGAGAAGGTGGGTCATGCAGCAAGACAACGACCCTAAGCACACAAGTCATTCTACCAAAGAATGGTTAAAGAAGAATAAAGTTAATGTTTTGGAATGGCCAAGTCAAAGTTCTGACCTTAATCCAATCGAAATGTTGTGGAAGGACCTGAAGCGAGCAGTTCATGTGAAGAAACCCACCAACATCCCAGAGTTGAAGCTGTTCTGTACAGAGGAATGGGCTAAAATTCCTCCAAGCCGGTGTGCAGGACTGATCAACAGTTACCACAAACGTTTAGTTGCAGTTATTGCTGCACAAGGGGGTCACACCAGATACTGAAAGCAAAGGTTCACATACTTTTGCCACTCACAGATATGAAATATTGGATCATTTTCCTCAATAAATAAATGACCAAGTATAATATTTTTGTCTCATTTGTTTAACTGGGTTCTCTTTATCTACTTTTAGGACTTGTGTGAAAATCTGATGTTGTTTTAGGTCATATTTATGCAGAAATATAGAAAATTCTAAAGGGTTCACAAACTTTCAAGCACCACTGTAGACCCAATGGAAAACCAAAAAAAGGTGAGTGGAGCCAAGTTGAGTTCAGCTGGTACTATGCAGTGGAAAAGGGCCAATATAGCTGTCTACATGCGAGAAATATTATTTTATTGAAGGCACCACATTGAGAACATGGGCAAGGGAAATATTTTTGAGAAGTATTTGGATCTGTTTCTGCCACAAGCAAATATATAAATCATTTGTAACTGGCTACGCTTTCAAACCACATCTCTTGTGTCCTCAGCAAAAGTTAGACCTGTGACATGAAGCAATATGTCACATAGATCATCTGACACTGAAGCTATAATTCTTTTCCAGTCCTAATATCATTCTTAAACCTTGTATAATCTACCCTTAAATTTTTAATCTTGTTCACATTTGCTTATTGTATGCAAGCAAAGCCTATGATAAGGGATGGGTAATATAACAACATCTATAATATCGACATTGTGATAAATTATTTCACAGTAATGTCACTGAAAGATATTGCTGAATATCTTTTATAACGTTTGCAAATTTTGATCTGAGCAGTTGATTTGATTTTTTTTTAAATCAAGCTGAATTTTTAAAACTAAAATATTATGGCTGGGTTTTTTAAAATATATTTTTTTGTACTTGGATTTACCCTCCTTTTTTAAAAATGAAAGTGTCTATTGTAGAAATTATGTTATTATCATATCGCCCCAACCTATCTATAATTTATATCACACTGTAGAGAAAAATTTCTGTGAGTGGCATTGTTGCTAAGTACAATTACTGTGTATAAAAAAACTTAGTCAATGCTTCAAAGGCTTTTTTTTTCCCTCTAAGTCGTGTCAGAGTGAGCATGGAGTGCATGCCGCGCACCCATGAGATATCATTACTTGCACTCAGCTCAGGTTATGTGGGTAGTAGCTATCTCCTGCCAGCAATTTTCCTGCCTGTCATGGAAGGATGATCAAAAAATCTCAACCAGGAACATATGATATTGGGTACAGCCTAACCACTCAAGCCTACATGCTGTCTGGCTTCTATCCGTTCTTTCTTTGAGTCATTCTGATGATGATGATGTTGTTGCCATGTGCAGAAACAAGTGCAATGACTTTTGGAAAAAGGGTTCATGACACTGAAAGAATTAATCCAGTTGTCTGACATCAGATACAGTAGGAGCAGTTAATCTGGTACTTAATGCACCGTGACAGCGTAGTCAGCTTCAAATCCTCTGAACAGAGCAAAAGTTCATACTCATCAGGTCTGTTTCAGGGAAATCATTAGTGGCTGTAATATCAGTAGGTACAAAAATACTGTGATTTTGCTTTTCGTTCTTTGTTTTCTTAAAATGCATTAACGGTCTTGGTGCTTAAATCGATTAGTCAAAGGAGCAACTTCCAGGAAAGAAAAACAGAACTCCACAGTGTTTTTTTTGTTTGTTTGGTTGGTTGGTTGGTTTTTTTCTTCATTAAGCTGTTCTATAAGTAGTTTCCTTCTATTTTCGGATCCTTCTCTTCTCCGGCTGTGTCACAGGCTGTTTGATAACTCTAATGAGGGCTTCAGGAACTGGGAGTTCATGACAGTGCACTGCTGGGGAGAGCGGGCGGAAGGCACATGGACCCTGGAGATATCCGACTCACCCTCACAGCTCCGCAGCAACCTCGAGGTTCTCGGTAAGGACTGTAAAGATTAGAGCTCTATCCTGAGTGTTGAGCTATTGGTAAGATATGTGTGTGTTTTTCAGGACTTCTCTAAATCTCTTCATTTAGCCAGTGTTATGGTAGAAGATTTTTCCTGAGCGACTCTTAAGCAACTGTACAGTATCTCAGTGCTTTTTCTGTCACAGTCTTGAAATGTCTGTGTGATGCATTGCTTTTAAAACATTCAGATCAAGTAATAAAGACAATCACTGAAGGGTCTGTGCAGACCTGCAAACCTGACACCACGGAAGCCTCCTTCACGTCCTGTCACTTTATGAGTAATCCCTCATGTCGTCTTGATTTTCCCGTTTGAAAGATGTACTGATTTGGCACTCTTACTTTCTTGAAGGTAAATGGAGAATATTTTGAAGTCCTTAATGTGAAATAAAATGTCTGCATCAATGAATGTATGTTTGACGAAGCTAACATTCGACACATATATACACTACCGTTCAAAAGTTTGGGGTCACACAGACAATTTTGTGTTTTCCATGAAAAGTCACACTTTTATTTACCACCATAAGTTGTAAAATGAATAGAAAATATAGTCAAGACATTTTTCTGGCCATTTTGAGCATTTAATCGACCCCACAAATGTGATGCTCCAGAAACTCAATCTGCTCAAAGGAAGGTCAGTTTTATAGCTTCTCTAAAGAGCTAAACTGTTTTCAGCTGTGCTAACATGATTGTACAAGGGTTTTCTAATCATCCATTAGCCTTCTGAGGTGGGGTTTACATTAGACCGTATCAGCGGATCATCAGATTAACGTTTTTAAAACGATTAGTGTGCACACAGCAACACCAATACACGATTTGCGTGCACACAGCAACACCAATACACGGATATGCTAGGCTCCGCAGGCATCCTGCGCTCCAAATCACTCCGCCCTGAACAGCGAGTGCCCTCTGGAGGGTGCGCACTCCGGCCCTGCGCAGCTCACAGAGCGCGCGAGTGAAGTGCACAAGCAGTGATTCGGGACTGAGCCGCTGTGTGTGTGATCCCAGCACATATCACTTACCACTTGCAAGTGGAAGGATGGCAAGCCTAAAGACAATCATAACTACACAATGGGCAGTATTTGCATCAGTATTTGCAGTATTTTCATACTTTTATACTCTTTAATGAAAGGTGATACAAGGCGGAAGTCCGCGCCATTTTTCAGCAGTCGCGTCACATGACCAACGCCAGCGAATCAGGAAGGTGGATGTCACAGTGACGTTGTCCAATGACGACGCCAGCTAGAGCTCAGCACAGCGTATCCGCGTATTCTCAATGTTTACACAGCACCGGACCAGACACGATCTGGATTGAATACGTGGACCCTGACGGATTCCCGTTTCCCGGCGTTTCCAGGCGTTTTAATGTAAACGGACAGTGCATCCGCGAAGAAAACGAGACCGATACGGTCTAATGTAAACTTGGCCTGAGGCAATGAGCAAACACATTGTACCATTAGAACACTGGAGTGATAGTTGCTGGAAATGGGCCTCTATACAACTATGGAGATATTGCACCAAAAACCAGACATTTGCAGCTAGAATAGTCATTTACCACATTAGCAATGTATAGAGTGGATTTCTGATTAGTTTAAAGTGATCTTCATTGAAAAGAACAGTGCTTTTCTTTCAAAAATAAGGAAATTTCAAAGTGACCCCAAACTTTTGAACGGTAGTGTAGTTAGCATCAATTAACTATATGTATAAGAGATGCTGTCAAAAATTTGGCTGAAATTATTCAAAGAACGGCACTTAAGAGTAAAAAAAAAAAGACCTACACCGAAGAGTACGATGGAACATTTGACAAATAATTTTAACAGTAGTGATAATTAGGAGGTAATAGAAGAAATAGAAACTGAAGTGTGAGTGTATATACTGGTTTTAGAGCTATCACTAGAGCTCCACCCTCCAAAAGCTCTCAGTGATTACAGTAAAACCCTGTATATAGAGTATATGCAGTTAAGTTTCAAACTTATGTAAGTGATGTGTGAAAGCACTATACTGAAAAATTATTTTCATACATCTATCAATGCATTCATCCTTCCTTGGGAAGCACATATGTATTTGAATTATATTTATTCCTCGTCTGCTCACAGATCCATCCTTTTATCTGTCAGTTGAGTTGTATGTCACTGTCATCATTCTGTGTCTGATTATCTATCAAATTTCATTTGCTGAAGCTGAAGGCATTTGGTGTGTTTTTGATTTTCCCTTATCAGGACTGTCCACACTTTCATGCTGGGGGCCTTTACAGTGATATTAACTAAAGCACATACAGTAGATTAATAAATGAGGAGATTTAAGCACCAGCTGAAGACTTGAACAGAAAACCCATAAACATACTTTGTAAGCGTGGACTAATTTCTATCTTATTCTGTAGTGTAGTGGCTCACAAGCTCTTTCAAAAATGGTGATGGGTCGGATATTGGCCACACGGTATAGTTTGGATACTGAATTTTATTCTATCCACATTCACTGGATATGAGTAATCACATGCTCTGATTGGCTACTCTACTACTAGGCTCATATACCGTGAGTAGAGAAAAACAAAATGGCAGAGCGTGTTGCTGAACCAACCGAGGACGAAATAAAAACTCTACTCGAAAACAAAACCCCAAAAATTGATATCAAGTATTTAAAAGAAAGAATTAGCTAAAAGAATATATTCCCCCCCCCCAATATCTCCTGTTCTACACTCCAGCCCAGTCAGTGGTGGTAATGCACCTTTAAAGTTGGTTTGCCAACCACCAAAAAAACCCTAAAGAAGAAGAAACACCCAAAAAATACAAAAAAAGCAACAAAATATGGAATAAAAGTATTTGATGGTAAGAACGTACCTTTTTTATTTTTCAGTAATTATTATTATAGCATTTTTTACAAATTGCTACGGTCATTTCGCCGGTTTGTTTACATTCTAAACAGAAATGATTTTGTCTGCCATTTTGTATGAAGTTTTTATTTATCGAATTTGAAAAAAATAAAAATGTTTTGTTTCTCAAAATCCAGTGAATGTGGATAGAATAAAACAGTTATTCCACTCCATCTCATCGTATATGGCTTATAGCCGACTCGGCAGCTCATGTATGACTTGATTTCATGGAATAACTGTTAAATATCATGACTATTTTTTTTCTTCCTCTTTTCTCCTGAACCCCATCCTTCTTGCTATGTCTTTATCTCTGTCTCACACGCGGCTCTCTCAGGCAAGCTAAAGGAGTGGACTCTGATTCTCTATGGCACATCTAAGCACCCCTATCAGACTCATGGTTCTCAACACTCTCGTGCTCGGATGCTGGAGATCCCCAGTGTTAAGAGTCCAGAGCCTTCACCCAGCACAGCCCTCCAACATGAAGACGAGGAAGAAGAGGAGTACACTGGTACAAATAATGTTCCTTTTGATGAATAATTCTCTCCTATTCTTCTCAATGATGGTAAAAAACTGTCAGAAATAAGTTATTATTAATCATGTTAACCCTAATCTGATCTCTTTTGGATATTTTAAGTGCAATATTTGATGGGTCTCTTTTCATCCAGTTAATTATAAATCAAAACTCCTGCTAAGATGTGAGAGCATTATTTTCCACTGATATTACAACAGTTAACATGTGTGTTTGGGGAGGAGGTGCTATTAACGACAGATGTTGAAGTACAACCCCGATTCCAAAAAAGTTGGGACAAAGTACAAATTGTAAATAAAAACGGAATGCAATAATTTACAAATCTCAAAAACTGATATTGTATTCACAATAGAACATAGACAACATATCAAATGTCGAAAGTGAGACATTTTGAAATTTCATGCCAAATATTGGCTCATTTGAAATTTCATGACAGCAACACATCTCAAAAAAGTTGGGACGGGGCAATAAGAGGCTGGAAAAGTTAAAGGTACAAAAAAGGAACAGCTGGAGGACCAAATTGCAACTCATTAGGTCAATTGGCAATAGGTCATTAACATGACTGGGTATAAAAAGAGCATCTTGGAGTGGCAGCGGCTCTCAGAAGTAAAGATGGGAAGAGGATCACCAATCCCCCTAATTCTGCGCCGACAAATAGTGGAGCAATATCAGAAAGGAGTTCGACAGTGTAAAATTGCAGAGAGTTTGAACATATCATCGACAGTGCATAATATCATCAAAAGATTCAGAGAATCTGGAAGAATCTTTGTGCGTAAGGGTCAAGGCCGGAAAACCATACTGGGTGCCCGTGATCTTCGGGCCCTTAAACGGCACTGCATCACATACAGGCATGCTTCTGTATTGGAAATCACAAAATGGGCTCAGGAATATTTCCAGAGAACATTATCTGTGAACACAATTCACCGTGCCATCCGCCGTTGCCAGCTAAAACTCTATAGTTCAAAGAAGAAGCCGTATCTAAACATGATCCAGAAGCGCAGACGTCTTCTCTGGGCCAAGGCTCATTTAAAATGGACTGTGGCAAAGTGGAAAACTGTTCTGTGGTCAGACGAATCAAAATTTGAAGTTCTTTATGGAAATCAGGGACGCCGTGTCATTCAGACTAAAGAGGAGAAGGACGACCCGAGTTGTTATCAGCGCTCAGTTCAGAAGCCTGCATCTCTGATGGTATGGGGTTGCATTAGTGCATGTGGCATGGGCAGCTTACACATCTGGAAAGACACCATCAATGCTGAAAGGTATGTCCAGGTTCTAGAGCAACATATGCTCCCATCCAGACGACGTCTCTTTCAGGGAAGACCTTGAGTTTTCCACCATGACAATGCCAAACCACATACTGCATCAATTACAGCATCATGGCTGCATAGAAGAAGGGTCCGGGTACTGAACTGGCCAGCCTGCAGTCCAGATCTTTCACCCATAGAAAACATTTGGCGCATCATAAAACGGAAGATACGACAAAAAAGACCTAAGACAGTTGAGCAACTAGAATCCTACATTAGACAAGAATGGGTTAACATTCCTATCCCTAAACTTGAGCAACTTGTCTCCTCAGTCCCCAGACGTTTACAGACTGTTGTAAAGAGAAAAGGGGATGTCTCACAGTGGTAAACATGGCCTTGTCTCAACTTTTTTGAGATGTGTTGTTGTCATGAAATTTAAAATCACCTAATTTTTCTCTTTAAATGATACATTTTCTCAGTTTAAACATTTGATATGCCATCTATGTTCTATTCTGAATAAAATATGGAATTTTGAAACTTCCACATCATTGCATTCCATTTTTATTTACAATTTGTACTTTGTCCCAACTTTTTTGGAATCGGGGTTGTAAATATTAGCCCTTGGTGGTAATAAAGCTACAACATTTACAAAGCTACAGGTGATATCAGATTGCAATATCAAGCCTATAGAGATGCTACAGCAAACAAGACATCAGCAGAGCAAACTGGGATGATATCCCAATTTCTATAAATATTAGCTTTTTTGCTGCTAATGGACACGAGTGAACCTCTGCTCTGTGCTGATGCTTTCAGGACCATGCCATCATGAGTGTGGTGATCAAGGCTGTGATGGCCCAGATGCTGACCACTGCTTAAACTGCATCCATTTCAGCCTGGGCAGCCTGAAGACTGGGAGGTAAAATGCATATAATGACTTCATTTGAGTGATGTATTATTGACCTTAAAGGGGACATATTATGAAAAACTCTTTTTTTTTTTTTTAAGTGCCTGTGCACATACATTTAGGTATTTGGAGAGCCTACCAACCCACAAACTCTGCAATAAGACACCCCAGTCAGTTTCTTTTGTGCTGCCTATTTCAGAAAACATGTGCTTCAATAAGCGGTTCAGATTTGACTCCCTTTTCTATGTCACAAGAGGAGCTCGTTATAATTGTGCCATGCCTTCATCTGAGTATCTCCACTCAAGGCTTGAGAACTGCCTTTTCAAATGATTATTCATGAGGAAAGTGCTACCTGGTTGGCTGGTGGAAGAGGGGGGTGGGGTGAGCAGTTTCTCATTATCATTTAAGGCAGACCTGGGCATTTTCCGGCCCGCGGGCCACATCCGGCCCTTTGGTTCATTCTGACCGGCCCGCGCAAGGTTAATTAGAAATTACAAAATAAACGTATTTTCTAATTTTATCTCATGCATGGACTGAATGTGCTTTGCTTTTATTTTGAAGTTGTGTTCAACAAAAACGCAATGCGCGCGACATGAACATGACATGAAATCCCACGAAACCTAATCCCGCGATAACTACTTCCGTAATTTGTCCAGACCAACCACAAACTTGTACGTCATCCTTCAAACGGTCCAGCCAATCACATATTGTGACGTCACCAGCAGGCGCCTGAGCCGATCTGATACCTACACCGAATCGACTGATGATCATCTGTCAGCTGTGCTTCGCATCTCCACCTCAGACCAACAGAGACTAGATTTAAAGACCAACAGAGACTAGATTTCTCTCACTGAACAAATAAAAAACTGAAACACCAAACGAGGTGATTAGACTACAAATGTGGGCATCATTATTATAATATGATGTATCTTGCTTGATATGTGGAGTAGAAAGACAATATTGTGATGTCTTTATTGTGTTTTGGGGTGAATGTAACTGAAAAAAAAAGGTACAAACGTTCACATTTTGTTAACCATTGTTTTGGGAAATTTGAGTGAATAAATGAAATTTTTTTGTAAGGCAACCTCGTTTTTCCATACTCTTACCAGTCTTAGCAGTTTGTAAAAACAATGTTATTTACTGCTTTATATAAAGAAATACAATTAGTATTATGCAGAATTTAGTTCAGCCTTTTGGTCCGGCCCTCCACAAAATTTTCTGTTTCTCATGTGGCCCCATGGAAAAAATAATTGCCCACCCCTGGTTTAAGGGAACAGACACTCAAATCGGCCGTTTTGAACAGGAGGAGAAGGGGCTGTGGTGCTTTATCCTTGTGGTATTTTGTCCAAAGCATGTCACGGACATTTCATTAAGACCTCAGCGAGCTGTGTTAACTTGTTTGAAAAAGGCTGTGTCACCTTAAAGGTTATAGATTAGCTATGGAAGCTTGCTTCTTAAGTCATGTGTAAAAATAACTTTTTATTCTGATAGAACATTTTAGAAAGTAACATTAATGGCATCTATTAAGTAAAACTGCAGCTTTTATTTTCCTGAAAGAGTATTAAAAATTTAGGCACTTATTTAGCAAAATGTTCATAAACCAAAATAATTGATAGTTATAGCTCTAATGATGAATAATTTTCCTCTCAGGCACATAGTGAGAGTTAGACTTATGGTACACTTTGTAATTGTCAGAAGTCGATTCACACCTTTGTCATTTGTTTTTTTTTCCTCACAGGGAGCATTTTAGATCTACATCCCTTTATAGAATTAGTATTGACTTCCTGAGCAACTTGTTTAAAAATCTGTTGCTTTTAAAACTGCTTAATGGAGTTTCTTGACAGTCATGATTTAAGACCACAAACTGAGCATTTATTGAATATTCCCACAGTCATACTTAAAACCTGTAGAGAAGCCGCTTTTTGTTTTTCATCATTGTCTTTCCAGCTTTAATAAGAATTTTAGTGTTTCACTGCTCTCCCAGTATTTTCCTTTTTTCAAATTTGGCTTATATGTTGCTAGGTTATTTCAGATGTTGTTGTTGTTGTTGCTGTTATCATTATTATTATTATTTTGTGCACCTGATCATTCATGCAAATATCCAGTCAACCACTTACGTCGCAGCAGTGCAATGCGTAACATTATGCAGCTACAGATCAAGAGCTGCAGTTAACGTTCACATCAAACATTAGAAATGTAAGTTTTTTTTAAATTAACAAGCATTCTGATGTTTGATTTGAACATTAATTGTAATGATTTTATCTGCCTGATTTTTATGCCTGATGCTGCTGCCACATGGCTGATTTAGTTAATCGCAATGAATGAGCAGGTGTTCCTAATAAAGGGGATGGTGAGTGTATATTATAGGTTTATTTCGCTACACATCGTGTTCACAGAATACATCTCTCCTCTCTAAAGGAGGTGTGTTAGCCACTGCCCGCTGGGTTATTTTGAGGACAGTGAGGTGCGAAGGTGCAGGCGTTGTCACCGAGGCTGTGAGAAGTGCGTGGGCCGAGGCTTGAACGAGTGCCGCTCCTGCCGGAGAGGATTGTACTTTTACACAGAGGAGAGCTCGTGTGTAGAGAACTGCCCCATTGGATACTTCAATGATGAGGGTGAGGCTGGGAAACAGAGAATGTGTGATACTTTCTCTGTGCTTTTTTTCTCTTTCCATTTCTTTCTTGCGTCTCGTCAGTCTCATCTCATCTCATTGTCTCTAGCCGCTTTATCCTGTTCTACAGGGTCGCAGGCAAGCTGGAGCCTATCCCAGCTGACTACGGGCGAAAGGCGGGGTACACCCTGGACAAGTCACCAGATCATCACAGGGCTGACACAGACACAGACAACCATTCACACTCACATTCACACCTACGCTCAATTTAGAGTAACCAGTTAGCCTAACCTGCATGTCTTTGGACTGTGGGGGAAACCGGAGCACCTGGAGGAAACCCACGCGGACACGGGGAGAACATGCAAACTCCACACAGAAAGGCCCTCGCCGGCCACGGGGCTCGAACCCGGACCTTCTTGCTGTGAGGCGACAGCGCTAACCACTACACCACCGTGCCGCCGCGTCTCGTCAGTGATTGCCGAAAAAGCATGCAGTGAAAATGCACACAAATAATGTTACCACATCGGCCAGCGTTGCTGGAGATAACTGGCTACATAAGGGAGGAAAAAAAAAACACCATAAATTACTGAGGTCCAGATCTCTGTGTCCTCATAGCTAGTTAATGGTAATGCCACTGGGCACAATTTCTCTGCTGCTGTATCAGTATTTCATCAAAATGTCTCCCTAATTCTACACAAACTGAGGTCTGGCATTGCCTTTGTGACATCTATCTTTGTTTTGAAGAGACAAATGATAAAAGAAACAGGAGGCCTGGGAAACACAGCATGTCTCTCACTATGTCAGTAGGGTAAGGTGCAAGTTTTTCTTTTCCTGGATTTCTCCTCTACAAATGCAGCTCCAAGACGTGGTTGTAACACTGGCACACAGATTCAGGCCCCAAGACTGATATTTATTATCTGATTCTTAATCCATCAAATGCTGCCGCATCGAATGCACACCATCTGTGTCAAATTGAGCTGAACTGAACTGGCTCTGGGTATTGAGTGAATAAGCACTTCGCACGGTTACATAGATACCAGCCTCACACACACACAGACGCACACACAGACATAGACCTCTGAAGTCTTTTGGATCATTCTGTGCCATTTTGAGTTGACACACTTGTGATGGAGGTGGCCTTGATGTCACTACGAATCAGTTGTTTACTGGACATCTTGAGCTCTGATGCAAAAAGGCAGAGAAAACCTGACTTGCATTATCAGTGTTTGGACATGTTAGCTTCAGCTGTTATGCACACACGCACGCATGCACACACATATACACATACAATAAGCAGATGCTGTTGGAGTGAGTTTTCAGAGCTTACTTGAATGCATTTAATTTGCATTTCTGGTAAACTCTATTGCATCCACATTCCCATGTGTTTAATCTACCATGTGAAATACAAGATGATGTGAAAAGCTGGCTGAATTTCCACCCTCATTTTCCCCCTTCTGTCTCTCACTTTCTCTTTGTTCCACTTTGTTTTGTTTTTTTTTCTCTTTCCATGTCTTTCTGACTGTCCCACTTCAACCCCCAGTTCAGAGACGTTGTCTGAAGTGTCACCAGAACTGTATGAAGTGCCTGCAGGATTCTGACAGGTGTACAGTATGCAAAAAAGGCTTTAGGTAAGACAAATCAAGGACAAACAAACACTTTCAAAAACATCACTTACATTATTAAGCTATTTGTGATATCTCAAGCTTAAGGTCTTGTAAATGTAAACTTTCACCATCATAATTATGAAAATGAGATCATGCTAGGGTGATCTGTACCCAGGACAGTCTCTGGACTACACAGAATAATTCTGAATTGGATTAGTGGTTATGAAAAATAAATAGTTTTCTTAGAACTAGCTCTCAGTTTATAGGTTATTTTATATCCTTATTCTCAGTTATGAGTAGTGACTGAAAGAATAAGGTCACAAGTACAAGTGGCAGTTCCTCTGCAGGGTATCTCGCCCTACTCTGCGTGACAGGGTAATGAGCTTAGCGACCCAAGAGAGCCTTGAAGTAAAACTGTTGCTCCTGTGAATTGAGTTGAGGGGCAGACCCGGGACCCACTGGAGAGATCTCGCAACTGGCTTGTGAACATCTGGGGATCTGTGGCTGGGGATGAAGTCAAGACGGACCTTCTCTGCCTGCTACCACCACAACCCCGACCAGTAAAAGGAAAGAAAATGAATGAAAAATGAATAAACTACTTTAGAATTAACTATGGACATTATAATCAAAATTTTAGTTTTTGGAAAAATGCTGTATAGTTGCAGTGCCAGTCAAAATTTGGACACACCTACTTATTAATAATTTTTTCTATATTTTGACTGACTATTTTCTACTTTGTAGAACAATACTGAAGACATCAGAACTATGAAATAACATGTGGAACATATATGGAATTATGTGGTAAACAAAAAAGGGTTTAAAAAAATACAAAATATGATTCATATTTTAGATTCTTCAAAATAGCCACCGTTTACCTTAATGCTTTGCACACTGTTGGCATTATCTTAACCAGCTTCATGAGGTAGTCGCATGGAATGCTTTTCAATTAACAGGTGTGCCTAATGTGTGTTAGACCATCACACAGTAAATAGTAAGTAATAAAAATACAGTATCCCTATTCCACAACTGTAGTAATCCATAGTATGCCAAAAAATGCTCAACTAAGTAAAGAAAAATGACATCCATCATTACTTTAAGACATGAAGTGTCTATTAATTGATAAAAATAAAGAAAAAAACATTGAATTAGAAGGTGTCTCTAAACTTTTGACTGGTACTGTATAATACGCTATATTTCCATTGATCATTTGAAACTATGTTATATTTCTGGGTTGTTGTTTTTTTTTTTTGTTTTTGTTTCCCCACAATTAATTTTCTGTTTGGCAGAAGTTAGTGCAAATTTTACGTCACTTTGTATTACTGCCTATTATGGCGTGATGTTTCATATATCTAGCGTGAACCAACCTCTATGCATACCTTTTCCTTAAAAACACACATATTTACACAAATTACTGTAGCCAGACTCTACATGCCCTTGTGGGGGTTTTTTGTTTTGTTTTTTTACTTTTTGTACTTTTATTGTATTTTTTTTAACCAAAAGGTTATTAAATTAGTAAAACTGATAAAATATTCCTTTTGGAGCAAAGATTGTAGCCATACAGTTTGACTGATTTTTTATTTCTATCAGATTTGTACTCAGTGTAACTCTGAGAGCAGCTGCAGTCAAGGAAATTTAAAAATTCCAGTCTAAGCACGAATAGGTTACGTTGAGGTAAAGAGCTGTCTGTGTTATTGTCTAGGGTACATCTGGCCATCTTTATACAGTATGCACTGTCTGTTCTGCGGTTTACACTTCCTGCAGCTTTATACTTTTTAAAAACGCCTTTCTTTATTCCCCTTATTCAGAGCAAATGGGGCCACTGTAATTGGCGCAAGCTGTAGTGTTTTCCCAGCCATAATGTATGTACCGGTACATATATAGATCTTGCTATGGCAAAGGTAATAAATCAAAAATCAAATCAAATCTTCACATGCCTCGAGTCATGAGCTGACGGAGACCCTATAGCACTTTATCTGCCTCGTTCAAAAGTTCTAGTTTGTAGTGCTGAAATAGTTTGTGGAAGCTTTTGTAACTCTGTGAGCATTTGAGCCAAGGCTCTTCATGCCAAGTTCCAGAGAATGAGAAGAACATGAAAACGTTCACCTTTTCATTTTCAACCACTAACCCCTATAGCCTTGGCTCGACATCAGAATATTGCAATCTTTGCAAGCTTAAACCACTCAAAGAGCAGCAGGCAATGGACATTTAATAACCTAAAGCCGCGACAACCCAAAGTGAAAGCCATCGTCCATCGTCATCTCTCTGTTTCCTGTGTAGATGCTATAAAATGACTTGTTCTCCATCTTTCTCCTTTTTCTTTCTGTAGTTTAGCAGGAATGACCTGTGTCCCTGAATGCACAAATGGAACCTTCTTTAACTTGGAAGAGATGAAGTGCAGCCCCTGCCACATCTCCTGCTCCACCTGCACAGGTCCTATTTTTTTCTATTCTGTTCAATTCTATTGTTGCAGGACCCCAGGGTGAAGTGGAGATTATTAATTTTTTTACATTACTTTTTGCATAGGATAAATTACATTGTCCTGTTTATTACACAGCTACTTACTAAAGAAATCAGTAATTTGTCACAAAATATTGATTTTAAAATGATTTTATTGCTTCAGCTAAAAAATACTCTGTTTTGATTCTATCGTTGGAACTGCATCCATAGCAACATAAGCTCTGTAGCCTTCTTCAGATTAGCCTACTTAGCATTATAATTCACATTAAACTGAACATTAACATTAATATTAGAAAAATCTTTCACGGTGTTTTCTGATGGAGTAACATTTTTATGCCACAGGGTGTCATTAATGAGCTGATGTTGTTAATTTGATTATTAAAGCCACAAAATGTACCGGACTTCTTTCTGCAGATTGATGATATGATTGGACATGGTCCTCCAGAGTCTATGATCAGGACTGTGTCCATAGCAACAGTTTATTAATCATAGCAGCAGTCAGCTATTCATAAATAGACTGTAGAATGCCATAATTGACCAGTAAAGAATAACACACGACAGACTGCACGGTTATATACAGTGTCTTTCAAAAGTATTCATCCCCTTGGTGTTTGTCCTGTTTTGCCGCATTACAAGCTGGAATTAAAATGGATTTTTGGGGAGGAGCACCATTTGATTTACACAACATGCCTACCACTTTAAAGGTGAAAATTGTTGTTTAATTGTGACACAAATAATAATTAAGTTGAAAAAACGGAAATCTGGAGTGTGCATAAGTATTCACCCCCCAAAGTCAATACTTTGTAGAGCCACCTTTTGCTGCAATTACAGCTGCAAGTCTCTTGGGGTATCATCGCAGGGCTGACACATGGAGACAAACAACCATTCACACTCACACCTACGGTCAATTTATAGCCACCAATTAACCTCATGTCTTTGGACTGTGGGGGAAACTGGAGCACCCGGAAGAAACCCATACAGACACGGGCGGGGAGAACATGCAAACTCCGCACAGAAAGGCCCCATCAGCCACTGGGCTCAAACCCAGAACCTTCTTGCTGTGAGGCGACAGCGCTAACCACTACACCACCGTGCTGCCACTTATTGGTTATAGTTAAGATGTAATGTTGTGGACATCTGTAAAACAAGTTAGTTCCTGTTGTCACAAGTTATAGCCGTGATAAACAATCGTTCCACCAGCATCTCTCTCTCTCTCTCTCTCTCTCTCTCTCTCTCTCTCTCTCAAAAACTGCAGCTTGGTATTTTACAGTGTAAGTGTATACTCCTCTGTCCTGAAGACTTTTCCATGCTGAAAAATTTTATAATGCACCGACTGTTACAAATTGCTGGCAGTCAGACTCCTTCGATAAATATTAAATAAATGTCAAATAACAAAATGTCACAATATCAACAATTCTATATTTTTCTTTGTTAAACAACAAGCTTTTTTTAAAAAGCCTATTTATTATTAGTCTTACATTATGTTTCCCAGTGTGTGAGCCGTTACTATGGAAACTAACACATTAGAATGAGTGCATTAATATTAACGTATTGTTCATGTGACAGCTGGAACTATTGTCCAAGACATGCAATTATATAAAATTAATCCGCACATTCTGACCAATCAGATTTGAGAATTCAGCCATGCTATGATATAAATCAATCAATACTGTGACAAATTATCTCACAGTACACATTTCTGAGAGATTGTGGTTGTTGTCAGTATTTTTATGACAATTACAAACTCTTACTGGAAGCAGATTAGATGTTGAAGTTTTGTGCAGATGTGCTGACGTGGCATGAAAGCCCTTAGGACCAGGGGGAGAGCAATGAATGCATGGACATTAACTACTGTGTGAGTTTGAGTAAGAATTGCTAGCCAGTACTTTCCAACTGTAAAGAAGCCAATGGTGTACTAATATTGTGTAAGAGAGAATAGCACACAAACTATGTAGGCTCTGTCATGTACATGCTTTGTGTTGCTGATGGAATTTCCAAATGCTTGTCCATCTGTATTGAACAGGCATCTCAAGGAGTGTGTGTTATATTAGGCATGGTAATTGGCCCAGAATTGGCAGCACAGCACAAGCTGAACAGCCTGCTTTTGTTAAACTCTTTTACACCAAGCTTAATGATGTACAGAGTGTCATCACAATGTCTAGGGTGAGAAACAGTTTCACAAAATATGTGGTCAACATCTGCCAAACACTACTCAATGTGTAGAGAAGAAGTAGTCTTACTTTGCAGACATGCAGATTAGCTAACTTGTTCGTGAGCTTATTAGTAAAGGGTATCATGCCTTGCCTGTGTTGCATGGCAACTGAGCTTTCTTTATTTGGCTGAAACGTGTAGCGTAGTGTTGATTTTAAAATAAATCACATATTATTTCTATGAAGAAATGTTTTGAGGAAAATATGCCACATAATGACTAGGTATGGATGCCATGACCTTGAGGTGCTACAAAATAGACTGGATTATTTTAGATAAGAAAGATATGTCGTTTTAAATTATCAATACTCAAATTCCTAACCCAAGGACATCTACTGAAATTAATGCTCCTTACCATTGCACTAAAAAGAAGTTTCTATGATAATGATAAAGTATTTGCAAAAGGCTGTTCTCAAACAAAGTGCATTAATTATATTTATCTGTAACATGTAGATGCCAGTTTAAATCATTACTCTCTCCTGGGCTCGTGAGACAGACAGACAGACAGACAGGCACAAGGCATTTTGCCCTGTGAGTGCATGTATTACACATAGCTGATGTGATTGACCTGCAGCAGTGAGGAGAATATATAACAATAGATTAAATCAGTTCAGTAGTTAGTGTGTGTGTTTCTTCTTGAGATGATGTTCTGACTGTGTAACTTAAAGCATATACGCAGAACCATGGCCTCACTTTCGTTTATAATTGCCTTAAGACCTCAAGAATGGCACAGGAATAGTTTTAAGCGTTAACAATAAATCTAATATAGTAATTTTTACGATTAAAGTGATTCATATAGGTAGCGGTCTGAGTGAATGACCTTGACATCCGTAACGTCACAGCAGGAGTCTATCGGTCTCATCGCCATTTCCGCTATACTCAAACACAGAGCTGACTGCAATGCTGATCCTCCATTTTGAGTTAATTTATCACCATGTCACATAGATGTGTTGCTGTACCTGCCAGCAACACGACAGAAGGTGGATTTACGTTGCATTCATGGTCCAAGAATGCTCAAACTGCAAAGATTTGGACGCGTTTTGCGAGAAGTTCTTGGGCACATTGGGCGGCTACGAAGTGGTCTCTCCTCTGCTCTGCACATTTTACTGAGGACTCGTACGAGACCTCTGATCTGTTGAGGAGCGTTGGCTATAAGCCCGTATTGAAAGAGGGTGCAGTATCAGCAATTAAAGAAAAAGAGAACTACAAGAAAAGGAATTTATTTATTTATTTATTTATTTATTTATTTTAGAAACAAATTTCAGTTGCACCAGTTCTCCCGGAGTGAGCCGAGGGTTGTTACTAAAACCCGGGATGGAATGGGACATGACCTATCGCTCGGGCAGTGACCTCCCCACGGTTGTTGCTAAAACCGGTGACGTCCCGTTCCATCCTGGGTTTTAGTAATTGCCTGAGCCGAGCAGTAATGGCGGAGTACTCAGTATGGACAAAATAGAAAATGAGCGGACCCGTCGTCTTATTTCTAAACTGGATATTGCTGCCATCTTGCCCTTACTTGGAAGAAGTGAATGAATGGAGAACTGAACGAACAACTGAAAGTCAGATTGTTTCAAAACAATTGGCCTTCAAGAAGCGAGAACACAGATAGGCAAGATGTGACTCCATCCATTATCTGTAGCCGCTTATCCTGTTCTACAGGACCCAGCTGACTATGGGCGAGAGGCGGGATACACCCTGGACAAGTTGCCAGGTCATCACAGAGCTGACACATAGAGACACACAACCAGTCACACTCGCACCTACGGTCAATTTAGAGCCACCAATTAGCATAACCTGCATGCCTTTGGACTGTGGGGGAAACCAGAGGAAACCCACGCAAACACAGGGAGAACATGCAAACTCCACACAGAAAGGCCCTCGCCGGCCACTGGGCTTGAACCCAGGACCTTCTTGCTGTGAGGCGACAGTGCTAACCACTACACCGTGCCGCCCAAGCTCCGACTCTCATTTGGATAAAAAAACAAAACAAAAACAACATGTTGTTTACCTGCATTTCGATTAATACATGTAACTTGTATTGTGTATTTAAGTTACCGGTATAAGATTATTTAATTTGCTTCAGAATGTGATTGTTTCAGTTCATCTGATTATTTAATTTGCCCTTTACGTTTTATCAGTGAAAATGCATGCATGTACATGTATGTTGCATAAGTTATAACACCTATCCTGTTTTAATGAGTCAACCCACAATCAATGACGTCAAATCAGTCTTAGTTGAGCAAGTCGGTAACGGTATTTCTTACTTTCACCATAAATTTTTTATTGATATGACTTTGGTCTATAGCTGTAAAACCGGTTACCGCAGTGACGCCACGCACTCAGGGCTGGCTGGCTCAGCGGGGCAGCTCGAATGCCAACTTTGCGGTCAATTTTAACTCTCAAAAATATATATTTTTATTACCATTTATGCAGCATACAAGAGTCAAAGATGGAGATACTATCCACTCAGAAATTTATTTAAAAATAAAGGTTCTGCGTATCTGCTTAAATTAGTTAAATCCAAACTCTTCCTCATATCACTGGCTAGAAATGCACAGTGTGTTAGGCTGTATATCAGATGCGTGTTTGTGATTATGTGCAATTTGGAACAAGGTTTTACTCTTGTGATTAAAGGGTTTTATGACTTTTTCTTCCTGAGAAATAAAGTGACTGGCTGATGCAGCACTAAGCTTTAAAATGAATTGGCTCCTATGTCCTCATTATGAAATTCTTTATAATGCTTTCAATGACGACATCATAAAGAGGAGATCAGGATATTAGTGGTGTTGTTATTATGTTATTGATCCCTCGCTTGTATTCTTCTGCATAGGACCGGGCATGGAGGAGTGTCTCCACTGCTCCCGTGACTTCCTGCAGGAGGAGTGGCGGTGCGTGCGGAAATGTAGCCCTGGGCACTACGAGGGTGACAGCATAGAATTCCCACAGAGGATGTGCCGCAAGTCAGTCTTGTTTATTTTTTACAGATGTGACAGTTTATAATTTGTTTTCTGATTGGGTATTATTGTAGCCTGAAACGGTCATCAGGAGTGAAACTGCCAGCTAGGATTCTGTTGAGATAACCGAAACACATCATTATTGCTAGATTGATTATTTGATTTCCAGTCAAGCCGCCTTGTTGTTTGTTTCTTTTGCAGCATAATTATGACACTGTGTTTCATCATCCATTTTTAAGAACTAGTCAGCTGTTGGGCACTATGTTTTCAACTGCTTGAAGTTTTTGTTATTAATTTAGAGCTTTTGAAGAAATGGTTTGAGAAATGAATTGTACACTATTTTACTCTCAGTGTAGTCATTCCACCAAGACAAGTCTGGTTTTGCTTCCTTTGCAGTGGAAGTCTATCATAAAACTGCATCCAGTTTCTTAGTAGTGTTACACAAATCGTCCCTTGTGGTTTAAGACACAGTATGATCTATTGTAATATATTTTTCATGACCTCAATTTAGTATTTCACGGTCACATTTTGTTGTGAGCACAATAAAATGTCAGCACACAATATAAAACAACAAAATGATAAGAAGATGCACTGATAAACGTGACAAAGACAACTAGAACTACTCATGCAGCAGTATACTGTATTATCAATATACTGTACTAGACTCCTATCAGAGGTTTATTTCAATGCTTACCATCTTCTCATTTATATATCTTATTCGTCTTTTTATTTAATTTTTTTTCTATTTTAATTCCCTCTTGATTGTATGTTACATGGTATTACAGTTGACAAAGTATGCCTGATTTTTTTTTTCAGCTTAAAAGCAAGTACTTATGTTTAAAGGTGGTGGTTTAGATGCTGCTGGAAAACTTGGTCTCAAATGCTTCAATTCTGGCATCCTCTGAGGCGTTCGGGTGATTTACATAATTTGAATGGCACACCCAGAAAATTGACTTAAGCAGGTGCTTAATCCATCTCTGAATATGCATAACTGCCTGCATAAATATTGATATAACTGTCGGACTTAAGTCAATGACCTGAATATGGCTTTATATTATCACCGGACCGTTGCAGGACTAATTTCACGAGCTAGTCATTTCTCACCGGGCCTTTATGTAGATTAGCATGTTTTCTGAGAGATACAAACCAGTTGTAACCAAAAGCTGATATAAAAGCTAATTTATATCATATTATTTTAACTAGGCTATGCCACTGAGTACCTGCTTTCTCAGTGCTGCTTTCCCCATCATAACAATCACCAGGAGCTGATTTGGAACTGAAAAGCCTACTAGCAAAGTTTGCTTTTCTTTTTCCATGTTTTCCACACCAGTCACTACTGAAACCAAGAAGATACCTGGATATAAATGCAGAAAAACTTAAATAATAAACATCCATTATCCATAGCAGGGTCGCAGGCAAGCTGGAGCCTATCCCAGCTGACTATGGGCAAGAGGCAGGGTACACCCTGGACAAGTCGCCAGGTCATCACAGGGCTGACACATAGAGACAAACAACCATTCACACCTACAGTCAGTTTAGAGCCACCAACTAGCCTAACCTGCATGTCTTTGGACTGTGGGGGGAAACCAGAGCAAAGTCCACATAGAAAGGCCCCTGTCCGCCACTGGGCTCGAACCCAGAACCTTCTTGCTGTGAGGCAACAATGCTAACCACTACACCACCGTGCCACCTAAAAAATAAACATGACTTTAGCAAACAAGTGGAATACTGGGAAAACACACACATGGTAATTAGGAAGCAAGAAACATGATCATGCAATAGCCAAGAGCATGTAATAGAAATATATACAGAACATGAATAACTAACAAGACATAGGTGAAAATGAAAACCAGTGGACTAGGAAGGGGAATGAAAATGAAAACAAAACAATAACAAAAGCACATCGAGCAAAACGTGACACACAAGCAGCAGTTACCACACTGAGCTGAGAGGGGGATAGTGACAGCACCACCTTTCTGCTTTCTCTCCATCGTTTTTTTTCCTGGTCATTTATGTGTCCACAAGCATGGTCAACCACTCACAAACAGGGTCACAAACTGAGTAGTAGCGTCCTCGTGGATCCATGATGTAAGTATGTGTCACTTGTAAAAGAACGTAGAATGGGGAAAGCAACAAAACAAATAAACAAACAAAAAAACCCAGGAAGATTCCTCAGCTTTCTGATGAGCAGTCTGCCCCTGGAACAGCTGTCTTTAATAACCAGTAATAACAACACAGACACCTTATAGGAGAAACTGAACTTAAATTTGTAAATATTTTATGTGACAGTTTTACCTAAAAACAAGGTTATGTAGATTAATGGTGTTGTTTGTGGCACGGTTATGAAGATTTGTGTATGTATTTATGGAAAAGGCTTTAGGTGAAATAGACCTATAAATTACTTGTTAATTACATTAGACTGGTGGCTCCAAGGCAATCTTAAAGAAACAAATACTGGACACCACTCATGACTGATCATGCACATTTGCAGTAAGGAGAAGCATGTTGTAGAACTTCGAGCGGGTGGGTGGAGCACAGAAGTACGGCAGGCCAGAACTGAGTTTCCAAAAACTCTTTATTTTTGCACTTTTCAGTGATTTCACAATCTCCCAGCCACACATACACGCACACACACATAAGTCGTCTGGTTGGGGAGAGAGCTCCCTTCCTCTGCTCTCTCTGTCCTTTTATAGGGCGTAGTCACTGGGGAAGACACACAAACACAGGTTAACTGACATCAGGTGCAGTGATTCTGCCACTTACCTTCCCTGACTCCGCCCTCCGTTCACAGACCGACGCTTGACCACGCCCCCGCTGCCACATATACCCCCACTGCCCGACTCAGGCCGGGCAGCCGTCCGGCCTGCAGCCGACTCCTCCCCCCCCGACGGGAGAGGAAGTCCGCCACGACCATCTGCGCCCCCGGCCTGTGGACCACCTTGAAGTTAAAGGGCTGGAGTGCCAGATACCAACGGGTGATCCGCGCGTTGGCATCCTTCATGCGGTGGAGCCACTGGAGGGGCGCGTGGTCCGAACAGAGGGTGAAAGGGCATCCCAGCAGGTAGTAGCAGAGGGCGAGGACTGCCCACTTGATGGCTAGGCACTCCTTCTCTATCGTGCTGTAGCGTCCCTCACGCACCGACAGCTTTCTGCTGATGTACAGCACTGGGCGATCCTCCACCTCCTGGGACAGAACAGCCCCCAGCCCTCTGTCCGACGCGTCCGTCTGCAACATAAAGGGGAGAGAAAAGTCAGGGGAGTGTAACAGTGTCCCCCCACACACAGTGCAGCCTTCACCTCAGAGAAAGCCCGCTGGCATTGCTCCGTCCACTGGACTGGATCTGGTGCCCCCTTTTTAGTGAGATCAGTCAGCGGGCTGGTGACATCTGAATAATTAGGTATAAACTTACGATAGTAGCCAGCCAGCCCCAGGAACTGTCTCACCCCCTTTTTGGTCTTGGGCCTCGGGCAGGCCGCAATCACTGCTGTCTTATTAATTTGGGGACGCACCTGCCCATTGCCCAAGTGGAAGCCCAGATACCGTACTACCACCCGCCCAATCGCACACTTCTTCAGGTTGGCTGTGAGACCTGCTCGCCTCAGCGACCCAAGGACGGCCCTCAGGTGTTGCAGATGCCGCGGCTAGTCATTACTATAGATTATAATGTCGTCTAAGTATGCGGCCGCATAGATGGCGTAGGGGTGGAGGACCTTGTCCATAAGCTGCTGGAACGTAGTGGGTGCCCCAAAGAGCCCAAAAGGAAGTGTGACAAATTGGTGTAAGCCAAACGGTGTGGAAAAGGCCGTTTTTTTCTTGGGATAATGGAGTCAAAGGGATCTGCCAATAACCCTTTGTCAAATCCAGTGTCGAATAAAAGCGAGTCGTGCCTAGTCGATCCAGCAACTCGTCAATACGAGGCATTGGGTACGCATCGAATTTAGACACCGTGTTGACTTTTCTATAGTCCACACAGAACCGGACCGACCTGTCAGCCTTGGGAACCAAGACCACCGGGCTGCTCCAGTCACTGTGGGACTCCTCGACAATGCCCATGTTGAGCATGGCCTCGAGTTCTTCCCGAACCAACTTTTTCTTGTGTTCGGGCAGCCTGTAAGGGCGGCTGCGCAGTACCACCCCCGGGGACGTCTCAATGTGGTGTTCTATGAGGCGGGTGCGGCCGGGCAGGGGCGAGAACACGTCCAAAAATTCGATCTGCAACTGGGCAACCTCCATGAGTTGGGTCGGGGAGAGGTGGTCTCCACAGGGGACTGGAGAGGTAAGCGATGTCAATGTTCCCTTTTGAACCTCCGGCACCAGCTCTGCCTTCTCCCGAACCAGTGCCACCAATGCCACGGGGACCTCCTTGTTCCAAAGTTTGAGCAGATTGAGGTGGTAAATCTGTAGCGCCCCACCCCTGTCCGTTCGCCTCACCTCATAGTCGACGTCCCCGACTCGCCGTGTGACCTCAAAGGGTCCTTGCCACTTGGCGATCAATTTGGAGCTCGACGTAGGCAACAGTACAAGTACTTTATCTCCCGGTGCGAACTCCCTAAGGCGCGTACCCGTCGTACAGGCGGATTTGCCATTCTTGGGCCTGCCGCAAATTCTCCTGGGTTAGGTGTGTGAGCATGTGGAGTTTTGTGCGCAGGTCGATAACATATTGAATTTCATTTTTGCTTGTTGAAGGTCCCTTCTCCCAATTTTCCCGCAGTACATCTAGGATGCCACGCGGCTTACGTCCATATAATAATTCGAATGGGGAGAACCCCGTGGAGGCTTGTGGGACCTCTCACACTGCGAATAATAGGGGTTCGAGCCATTTATCCCAATTGCGTGCGTCCTCATGTACAAATTTTTAAATTATGTTCTTGAGGGTGCGATTGAACCGTTCGACTAATCCGTCCATTTGTGGGTGATAAACGCTGGTGCGGCTCGACTTAATTCCCAGTAACCCATACAGTTCGCGCAGTGTGCGTGACATAAACGTAGTGCCTTGATCAGTCAGAATCTCTTTGGGGATTCCAACTCGGGAGATGATGTGGAAGAGTGCTTCCGCAATACTATGTGCTGAGATATTGCGGAGAGGCACTGCTTCTGGGTATCGCGTTGCGTAGTCCACCAGAACTAAAATAAAGCGATACTCTCGTGTTGACCGATCTAATGGCCCGACGAGATCCATCCCAGTTCTTTCGAATGGGGTCTCGATTAATGGCAGAGGGCGCAAAGGCGCTTTTGGAATGGTTGCTGGATTTACTAACTGGCATTTGCGGCACGCCGTACACCACCTACGGACATCGCCGCGAATCCCTGGCCAATAGAACCGGGCCATTATTCGGGCTAGTGTCTTATCCTGCCCCAAGTGTCCAGCCATGGAATTAAAGTGAGCCGCCTGGAATACCAATTTTAATGGGATTAAAAGTTGTGTTATCGGCTCCTTAGTCTGAGTGTCCTGCGTCACTCTGTATAATCTATCCTTCATAATGGAAAAATAGGGGAAGGACGGGGTGGCATTTGGCTGGAGCGTTTGACCATCGATTACTCTCACTTGGTCAAACGCATGCCGCAGAGTCTCATCTCGCGACTGTTCTAACGGGAAATCCGCGAGGGATTCCCCAAGAGAAGGAGGAGGAGCCTGCTGCTCCTCACTCTGACACGGTGATGATGTAGATGGCTCTGTGACAGCTGCTCCCGCCAATGCCACACCGGGACCTCCCCCTGCTGAACTATGGCAGGCCCCACTCTTCACTAAATGAGTCATTAGTTCCCGAAATCCCGGCCAGTCAGTCCCCAAAATTATCGAGTGGGTAAGGCGAGGATTAACCGCCGCCTTTACACTAAATTTCTCCCCTCGAAATAGAATGCGGACCAACACTAAAGGGTAGTTGTGAACATCCCCGTGCACACACAACACCTTCACCAATTGTGCTCTCCTCAATGCCTCGTCTTGCACCAGGCTTTGGTGGATTGAGGTCTGATTACAGCCGGAATCCACCAAAGCCTGATACGTATCCCCTTGGACACTCACCGGTATGCAATATGCTCCGGCCCGATCGAGGGCGGTCCCTGGCGCATCGGGGATCCGGACCACCGCGCCCACCTTCATTACCGAGCACTGATGTTCGAGGTGCCCCGGCTCCCCGCAGCGCCAGTAAACCGGCCCGAACTCTCTCTCTGCACCAGTGTTCTGGGGCTCACTCACCTGAGGGGGGGAGAGACAGACATGGAAGTGGGACATAGGAGGGCACCGCGGGTGCGGCGGGCCAGCTGGGGTGGAGCTGGCCCCTGCCTCCACGGTGAGGGAACGGGGTGAGGACGAGGAACAGAAGGGGAGGGGGAGAGAGGAGAAGTGGAGATCTGCTGTCCTGCTGTTGGAACAGCCGCCAAATGGTCCTCCACCAACTCGATGGCCTGATCCAGTAACGCCAGGCGATGGCACTGGACCTACTCTGCGGTCCCTTCGGGTAGTCGGGCGATGAACTGCTCCAGTACCACCAGATCGACGATTCCCTCGGCGTCGCGGTTGTCAGCCCTCAGCCATCGCCAGCAGGGGTCCCGGAGTTGCTGGCCAAATGCGAACGGCCGGCCGACCTCCTCTAAGCACAGAGCGTGGAAGTGCTGGTGTTGTTGTTCTGGGGTGCGCCCCATACGCTGGAGGATGGCCCGGCGCAGATTTGCGTAGACCAGCCGGCTGTCAGCGGAGAGCTGTAGCGCGGCCAGCTGCGCCTCGCCCGTTAGCAGGGGGAGGAGGCACGCCGCGCGCTGTTCCACCGGCCAGCCCCAGGCCTCTGCTGCTTGCTCGAAGAGTGCGAGGAAGGCCTCAGGGTCGTCGTGCAGGCCCATCTTCGTTAGGGTGAGGTGGGGAGGGCCCGTGGAGGTGGTGGACCCCGCCGACGCGAGGAGGTGCCAGAACGCCTGACGATCTTCCTGTTGCGCCAGCACCAGGGCCTCGAACCTTTGCTCTTGCTCCTTTCGGAGGGCGACCAGCGCCTGGAGCTGGCTCTGTTGGGCCGTGGCAAGGGCATGGATCAGGTCCGCGAAGGGGGAGGACTCCATGGGGCTGTTCTCCTCTGTGCTCCATCCCCGGGTTTCGGCACCACTGTAGAACTTCGAGCAGGTGGGTGGAGCACAGAAGTACGGCAGGCTAGAACTGAGTTTCCAAAAACTCTTTATTTTTGCACTTTTCAGGTATTTCACAATCTCCCAGCCACACATACACGTACACACACATAAGTCGTCTGGTTGGGGAGAGAGCTCCCTTCCTCTGCTCTCTCCTTTTATAGGGCGCGGTCACTGGGGAAGACACACAAACACAGGTTAACTGACATCAGGTGCAGTGATTCCGCCACTTACCTTCCCTGACTCTGCCCTCCGTTCACAGACCGACGCTTGACCACACCCCCGCTGCCACACGTGTGTACAATTGTTTTACTCTGATCTTTTCCTTTAAACCCAGTGAAAGCTAGTAATGTTTTTTTATATCATTTTAAGCATTTTAGGAATATGCTCTGTTGATGTCATCTTCTGCACACTCCTGTGGGAATCTCCTATGGATGAGTCAACAGAGTCATTACACACCATGTCCCTTCGCTTGTTTACGATCATGTCAGTACATGACAAGTAGTTGAACAAAAATCAAATCAATGTTTATGTGTTTTACGTTTAGGGCCAGATTTCCTAAGCAGGGCAAATTAGTGTGTGGCCGCAATTTAAAACTAAATAAATGAATAAGCAAGCAGCGATGGGAGTGGCCGGTTCTGCAAGTGATCTGTTAACAATATGCAAATTAATGAACACAGATGCAGTCGGTTTGGTTTAATAATGATCAGTCCAATCTACTAAGAGCAGCACAAATTAGCATAGGGTTGCAAACAGGTACAGAATAACATCCCTTGACAATTGATATGTTCTCATAATGTCTTCCATACCAAATAAATTAACATAAATGGAGAAAATTCTCTCCCTTCTACCACATGCTTTCTCACACACAGTGAGACATTTCTGACCATGCACTGGGACTTTCACAAGCACATAAATTATATTTTGAAGAGAAAACGTTAATCTGATCTAACAAAATCTATTCTCTGCACGCTCAGCTCTGCCTGCACGCTCACTCAACGTCTGCACTGACAGACACTTGCTCACAGTCTCTGTCGTGCTCTCTCAACATCTCAACTATCACAGCCATGTCAAGCACAAAATTAAGACAAGACTTTTTTTGCCATGAAATAATGCGGCAATTAGCAGTAAACTGACTACTGCAACCCTTAATAAATCATGTTGCGTGGTTAATTATTCTCCCCCATATTTTGCAGTCAGAAAAGGAACCTCCTACAAACAGATACGCAATGACGGAAAATAACTTTGTGCCTTTCCATTGTTAACTTTAGTAAATCTCAACTGTAGTCTTTTAACACCAAAAGAGGTTTTGCGCTGGCACAGATTGCTAGTAAATCTGGCCCTTACTATATTAGCCTTGGTCCATACATTATGCATAATGGAATCAGCAGTTTCTGTTTGGTTGTTTTTTTTTTTTTCTTATTTTGTTCAGTCATTGATTCATCC